>NC_092345.1:6012658-6710597 GCF_963676685.1 Mytilus edulis
ACGACAAAGGACGGTGACAGACGACGACGACGACATTCGACGTTCGACGGATGACATGTGATGAAAAAAGGTAACATGGCCCTTAGGACTCGGTGAGCTTAAGGACAAAGAAAATGTCAAAAAAATCCACAAAAAACCTACACATAGAAAAATTTAAGCTAAAAATGATCATGTAGCAAATTTATAAGCATCAAGTTTAATGTCGTCTATTTAGTCGATTTCTTGCACATGTGTATTTCTTTCAGAAAATATCCTTCATTTTTAGCCATTTCAGACTACAGCGAATTTTTAAGATAATCATTTATACTAACTATTAGAATTTCGATAACCATATAGGTTATACTATTAACATATTGATTCATTTGTATTCAATATAATGTTAAAAAATACAGTTTTTGTTTCAAATCGTAGCAAAGTATAAAAAAAGTATCAGGCAGTAATTAACTGCTTCTATCATTCTTTGTAATGTAAACTTTAAATAAAACAATATTTATGTTTGCTTTTATTAACTTGAATTTCCTATGTCTAAGTTTTCTATCTCATCATTTCAAAAAGAAATATTAAATACATTTAATATAATAAAGTGTACTTACTTGGTAGTTGTAAAGAAGCTAAAATTGAAACATCTTTGAATGTATTCTTAATATTTATTTCACTGTTTGTTTTTAACGAACTTTATTGAAATTTATACTTTTTGTATCAGCAATGGTTTCTAACATCTACTTCCGAGCACACTGTGAGAAACAAAAACAATTGTATATACTTAATCACCCTTTCAGTTATGAATTGTCGTAAACCATTTTAAAAGTAAACGAAATAGAACTAAAATCGAAGGAGATGTGGGTAAATAAGACATTAATCATACGAAAAAAATAACCTTAATAAGTATTAAACTAGATATAAAACAAATACGTACCGATCTATAATTCGTTAGAATTTAAAATTGAGAATGGAAATGGGGAATGTGCCAAAGAGACAACAACCCGACCACAGAAAAAAACAACAGCAGAAGGTCACCAACAGGTCTTCAATGTAGCGAGAAATTCCCGCACCCGGAGGCGTCCAATTTAATTTTTCTAGTATGTGTGTAGTGGTTGAATTTTCCAAACAGCGTTTTATGTAAATGGTTGTTGAATGCCTCGGAAATAACGTAACCAGTTAATCTTTAAACTTAAAGCGTGCAAGCATAGAAATATAAAACATTGAAAAGCATAGAAATATAAAACATTGAAAAGCATAAAACGAGGCCCTAATCAAAATGTCATCTGAGAAACTTGCATTAAGAACATTGACAAACTTGTATGTATAAGAAAAATCACAGAGAAAATGGAAGCGCTTGTCACTTTAAAAATAATACCTTAACTGATAGTACATAAGCAGCGAAATGTTATTCATCAAAATTGTTAACATAATAAGGTTTGACAAAGCAAACTTTCTACGTGAAGGGATATTTTTAATTCTTTCCAGAAAACAGCATTTAAAGATTCTATGTTGACTTTTTCTATAATCAAATAGATCAACATTACACATACCTATATACTGATCACAAAAGTTACATGTTCTGGCACATGTTGCAATGGCATACGCCTGTGTCGTAGCATGGCATAACCTGTCTTTAAATAATGCGCATCTTGTATCTTGGTCTACACACAATGGATGAAATGTAGGCACCCCTGTAAAAAAATATTCTTATTAAGATAGCTTTCGTATGTTATGTACTGCGACAATATGTTTAAGGAAGACAACTCCTTCGTTACAATAAACAAAGCATTACAGAAAAAAAAAACTGTTTCCTTTTGAAAAAAAACTCGTTTGATGTTTGTTATTGAAAGAAAATATAATATTTTTTAATTAAGAAAAAACCCACAAAGCTTGCCTTTTTGGTGTGTTTAAAAAAAAAATATTTGTTGTTAATTTCTGTGTCATTTTGGTCTCTTGTGGAGAGTTATCTCTTTTTAATCAAACCACTGATTTGGTGTCATGCAAAGAATTCCGCTCAAAAAGGTGCTTGAGACCGTTTCTAACTTGCAATGAAGGGAGATATATTTTTGTTTACTCTGCGTTGAAGGTCTGTGACTTTGAGATAAGGAACAGCAATACAAACGCGGTTCCTTTGCTCTTGTGTGTTTTATTATGCCTAATGCATGTATACTGAATTTGTATCAAGGATAGATATTTTCTATTATAAACATTAAAGCTTTTTGTAGGACAAAATGATTTGTTTCTAGCTCTAATATACATGCTATGGTAGTTATACTTCACGGTGTGTTGCCGTGGTTTTGATTAAAATTTTAAGAAAACATTGGCTCAGCGCAATAATATTGTGAAAAATATAGTATCATCCAAGAGAGCATTAGATTTCGAAATTTTACGGTTTTCGTCCCATTTGTTACTCATATTTACAAACCATTATTAAATGTAATTAAGAAGACAACAAATCAACAACAAACTAACCAGAGGGGGGAGGAGCTGTGGTAGTTGTGGTAGTTGATGTTGTTGTAACAGCCCGTGCATCGTTCACACACTGTCTGCTATTACAATAGCATTCCTGTCCGGCCCTCAGAAAGAATGGACAGCCAAACCTCACCTTTTATTAAGGTAGACATTTGATTATTTAATGTCAGTCATACTATTATAAATCTGAAACCTTGAACATCATGTATTATAAAATATGTACTTTGTTAGCTTATAGCTCAAATGTATACATACATAAAGACAAACCTGTCTATGATATCTATAATGAGTTTATTTCATTAATCATGAATAGTTCTTATATGATTTTTATATAAGGGAATACGTTGGTACATGTATGTTTGTTCGAGAGGACTTCCGGTAGTTGTTCTTGACATTGTTTATTTTTCGATAGACCACGTTGACCAAACTTCTTTTCGTAAGTTATGTAAATAAGATGGCGGCGATAATAACACAATCCACCTGGACGTCACCAAAATTTATTTCCACTCCGTGTTAATCGTTAAATTAAATAATGAACTCAAAACATTTCATTTGAATGATAAAAGGAGTTTTTGTAGCTTATTTTTTTATCAGAAAGCAAATTTTGCGTTGACCAACAAATATATTCATCCTTCACTCTAATGTAATGATACAAATATACAATTTACGTGTGATAGAGGGGAAATTGAATTCCAAATATCCAATTTTTAAGAATTGTAAAGATTAAACGCCCTTTTAAAGGAATTTATTGGTGAATAAACTGGACCAAGTCACTAACAAACATATCATAAAAGTCTGTGGACTTTTATTTGTTTGTGAGTGAGTACATTTGTCTATATACGGAACTATCAGTTCATGATCACCAGCAGAGGCATCGACCAAGTGGTATTAATAACACAAACGATACTATTTTTTCTGCACCCAATAATCGTTAAATGAAAAACAGGCAATGTTGTCTTGTATCAATTTATGTGTTGGTGTTTAACGCCACATTCAGCTATTGTGACTCTATGATAGAGGGCAGTGTTTTGTTTTATTGTAGAGAGAGTTGGAATACTAGTGCACGGAATGAAACACCGACCATCGATAAAAGGAAACTGGCAATCCCTATATGCTGTTGTTTTGTTCTTAATCCTTGTCAGCTGTAAAATACTATAATATTAAGTAAAAGACAAATGTTATGATGTGTATTTCATTGAGACGTTTTCTTATTATGTTATAGTAACAAAACACTGTACCTAAATGCAAGTGATTCGTACTTACATTTATACCATGTTGTTAATTAGGTTGTGGGATATTCTTGCAGTTTTAAAGACCCTTCGGTGGTCTTCGGCTGTTTTTTGCTCTTCGGTCAGGTTGTTGTCTTTTTGACACATTCCACAATCCCATTCTCAAGTTCATGTTGTTTATGTTTATACGTACTTATAAATACAAATATTGACTTGAACCATTCAAACTTAAATGTTGATCAATGTTGTTTATGACCACCCAGACTTACATATGTATGCTGTCTATAAATAATCACATACTTACAATTATACCATGTCGACCAGGATCATCCATGCACTGTCCTCTGATTGCTCCACCAACATTATTTATTCTGCAAATCTGTACGTGTTTATACGATAATTAGGTATAAGTATTCAGTTCAATAAAACAACAACCAAACAAATAACCGTAAGACATTAAGGTAAGCATAGAGTATTGAAATATATCTAAACCACTACCTATTTTACTATTCATCTATACGACATTTCTTCTTTTTAATAAACACAACCAAAGATCTTACTCTATTTGCAAATGATCGCTCGTTTAGACGTTGAATTTTTAATGAAGATACGTGTTAATTAAGACATTTTGCATTTGGCAATAAAGACGGTCTCTTCGTTGAAGGAGTATAATAATGAAATATTTTTATACCATGTATACGCCTTAAACAGAAGTTGTTGAAATCTACCTCATTGACATGTATCCGCATCTCTTTTTATTCAGAAAAATGGAAAATAGATGAAATACACATTATATCTGGTTCAAAATTTAATGCACGAAACTCTTCTTCCTTTATGTAAATGGGGTGCAAGTACTCTAAGATCGATTTTGTTAATGATCAGATTATATCAGAACGTTAAATGTATTATAATTAATACTTTCAGGCATGACGACAGTGCGTTTGGTCAGTTTTACAGCGAAAACTTTGCTATATAGCAAGAAAGCATTTCAGATCAAGTAAATAAATGTTTAATAACACATAACATTTTTTATATTTACCTCATTACTGTTGCAGGCGTATGTGTCACACACAAAGTCTTTATCCGGTGGTGGATTAGTATGACCATCTGAAAGTTATCAAACTTTTTCAACTTATAATCTTGTTTTATTATAAATTACTCCAAAACTCTTAGGAAAATGCCGACCAATTTCAATATTGACTACGTTTTCTATTATTTTTTAGAAACATGTTGCTTAGCATCTATATTTATTCTTTAAATCAGTAAACAAATCGCAATCCGGCTTCCGCTAGAAGCATTTCATATTTATAAAACTCATCATAAATACCACGTTAACATTTTTGTACGCTTACAAACAGTTATTAAGACCAAATTAAGTACGAAGATGAAGAGACTTTTGGAGCCAAAACGTCCTAAAAATTTACCAAGGTATTTTATTCCATTCTTGATATTTCGAAAAATTGAAAGTTTTTGTATCAGTTTATTTATAATAATTATACTACAGTGAAACTAACAACCTTATAGCCAGTGCGTGTACCTTACATATTTCCAAGGTCATATCAAGTTATAAATGTTATATGTTCTAATGTTACATAAGGTTTGATAAAATATCACTTGCTTACCGATTAAAATAGGTCAAAAACTTACTTACCAACAGTTATGTAAAGAATGACATAGGCAAGACAGGTTTTGTATATCATTCTTAGGAATTATGTTTAGATAAGAGAATGGTATCATAGAGAAATTAAATTTCAGATGAAAGAGGTCAACCTTCCTCGTGTTTTTATCCAATATTAAGGTCAAACAAACATTTTAGAAGGTGAAAAGTGTACATTTTAGTCAACAAGCATGCATAGTTTCAATGCTTGTAACAAAACAAGTATTCTATACATGAAGATATAATCGGACTATTTTTCATGTTTTCAGATTTTTAGAATACATTTAATTTGTTAGGAGCGCTACAATAAATTAACCTAGTTAACCTGAAAATTGATCAACTAACAGTTCAAGATCAAATGAACTATCCAAGGATATCACAACACGAACAAGATCAGATGTATTCCTTAAATTCAGATAGGATGCTAATCTGATATAATTATGTAAATAATTGCACATCACTGGCAATTTACAAAAATCCTATTTATAATAGCTGTCCAGATAGGAATATTACTTTTTTACTATTCATGAATGAACTCGAGTCTTCGCATAGTATTCAGTCGTTTCTAACTGTTTTGTTTTCTATACTTCTGAATGGTGTGAGCGCTTAACCACATTTATTTAATCAAATTTGAGCTTTCTCACATATCAGTACTATTCTATTTATTCAGTTCTGTTTATTATTTAAACACTGTACAACTACTAATTCTATAAATTCAGTGCTGATTTTTTCGGTACTGTTTCCACCCTGATTTCGTCAGAACTGTTTCTGTACTGATTTGGTCACTTTTTCTAAGTTGCAAGCACCCGTCGTGTATTTAACGTTGTGAATGGCATGTCAAACTCCAATGACGTGACGTTACACATATTTATTCTTTTATTATTTTTTTTCATTATCAGTGTGATGTGAGAGCCTAGTCATTTACTTGTGTCCAATTGAGCTTTTTGTGTGAATTTGCTCCTTCCCATTGGTTCTGGCGGGACAGATATTTTGAATTTAAATTTATTTTGTTAAAGTTCTATAAAAGCTATGTCAGAAACGTGTGTTAAGCATAGTTATTTATCTATTCAGTCAAACATGCATCTGCACATGTTGCAAAGGTGCTTGTTCTTTTTTTTTTTAAATATCTGATTTTCCCCGTTTGAATGATCTTTTCAGACGCATTTAGTTTATAAAGAATAGTACTAATATTATTTTAAATCGTTTTATAGCTAGACATGTTAGAAATATTATGAATGAACTTACACACGTAGTTTAACACTTGTTGGATACATCCCTCACTATTACAGAAACACTCGAATCCATTATCATGGTTTTGACCATCAAAAAGACTCTCTGAACACAGGTGCATGTGTTCTAACTAAATAAACAATATAAAAACTATACATACATTTTTAAATGTTTACAATTTACTATATACGTTCAAGCTATATGGTTAACAAAGTTAATTGAACATGTTTCATGATTGTTTTTTTTTTAAATATTGTGTATATAATTTAAATGTCCAAGAAGATGCATGTACCAAACATAAACTTAAGCTATCCCCATAGCATTGCTAGTTTCAGGTGTAAGAAACAAACAGTACTGTCATACCAGGTAAAATACAGGTAATAATACCCCAGCTCACCAACGATGAGGTAGAAGTGGGATTTCGAGAAAGATAAGTCCGTTTTATTATGCACAAGCACTAACTCCTAGAAATATATGAAGATAAAAATGCTTAAATGCTAAAACATACCTAATCTTAAAGGTTAAAGTATTGATAAATGCATTACTTTACATGTCGGTATACATGCCGAAACTCCATGTTAGTGCCTTGGTGTAACTTTACAAACTAACTTAAATTATTTACTAATTTTAAAAACGATCACTATTCGTTGAAACACTTTTCACTTTGAAATATTCGCAATGAAGTTAGATGTATGTTTTAAGCTATACGAGTTTATAACGATCACTTTATAATTTGTTTTAGAATTTTATATGAAAATATATAATTTGTTTTAGAATTTAATATGGAAATATATAATTTGAATTAAGAAATATTTTCAAAATTAATAATTGATAGTCATATTTATTATGAAAATAAAAAAAAATGTAGTCAATTATAGTTTATTTAATTTTTATTTATATTTTTAACCTGAGTTTACCTGTAAAATGAATGCGCGCAAATGTAATCAAAAGCTGCGCGCAAATGTACCGGTAAAACATTTTAATCCCCAAATGCGCGCAAACGTAGTGCGCCCCGATATTCAGTGTAGTTGTGAATAGATTGTTGGATAAGGGGGTTTGAGTAATTTATGACATATTTGGTTATAATAAGTTCAATAAGGAGACCGTATCTCAATTATTTTAGGTATAGATCTTAATTAATATACGAAGGGATTTGCAAGTAAGACTTTTTAGTTTTTATACTACTGTTAATTCATTTATTTTCGTGGGTACCGATTTTCGTGGATTTAGAAAACTTATATTTGCCTTGATATTTAATTTCGTGGTTTTGCCAATGTTTGCATACAACCTTATAGAACATTTGTAGTTTGCTTCACATTAAAATTCGTGTTTTATCTGTACTCACGAATCAACGAAAACTGGTACCCCCACAAAAAAAAAATGAATCCACAGTATATAAATGTGTGTGACTGAAATAATTTTCTTTGTTCTTACATGTGGAGAAGCATGTAGTGGCCCCTGTGGATCGTGATCTGGGTGACAGTTGGCCTGCATATGATCTTTGTGTAGGGTTATCATACATATCTGTAAAACGGAAATAAATGCAATGTACATATTAAACAATGAATTCAAAATTCCGAATGTATCGCGTATTATGTCATGTCAAGCCTTCTCGTGAACGAATTGTCATTGTTAATGTCTACTACATTTTTTGTACATAAAACATGTGAATCTTGTTTTATTTTCAAGCACACAATTCTTATTTTAGTGTCTCGTCAGAGTTATACCCTTAGTTTTATTTCATTTTGATTTTTGGATAATTAAGACTACATCAAGTAAAAATTCAAACAATTAAACTAAATAATTATGTACGTATACAAGTAAAATATCATGAAAAAAGATATTTTGGTCTTCAAATTAGAGACTTGGAAATACGCAAATCCTTTCAAACTTGTCGGATTTCATTATTGTATACATTTCTTTCGGTATTTCGAAGCTAACTCGCGTTTAGTCGGACTAGCTAAAAGACTTCCTAGTTTTTATATATAGTGTTAATATGGTTACTAAAGTACTAAAAAATGAGCAAATAGGTAGGACCTTTTCTGTAAGTTGACACACACGTAGAAAAGAAACCTTATCGATGAAAAAATATTTGCAGCCAAAGAATTATTAGGATGGTTCCTGCCTTGTGTTTTGATATTGGTCTTTTCTTTCTTTCTAGCTGTGACGTTTGATTTTACGTTTCTAATTGACAATGGTTTAACCAGCCTTTTGGGCCCAAGTGTTTTTTTGAAAGATTTAGAGCTGTCCAGAGGATATCATAAAATGACTGCATTTACGCCCTGTACCAGGTGTAATTTATGGTGTACACTTCACGTTTATCACGTAGTAAATGTTCATATATTTGTAGGACTCGGAGTTGCGATCGGGACGCTGAAGTGCAATGGTAACGATGAAGTGCGATGGTCTTTGCCGAAGTGCGATGGTCCGTACACTGATGTGCGATGGTCTTTTTGACCTATGATTGCTAGTTAAAAAATTAAAGTTACATTCATTGTTATCTATTGTTGTCCTTTATAACAGTTGCATGCTAAATGAGAGATCGTCATCTTTAATTTCTTACATTTGGACATAAGTTTGCATCAACGTTTTATCTTTACTTTGTTCCACTTATGATACCCATGTTTACCGTAATATCATTATACAAGGAGTGTGTCTGAGGACACGTATGTATTTAGAGAATATCACGGTTCATCATACGATAAAAAGAACCTTTTGTAGAAGAAAGAAAAAAAATCTCGACAAAAGTTTAAGTTATGAGGGGGTAGGACCTTTATCGGGACTCCGGGATCGGGTGTTTTTAAGCTCTGGATTTCGGGACTGTTCCTTTCGGGGCCTGGGTATACTTTTTTCAAATTTCGGGATGTCGGGATTTAAATTTATTTACATTCGGGACCTCGGGATTTCGTGTTTTTAAGCCCGGGATTTCGGGATCAGGACCCCTCCTACCCCCACCCACAAAGTTATACCCTATCCACTAATCCTCCCTTTTCTCCTAATATTTAAATTTTCATGATATGCCCCTCATCAACTTAAAAACCTGGAAAACTGCTTCTTACATACACATTGACTTCTACATCGAAATAAAAAGCATTGAACATGTAGTTTGAGTAGACCATCGTACTTCCGAGTTACCACGATCGCACTTCGGCGTAGCTATCAACAAGATATCGGTACAATGACACCATCGCACTTCGGCGTGATCAAAAACACACTTCAGCGTCAAACCATCGGCCCTCAGCGTGACCATCGCGGTTCGGAGTACAATCGCGGTTCAGAGTCCAACATATTTGAAAGCATTAAGCTTTAGTTATAAAAAACAATGTTGACTGCTGTACCCCTATTTTTGAATTTTTTACCTATTACGTTTTTTTCAAACATCGTTCTAAATATAATGGAATTAAGTGCGACTGTCCTACAGGTGATAGGTTTAGCTAGCTTTAAAACCAGGTTTAATCCACCATTTTCTACATTAGAAAATGACTGTACTAAGTCATGAATATGACAGTTGTTTTTCATTTGTTTGATGTGTTTGAGCTTTTGATTTTGCCATTTTATTAGGGACTTTCCGTTTTTATCTTTCCTTGGAGTTCAGTATTTTTGTAAATTTTTAAAAATGCCACAAGGGTATAATTTCAATTTACCTCATCATGATGACAACTATGATCAAAACATCTAAATTGACTCCCATGGTCATGTTTTCCAGGGCCACCAATCACTAATAAAACTGTAAATCATATGTTAAACAGCATCATATCTTAACATAACACAAAACATCTAAATGGACTCCCATGGTCATGTTTTCCAGAGACACCAATCACTAATAAAACTGTAAATCATATGTTAAACAGCATCATATCTTAACATAACACATACATCTAAATGGACTCCCATGATCATGTTTTCCAGGGACACCATTCACTAATAGAACTGTAAATCATATATTAAACAGCATCACATCTTAACATAACACATACATCTAAATGGACTCCCATGGTCATGTTTTCCAGAAACACCAATCACTAATAAAACTGTAAATCATATGTTAAACAGCATCATATCTTAACATAACACATACATCTAAATGGACTCAAATGATCATTTTTTCCAGGGACACCAATCACTAATAAAACTGTAAATCATATGTTAAACAGCATCATATCTTAACATAACACATACATCTAAATGGACTCAAATGATCATTTTTTCCAGGGCCACCAATCACTAATAAAACTGTAAATCATATGTTAAACAGCATCATATTTTAACATAACACGTACATTGTTTTGAGATTCTTTCATTTCAGTAAGAACTTCATTAAATAAAGACCAAATATGAATCAATTTTGGTTGAACACATTTTGTTACATAACTTCATTTGTAATATCTCGAAAATGGGATCCACATCCTGTATATCTTGTATACAAAGGCAATAGTAGTATACCGCTATTTAAAAGTCATTAAAAGATTCAACTGAAACAAATCCGAGTCACAAACAAAAACTGAAGGAAACACATTAACTATAAGAGGAAACAAAACTTAACAACAGAAACACTGAACTGCAACAAAAACAAACTCCAACATATTACGTAGAAACGGATAATGTGTTAATATTTGCAATATTTCTGACTTGTTACACGACATTCTAAACATAAAAATGGTTGGTTGAACTTGGTTTTATGGCTAGCTCAACCTCCTGCTTATATGACAATGTTAAAATTCCACTAAAATGACAACAATAAGTGACAGGAGTACAAACTCTGCATTAAGGTGTAATACATCCAAATCATGGTACGTCACATCCGGTTGTATACGAAAATAGGTCGAAAAAAAATATTCCCTTGAATTTGACAGTTGTAGGTGATTTATCCTACATTTTATTGCAGTAAACGATTTCTGAGTCATAAACATGTGTCTTGGGTATTTCAAAGCACCATTATTTTTTTATTTGGGATTTCTATAGAATACTTTGTAATCTTGAGGTTATATGGTGACTAAACCTTGTACACAGATAAAATAAGGGGAGAAATTTGATTCGTTAACTTTCAGTGATGGTTATTTTCTTATATGCAATGAACTGTTATGTGAATTTTTTTCTATAGTACTGGACAGGAAAAACTTTACTCATGCCAAGTATTTCTTAATTTGAAACAAAGATAAATTCTACACATTTTTTTGAAAATTGAAAATTTAGAAAGACTAATAAGGGAAATCAATGGTTGTATTACACCTAATATGGGAAGCTGTACATTCACCTTTGACCTTGTGAGTAATCTCATGTGTTAAAATTTCTTGTTATTTAAGTGTTATCTCTTACATTCTGCTACGTAGAACAATTTCCTAGGAAAGACTTAAATAAATATATATATGTATAAGAAAATGAAATTATTTTTAATGCTGTAACGACAAATTATTCACTAAAAGAGAAGCCTTTTATGTCCCTCTCTGGAACGCGGCGTGAATTTAATTTTGACGTAAGGACTTATTGAAACCTCCTTGGAGACAGTAAACTTGCATATGGATTGTTCATTCTGCTGAAATACTTCAAATACTCATTTTTGATAACATTTCTATCATAAATGAGTAGAAGTTACCCCATTATTTTTACTAATTGGCCTGACAAAAATAGATTTTGAGGAAATGAGAGGTATGAATTGACCAAAAAGAGACCTTATAAAGAAGACAAATAGGTCCATTAGTGGTATTTATCTTCTTAAAATCATCTTGAGTATTATAGTCAACTGTTTGTAGACAGATAAGATAAATATTAGATCATTTATTGGTCCACACTATATTCTATCTTGATGCGGCTTGGTTTGGATTTGTCGAAGAAAGTTTGCTCGAATCGCTGTAGATGTCGTCTTCAATTATACAAGATTTTTTCTCAAACTATTGAACTGATTATGACAAAACTTGACAGAAATGCTTGAAATAACCAGTATTACAAAGGAAAAAAGTCACATTCAGTTTATTAAACAATAATGTCTTCTTTAAGATCTATGATAAATTCTCAATTATGTCAATACATCTACAATAAGGAAAATAATACAAAATTATTTCCTCTTTCGATTATAAATCAAGCTAAACAATGATATAAGAAAAGTTTGTTTTTAGAAGCGCCCTCATTTCTTTTTTGATGCATAAGAGTGTAATCACACCAGGAAAATCAATAATGAGTTATTTTCATTTTATTAAAATATCAAGTCCAATGTAACTTTGTTAATATGACCAATAAAGTCCTTCTTTTGAAGCATTTACAATATATCTAAATTATATCTAATATGTTGCATATTTTGGATAGCACGAAACATACCGTTTGGTGTATCAGTTTTCTGCGAGCACATGCTTAAGATACAAAGATATATTCTTATCACATTTGTAGCCCCAGACATGTATATCTCTTACATAAGTCTTAAATTGTCAAAAAGAACAAATAATTCGGATTGTTTGTAAAATATTCCCCTCAAAAAATATATATAGAGATAATTATTTCTTTCCAAATTGATATACCTACCATGTAAACTCTGTAATATTCCTATGGTTACCAACATTTGTCCAACAGGCTGTTACAAAGTTTAAACAGTTAATTCTCTCGATTGTATTATTACAATATGCATATTATGCAATGTATGTTTGATAAGGTCTCCCCATCACGCATTTGTAACAGATACATATTTACCTACGTGCATAGGTTGTAATACAATTTCCATTGCTTAGCGTAGATAATTCTACTAGTTTTTTCTTCATACAAAGAAAATG
Source organism: Mytilus edulis (assembly GCF_963676685.1). Lineage (NCBI taxonomy): Eukaryota > Metazoa > Mollusca > Bivalvia > Mytilida > Mytilidae > Mytilus > Mytilus edulis. The sequence goes on from NC_092345.1 coordinate 6,025,987, forward strand.
CAGCGTTGTCACTTCTGAACGCAATAATCTTTTATTGCAGCTGCAGACATTAAATCAAATAGTGTGTGGTGCAACATGAGAATTTCTGTATTCGGAAGTTATGATTTCTACTCGATGTTGCTTGAGCCATAACGTAATGTGGCTTTCTAAAAGATTAGAGAATAAGTAAAAGAAAAGTGACAAACTCCAAGTCAAATTCAAAAAGGGGGGAGTCCATAAAAAACTGACAAAATCAAACGTTATCAATCAACGGAACAAGTAAAAAAACAACTGCCATATTCCGGGGTCGGTACATGCATTTCAAAAGAAAATTGAGAATTAAACCTGGTTTCATAGCTAGTTGAACCACAAACTTGTATGACAGTTGTTTACATTATTAATAACTGTTTTTATCATATCTATTATAATTTTGTCGAGTTTTCATTATTTTTGTATTGTCTAGTACATGTATTTGCCATAACCAAAATTGGTTTTTGTTTGTTTTGCAAATAAAGAATTAACATATTTCCGTTTTATTGACAAAATTGGGTGAGCAAACCAAACAGACATAACAGTGTATTGTGACAATACTTGCGATCCAGCAGCCAAACCGCTGTAAACATACATCACCGACACACACCACAACTGGCTATAAACCAAACATAACTAGAGTTTTAGAGCAAGTTCAAATAACAATTCCACTTAATATTTCAGTAAGAACTTCGAGTTAGACCCCAATTTTGTTTATAAGTCAAATTGTCATAAGAACATAAACATGAACTATAACTTGTTGATAAGCCACACCTCCTTAGATGTAAATGTTTGAAATTCTATCGTACAATTTTGTACGTGTGTGCTGGTTTTGAAAGGGTCATGGTTACCAAAATATTGTCCTTGTATTAAGTACTTATAAGATTAATTTGATTAGAGCGCCAACATGTACTAAAGGCTAGTAACACATGGGTCAGTTACGTATCGAGTTCGCAGACGGAGGATCAAATAAACCAAAAGGGTTGAATTCTTCTTTTAATGCCTCTTGCTAGTAATGTAATGTTCCATTGGAATTTTTGATTTTTTCAGGAATTTAATGAGAACGAAGATTGCAAAAATGTATCAGAACAATCTTTTGGTGAAACAAAAATGTAAAATAACAAAAAATACCAAACTCCGAAATTCTGAACGGCAAAATAAAAAAGCTCAAACTTATCAAACGAATGGATAACAACTGTCATATTCCTGACTTGGTACAGTCAAATATTTACGTAGAATATGGTGGTTGTATAGCTAGCTATCCCTCTCACTTGTATAACAGTCGCATAAAATTCCATTATATTGACAACGATGTGTAAACAAAACAAACAGATATAAAAGGTAAAATGTCAAAAATACGGGTACAGCAGTCTTTATTGTTTATTAAACGTGTTGTTTTCCTATTTTTACATCACTGGGTCGATACCTCTGCTGGTGGACTATCAGTCCCCGAGGGTATCTTCAGCTCAGTAGTCAACTATCAGTCCCCGAGGTTATTTTCAGCTCAGTAGTCAGTACTTCGGTAGTGACATGATTTAACAAACTTTTTCTAAAATTATCCGTTTATAAATTTTGAAATTATTAAGAAACTAAGGTTTCAACTCCCTCAGGCAAAGTTGACTTTAGATGTATTTGGCTATTAATTTTAGGTATTTTTTGTCATATAGCTCTTCAACGGGTTGTGTACTTGTACATCTTCTGATTTCAAATGTTTGACCTTGAGCGTTCCTGATGAAGGTAAATCCAGAAAAGCGCTTCGGACTCATGAAATTATTAAACGTGTTGTTTTCCATTTTTATTATCTTAAAACAAACATACATTATATTATTAAGTTAAAATGTAAAACAATAGGGGAACAGCAGTCAACATTGTGTTAGAATCTTAATCACTATAAAAACAAACAAATATGACAACAAAGAAAAAGATATATAGATAACGTGATCATCATAAACGGAAGAAAAGAACACAAAAAGCAAGCACTAAAATGTAACCTAAAATTGTATTAAGTCTATCGAATCTCATTCTTAAAAAAAACCACTTATTACTATTATAACGACTGATGGACCATAAACCGTATCAGTGAAACAGTGTTTATCAATTTTATACCTTGATTTGAAAATTGATGTCAATCCTTTTATTAATAATTTTTACTAAAGAAAATGCCTGTACCAAGTCAGAAATATGACAGTTGTCATCCATCCTTTTGATGTGTTTGAGCTCTTGATTTTGCCATTTGATTAGGAACTGTCCGTTTTGAATTTTCCTTGGAGTACAATATTTTTGATGATTTTACTTTCTTATCAAAGGTAGAAGATACAAGACATTGCTTAAATACATTCATCATAGAAACTGCGATTAAAATTTTATAACGTCAGATGCGCCTTTCGATTACAAAAGGCTCATTAGTGACGCTTGAATAAAAAAAATATTAATAAGGCCAATTAAAGGACTTAGTTGAAGAGCATTGAATACCAAAATTTCTGTAAGGTTTTACTTAATGCAGGTTAAGGTAGTTTTTTCCTGGAGGGAAACTATTTTATTGGATGTCCACCCTTTTGCTACCAAAATATAAAGACAAGAGGTATTGATGATGTTATGGTTAACAGTAATAATAGCATACTCATGGCTATGTCTGAATGGAAATCTTATACTCTATACAGGACTAGTCGACAGTATTGAGAATCAGTATGTTTAGTGTTTAAAATCATAGTTATTAGGGGGTTTGTACGATCTGAAGATGGTTGTAACATACCGACTCTTTAATCAATATTTAAGCAGTTATATGGAGTACATATTGATATACATTGTTTTTAAATTGAGTTCTCTTTCTTCATTTTCATGAGAGAGTGTTGCTCTTAACATGGAAGTTCAAAAACAACGGTTCGTATTGGCTAAATTTGAAGTAATAATAGAGTATCTGTTTCTACTTATACTTCTGCTTCTTCTACCGTTTAGTGACCGCCTTCAATATGTTGAAAATTATGCCACTTGTACTATGCATAACTTAATGGTAACGTAACTTTGATTATCTTAAAATTCTTCACATTAATAATATTAATATTTTTAAATGTTAGTACACATTTTGATTTTTTTAAAAGATAAAACTATTTTCACATGGTGCATTTATTAAATGTAGGTTTAGGTTGAGACAGCTGCTTTTATCATTTTTTCCATCTGTGTTTGGAGTTTGTACAAAACGCTTTGTTGGATCAGTATTTATAAAAAGCGCTCAAACTCCAAAAATGAAAATCAAGGTTGTATTAATACTTGATTAATTGAGCCCTGATATAAACTGAAAAAATTTGATAAATAATACAAATGACATCCCCTTTTACAAATATTCATGGTAGTTCTTAGCAATGCCTTGTGGCCATTCAATTGTCGATTAGGTTTGAATATCTTATTCATTTCAACTGTCTATTTCTAAGTGCATGAGTATATAACCTTTGAATTGATATTGTTTTTCTTTGGTCATTCAAAATTATGTGAAGGTGAAAGTTTGTACTGTTCATTGACTGCATTGTAAATTCTGTACTAAAACGCGTGACAATATAACCTTGTGAATGGATAAGAACTAGGTCAATACGTATATAGTGTATATCTTACCAATAGTAGGCGATACTAAGGACAATACATACAGACCTGTCATCATGTTGTTAACGGTAGCACTCATCAATGCTCTTGTTGGTATGTTATTATATAATGCATTATAAATGTCTTATCATTGAATTAGATACTAGTACGTAGTGAGATTACCGCCATGGATGTTTGCATATTATTATTTGTTTATTTTTCTATCTTATTTATCTGTCTGCCATATTTTCTTCTAACTTACGTTGTTTTGCTATATTATTTGAAATTTCTATATATATCTATCTTAGTAAGTGCAATTTAAGATGCTTCGACTTTTCTAATATACAAATTCGTTTAATATTTATAGTGGTTTACTTCTCTGCTTACAGTTAATTACATTTGCATTCTTAGATTAATAATAAAGAATTTGATTGAAATTAAACGACGATGAAGACAGAGTATGATTATGACTATAGATGGCGTAGAATTAAGAAACGTAATTTGTGTCTGATAACCAAATGACCCTATTTTACATTATAACTACACATACAAATTGATATAACTTATCTTCCCTGAATTTATTTCCTTAACGAAATTAAATTCAGAAAACTAATTAAACTTAGATAAAAGTGACATTTAATATGGGAGAGTTAATTTATAAACTTAAATTATCATTTCAACAATGTGAAGCATATCCATGAAACGAAATTTTTAGTCAGCGCAAAACATTGCTTTTAAAGACCTTCATCATGTGAAAGGACAAGTTTTCTAGATCGATACTGCTGCGGTGAACTGTCAGGTTTTTAACGGTCTTAATATACCTTGAATTTGATATTTAGTTAAATTGTATCATAAACTCTGAAGTGAATGATCTGGTTTTAGGCTCTTTAGTTGGGTTGATGTCTCTTTCATACATTCCATATTTTCATTCTTAATTCTAATATACCATGGCATTTCAAACAAGAAAATATTTGGTTAATGGTACCGATCTCAGTCATTTTTCAAGTTTTCGAACATTTTCAGAAGGCAAGAGAGGAAGATGATTAATATAAACTCATCATAACTATATAATATAACATAAATATATTTTACACTGACTAAAATGAATCCACTTAGTACATATAGAATTACTTTTTGTGTAATTTGAAAATTAATATTCAAGTTCAAAGGTCAATGAAATATTTTCATCTTTTTTGGTAGTTTCCATTGTTACCACAGCAATTTTGAAAAAAAACCATCTACACATAACAGACACCATTTTTTCAAGTTTCAATTAATTTGATCATTTAATCTTTGATTTATTAAGAAAATACAATAACAATGATTCCTACTCTGGATAAGCAAATGTCCTCATCATAGATACCAGGATTAACATTTTATATTTGCGCCAGACACGCATTTCGTCTTCCCATCAGTAACGCTCGAATAAAAAAAATTAAAAAGGCCAAATTAAGTATTAGGTTGAAGAGCATTAAGGATAAAACATTCTTAAACTTTTGCCAAACACAGCTAAGGTAATCTATTTCTAAAGTAGAAAAGTCTTATTATTTCTTATGTCACCAAACTTTTGTTTTGCATGACATATTATTGTTTGATATATAAAAATATATGCAGATCAAATTCTGGACTTGCAATGACAAAACTATCAATTGTTTGTAAATTCTGTAGACATTCACCTAAAGAGAAGGTCAAGAGATAAGGTATACATGTGGGTGAATCTAAACTATGGATTAGATATGTCATTACCGTTCAAATAAGTCAGAAGTGATTTTAGAAGGACAAGGACATGGTATATTTGTATATAACATACACGCATGATTCTCTTTCCAACTAATACCCAAATCTTATCATAATGACAGCGTTTATTGTAAATTTTCTATTTTTAAAGTGCACTGCCGGCTCTTATTTTCTTGTTTCTCGTTTCAATTGTTTTTTTGCCATTTTTGTTTCCGTGCTTAAATTCTGTTATAATTTCCTTTATTTTGAACAGCACCAAGTTTGAGGCAACTTCCATTTGATATCTCATCAATAAAAAGTATAATTAAAAAAGTACCCCAAAACCAGCCAAATTCAAAACGGAAAGTCAGTAATCAAATTGCAAAATTAAAAGCTCATACACATCAAACGAATGGAATTCCTGACTTTGTAAAGGCACTTTTCATATGTAGAAAATGATTGATTGAACATGGTTTTATAGCTTGCTAAACATCTATATGTATGACAGTCGTTATTGGGGATGATATGTTTCCGTTGTGAAATTAACTTATTTTCTAATGTTTTGAAGGTAATTATTTATAACAAACATCCGAGTTTTGTACATTTTTTTCCCTGTTGTTTTCATGGTATCATTGTACCATTTACGTCTAAAACGTAAATATTAATTTTAGCCTTTTAAAGCTTACGTTGAATCCGATTGAATTACGTTTATGTTTTCGTTATTGTCAAATGATATACGTTGACATACATGTTACATCAATGTGTTTTGGTAGATAGTTGTTTTACTACCAATCATTTCTCATCTTATGTTTATACATGATATTAGCATTACCGAATTTATAAAGTTTTAGCATCAGCAAAAAACGGTGATGACCACAAAGCACATGTAGATCATGACCTAGCCTGTTTTGCAACCCAATGTCAGCACGACGAGGTAACTATTGAATATAATGCTTGTCTGTTCATCATTTAGTTTATTGCGAGACATCTTGCACCTGACACAATTTATTTCTAACAGAAAACACAGTGTATATCTATTTCGTTTTTCAACATTTATCACTCTTCAGTATAACAACAACAACAAAAACCTGACTAAAACATTATAAAATATAAAAAAAAATGCTGTTAGGGCAAGACTTCGTTTCTTAAGATATTTAGAATTCTTAAAGCGATTAATGAGTAGGACAGTTAAGTATCGGAATTAGGGGTCAATTTGATATTGTTTGAATTAAAGGGTAGTTCATACTATCCTCGTCGTGTTGGTTTCGAGTATTTTCAATGAACGCAATTAAACGTTTGTTAACCAATGTTTTGTCTTGTTACAAAAATGTATTTACAAAATCCAACTAACAACGGGCTTAAAACAATGTTTACCCTGTTTATTTCAGTTGTGTAGAGTTTCCAACATGGGCGGCACTATTGATGGTCAGTGTATGTCGTCCCATCCTTTACCTCATGGAGTAAGTTATACAAACATTAAATTTCATTATGGAGTGACCTACATTCTGTTTGATTTAAATATTCCTTAATTAGTGTTAATTTGATAAAAAAAAACCAACAATTATGCGTTTAATGTAAACATTATGTTCGAAATTAAAACTATAAAAAAAACAAATGTTAACCATTAGGAACTAATATCCTTTAATTCGTTGGACGGCATTCTGTAGTTAAAATATAAATGCATGTTTATTTACAAAATGGAGGAGAAGCACTTAATGCTACACTGAGCAGAAAAGAGTGCTTAATTCCAGAGTTATGTATAAAACAAATAAAGAGATAAGTGCAAGTTGAAACTTGGAGTACTTTATAACAAATGTGTGCTGTCATTCATTCTATTCGAATATACTATCACCAACAACATAAAAATGTATTATTTTCAATTAATCAACAAACTAATGTAGTCATTTGATAAAGTCAAAAATTGTCCGATCTGCCTATTGTTTTACATCAAAAGTCAATACGATCGTTTTAAGGTCAATTCGGTCAACCTTACATTATTTTGCACTATAAGTCAGTTTTTTTAATGATTACGCATACATATAATCAGATTGTGAATGACACTCCCATTTTTGTTGTAAAAAAAAAATGGATATTTTTTTTCGAATATTTAATTATTTACATATACTCTTTATAAAATGAATTGAAACAAACAGCTCACTGTAACCTATCAAAACAGAAATGTTTGAAAGTAAAGTTGTCATTTTTATTAAATAAATAAATTACTGTAATGTGTTTCTCTTTTTACCGTTAGTTAGTATTTGGATGTCCACAAACCTTACTAGATGGAAACGATTGTTTTTGTAACACACACGACTGCATTCAACAGATGCAAACCCATATCAATCCTCAAGGACAATTTGCTAAAGGTTGGTATCAAATTGAATTAATTACATGAAAGCTATTTATTCCTGAAAGAATGTAAAAAAATGTAAAGATATGTATCTTCTTTATCGTCAATTTCTTGTTGTTGTTCGTCTGTGTTAATTATAACTGGTTATCTTAGATGCTCATAAAAAATAACAAGATTGTTATTGGCAGGAAATGGCCACAGCATTTATTAACAGATATGATATATGTACTATTATATTAAATGCATTTTGTGATATGATATATGTACTATTATATGAAATGCAATTTGTGACATGATATATGTACTATTATATGAAATGCAATTTGTGATACATGTAGATCTATGAACTAAAATTAACTGATAAAAATGCATATGTGTCTTTGAAAATGTTATATGATGATCGCCGAATATGTTTGAGGTGGCAGACCATATATGAAAAGGGGAAGTTCAAGATAAGCTATTAGCCCTGGAAATCAGAGGCTAATGCTATCATACGATTACAATAAGTCTGTAAACTGCAAATATGTTATCTAAGCGCAGCGAAATCTGCCATAAATCAAGCGACTAACCCTGGATATCAGAAGTTATCGCTACCAACGCAAAGTTTACATGTTTGAATGTAATAAATTTCTTTCCAAGTTATCCATTCAATTTCTATATGCATGTAAGTCCACTCCTCGTCCAGGATTCGTCTTTTTTCTTGAATGACCGTCTCGTCATTAAAACTTTTGTACATCTTTCCACATTGAGTGATGGTTTAATCGATGTAGACAATACAATTCTGAAATAAACAAACAAAACCAAACAGCAGTATCTTCCGTAGGAATTGCATTCTACTAATTTAAGGGAGGGTGGGCGGGTTTTAGAAGATAAATCTATGGCTAAAAATGCGTCTGCTTTTCCTAAATGTCGACGTCAAAAGGAGGATTATGGGTAAATCAATCACTTGCAAAGATCGATAATCCAACAAGAAACCAAATACTATTACTTGACGAAGTAGTATAACGACGGACAGTGGTATGAGCACTACCGATAACTGATTTAAAATTTAGATTTTAAATCCTATTATCTTAGATGCTCATAAAAAATAACAAGATTGTTATTGGCAGGAAATGGCCACAGCATTTATTAACAGATATGATATATGTACTATTATATTAAATGCATTTTGTGATATGATATATGTACTATTATATGAAATGCAATTTGTGACATGATATATGTACTATTATATGAAATGCAATTTGTGATACATGTAGATCTATGAACTAAAATTAACTGATAAAAATGCATATGTGTCTTTGAAAATGTTATATGATGATCGCCGAATATGTTTGAGGTGGCAGACCATATATGAAAAGGGGAAGTTCAAGATAAGCTATTAGCCCTGGAAATCAGAGGCTAATGCTATCATACGATTACAATAAGTCTGTAAACTGCAAATATGTTATCTAAGCGCAGCGAAATCTGCCAAATTGGCGGTGCTGTGACAATTTTAGCCTACAGTTAAAATTTTCACAGAACCGTCAACCGCCAATAAAATTGGGGGGAGCTGCGCATAGCTGTGCCATTTCAAGCAAAATTTGATTAAAATAATTTTCTGATAAATGAATATATGCCATTATATGGTATAAATTGTAAATTGATAAGTAACTATTTGTATTATTTATAAAACAGCACAATAACTCCGATGTTTCGTTTAACTGTTCACTAAGATCATATATAGGCATTTGTTACGGACAACGAGTCAACTATAAAAATTCAAAGCATGGAATAGTCGTCTGGAAAAGTAATGCTACCCGTCTTACTAGAAATTATTGTTTCTAGGGCTCCCTGTATTAAGTTCAGAAAAAAATGTTCTTCTCTTTGTTAAATACACCCTATCTTCTGCTAGAGACTCGTGTTTAGCTTTTATGTAAGGATATCGAATGTAACATCCATGCTTTGTCATGTGGACAACAATGAAGCTGTTTAACCGACGCCTGCATTTGTCCATACATTACAATTCCCATTATTTGACGACCGTCATTGCAGTCTTGGCAATAGAACTTGAGACCAAATAAAGTTGTATCAGGCAAATCAATATATAACCTTGACATAAATTGAACAAGCTAAAGATGAAAGTAACCTAATTTGATATTTTATATATATCATTTCCCAATGTGCACTATAATATAGCTGGGAAGATCTTAAAATCTTTGCATTATTTTAATGCGATTCTTCACCTTAGCGATAGTTAATCCATCGGTAAAAACAAACCTACCATCAAATTTTCACTCCCGACCTTTTCAAAGCCAAATAAGCTCCTCCCGGTCTTTGTGTTGCTACCAAAATCACATTCTTAATAATTGACGCCATATCCATCCAAACCCTTATAGGAGAATATACAAACAATTAAATGGGAATTCGTATATGTAACGCAAAAATGCACCCGCTTTCAAACGACCTAAATATTTTTATCGGATAATCCATCAACGACACAAGCTATCTCCATACATAGATATAGAAAGATGTGGTATGAGTGCCAATGAGACAAATCTCCATCCAAGTCACAATTTATAGAAGTAAACCATTAAAGGTCCATACCTATGTTGAATAAGTTCGACGAACAACGAGAATATTTAATACCTAAAGCATGTATAGATATTTTGAGTATTGCAGAAAATTGGTATTTAGTCAAACTAGCTAACCAACAAAAGACGAAATAGCGGTCCACCTACTACAAGTCTATCTGGCAATTAGCAAAGCAATAAAAGCCACTGGACATATACATTTGTCTAATTGCGCAGGACTGTGTATAGTTAACCCTCTACCAAACTGATCGGTCTTAGATGAAACCAAATGAATTTCTACATATTTCTTGTAAATTTTGACATCATTTTGTTTAAAGCATGATTTGTAGAACATGCATTGCTCATATTTTGAACTGTCAACTCCCCAACCATGCATAAAAAGACCACGTCAAGCCAAGGAAAAAAACCGCCTGGAATAGCCTAGCTTTGTATGCAGAACTTCATATACCTGATCATATTGACAAAATACGATGCAATATCTCTCTTAAAAAGTCAGCCTAGTGTCCATCTGAAGCAACCTTGAACGCTCAAAACCATCGCTTACTATTAATTTTTAGTAAAGTCTTCATAATCATTTAGCTTATTGTAAATGCTTAAGCCTGATCAAGCCTGATCGATGTGTACGTATTGTTGAATGAGCAAATCCTAATTTAACATATATGCAGTAAGAGCAACAATGTCCAGCAAGGACGAAAGCTATACTTTGGCAATACCGAAATCTTTCCTGAAACCATTTAACAAATTTAAAGCCCGGGTAAACTTTTCTGTACTATCAGCTACCGAATTGTTTATTTGAAAGTGTATTCCAGTTTCGAAATGACCATATGAAAGTTCATATTAGGAATGTCTGGTATAATAAATGCTTCCGGTCCCAATGTACGGGAACGGATCACCCGAAAACGAGACAGAGAATCTGCACCTGCATTACTTGAGCCTGGAATATACAACGCTCGAATCTGAAAATATTTACTCAGTAGTAACAATACTAGAGGACGAATCAACATCCTTACTAACTTTGATTTTGATATTTGCTTGTTAATTATCAAATATAGTGCTTGGTTTTATATATATTCTTAATAAATAAAAAAAATTGTTGCTAAATTGAGAGGTTCAAATTAACATTTAACAAACATTTAATAAGATTAAAAGTATCCGATCCCAGCTCTGGATTGATTTTCACATGATAATACGAACTTCCGTGCTTAAGACATTAAATTTATTTGCGGTAGTTTTTAACCTTCATATGATAACCTTAAGCCAAAAGTAAACCCCTCAGCCGGAGCTAGGAATCTACACCTTTGTATAACCCCCAAGTTACATTCTTTTAATTCAGTTATGTTTAATGGAGTCCACCCTTTATCCAATAGATGATACATCAGTTTGGATTCGAAATCAATACAATCCAAATTCTATACAAAAATAAACATAAGATAAATATCACAAAAATTCTCAATTTGATATCTCTTTAAGATCAATTGTAATTGCATTTGCTAAAAATTCACTTCATATTTTGCCCAGTATACGAGTTCGTACTGATGGGATACTGCAACGAGTTTCTTACACGTGCCTTTTATCTCGGTCTAAACTGAGGCCTAGTTTGCTTTAATCTTACATTTTGCCTGCCTTCAGGAAACAGTCTTGTCTGGGGCACTGAATCATAAGTGGGTGCTGATCAAAGCATCTTAAACAAGAATGAGTAAAATCACATCATTGATTCACGCATGAACCTTGGTAATTGAATGCGTAACATTTTAAGCGCCCAATGCTTATTGCCATTAACAATACTAGATGGAGGATACATATTGAGCAGCCATAAGCAAGGTCAACGACAGCCTAAAAACCAGCTGGATCCTGTGACATTCTGAGACGAAATTGTTCATTGTACGACTTCCATCCTAGTGCTGACCGCTTACCGCCTAGCCGTATACTATGCATGTACTTGAGTAAATCTTGAAAAACAGTCGAGTGAGCAGTAGTACAAAATATACTAATATAGACTAAAAACGCATCTGTCCAGTTACACAATGTACCTATTGTGTAAATTTTTTTTTTTTTTTTTTTTGCCGTCTTGGTTGTATTCCGGGGGAGGGGGAAGTAACTGACTATCTTTTCGGGTATAACTGTGCCGACAGCACTTTCCAAATCATACCCTGTTCTAACCAGAAAACATTGCAAAACATACCCTGTTCTAAACAGAAATATTGAAAAAAAAATCACCTGTTCTAGACACGCTCGGAAAATGTATACCTTGTTCATGACAGAGACCTATATTTTCTAGACTAGTTCAGAAATATAAAACCTGTCACCAAACAGTTTAATAATGTAAGCAAAAACATACTTGTGTCAATATCCAATATCCAATCTGTCCTTTTTAAATCGATTGTTTAAAAATAACCCTGTTCTAATCAGCAAAACATGAAAATAAAGGACCCTGTTTTTGTGTCACATTCGTATATATAAAAATATAGGAAGAACACCCCCCCCCCCCCCCCCACTTCCGGGGTATCAAAAGTTCCTGTGAAATAAGACTTTCTAATTACCCCTAGAAGAGGCCTGTGAATAAAGTAATGGTAAGGCCAGATCAACATATTCTCTTGAAATGTTTTAACTTAATATCGACATTTCTTGCAAGCTCATCATTATCCTTACTACACGGAGATGGGTTTTGAAAAAATTGGAAAATTACCTGATTATCATCAGCAGAACTAGAAGTAACGGTCGTGAATACCGGAGCCATAATCATAGACATAACCTCTGAACTGTGTAAAGTTGTTGCTACTGGACCCTCTATAGATCTGTTAACACCCGAATCTCCATCAAGTTTGAACGCAAAAAAGTTTTCTTAGCCGATGTTGACCACATTGCCGCCTCTTCCTACCAGATACCCTAAGCATTTTAAACTGAAAAAGACATGGTATGATAAATTATGTAAATATGTATATGAACATATAAGAATTAAAACAATGCAAAAGAAACAAACAAACAACAAAAAAACGTTAAAAAAAAACCCAACACATCTGCTGATTCTGCTGTGGCCGATCGTGTCTCCGAGCACGAGAAAAAAAAATTGAATATAAGATTTGCTAATGGCCCGTCCATCGTAAAACAACAATATTTTTTATTTTGTATTCAATAATCCAGCCATCTTAACATTTTAATGTGCGTCTCTAATCAACCAAAATAATGCTAAATTTAGATTTAGAAGTTTGCTCTAAATTTAAACTAAATTCAAATTGTCAAAATTGCATATCGGAAATAAAATTTAGAAATAATTCGAAGTAGAAGTAATTTATTTTCTTCTCAGAATGACGACAAAACCTGACCATGCCGTCTGCTAAGAATCATAATTTTGCCATGACCCTTCGACAATTGTATCCATCGAGTCAAAATAAACGACAATTAAATCCTTGATAAATATTGTTTGAAACAGTTTGTAAAAAAATAAGGTTTTTAACAACTTATGTGTCAGATTGGTGTCGATTTTTTAGAAGATAAATCTATGGCTAAAAATGCGTCTGCTTTTCCTAAATGTCGACGTCAAAAGGAGGATTATGGGTAAATCAATCACTTGCAAAGATCGATAATCCAACAAGAAACCAAATACTATTACTTGACGAAGTAGTATAACGACGGACAGTGGTATGAGCACTACCGATAACTGATTTAAAATTTAGATTTTAAATCCTATTATATTCAAACAACTTATATTAATATACTTTTCATAGACTAACTGATATGAGAATCAAAATATAAAAGTTATTCAAATAGCGTATTAACATACGTTATTACTGAAAAGAAATCATACCTTTTCTCATCAATCCCGCATCTGACCATATTATAACTGTTGAAGGTTCCTCTATGTACCAAATGTTTACTTTTTAAAAACCAGTAATTTACTTGGTTTTTAGCATCTTAGCAAAATGCACCAATCGGCAGTAGATAATAAGGGAATATTCAAAACTAATACGTCGAAGTAAAACTGACAAAAACCCACCAAAAAAAAAAGAATTACAACAAGAGACATGCCACCAAAACACTGCATAAAAAGTCAATTATCAACATTACGAACCTCAACAATAACAAGTATAAGGATCTAGAAGTTAAACACCATCACTCATGTCACTCGTAGTAATCCAAAGTGTGAGATGAGATTGTGTTGAGGATCATATGTTACAAAGGTATTCTATAAAGCTTAATCGACAAACTTCGAACTATACATGAATGAGTTGTTTGCGATAAAATTATACGAAAACAAATTATGAAATTAATTTGAATGTTTTCAATCTAAGTTGTAAAAAACTTGTTTTTTAACGTTGTACTTCATCAAAACAAAATGGCCGATTCCGAACGTGTCTTTTATGTTTGTTTTGAACTCTAAAAGTTATAGTTTCATGGTAGGATTCATGTCAGTCTTTCACATGTGTAACATTTTTTTGTAGCTGGCCACCATTCACTGACCCAATGCGGTGATAAAATATGTAAGCACGGCGATGAGGTCAGTATTGGTTTAATTTAGATGTAATTAACTCAGTCGTTATGCTAACAAGGATACGATAAATAACATTGTAGGTGCTCTAATCAAGAAGAGGCGTGATTACAAATAAATGAACAATGGAGAAAAATACATACATTAACAGATAAAGAAAGTATTGATCTACATAATGTCTGTTCTTGTCGAAACTGATCCTTCTCGTATTCTTTTTATGATGGGAAAAATAATACACTTTATTGTGGTTTTGATATTATGTTATTACTACCTACTACAAAAGCAACATTTATTATTAGATAATACAATATAATCTTTAATTGAAATGATTTAAAACAGGTATTGATTATTCATATCTCTGTTAAGTGTTTAACAGTGTCATTAACGTGGAATGGGTTAAAAAGATAGTATATTTGTCATTTATAAAGTTTTGTTTTACTTGAAAAACAAACCTCTTTATAAAAAGGAAATACTGATGTAAATTAAGGCAAATACGTTAATAATTTATTCACACATTGTACGTAAAATATAATGATACGGTTTTGATGTAAGTTCTAACTTTCTATGTCATACTCTTGGTTACATAGCTTAATTGTTAACAAACACACACCAATTCATGAAAAAATAAGAAAAACGTAGGCCATAAGGTATTTCTATGAATGATATATTTATATTCCATATGAAGTTCTTTGTTTAGTTCACGTCGTATAAATCGTTTCGGGAGGAGAGTTTCTTTTCCAAGACGGCAGCTAATCTTGATACTCGGATTTTCATTGGTACTAAATGCAGTTTAGAAAGGGTTCCCTTTGCAAGATCATGCTGATTGTGACATACATGTTGACTCAATTTCTGTTTAATTTTGTAATGGCCCTAATGTTTGGCTTTTATATGAATTTTAATATTTCAGATATGCAAACATGAAGTAAACAAAGACGGCAGACTTCATTCACACTGTATTGCGGAAAAGGATGCCACAGTAAGATATTTTAATAAGAATGCATTTTTTTTTTTTAAATTTTATTGATTTTTTTGGCAAACATATTTTAATGAACGGTTAAATTATTGATTGGTCAAAACAATCAATAACCATATTTTCTTTTTATATTTTTTAAAAAAACATTATAATTGTATTGATCAAATATTGCTTGTTACAAAAACGATTAGCAAGCTTCTTTTGGTGCACCCTGTTACAATCCACTGACTATACAGAGATTAATCAGCTGATTTGATTTATTGACGTATTATACATTTTGTGAAGTTAACATTAGAATAACAATACTATAAAATTATTCATTCTAATTTTTAATTACATTGCACTTATTACCTTATCTCTATTTGTGTCTAAACTAACCAACAAAACAAAACGTAATCTTGGTTTTTAAATTTGTTTATTTGCGTCTATTAATATATGCGAAATTCATTCCTCACACATTTTGTATTTACTTGAAGCATGGGTGTGCTTTGTGAAATCTTAATATCATTTTGTTTATATAATCTTTTTTTGTAGCATCACGACCCTAACCCACAGTTTGGCTGTACAACTTTACCAACAGAACATCATCCTTGCTATTGTAGGAATGATGTGTGTAACACTAATTTATACAATAATCTTTACCAACAAAATCAAGGTGACTGTTACATTTATATAATTAACAGCTATAGATAAAATACACATTCGTTGTGTAACATATAACGTTTTACAGAAAGCTAATTAAGTCGAAAAGCGAAGGAATTGTTTATTAATACAGCTTTAGGAATTCAGCAAACTGAATTGCTTGTATTACAAGTTTGAGATCTAATTAGATTGCGAACATATACATTTTCCTGTTCCCTCTATTATAAAGTGTGTGATTAGGATTACTCATCCCATCTCATGTCAATGAAGGTAATCACAGGCTAAACCACTTATCGTCAAGTTACTCATTCCGTTTGTCTCATAAGTCACACACTGCAAACGAGATAACATAGATACCGTAGAATTGAAATTGAAGAAACACAGATTATAAGGGTTGTTAACCAGAATACAATATTTTGAAATTAATGCAAGATACTTTTTAAAAATGTAAGAGTCCATACCACGCCACCGATGATCTAATCTCAACAATCAACCGAGATGTGAATAAATCTTGTAACAATCTAAAACCAAGGAAAACATTGTGATGATCTAGAAAAAGAGACCTTGAAATCAATAAGCTACACAGTGGACAACATTAAAACGACGAAAATTACAAATAACAAAAAACACAAAACACAAACATAACATGTTAATATAACGACTTAGCAACACGACCCACTGAAAAAGGTTTTGAACTCAAAAACTTAATAGCTTAATAGCTTAAAAACTTAACAATTCCTACTTTATATGTTGCACCCGAAGTTTTCAAAATTTAGGAAAAACACGGCTGCATTCGGTATTTCACTATTTAAGATAAGAGGACAGGATCGTATGTAAGCACAATATTGATCAAAAATTTAAGGTTGCGATGAGTTCAACTGTTCCATTTGACCTTTGTCAGTTAACTATTAATATAAATTGCGGACACCATAGAGATATGGCTAGAAAAAAGGTATTTTTGCGCTGTATGGTTCAAATTCTTTTGTTTTTCAGTTCAAGCTCATCACCAAGAATTGCTTTGTGGAGATCATGTCTGTCATGGTGGTCATCAGGTATCTGATAAACTATCTTTAGAAACTGTTACAGTAACTGTTAATAATAATTATTATTACAATATCAATCAAAAAGGTTTTATGGCAATTAATATGTTGGAGATTGGAATAACGCGAATGAAAATTGTTGAGAATGTATAAATTATATATTAAATTTTGTTTGATTCAACATTAGTAGTATAACTGGAAAACGAGAAAGTAAATATAGGTTTACACTGCCGATCGGACCAACTCGATCAATCTCGATCAAGACAAATTAAGCGATCGGGAGACTGGTCTGACTCAATCGACAAGAATGTTCGGGGTGGTCTACCTTGGTCGTCATCGATTTGTCTTTCTTCCCGAGAGTTTTTGACATGTCAAAACATTCGAGTAAGAATCGAAAAGCATGTCACTTGAGAAGAGATCGAAAATTCGTCGAGTAGCGGTCGAATTCATCTGGAATGGATCGTGTAGAGATCGAGTTTGGTTGTAATAAAAATAGTTTACCGATCGGTACTCGATCAGTTTGATCTTTGTTCGACTAATATCCGATCCTTTCCCGATAAACGCCAACCTGTTAGTTATGTGATCCAGATTAACTCGACCAATGCCCGATCGCTTCACGATCACTGTGACTTCTATATTTTTTACATCCCAGACCAACTCGACCAATATCCGATCTCTACGCGACGACATTCGACCACTCTTCGATCTCTATTCGGCCATACACGAGTATATATGACTGATACACGATTCTCTAAAAATGTGTGCAGCTCTGATTAACTCTCATAACTTTGCTTCAGCAAAAATATATTGTCACTATTTGTTTTCAACTGTACACAAATTCCGCTGTGTACAGTACGCGTCTGTCCTTTTGCAAGGAGGTGTAAAATTTTAAAAGAGAGACCAAAGATACCAAATGAACAACCAAACGCAAAGGTCGAACACAAACCGACACAGTCATAGCGAAAAACAAAAGCCGACGAGAAGACAAACAGAAATCTACATAACACAACATAGAAAACCAAAAACTTAGCAACACGAAACCCAATAAAACCTGGGATGATCTCAGGTGTTCCGGAAGGGAAGTAGATCCTACAGTGTGGCCCCAGCAGATTTTTCAAATATGAAAGTAATTGTGCATTAAAGTCATAAGAAACGTGTGTAATCGTCATTTTTTTTTCAATTGGTCAGTGTTGTTGTGAAAATATGGCAGGTAATTAAAGTTCGGGTTTTGAAGCCGAAGTATAACGATTGTCACCTGTTTGTCAACAGTCGACAAAAAATAAAAAAAAAGCATTGAAATTGAGCACGTGTTTAACATGTAAATTCAGATAATAGTTTATTTTAAGGACATCCATGCGTATTGTGATCACCGGATTTTTACGAGATGGGTCACACTGAGGTCACTTTGCATACGGAAAATATGTCGGGGGAATTAAAATAAAGTAAACTTCTTCTAAATATGAATAAATTAAAGAATTTTCTTCAGAAATAAATATATGTACATAAGTTTTATAATGAAAGCTATCCATTGAGTTATAAAAAAACATATGCATTATTATTTTTTGATTTGAGGTTTCTTATGACTTTAAAATTGATCATTTGACAGCTGATGACTATTTTAGCCTTCAAAGTTAGTTTTCTAGAACATCAATATTATATTTTACCTGTTTAATGATTTTTTTTTGTTTGCCTGTCCGTACTTTCGTATGTCCAGAAATTTTTGTAAGATAAACATAAGAAGATGTGGTACAACTGCCAATGAGACAACTCTCCACAGGATACCAAATGACACAGAAATTAACAACTATATGTCACTGTACGGTCGAATGTTTACACACAATTTTTTCATACGCTTTTTGACGCAATTTCATAAAAAAAAATGAGACGAAAGACAAATGATTTTTTTTGAATTCGTGTTAGATATATATAAACAATTTCAGAAAAGGTATCCTCCATTCTATTTTTGGACAAATTTTTGAAAAAAATATGTAACATCTATACCCCCTTTTTGCAATATTATTAGTAAATTAAGCAGGTTGTGGCCATGGATACACCAACAAGAAATATATTGAACCATTCAACTACTAGGTATCAGATCTATTGAAAATATTGATTACATACATATATGACACAAACAGTACATGAATGCTTATTTTGTTAGAAAGCAAGGAAAAGGGAATGGTAAAATTTATGTATATTGCTATCGGACATCAGTACTTATCCAGTGACACATTTCATTTTGAAGAAAAGAGCAGTAAAACTCCTTTTTCCCAAATCAGCGTCCTACTTTACTTTCAGGGAGTTTTATAAACATTGGGGTCCTTTGTGTTCAGCTCCTGCAAATTTTTTGCCACTTGATTAAGTACTTTCCGTTTTGAATTTTCCTCGGAGTTCAGTATTTTTGTGAGTGCAATTTATACTGCACAATGGTCGCCGTATCACACTGCATCACCTTGACTTCTCTGCACTTTTAGCTGTCTACCCATTTTTGATCGTCTTCTATCATCCCTTCAAGCTCCGTCACAGCTATTAACCTGTCTTATCTGAGCTCTAATTATAACCTCCTAGCCAAATAATCCAACTGCTTTATTTCCATGTAAATATTTTAGATGTTTATTTTACTCAGACCTTCTGTGAACTACTGAATCTAACCAAATAAACGGGGAATGTGTCCATGGAACACAGAATGCGATAAAACCCCAGCTTGCATATAACGTTACAAAGAGTAATTAACCAAGAACAGTAAAAGTGATGCCACCAAAATTCGCACTTGATCCGTGTTTTATGATATTAATCATTGTGTATACGTTTCATAAAATTTGGTGGAGGAAAAATACAAATAGAGAACGGAAACTAATTGTTGGGACGTACTTATATGTTCTCACGGACGGAGTAGGGTAACAAATAATGCCTCCTCCGCTGCAACGGGTGATATACTAAAATAAATCAGACGTTTTTATGCTGAAATTGTACATACTCGACCAATGCCCAACTTTCCCTACGACCCCTTTACGATCAAGTCGATCTGTTCTGGTAGAGATCAGGCTGAGATTGAGTATAGTTGATTTGGTCTAGCTTGTCGAGTCAAAATCGTGTAGAGATCGTGAATTGGTCGGATTTATCGAATATGTATTTATTTACATTAGTGGTTTGGTTGTAGTGTCCTGATGGAGTCATCAAGGAGTCGTGAATGGTCGTGTTAAGTTCGTGCTCAGTCGTAAAGCAGTCGGGTAGAAGTCTTAGATAGGCCCGATCAAGAATTAAGTCTTGCTTGGTCGTAGACAATTGTACAATCGGGATAATCGAGTTGATCTGATCGGCAGTGTGAACCTAGCTTAAACCACCTGCGTAAAAAGTATCTGCGAAAAAAATGGTTTACAGCAATATAAAGAAATGATACGAATTAAGATAAATAACATCAAGTTATAACAATACAAATAAATGATGATACCATAAAAGTAGTAATAATAAGAATAAAACGAACGCTTCTTTTATTAACAAGTAATGTACAAAATTAATATGAACGATTTTAATATATTAGAAACTTACCAGTATTCAAAAATTATACAGAAATATACAGAATGATTAATTGTTATCTGACAAAATATTGAGATGTGAAGTAATTATAAAAACCATAAGCAATTGACTAATGGATTGGGATGTTAATGAATATAGGTCATCGTACTGCCTTCAACAACATGAACAATGCACAAAACCTAAACTGCTTAGTACGCGTCAAATGAACAAGCATGACAAAAAGGGTATAAAACAGATGTGTTAGGCCGCTATCGGTTATCATAACCAAAATATAGGATAGAGAATTAACAGCACAAAAAAAATCGTTTAAGAAAAGGTTTACACTACGCTTTACAAAACATTTCCAGAAACAAATAATAAAAGACACCAAGCACCGACCTATGTGCTCCTTATATTTCCTTTAGCCAATATACTATAGCTACATCATTCCAAGAAAGAGTGTTTAACATTTTTGCATCAAACATTAGGGCAAAATTTTTATTAAAGAGAGACGAAACATACCAAAAAGACAATCTAACTCATAATTTAAAAATTAACCGACAACGCTATAGCCGAAAAAGAAAAAAACATGCAGAAGAAATCCAGTGCACAAAACACAACCTAGAAAATTAAAGACCGAGCAACACAAACCACTCCAAAATATGGGGTGAAAAAGACTTCTTTCGGAAGGGAAAGCAAATCCTTCTCCACATGTGGATTCAGTCATGTTGCTTATTTTAGTACTTATCCGGTTATAATTCTAATTTGAGAAGTCACATTATGCGAAAAGTGTATGCTTTATGTCATAATTGTGGTTTTTTTTTAATGTACAGGCTTATCTCATATTTCATCAATATTAAAATAAAAATAAAATCCTTATATGTTTATTTATGGCCTTTGCAGAGATGTGTAATAGAAGAGAGTTGGGACCAACATTTACATTTGAGATGTGAAGACCATAAGGATGTAAGTATTCATATATACAAACATGACGTACGTTCACAACAATAAAAATCAAACAAAAACACCTTCAGAACAAACTTAAAAGCAACAGGAGCATGCATAAAACAATGAAACAAACTATATGTCAGGAAATGAAATACTCTTAGAATAATTCTATCAAATTAGAACAACAACAAATAAATTATGGTTACTGTTGCCTCCTATCTCTGTTGTCTGACTTTTGCATTCGATCTTCACTCAACTTTTAAATAATAATTTATGTCATATTGTTTACTATGTGTTGTTTCATGATGTGGCTAAAGTTGAATTTGTTAAAATTAAGATAAACAATTGCAATAATCCCCAGACAGGATGATGCATTAGAAACGGAAGATTATAATTTACTAAAAAAAATGATTAAATTGCATTTTTCATAAATGAATTCTTCAGTAAGCAAACACTCTGTTTGTATTTTATTTTTCTCATTTTCAGCATCACACACCACATTGTTTACCCAATTTATTGAGTGCTGGCAAACGTTGTTTCTGTGACACAAGAATTTGTGTTGACCACACACTCATTTCACTTGTCTCAGGTATTTAATTATTATAGTATTACCTGATTTTAATATTTGATAGTTATCAGGTACCAGGCTTATAATTTGATACGACAGACTCGCCTTTCCTCTGTATAAGACTCATCAGTGCCTCTCAGATAAAAGTAGTTAGAAAGCCAAACAATTATAAAGTTGAAGTGCATTGAGGGCCCAAAATTTAATAAAGTGGTGCCAACTACGGTTTAGCTAATCTTTGCCTATGATAAGACAATCTTTAGCATTTTGAATAATTCATACTTTCACAATAGTAAATTTATAAAACCATGCATTTTCGGGATTAGAACATCAGTTATCTAATTAGAGCTATATTTTTGATATATAGAGAAATAGCTGCGTTTTGTATTTAACATTTAACTGGCATATCAATTTGCGAAGGTACTTCTGTGGTTGTTCTGTCTTTGTCCTTATTTAAAGAAATAGTTCAATCAAATAAACATACCAGATTATCTGGGTAAAAAGTAAAATAACAAAATTACCGAACTCAAATGAAAATTCAAAACAGAAAGTAGCAAAATCAAAAGCTCAAACTCATTAAGCAAATGTAAAACGCCTGTAATGATCTTTCCTTAGTTCAGGCATTTTCTTATGTAGACAATCATGGATTAAACCTAATTTAATAGCTACTAGCTATACCTGTTACTTGTATGTCATTCGCATTAAATTCCATCAAAAGAGGGGAAAGATACCACAGGGACAGTCAAACTCATAGATCGAAAATAAACTGACAACGCATTCATTTATTATAGACAGATAATATTATATAGTTTGAATAATACTATTGTACATGGAAATTAATAAGTCGATGTATATATAATTCTATTATAGGACATCAAGTTACAGGACTTATTTGTGCAGATCATGATGATCATGTCTGTCATGCAAACCAGGTAATTTTAAGTATTCATATCGATTTATCTACAGATTAATAACACATGAATTGTACGTGCCAAGTGAAAAAAAGTTAATCATTTGATTGACTGATTCGATCCACAAAAATCATTCTTATACATGTAAAAATGACGGTTAACATATATTGTTGATGTATTATACGAAGTTAAACAGACCTAGAACAGTCCAATTGCACGAGTTCGCTATCTAATTTATATCTATATTTATGTTTATATCCCTGATATGGCCATCGGAGGTCTTCGGAGTTCAACTCGATAGTTGATTCTAGTCTAGATTTAAATAGACACAAGACGAAATTACATATTACCAAAGTCGTTTTTTTTTTTACTTTTTATAAAAGACAAGGTTCGATAAGGCCCGTTTTTTGTCACCCTTTTTCTCATTTTTCAAATTTTGTTTTGGAAAGCTACTGTAGTTCGATAATGTGTAAAAAATATAAATAATTATTCATGTTAAAGGAATTGTGCAGATGTCTGGAACAAAAGTTAAGTTTGTCCTTATATAGAAGTATACAACAACAAATAATGTATGTTTGGTCCCTTTGAAGAAAAAAAACTCATATGCAGAAGATTGATATATAAATGAAAAGTTTTATGGCAAATTAAAATCTAACGAGCGAAATGAACGGTACTGAGTGTGTCTTTAGTTGTTATATTTACAATCAATTGTGTTATATTTCATTAGGTGTGCGAAATCTTCCATGATCTTAATGGCCACTTTAAAAAACATTGTGTGAATCGACACACGGGTGTAAGTATAGTATATATAACTGTAGTTTAAAATCATAATTTGATACTTTGTATAATGCATTTAGCTATTGGTATAAAAAGAAGATGTGGTATGATTGCCAATAAGACAACTATCCACAAAAGACCAAATTGACACAGACATTAACAGCTATAGGTCACCGTACGGCCTTCAACAATGAGCAAAGCCCATACCGCATAGTCAGCTATAAAGGGTCCCGATAAGACACTGTAAAACAATTCAAACGAAAAAACTAACGGCCTTATTTATGTACAAAAAAATGAACGAAAAACAAATATGTAACACATAAACAAACGACAAACCACTGAATTGCAGGCTCCTGACTTGGGATAGGCACATACATAAATAATGTGGCGGGGTTAAACATGTTAGCGGGATCCCAACCCTCCCCTAACCTGGGACAGTGGTATAACAGTACAACATAAGAACGAACTATAAAAATCAGTTGAAAAACGCTTAACTCATCAGATGGACAAAAATAATTCATATAGCTGTTCGTGTATTTTATCTCAAACAATATTTGCTCTTAAAAGTCTGGGTTTGAGGTTTAAAAAATGCGCTGCAGTCGCACGAAAATTACCAAAAGTTATCTTACTTTCATCGATATTTGTGTAACCTCTTATAAAAAATGAAAGAAAAATATTAAAAACCAATTGTTCAGAGAACAATGAAGGTCTTTCAACCAAAACAATGTATTTTAATATGAAAGTTGTGAAATTAAGTTTAAAATGTAATTTCAATCGTCAAATGATAGCTTACTGTACGCTGATTCCAAAAATATATGGTTTCTATACAATATTTTTTAAATAAGGGAGATAATTTCTTACTTCCGGTTTAAAAAAATATTATTTCCGATAATTTTTGAATATTTACTTGACACTGATTCCAAAATTATCTGGTTCTATATACTTTTATATTAATAAAGTGCAATAAATAGCTACTTCCGGTTTACACATGGTCACTTTCGGTTGGTTTTTCAAGGTTAAATGGTTTGATACCGTTTGCCAAAAGTCTCATGGCTTTATCATGTATACATATGAGGTAAAAGCATATGAAAATTCCAAGTCAGGAATATGACATTTCTTGTCCATTCGTTTTTGATGCGTTTTGTTATTTGATTTTGCCATGTGATTATGGACTTTCCGAATTGATTTTCCTCTAAGTTCAGTATTTTTGTGATTTTACTGTATACATATGAGGTAAAAGCAAAGATTAAAATCTAGATTGTTAAATTAAGCTATGACCTTGAGATCAATTTCAAGGTCATAAACCAAGGACCTGAAATCAAAAGACTTAAGGTCTTAATTATATTTGGTTAATCAATTATATCACCATATGCGTATTTGTAAATAACAGAGGGAAGAAAACTCCCTTTTACCTTCAACGTACCCTTGCAATCTAAATTTACATCTGTTACGACATGTCGCAACTAACAATTTTAATTAGTAAAAATAGTTTCTTGATATCTTATACAGTTTTTGAAGATAAGTGAAAATAAGCCAAATTCTAAAATTAGAATATGACCTTGACCTTTGACCTTGACCTAATTTTCCTTTTTTTGGACCAAGGACCTCAAATCAAAAGCTCCTAGGTCGCTATTACTTATGGTTTACAAGACATAAATGAATATCACTTATATCAAATGCATTAGGGGAAATAACTCTCATATGGAGCGTTCATATTGCTTCGGTCCAAAACAAAATTGTCGTAATCTTTTACTGTTGCGAAGGAGTAGTGGACACAAGGAAAACAGTGTTTGGAGGGATAACTCCTGCAAAGAAAATCATTCGGTTACGCAGTGTAAATTTCAAAAGCGCATAACTGTTCGATATCATAATTATACCAAATATCTAAGCGACATATTGCGAAACAAATATTTATCGCAAGAACAAAATAAGGCGGAAGACAAAAATAATCAGAAGAAAAACAATAGGTCTTTCCACAGAAAAGTGGAAAGACATAATATAGTACACATGCTATTTTTGATAAGATATCGTTTCTTTATTATAACCCTTTAAAATGAAAAATTGTAGTAAAATGCATAATGAATTAACTTGGTATTTAAGAACACACTTGATGTGGCACGAACTTTCGAATGTTCACTTGTCTTTATCTTCAAGCAAGTCAAATCCAAGTAGTTTGCAGAAATGTTACAAAAGATAAAAAGAGGTCGGAAACGGGAATACGAATGATGACTTTTGAACAATGGCACACTGTAACAAGTCAGGAATATGACGGTTGTTGTCCATTCGTTTGAAGTGTTTTATTATTTGATTTTACCATTCGATTAGGGACGTTCCATTTTGAATTTTCCTCGGAGTTCAGTATTTTTGTGATTTTATTTTACACTACTGTTACATACGACACATCAAAATCAAATTATATAAAGAAACTTTTTCTATGCTTATAATATTTCATTTGCAGTCAATCGAATGTCAACATTTACCTCATTTTAACCATCGCTGCATCTGTACTACACAACAATGTGTTTTTGGTCAATTTACAGGTAAATACAATATTATTTATTCTTGCTTTTTTTTAGGTGTAGGATCATATCACATCCTTATTTTCATATTGTTTTGTTGATATTGTGATTGCTATAAAAGAAGACTTGTATATTTGTCAAACATATATGTTCTATTAACACAACAAATTACGGTCTGTACGTGGCAAGTAAACGTCAACACGAAAACCAAAATTGCATTAAACGAATCAGACGAAGTATGGTTTAAATGGAGTCGTAATTGTTGATTCTGTTCTCCGAAACTGATACTGTTACATTGTAAAGTATATTTGGTGTTCCTTTTAAACCTATTTGGACGATTTGAGCTCAATGCTTTTATTTAAATTTAATCCCAGTTGGAAGATTTGAGCTCAATGCTTTCTTCTTGTTTGTACTTGAATTAAACAAAAAATGTTGTACGAATTTCCGAACGCGAGAAGAAAATTATCGACAAACATTTGTCCTGTTCATTTCGGAAGGAATTAAAGAAATATTTCCTTCATTAATTTAAATTCAAATCGATTTAAAGAACCTTTTTGAGGTAACATATTTAAGTTACAATTATTTTAAAATATATTTTGTGAAATGAATTATGTTATGAATACTAAACATTATGAAGAAACAATATCTTATCAAATAGTGCTTCCCTTAACTATTTGGTAAGCTAACATGAGGGATACTAAGTTAAAGCTGTAAACTTAGTAAATTGTTACAGCAAACCTGGTCACGTCCACTTGTATTTTTGTCCATCTGATGAGTAAAGCTTTTTTTGACTGATTTTAATAGTTCGCTCTTATGTTGTACTGTTAAACCACTGTCCCAGGTTGGGGGAGAGTTGGGATCCTGCTAACATGTTTCACTCCGCCACATTATTTATGTAGGAGCCTGTTATTCAGTGGTTGTCGTTTGTTTATGTGTTACATATTTGTTTTTCGTTCATTTTTGTATATAAATAAGGCCGTTAGTTTCTCGTTTGAATTGTTTAACATTGTCATATCGGAGCCTTTTATAGCTGACTATGCGATATGGGCTTTGCTCATTGTTGAAGGCCGTACGGTGACCTATAGTTGTTAATGTCTGTGTCAATATCGTCTCTTGTTGACAGTTGTCTCATAGGCAATCATACCGCATCTTGTTTTTTATAATCAAGATATTGTTACGTTAAAAAAATAAATAAAAGTTGATTGAATTTAACGAACCCCAAAATAAGTGCTTCTGGTTTCGTCGGCGGTGTTATTTAGCGTCTCCTACAACAATGTTACACATCATCTACAACTTTAAAATCAGTCAAAATGCAACACTCGGGAATAGTAGACTTAAAGTTGAGAAAGAATGAAGAAAATTTTTGAATATTGTTTGCATAGTTAAATGAACAAGGATGGAACACAAACGCAATTTTATTCCTTTATCACTTATGTCATACTCCAATTGCATCAAATGCTTAGCAAATATCTTGATCGACCGTATTTTGTTTATATATCGTAGTTTAATGTAGCTCCAAGTGAATGCTAATTACATTTATTTTTTCTTTTCAACAAAATCTATTCCATATCCCAATATGTATTAATGGCAAAGATTTTCACTGCACATTATATTTATAAAAACAAATTCATCATTGTCATATAGCCTTAGCATGTTAACATAAGTAAAGAAGTCAAATAAGACAGAACCAATCGGGATAAAGAGGTTTATACAAGTACTAGGAATAAACAGTATACAATTGGCTATGTGATTTAAAATCATAATCTAAACCGTCCTGTTTGTACTGAATGAACGATGAAGAAACTGCCAATGATTTTCCATCAATCACACATTCTGTAAATAACAAAATGTACATGTATACAATTAAAGTCTGACGAGAAAGAAACACTGCCATGGTGCTAAAATATCAATAGCGGTTGGCCAATGAGTTATTTAAGATCAATGTTTGGTCTATTTATGGCTTGATTTGTAATATATTACTCATTATTGTATTTTTATGTAACTCCCAAAACATATATATTCCTATATATATTATTTTATTTAATTGATCTGATAGCACCAACAACCGCTGCACCAACGACAGCTCAACCAATAACTGTTCAGCCAACAACTGTAATGCAAACAAACGCTCCAACTACAGCTGTAATGTCTAATTCATCATCAGCAGCTGCAGTAAATACTACAAACCAACCGACAGCTTCACAAACAAACGCACCAACAACAGCTATGCTATCGAACGCACCAACAACAGCTCTGCTACCGAACTCATCAGCGACACCAATGCTATCAAACACATCGACAATACTGATGATGAACTCCACAACAGTTGTACCATGTATGTGTTTTCATTCATCTAAATATTAATTTGTTAAATGAGTAATAGTAAGCACAAAAAAGGTTTTTTTTCCTCTGTATGATTGATTATATTTAAACTGTTTTCTTCTACAGCAAATATCCGTATCAGAATAAAAGGAGATTTTGGTAGGATGATAACGATTAAAATAATTTTCACCATTCAGTTGCTTAGTTGTTTTCTCTTCAAAATTCATTTGAAATGATTAAGGGATAATTGACACTTAACTAACTGTAAATATGGAATAAGAAGAAAATTACATGTGCTTACTGTAATTAATTATTCGTGTTGCTCTTTCGAATGCATCGAAATAATTACATTATAAGTAATTAATAATAGCAATCATTAAAGAAATATAAATTGTCAATTCATTTTAGCAGTCAAGTTTAAACCTAAATCTTTTTAGTTTGTCAAGCCGTTTTATAAAAGTGCTAGTTTAATTAACAGTATTTAGATGATTTGTTTTATACATGTATGTTTACATGCTTGCACTGGTCTGTCGTAAAAATTGTCAAAGAGAGGGACGAAAGATACCAAAGGGACAGTCAAACTCATAAATCTAAAACAAACAGACAACGCCATGGCTAAAAATGAAAAAGACAAACAAAAAAACAGCACACATGACACAACATAGAAAACTAAAGAATAAACAACACGAACCCCCACCCCTAAAAAAAAACAAAACTAGGGGTGATCTCATGTGCTCCGGAAGGGTAAGCAGATCCTGCTCCACATGTGGCACCCGTCGTGTGGCTTATGTGATAACAAATCCGGTAAATAGTCTAATTCGGTAGGTCACATTCATGTAAGGGAAGGGGATTGTAGTTATGACGTAAGGAACATATCCTATATCATTTGTGAAACGGTTATTCCATAAAAGAGGGACGAAAGATACCAAAGGGACAGTCAAACTCATAAATCTAAAACAAACTGACAACGCCATGGCTAAAAATGAAAAAGACAAACAGAAAAACAATAGTACACATGACACAACATAGAAAACTAAAGAATAAACAACACGAACCCCACCAAAAACTAGGGGTGATCTCAGGTGCTCCGGAAGGGTAAGCAGATCCTGCTCCACATGCGGCACCCGTCGTGTTGCTTATGTGATTACAAATCCGGTAAATAGTCTAATTCGGTAGGTCAAATTCATGAAAGGGAACAGTCAACCAACTGGTGATGGCGTCCGTAGAATTTACGAAGGGATGATTTCAACTTCACCATTTGGAACTCTTGGTTTAATAGCTTCCTTGTGAGCAGCAACCATCTATCAAGAAAACCATGATAGGAATTGCAAGCACGGGAATATCGTATCAATTGGGAGATATATACCCCGTATGCAGGTGCTGCTGGAATGTTGCTACTTAGAAATGGACAGTTCACAATTGGAAAGCTGAAATCATCTCTTTTGTCGTAAAGTTTTGTTTTCAACCGACCCTCATTGTCAAAGCTGTGCATCTATGACAAGTTTTTTCACCATGCACCTAATTCTGATTATTTGTAGCTACTACCCCGTCTTGTGCTGACGATGAAGATGCCAATTTTTCTTGTGTTATGTACGAGATGATGTATAATCTGTGCACTGCTGCAACGGGAACCTTACATGCCATTGCGCACAAAAGATGTCGTTCTTATTGTAAAATATGTACAAGTAAGAAACTTTCTTTGATATAATGATGATTATCTAACCAATATAATTATTTAATTGTTTCAGGGATTGATGATGTAAAATGTATCATTAACACAAACCACTGTTATTTCGGGGTTGTTTGTTTGTTTGAATTTGTGTCTTTGTTTTTTAAATTTAATTGAGTAAAATAAATTGACTTTATTTGAATGCTATATGCAAAAATGTGCTGATCGTTAGTAATGAGATGTCGGTAATGTCGTTGTCGACATTCCATTCTGATTTCATAGAAAGAATGCTATATTTTTTCCAATTGTGAATTTCTAATAATATAATATCATCTGCCATAATTTCATAGGCGGCATTTGAAATTTGAAATGTGTATTTCCAGGTTAAAACGACAATCTTATAAAAAGATGAAGTGGTATAATTGACAATGAGACTACTGTCCACAGCTGCGTTTCCTGAAACGAATTATTTCTATTATAAAAACGAGTTCCTTACAATAAAACTGTATAAACAAGTTTCTTTATTGTCAAGTTGAATTCATCTTTTCGGACGTATTACCGACACCTCTGTGATTGGCTATTTTATGCAGTGTCTATGCATACCATAACTTTTTTTACGTTGGTTTTGTTTCCCTTCTTAAATTAATGACATGTGTTATACATGTTTGTGAATACATTTTATTTAAAATGTATAATTAATATTTATGGAAATTATACAATAATAAAATTAATTTTTCATATTTTTCAATTATAGGTGGTGGTAGCACATCTGGACCCACAAGTGGTAAGGACAAGTTTAGTTATATTTAGTTAATAAATTAATTTGAGTGGCTAGTTACGACAATGAAAATGGCTTACAATATAATCGCATAATATACTGCAGAAAAGTCTGGAAGATGTAAACCCCAAATAACAGCAAAAACGTAAGTAGCCAAGCAAATGTAAGAATTGAAGGTCGCTGAAGTACTTTGGTCACACTTAAGTGTGATGGTCTGTGTAGAAGTGCGATGTTCCTCTCGTTAATGTCCAATGGTTTATAAGTCGCGTGATGGATAGTTTAGATTAACATATTATGTTCAGTTATAATCAGAGTTTGATCTTTTATTATAGGATTAAACACATTTTCTTTTAGAGGTTATTGATGTGTAAACCGGGGCAATTAACTCACAAACTGTACAGGACTTTTATGTTAAGTTTGTGAGCTAGAGAAAAATGATTTATTGAACTGTAAACTAAGAGAAAAATTCTAATTGACCAATCTAAATCACGTATTTATAGATATGCAAATCATATAAGAATTATAAGTAAGTATATAAATATCAAACATTCAATATCTTCTTCAGTTGTAGTATATAACATAGGTGGTCTCTCTTATTCCTTATATGCACAGCTTACATGTTTCGCTGATTGTGTATCGTTTTGACTAACCAAACAGTATTTGCAGTATCAGGTTAATTTCAACTTTGCATTGAGGACTAAACGTACAATGGCGGATGTTTATCTTGATTGTTTTAAATCAAACAGGTTTGGCGCTCAAAGATTTATATAAAAAAAAAAGACAAAATGCTCCTTCGTAAAGACTTTTTGACTTCTCCATCGACATGGTAACATGAAATTCATTAAAGATATAGTGTATGTAAGCCATCGCACTTCATCGTAAGCAATATCGCATTTCTACGTTGCTATCAACAAGATAGAATCACAATGCCATCATTTCATTATGGCGTGATAGAAAACGTACTTGTTTTTCTTTTTTATAGTATT
The DNA here is from genome assembly GCF_963676685.1 of Mytilus edulis. Classification (NCBI taxonomy): domain Eukaryota; kingdom Metazoa; phylum Mollusca; class Bivalvia; order Mytilida; family Mytilidae; genus Mytilus; species Mytilus edulis. Next base: position 6,058,340 of record NC_092345.1, read on the forward strand.
GTCTTGTTTTTAATTTATGTGTCATTTTGTCTTTTTCGGGGTCTTTCACCTTGGCAACATGTTCACTCTTCTCTTGTTATGAAGTAGCATTCACTATAATATAACTGCAGGTTACTAAACTCTTAAAAATATGTAAATGCAGCTTATGCCTACGAGAAAACAAATAACGAAGACGGCTGTTCGTCAAAAAATATCACAAAAAGAATCATCTTTATTATCTTAATTTCAATTTACTTTTGTAGAAAAAGCTGAATAAATATTCAATTGTATTCCATTCGTTCCGTGGTTTAATTGAGAAGAATGTGTAGTTCTGTCAGTTTTACAGACTGCCATCAATGTTGTTGAAAAAAAAGATTTTGTTATAAAAAAAAAATGTTTTGTTATTTTGTGTTCATACTTTCCTTACTTACAAGAAACTCTCGAAATGCCTCAAACTATGTTTGCATGATACAGTTGTAATATAAAACAAATCACATCCAACCTAAACTATAATATACTACGGGAAATATGTTAAAACGTGACAATTAGATTCAGAAACGGATTAAATCATTGTAATCTTTATACATTATTAGCAGTTAGCCTTCCTACACAAGCGACCTGTATCGATCATGACGTCAGATGTTCACAGTATCAAGTCAATATCTGTGGTGCTTCTGTATCCCAGGCTTTTGTTATCTCCACATGCGCAAAGACATGCAACAAGTGTGCTGAATATTTTGGTAAGTTAGATTTTTATAAACTATACGGAGAATGAAAGGACGTCACCCTACTTGGGGTTTTAATAATTTGCTTGAAAACGTAACATTAAAATGAAGCAAGCTCATACAATTTGTTTTAAGTACATGTGATATCGAATACCTGAACAATATTAAATTCACTAACAAAATGTTTAGAACATAGCTTTATTATATATCCCCTGCACTGAAAGAGATGCTGAAGCTTCTAAAGTGACATGCACACTCAAAACTTGAAGTAAACTGACAACGCCATGGTTAAAAAATAAAAAGATAAACAGACAAAAAACAGTACGATAAAACATAGAAAACCAAAGACTGCTCAACTAGTCATATAGTTAAAAATGTAGTTGTCTCATAAAGATGAATACATGTATAAACAAAAAAAACCCACCTTTATCCATTAATAGACACATACGTTATTACATGATTTTATTTAGGCTGATTCGGTGAAGGACAAGCAAAATTGTCTTGTGATGGAAACTGCAACACATAAAAACCCAACAAAAAACAACAACAAAAAAGAAGCGTATTTTAAATATGTTAAGTCCTGCATGAGCATATGTTGAAAAAATAGGAAATGGGTTTTAACAACAAGAACTCCGAGTCGTTAATAGCTATAGCATTCCAGGAAGATAAAATCCAAGTCTTTATCAATTCAATAAATCGATTAAATTCGTATCATCTTAATTCATCCACGAATAAAGGGACTTTATATATAATGTGTATACCTCTGTATAAAGATTCTAGGTCATTTTGATGTTGATGCAAAGGTAATTAATCAATACAATTTATATAATTTATTCCTGAATTATAACTAGAAATTTAAAAATAATATCTCTTACAGCTTCGTTACAGGTGCAGAGTAAGTAGTTCATTTTCCTTCAATTTCTTATATTTGGTGGTTTAAAAAACTCGTAATTATACATACTTTTAATCAATGGTAACGGGTTGAATAGTTATTGTGTCTCTCTTTCTTTTTTACATAACAAATTAAAAAAAAAAGCTTACATTTCAATTCAAAAGGAATGGTCTAACTTAATTTTTAGCTTATGTTGAAATATTTCTTACATCAAGGAAACCATGAGTATATGTCAAAGCTTCAGCAACCTAATAACACAAATATCAAAAACACATCTTGTAGTGTTTTAGTTTATCATTGTGCATTTGTTCTTTCGTTTATACTGATGTTTTGGTTGACAAACTGATATATTAAATTGCTCATTAAAAGCAAAAATCATGTAATAAGTGAAATTCATTCGCCGAAAGCATATACTGGGACACACGTAAGGGGTTGGGCTTACACAAACAAAACGACATTTGTAAGTTGATTATTAAAGTTAAAAATAAAGGTTTAATATAGTAATTTGATTCCTTTGGATTCAATATAATAGTTATTGTTCCATTTTTTCATTAACGAATGCTTAAATCTACAAGAAAAAAAATGTTTGTATGACTACCTATATTTTTTTTATTAGCAGCCCCTACCACAACAGCTGCACCAGCTGCTCAACCAGTAGGAACAACGGCAGCAGGTAAGTGTTGTAACAAGTCCACATGTTGGTATAAATATTTTCTTTGTCACGTTTTGTTGACGCAAGATAGATAGTCAATTATAAAAAAAAAGAACTTATACGATGACGTATAGTTGTTAATTTCTGTGTCATTTTGGCCTTTTGTTTAGAGTTGTATCATTGTCAATCATACCACATCTTCTGTTTTGTATTTATTGTTGATGTGTTACATTTTGTTTAGTTAAATATTTTGTACAAACATTAGGCTGTTAAGTTTTTCGTTCGTATTGTTTTACATTTGTCCTATCGATGAGTTGTCTATGTGGTATGGGCTGTGCTCATTGTTGAAGGCCATACGGTAACCTATATTTGTTAATTTTGGTGTTATTTGGACTCTTGTAGAAAATTGTCTCATTGACAATCATACCACATCTTTTTTTTACATTAGATACCAAAGCGTGATAAAGTGACTGCTTTATTATGTTTTTTATATAGAAAATGTGTTATAATCTTTCTCGAGAAGACAGGAAACCGTAATATTTTAAGTGTTTACCGGTTGAAAAAAATGATAAAAAAAGATCTTGTTAATATTTTTCAAACCTCTCAGTAAAAAAGTTCCTTAACTTGATTCTTATATATAGCTAAACGTCCATTTAAATCAATAAATGTTTCTTTTTCTGTCTTTATGGTTTACAATACAAAACAAATTGGAGAAAATTGTGATTGTCTTATAATTCTAAATTGATTTGGATATTGTTCACACACAAAAGTACATGTATGCTAATGATTTCTACCTTTTATAACCATACAACCTTGTTTTCTGTTAAGCATACTTGCAATTATCACACGTATATAGATATGATCAAAATTATAAAAACCTGCATCCACTTTTATTTCATATTAACCTACAAGATGCCTGACTAAATGAGTGGACGAAACTCACGTCTGGCGTATTAAATTATAAGCCTGGTATATGTTGCGTAGAAAAATAAAAATAGAACATTTAAAAATAAAAAAAAAATAAGCCTGATAACTACTAAAAATCAAACTAAATACAAATAGCATTCTTAAAAAAAACCTACAATTATATCTTAATCTAATTATGCATGAAGGACAAACAAATAATTTCAAAATTATTATAAAGGTAATCAATCACACTATACATTTTACCTTTATTTCCTGACAGCTCCCTCAACACAGTCTATAACATGCAATACATGTGGAGATATTGACCAACTCATCCCCTGCTACAGTAGAGATGTCTACGGTAACAGTTCTACCTCAGTTTGTCCTGCTGGATATGATTATTGTATGACAGATGTTTATCAAGATACCAATGGCAATACAGATGTATTTAAAAGGTACAATGATAATCTTTATTTTGCTTCAAGTATTATGATTTTAGTTTGACCTTAAAAGAACTTTTAAAATTATCTAAAAGCTGTCTTGGTGGATTCCCATCATTCGATTTTTCTTAGCAATTCTGTTTGGTATTCGAGTAAACAAAATAACATTGAATTTAGATACACGAGTGAGCACATGCACTAAGTAGAGGAATTTAACATATAGCGCCATGATATACACAATATCAGTTGAATAAAAGAACAAAAGGAGAATAAATATCGTAATCAACAGGTTATGTGGTATAATCGTTATTCATTTCTGAAAGTAATATACTAGTATTTTATTTTATAGTAACATATGTGAGGTGAATTATACATGTGTTGCCTTTCTTTTTTTTTTAGGTGCGTAACAAAACAAGTGTGCGACTCTAAATGGACTAATGATTCTGCTACTCATAACTACTGTACGCAATACGGAGTTGTCAACAATCCTAATGCGCATGAATGCCATTTTTGTTGCACAGGAGATCTTTGCAATGTCAACATGAAGCCTTCATATTCCTCGTTAGTATAATAACGTCGAAGAACAATAAATATACATGTGCAAATATATTATCTCAAATAAAATGTTTAAAATAAATTTTTCATACCGTTTCTTTGATCTGTTATTTCTTATGAGTTAAGTGATTTTTATTATTTTTTAAAGAAGATTTGTTTTCATAATTGATTGTCATACCTATACAAGGTCTCGAAAATTACACATAGTAATGTTATTCATTCAATTATCTAAAACTCATCAAGAAACTTAGAATCCTACCCCCTCTTGACAAAGCTTGACAAAGATGGCAATTCATTTTGAATACTTGTTTTCCATAAAGATACTTTAATTTATTAAGCATTTATATTTCCATGTTTCTATTTTTCACAGCGACAACAACCCGACAATCAGTATTCACCTCAAAAGCTAACAAAACCTTTACACAGACTTATAAGAAGGGATATAGTTACGATACTGTTGTCAGGTCATTAAAGATTGCATATTTTGGCTTTAATATTGATTCACTTAAAGGGTCTTTGCATCTGAACTAAACACATTTATTTGAAAAAAAGTTGTTGGCATGACACGGGTTATGTTCGTCTCATATATTTTATGATAGTATTTTACTAAACCCCTAACGAGAGGGGTTGTACCTGATATTCATATGAGGAAGACATAATTTTTCAATCAGTTTATTTGAGGTTTGGAGCTGGCATGTCAGTTAACTGCAAGTAGTCTGTTGTTATTTATGTATTATTGTCATTTTATTTATTTTCTTTTGTTACATCTTCTGACATCGGACTCGGACTTCTCTTGAACTGAATTTTAATGTGCGTATTTTTATTCGTTTACTTTTTTAAAATGGCTAGAGGTGTAGGGGGAGGGTTGACATCTCATAAACATGTTTAACCCCGCCGCAATTTTGCGCCTGTCCAAAGTCAGGAGCCTCTGGCGTTTGTTAGTCTTGTTTGAATTTTAATTTTAGTTTCTTGTGTATAATTCGGAGTTTAGTATGACGTCCATTATCACTGTACTAGTATATATATTTTTTAAGGGGCCAGCTGAAGTACACCTACAGGTGCGGGAGTTTCTCGCTACATTGAAGACCCATTGGTGGCCTTCGGCTGATGTCTGCTCTATGGTCGGGTTGTTGTCGCTTTGACACATACCCCATATCCTTTCTCAATTTTATTCTCAATTGTTTTAAAATTTTATTTGAGCTTGGCTGATGAAGAAAGATCCATAAGAGGGATTCGATCGGTACTGATTTATAGAGTGTTATTTGCCTGTTCCAGAAAACAAAAGGGGGTTTCTTTAGATTTTTATTTTTCTTTCTGTTTGGCCTCTTTCTGGTTGCTATAGTGATCTTTCGCTTTTTTGCTAATGGTGTTTCACAAAGTTGTTACAGCAATAGACGAATTGATGTATTTAACTTAAAACATATCATTTAAAAAAGCAAATGTTTTACGACTGAAATTTTCCTTAACACAGAGTACAACGTGTACTACAAAAATAGGTTTGGTTGCAAACATCCAGTTTGGTCACATTTTTGGACAATTAAGGTCAAAGGTCAAGCCTTATATATAAATACTTCATCCATTCAAACAACACACACGCCAATGAACTGTGATAAATTCAGAAAACTTCTCCAGAACGATTTTATCACAATAAAAATAAGAAGATGTGGTATGAGTGCCAATGAAACAACTCTCCATCCAAGTCCCAATTTGTACAAGTAAACGATTATAGATCAATGTACGGTCTTTAACACGGAACCAAACAGAAGCACATTGCAAAGGATGTCTAAACGTCAAGGCTGACTTTTTGTAAGAAGAGCTGCCATTTCAAATGGCTGTAATTAAATTCGTGTATATAAATTCTCTGTCTGTTGTTTAAATCCACGGAAAAAAAGTTCTTAAACAAAAATTATATATCCAAGTTCCTTTTTTTCAAAGGACTAGGGGCTATAAGGGCCATTTTTGGCCCCACCCCCAAATTCCATTTAATTTGTCATGTTGTAAGTCTATACCATAGACCTTCTGAAAATAATCGAATTTTGGGTCTAGCTCGTTTATTCTGTTGCCTAGCAACCACTAAAATGGCGGAGTTAAACTCATCAAATATGATTATTATACAGCTTAAATATATCTATATTTGAAATTGAACCTGTTTAGCATGTAGTGAACTTTACACTTGTACACTATTTAAATATTACATAATTAATTGCACATTTTTGCCAATTCACTGTTGTTTCTCCCTAGCAACATAGCTGTGCCCATGGCAACCGCAATTTTTTTTCTATTTACAAGATTTAATTTTAAATATATTGAAACAGAAAGGCAATTTAAAATGTAAATTTTAAGAAGAACACTCCAAGGTAAATATTACGGGGGAAAGCAATATTGAAACACCAACAAACAAAACAAAACACCGGGTATTGCTGATATATACAGATTGTGCATCTGATGCTGGGTGGGGTCTCACTTATCAGCGACAAGAAGAATAATATAAAGACACGACACATTTAGCGCTTAGAAATCTTAATATTGATTATCTTAAATAAATAGATACAGACACATGCATTAAAGGGTGTTTTCAAAAGTCAGTGTATTTCAATGACAGTAGTTATGTTTCCGGAAGGGGTTGGGGTTGTAGGGGGGCACTTCTACTTACACCTTTTTAAGCTTGAATAAGTGAAAAGTTGAGAAAACTATCAGATATATATGATATAACTTTTTTCCTACGCAATTTATGAAAAGGTATATATTTTTAAAATGTAAAACTGGGTAAGGTGACAAAACAACGGCACCCCTTATCAATTAAGTATTGAAGTGCACCCCTCCAAACCCCACCCCCTTTAGACTTATGTAAAGGATCGTTAAGGTTGACTTTTCCAAATTTATCTTATTTTTATTATCTATTTCAGTCGTCAAGACTTATAACCGTATCATTCTATAGAATTACAAAACTGGAACATGCTACTATATCAAATAAATCTGTATTCTTAGATTTTTTCTATATTCATTATATATATATATAAATATATTATTTGTTTTATTGTAGTTTTTGTCAATGTGACTAGTTTACTCAGTTTCGCCTTCACTAATCTTAGCGTCGTATGACTTGGTCTTTGATCATCATGACAATATTCGTTATATATTCGTCAAAATTATTGAAAACAAGAATGTGTCTTTAGTACATGGATGCCTAAATCGCAAGCCTAACAATGGCCAGGAAATCCTAGGTTAGGACAGGCCCAAAAAATCAGCAGATTTAAGCATGTTATTTTTGCGATCTCAAACCCCCTCCCCTTTTACCTCTAGGCAAAGTAGAAAAAAAATCAAACACACAATACACACAGTAAAATTTACTTCAAAAAAAGTTTGAGTCTGATGTCAGATTCAACTACCTTGACCAAACACTTAAACCTGAAGCGAGACACAGGGACAATCGGACGAACAGACTGAAATACGCACATACGAACAGACGCATACACCAGAAAACATAATGCCCACAAATGGGGCTTAACAACAAAGCCGGGTCACATTTTAAAATTTACACTGCATTTTTACGCATGATTATAAAACTATTCAAAACATAACCTTTAAAAAGGTAACAGACATGTGGTATGCTTACAGACTTTAGGCTCTTGTTTCTATGCATGGAAAGGTCAATTATCCATATATACTGAACGGCATTAGAAACGCAACACTCATTTTGTTAATTTTTCTTACCAAATCTTGTTTGATTTTCTTACAACTACTTTGCATGCTTATCATACTTCTTTCTTCGTGTTAAAAATCAAAATCTAACTTACCTGTGGTTATTGAGCATACCGAGTTTTTGAAGTCGCACGAATTTCTTAAAGCGAAATTTTGGACCCATGAAAGATTGTTTCAGTTGTTTTGCTTTGTGAAACAGTTCTTTCAATCCTTTGCCTCACTTTAAAAATGTTGCATCTCTATTTTGCCAAGACTGAGAAACAAAAAACTGAATAGCCCCTTAAGAATACTGCAAATATTAAAACATAAACGTGCTGCAACCACACTGAATGGCTACAGAAACTTGTCTTACTGTCCTTCCGACAACGATACAAGTAGATAAGATTTTTTGCTGGCCATCAATGAACAGATAAACGTTTAGAGACAATGAAACGTCAACAGAATTTGATTACGCAACGTCATTTGCCAAACATGTTAACGGCCGCAACGTCAACTGCTAATCAAATTACCGAGTGCCATTGAGTACAGATTCATGCCATAAATGTTTCCCATCAACTGAATTGCCAAAGAATCAACTGAAGGAAAACCTTAAATGCCCTCAAGTTCCAACCGCATAATTGCCAAAACCAATTAATGGGTTGAACAAATGCAAAACCAGAAGGTGTAAAACAGAACCCAAAACATGTCGGACAGAATTTGTTGACCTTTCTAACAATTATTTTGGCGTTTGCAACATGCAGTCATTGCTTTTGACAGTGACACATTCATTCAAAAATAACACAAAAATAATTTAGTGTTGCGTTTCTAAAGTCGGTCAGTATATATATATACATTTGCAAATTTACAGATCTTACATTGTTGGGTTGATGTTTAGACGAGTTGTATATACATAATGTACATAGCCATGTATCAGCATCACTGCTGGTGATCCAATGAATAAATCTGTTGTAGAGTTGTCACAGGCTCAGGCATACTTATATAATAATATATACATGTTTATACAGATATATGGAAATAGATATAGGAAGATGTGGTGTGAGTGCCAATGAGACAACTCTCCATACAAATAACAATTTAAAAAGTAAACCATTATAGGTTAAAGTCTACCTTATGCCGTTTCAAATTTTATAGAACTTGTTCTCTTCTATGCACATTACCCACAAAGACACATCCAATGTAGGTAGTTTCATTTTCGAAATAAATCTTGTGTTTCTCGCCAATTATGGAAACTTAAGAAAAATACCCCCCCCCCCCCCCCCCCCCCCCCACTTTTCGTTACATAAATCATGGATCTGACCCTAATACCAGAGAGAGAAGATTTCCCCATTCAAACAACAAATTTTGAATTTATAATTAGCAAAAACATCAGAAATGTACAGATTTTGTTATATTGAAGGTCTATCTAAAATTTCATAATTAAAAAAATTGTCCTCAAAGTTGGTATTGACTCCCTTGCACATGAAGTTTATAGCTGTCAGATTTTTTAAAGAAATCTAACTAGATAAACTAACGGAAAGATAATTAGGAATACACTTTACATTCATAAACCAAAAAAAAAAGTTACTATAGGTATAAGAATGCATAAACTAAACTTTGTCAGATGAAAAGGTCCAAGTTGGACGGCAAATTTCAGCTTTTTATTGCTCCGCTTGGCTATGAAAAATATAAAATAAACTATCGCACCAACCTTGCACCAAAAAGATTTTTTATCCGAAGTTTGATATGTATGAACTTGTCAAAATGTTAAAATTTCTAATTGGTGCAAGCATGGTGCGGTGGTCAAAATTTAGAAAAACCATCAAATTTTCGGTATTTTTGCTTATTTCCCCAATTATGACGTCATTTGCACCTACCATTGTGACATCATTGAACCTTTTTTAGTTAAATAAAAACATTTTTTTTAAATCATTTACTCATATTCTAATAATTTATGGAGAAAAATCTGCTCTGTTAGAATTTTTATAATCTTGTAAATCTGGGGCCATTTTAGGCCATTAAAGCCCCTACTCCTTTAGATATATTTATGATACCCTGTTATTCAATACATGTAACCAATATTTTAATTTAAGCTTGCATCTGATAAATGAACTCTATACTAAGGCTACCATCCAAACTAAAACGTCCGTTTCATCTCAGACATATCTTGAAATTGAAACAGATGGACAACTTGTAAGTTTGGTTATTGACAAACGTGATATTTTTCCCAATATCAACTCTGTATTTGTCAGTGGTATTACACCCTCTGACAATCGTAATGTGTTAACTCTATTTATTGAACAGTTCAATAAATGCATTTACATTTTATAACCTGCTCATCTACAAGAGGGTGCTTTCAACTCGTATCTTTTAATCAGTTTTATGTTGACAACCGACTGTAACTACACAAACGTCATGGTTACCATCAAAACAAAGATGATCGATGCAATGTGACTGAGGTTCAATTATACAAAAAACAATCAACCAAAACAGTCCAATCTTTCAATTTATTTGTTTCCTATGACCTACCTTGGAAAAGTTAACAAATGCAGATTGCGGTCTACATTAATGTATGCATTGCATTAGACGTTTTTATTGTCGCTTGATCCAGTATTGCTACGTTTGTGTTAAGCGTGATTATCTCGTTTTTCTTTTCTTTCGGTTTTTGTACATCGATAACCTTCATTTTTTCGATTTATAGTTGGTCAAAGTCAATTTGAAATATTTTCCAAATTATGAAATGCATAAGTGTATGATATGAACTTATCTCAAGCACACCTTGATTTTGTTAGTTTAGTATCAAGTAACTACTCAATGCTTGAACACATTTATTGCGTTTTCAAATGTTGTATCTGTTTTAGAGGGTATTACGATTAAGTATACTTGTTATATTAAATTAGTATTTAGAATACAGGTAAACCATATTCTTGCTTTACATTCGTCTATCGAAACAAAACATCTCATCAACGAGACTCTATTATTTCCAACTTATATTGTTCGTTTTTAACGGATGGCTAATTGAATAAAAAACCTTATACTATGTGGACATCTTCTGGTACAGGTAACGTTTTTAAATACTTAGGCTTTTCTACCGCAGGAATAGATTACCTTAGCTGTATTTAACAAAACTTTTAGGAATTTTTGGTCCTCAATGCTCTTCAACTTCGTAATTTATTTGGCCTTTTAAAACATTTTTCTTCGAGTGTCACTGATGAGTCTTATGTAGACGAAACGCGCGTATGGCGTAAGTGTAAAATTTTAGTCCTGGTATCTATGATGAGTTTATTTACAGGTGATTCTATATTGTTTACTGTTACACTTTTGACTATTTATGAGTTTGACTGTCCCTTTGGTATCTTTCGTTCCTCTTTTGTCCGGAAGTAAAGGGGTAATCTTCATGTGGATAGTGTCACACATATCACATCTTCTCTACGTTGTTTTATTAAAAGAGAAAGTTTATGAAAAACTAAGATTGACAAGAACATGTTTTATAACGATTTGGGTTCTTTAGTTACTTTGAAAATAGAGACGAAAGAAACTGAGTGGATATTCAATCTAACAAATCCACGACAAACTGACAGAACCATGGCAAAATAGAAAACAACCAAAATAAAAATTCAGAATATTAACCTCAACATGGAAAACCCTTAATGATCCACATGAAAAACAGCACTTGTTTTACATTTGACATCCATCTTAGACTATAGATAATGTTGATAAATTATATCACTCATAAGGTATCAAGCAATACTGGATTAATAATTGGCTATTTTTCAAACTACGACTTCCTAAATTTGGTACAGCATTGGTCACATACTTTTTTTAACACTGAAACTTGACCTAATATGAAGGTTTGAAGTAGAAAGACCTTATCCATGACAAAGGATAAACAAAAACGTTATCGGCATAAGCTACACATACATTGCCGAATACAAATAAAGAAAGCACGTTTAACAACGCTTAAAACTCAAAAACTAACTAGGGATAATTCAGGATGATCCAGAAGATACGAATAAATATTTGACTCGCGTTACCAAGTAAAGAATTCAACCACATCTTAAGTTGATCAATAAGTGAAAATATAATCGGGTTTATTTTCCAATAATGAAGTTTGAACTAGTCGGTAACTGCGAGTATTCTGTGTCGTTTTTGAATGTTAAAAACTCTGCCACGTCCGGTTTGTTAGTTCTGTTAGGTGTTTTTCTGTTTTGTATAACTCTGATAAGTTAAGCCCTGATTTTTATTTTTTGTTTCTTTTATTATACTTTAACACCACTGTTCCATTTTTGGAAAGGGTTGAATGTTTAAGCTTTGAAAAACATGTTTAACCTTGTCAAATTCTCAACGGCGTGGTTTTAGTCAGGAGCCTGTAGTTCATTGAATGTCGTTAGTTCATGTATAACATATTTTTTTTCGTAAATTGTTTTGGTTTAAATTAGGGTGTTATTTATCTCAACAGAATTGTTTCATATTCTTCATATTGCTGCTTTTTATAGAATACTTTAAGTTATGAGCTTTCTTTAAAATATAGTTAAAATAGTTTGATTAAAAAGGTAAATATGGTCGCGTGGATAGAAGGAACACATTTTTTTTGAAATTTATACAACATATAATGTCTGTTGTAAAATTTCTTGTTAAGACATTACAAAATCTGATACATTGTGCATGTAAAAAGAAATTCACAAGAAAACATAAGAATTGTAATAGCTACATAAAAGGTAAAACCTTACAAACTATCTGGTTATAGAAGGAAACGTGACAATTACTTTCTAAATGTTTCTAAAATTATTGTGTCAAACTAGCAATATTCAAAATCAATGGAATAGGCCAAGCACTTTTTCTGTAAGTTTTTTTTTTGGAATACACAATTTAGTTCTTTCTGAAGCATCTGGGATTATGCTCGCTTTTTGTCGGGTCCCATGTAACTCAGTCGTTATTTTTATGTGCATTTAATCCTAATGTAATTTGCTCTGATTCTTCCTGAGGGTTGATTCGGTTGCTATCCAACTGTGTTTATACTGGTACGGTTACAATAGTTTTTACATAGTCTAACCTTTGAGGTTTGCATAATTATTGTTTCTATCATTTGCTCTAATTCATAGTCAAGATAACGTGCCTTTAGCCTTGTCATAGATAAAATTAAGGTAGTTCGTGCAACGCTCCTATGTAAAACTTAATCTAACAATAATACACGTATATTGAGACTTTGGAAAATGTGGATTTTCTTAGGAATCATTCAGTTTTCTTTAGGTAGGATCAACTGTTCAAATATTTGCTTATATCTGTTTTACTTATACTTTTTATTATTAATCATCTCCACAACAAGATACAGAAATTGTAAATAAATGAGTTTTAAATTATATAGAAATATAAGTCAAATTTACACGCATACTTAAAAACTTCTAGTGATATTTAAAATATTGCTATATATCATATTTGTTTTGTTCTTTATTTTGTGTGTAAATCACACCGTTTTTATTATGTTTTATATTTGTCATTGATGGGCCCATCTGACTACGCAGTTGGGTTTTGCTTATTGTTAAATGCCTTTAGGTGACCTACAGTTGTAGGTATATGGTGGACATTTGCCTCATTGGCAGTCATACCACATCTTCTCATTTACATATATACAATGAAACGTTATGACAAATAAGAACGCACTTTGTGCAGACGTCAGGGAGACATCAACGACATCCCATTTCTATTATATTTTTGTCTTCATACTTTAGTGCAGACGTCATGGAAACTTTAAAGACATCAAATTTAGAAACGTTATTTTCCTTGATACTTTAGTGCAAACTCATGGAAAATTGAATACATCACATTTAGATTTGATATTTGCCTTGATATCTTAGTGCAGACGTCAGGGACATATTAAAGTCACAAAATTTAGATTATATTTTTGCCTAGATACTTAAGTGCAGAGGTCAAGGGAACATTTAAGACATTACATTTAGATTAAATATTTGCCTTGATACCTTAGTGCAGACGTCACGTAATCATTAAAGTCACCACATTTAGATTAAATATGTGCCTTGATAAATTAGTGCAGACGTCAGTAGATAGATACAGGAAGATGTGGTGTGAGTGCCATTGAGACAACTCTCCATCAAAATAACAATTTAAAAAAAGTAAACCATTATAGGTCAATGTACGGCCTTCAACACGGAGCCTTGACTCACACCGAACAACAAGCTATAAAGGGCCTCAAAATTACTAGTGTAAAACCATTCAAACGGGAAAACCAACGGTCTAATCTATATAAAAATTTTTTTAAACGAGAAACGAGAACACGTATAAATTAAATAAACAAACGACAACTACTGTACATCAGATTCCTGAACTAGGATAGGTGCAAACATTTGCAGCGGGATTAACATCACATCAAAAACATCACATTCCCAGATGATCGTGTTACCTTATGTTACTGTCACCATCATGAATTGTATCAATGAAAACAAAAAATGACAAAATTCCGAAAGAATTAATTGTTTAAAATGGAAAGCGAGTTACGAACTTGTTCTCCTATTCTTCATATTAACTTTCTAGCATATTTATATTTCAACGTTCTCTGCAGTCTTTCACGATTAACCTTTTAGTCTTGATGTACACGAATGTAAATATTGTTTAAATGCGAGTGTTATAATTATCAAGATTTCAATTTCAATCTTACAGCTCTACTGGTTAAGGCAGGAGGAGGAGGAGGAGGAGGAGGGCATGACAACCATGCAAACCATGTGTTGTTTTGTTTTAATTCGCAGTGTTTTCATGAAGAGGTAATTTAGCATACTCAAATTATTCAACTATGTTTTTATATAATGGTTATTTAGTTAATGGTTTCGTTATATTGACAAAATGTTGTGAGCAACCTCACCATACATAATATGTAATTTGAATGAGTTAAGACATTTAAATTGACATTTGTAGTGTATCGTTTTGATGTTGTGATGTTACACTTGTTTGACTTGAAGGCGAATGTTGGTACATGTAACTATTTAAACTTTTTAACCCGCTGTTTTTGTTTGCACCTGTCCTAAGTCAGGAAGCTGATGTTCAGTAGTTGTCTGTTTTTATGTGGTTCATTAATGATTTTCGTTGCTTGTTTTTTTTATATAAATTAGACCATTGGTTCTACCGTTTGATATTAATGGTTCTACACATGTTATTTTTTTTGGGCCCTCTAAAGCTTGCTCTGCGATGTGAGCCAAAGCTCCGTATTGACGAACGTGCTTTGACCTTTAATGGTTCATTTTACAAATGTGACTTGGATGAGAGAGTTGTCTCGTTGACACTCATACCACATCTTCTAATGTCTGTATAATATGTAATCGTGATATTTTTTTAGATTTAGCAGTTAGAATTGTGTTATAGGTTAAATCCATCATTTTCGACATTAGAACATTCCTGCACTAAGTAAGGAAAATATCTATACAAAGTAAACAAAAAACTGTAAAAAAAAAAATATGTGAATCCAAATTGCACATCTGTATCCACCTGTATCAGGACTGCTAAAGGAATATGGAACATTTTGGTCTTTTCCACAAAATAAAATAAGACTGCATTAGACCGTTGGTTTTCCCGTTTGAATTGTTTTGCGCTAGTAATTTTGGGGCCCTCTATAGCTTGTTGTTCGGTGTGAGCCACGGCTCTGTGTTGAAGGCCGTACATTGACTTATAATGGTTTACTTTTATAAATTGTTATTTGGATGGAGAGTTGTCTCATTGGCACACACACCACATCTTCCTATATCTATATATTAATATGACTAAATTATAATCATTCTTATTCTTGATCCGCAACGAAATAGTATAATAGTGTTGAAAGTAACGTCAAACACAAAACAATCAATCATATACTTTATTTCTTAATAGGTTTGCAGGTTGCACAACACAAATGGACATCTCAATGGTCAATGCATTAACAAACGTATTGAACCATATAAAGTAAGTATCAGAGAATATGTGGTTTTAAAACTCGAATAGTGAACACGTCGCAAAATGAAAGAGAGAGATTTTAAATTAAAGAAAAAAACAGTTTGTTCAAAATTATTTTTCATGTGAAAAAAAAGCTTTCGTTTATAATGGATTCATTTTGTTATTCATGAGGAGAAGTAGCACAATGGATGAATGATTTTTATAGCAAAAATACACAACAAAATCACATTTATTGTGTTGAAAAAAACTTCAAATCATGAACAAACTGCCTAAAAAAATATTAAGACTCGAACTGACGACTAATTCTAAGGTATATAATTTTACGCATAGCATATATATACTTTTTTTGAACTGACGATTTTATTTGAAATATTCCGACACCATCTTAAGAAGGTCTTCATGTTTACTTATGTGAAGTGTAAATTTGCTTGGCGACTAAATCATGCATTAGGAGACATTTACAAAGTTGACGAATCCGATCTTCTTCCATCTTTAGAGTTCCCTCTTTTATTTGTGACCTTGTTTTTTCTCTTCCTATTTTAACCTTTTTCGATTCAACCAACTTATTTTTTTATGCATGGTAATAATGTTATTTTTTTTTAAATAAAATAAGTAATAGCTGGCCTTTGTCTCGGTACTAATGAATAAAGTCAACAGTAGTATGCCACTGTTTAAAAGTCATCAATCGATTTAGAATACATAATTCTGGGTTACAAACTTAAACGAAGAGAAACATATCAAATATAAGAGGAATACAACGAAACAACAGAACAATGAAGTGCAACAACAACAAAAAAGGACAATACAACTTACATAGAAATGAACTATCAAATAACAACTACTGATATTGCTACAGAAACCTTTAAAACTCACTCGGAAGAATATGTGTGTGTGTGTTTTTTGTGTTTTGCAAATAAAAATATTAGGATAGAGTGCATTGAGTTATTTGTTATTCAAACAAGTTAATATCTGCTCAACTTTTATCTTTATTAAAAGAACGCGGATCATGATGGATGTCCATACATTTTAGGCGAGGGCCATGAGTGTTTCTGCAATAATAATGATTGTGTGCAACAGACACAAGGTATTATTGATGTATACCATATGTTTTATCATACTTAATTAGAAAGTTGTATTCCTTGTAAATCATGATTTACGTTATGTATGTGCCTTTGGTTAAGCTAATTACATGTATGAAGTTTAGGTTGTTTCTGATTGTAAAAGGTCGTACGATTACCTATAGTTGTTAACTTTTTTGTAATGTGGTCTCTAGGGAGAGTTATCTCGATGTCAATCATACCATTTCTTATTCTTATTCTACAATTTGTATTTTGTGTACTTCTACTCAATTTTATGAGGAAAAAAAATAAAAGTTGATCTACATGTATTCTACGGATATAGTCAAATACTTAGATGTAACTTGGCTAATCAACGATCTACATCTGCAGCACTTAAAAAATTGCAAAATACATGTGTGAAACAATAACTATATTGTCCTAAGAATTTATAAAAATATGTTCGTCAGTGACATACTAGTAAAACATATATTCAAGTGTTGCACTACATGTAAGTGCGTTGGAATAAAACTTTAAAAGAGTTGATGTGTACTCATATATCAAGACATCTCAAACGTGTTATTCACTAAAATGTATCCGTTTCGCCAAAACGTGTTCATTTCATTCCAATATATACTCAACTGATTTAATTCCATTTTCATTGAAATATACACGATGCGTAATATTAATTTCAGTTTTTTATGCATTTGCTTATAGGAAAAATGAAAGGGAATAAAATGATTTACATACATAAATTTATCTATGCTTGTTTCAGTTTTCTACATACGTTTGAATGTCAGATTTGATTGTCTACTGCTCACGTTTAGTTCAATTGGAGATGACACTTTAGTCGAATATCCAGCAAGGGACGAGCATAATTTAGAAAAAAAGTCGCGTATCGTTAAGACTCTATAAATATTCAAATGGTCACAATCATGTCAAGAACAAGTTCAGACTTGTTGGTGTTCAATCGATTGAAATTCAGACCAATAAAGAATGGTCGAGTAAAAAAATACAGTTGATACCAAATGCTGCTATTAGCGGACTTGTTTGTTGTGTTGAGAGAACACCATTTTATTTTTATCTATTCTTAATTAATTATTATAGTCGAGTACAATTGCTTTATCACATAAAAATATTGTATTGTATTGTATATAGCAGATGGCATTCATATTGATCATGATTTAATACCAATAAAAGCCCACTACAATGTTAACTAACAGATGAGAATGAAACTCGCGATTAGATTCGATCGTTCATGGTACAATGTACCTACTTTAATTATACTTACAGCAGCGACTAGCCAACATACTGTTACTACAACTAATCATAATGACCTGGTGTGTGGTGATCACGTGTGTCACGGACATCAGGTACGTATATATAATATATTCTTTCAAATATCATCTGTAACTACCGATCAATTTAAATTATTCCTTCAAACTGATATTGCATGTGTAAGTATAACTGAAGTTATTTAAATCAAAACTTATTAGCGCCGAAACCTCAACATAATTGATTAAGATGTTGAGATTTTGTTTTATTATAATTAGCTAATTTCGTTACCTTTTTTGAAGATGTACTGCAATTGTAAAGAGCTATATTGTTTCCAAAAGAATACAAATATATAATGTTATATATAAATAAAGGCATCAGTAGTATATCGCTGTTCTAAAGTCATAAATCGATTGAAAGAAAACAAATCCTCGGTTGGTCTTTATTATGTAGATATTGCATCGTCTGGTCTATGAAATGAAAAAATAGAAATTTATTATGTGAATATTTTTTTCTATAAATACATAAAGCTAAAAAAAGATCATAAAAAATAGACATGAACATAAAAAGGTATCTTAGCTTTAAAACAAACTACACATGTACGTTATATCTTTTCTTTATATAGTATTGTATCATTGAAGAAAAGAACGACGGTAAATTGCATCTTAAATGTGCTGATGTACATGTAAGTACTTATTTTCACTTCTGAAGCAAAATATGTTGTTTCTTTGATGTTTTTTCTTTCTTCTAGTTTCCAACGTTTTACGATCCAAATCAAGATTTCGCAGAACTACTTCAATTCAACCCGAACTAAACTACCACTTTCAAATTTAAATTCTAGTGAAGGCAACAGTGGTATCCCGCTGTTCGATATTCATAAATTGATTGAGTAAAAGAACAAACAAATCCGGGTAACAAACTAAAAATGAGGGAAACGTATCAAATATAAGAGGAGAACTACGACACAACAGAAGCACAACATTAAAATGTAACATACACAGAAACTAAATATAATATAACAATGTATTTCCTGACTTGGTATTGGACAATTTTAGGAAACAATGGTGAGTTAAACCTGGTTTTGTGGCATGCCAAACCTCCCGCTTTTATGGCAATGTTAAATATAACAATAATGACAACATAACATGACAAGACTACATTAAAAATAAATGGGAGAGCATATAGGACAGAGAAACACACGAATAATAGCTAACAACAGGTACCAGGTTTAAAATGTAATACACCAGACGTACTATAATACACCAGACGTACTAAGACTAACTAGTGACGCTCAGGTGAAAAAAGTTCGAAAGCCAAAAACAGGTACAAAGTTGAAGAGCAATGAGTACAAAATGTTCCCAAAAGTAGTGAATTGTACGGTTAGGGTTTTCTGCCTGAGTAAGAACATCCTTGTTATTTAATCAAACTGTAAACCAATTATAATATTTCGTTGATCCAAACTTAAGCCTTATAATTGTACTGAGTGATTAACTATCTCCACCATAACATACTAATACAACAGAAAAAAATAGATTTACAACTACAAACGTTAAGACATTTGACAAAATCCGATAAGAACTTTATAAAGGACTTTATATTTTTAACTAAATACATGCGTTTTGGATAGAAAAGTACCGCGACTCGTCTTATATCAATGTGACGTAACACACAGCAAAACATTCATAATCGGAAATAAGTCACATTCGGTAATAAAAACATCAGACGACGTAATGACAAACCACAATCTTACACGTGGTAAAAATTTCCTTCGTAGGTATGGACAAAGACACATCGTATGGATCAACCAATTCGTAATGGTGTCCGTAAAATTTACGGAGTGTCATTTTTTATCTGTCCTATTCATAACTTTGTTGGAGCAGTTCCTGTGTTAGGAGCACACTCCTGTATATGAAGTCCGTATGGAATGAAGTGGCAGAGGGTTTGTTACAGCTGAAAAATGGGAAATTGATAATTGGGAATTTGAACTCGTCCCGTTTATCATAGATTTCGTGTGAAGTCGTCCATCTGTGTCAATATTGAGAAAAATATCAAAGTACGAAGTAGTCCTTCTAGCATCAGTAGTATCCTTTGTTTCAAGTTCACTGGGATAAATAAGATGGAAGTATTGACTGAAATATGGGTTTTTCAGTGATAGGATCATCAATATATCGGAACGTAAAATTAAAGAATTTTGCAAGGTGCTTTTTTTTTTTGTCTTTTAGAAGGTTCTGTATGAATTCTGCTTCATACGAGGTTACAAAAACAAAAAAAATCGATACCGACTGTCTGTTGAAATATAAATCCTCCAAACTGAACAAATAAAGTGTCGATCACAAAGTCCAGCATTTTGATAATATCATCTTCAGTATAGTTTCTGGTAGAATCAGTGTAGTTCTTCACAGAATATAAATTATTGTAACACAAAACAAGACATCTGTGTCTACGATTCCAATTTTATAGAAAAGGCTCTATTTAATGAGATGGTGAAGTCGATCTTTCAACTGAGCAAGGGGAAATGTTAAAGGATAGGTAACGCAATGTTTAAAATAACATATTACATGCTACATTTTTACGCAAGCATTCATTTATTTAAGATATTGACAAATAAATAGATACTTCGACGAAACTCCTAGTGTATGACTGTGTCAAAGTCAATTTGCAGATATACAATAATCACAAGTCATGAGCATCTGGCCTTTGTTAGCCTTGTAGGTTTGTCAATTTTAGTTCTATTTTGTCTTGAAGTTTAGTGTGACGTCCATTTGCAATGAACTAATACAAGTTTTGTTTATGGGCCTGCTGAAGCCCGTCTCCGGGTGCGGGATTTTCTCGCTGTGTTGGAGACCCACTGATGGACTTCGGGTTGTTGTCTTTACTACACATTTACAATTTCATTTCCGTTCTCAAATTATTTTGATTATTTTGTGAGCTGTTAATTAAATTATCTACCCGGTATACACTAGGAATATGTATTAGCTGTTATTAGTCAGTTCAAATGAATCACAACAAAATTAACTAAAGATAGACTGAAAAGTATTTGATTGATTTGTATTGTATTCACCATATGCAAATAAGCGAACAAACTCTTAACAATTATCTAGTATAATTTATAAACATTCAATACTATTTTTAGATTTCAGTAGCATTACTCGTGCACTAGTTAATGGTAGTTATTTTTCTATTTTATTTTGACTGTTAGAATATTGCAAGTTCAAGTGAAAATATTTGGAATATAGTAAACTCATAACGAAATGATGCCTGATTATAATTTTTTGGATTTTAGGTTGTATTTCCAGCTTATACTTATGGCAATGGGTAACACGCTTTATTAAAAAATAAAAATAAAGACCTTGAAAGGACATTACGTTAAACTTGTATTTAAACACGTTTTTTAAATTTTTTGATTGGTTCTATTTTATATCTTATATCCCTTGATTTTAGAACACACAGCACTGTCTTCCAAATCTGTTGAGCCTTGGATCTTCGTGCTTTTGCGACACTAGGACATGTGTAGACCATACTCTTATCTCCATTGTTGCAGGTATATTATGTATTATTTAATAGTTCATTGTGTTTTCTAATTGTCAATCAGAAACTTGAAATTCATGAGTGCTAGATAGATACTTTGAAAGCTAAGATAATAATATCCTCCGGCTAGTTCATTACAGATATATTCGGTCATATTTTTATAGAATACTACCCTACCTTTCATGAATGCTAAGTTGTTGCCCCAACAAAATAAACTGTGTTACATGTTTTTTCAAATTTGTCAATCATAATTGCCAATTTATAAAGAAATTTTGATTAATGACATAACATTTGTTAATGTTATAACGTCTCGATTTTTTCTTAATATCCACCGTTAAACCATGTGGCAAAACTATTGCAGACAAGAAACAATAACATTGTTTTCTTATACATGTAGCTGTAGACATAAAAATAAATTTCTCGGTGCGCACGTACTTTTTTAATCCATAATATTATTAAATATTGATGCGAATCAAGGAAATTAAACAAAAACATGTACCAAATATACAAATTCTTCATGGTTTGTTGTCATGGTAGTATTTTAATGTGAAATTTGTATTGCAACAATGTGTAACAAAAATTAAAACAAATAAGGACCTAGTTGTCTGTGCTTCGTTATTATTTAATCCGTTAAGTTGAAGGTAAATGCAGAAACGCTTTTTAACAGTACCAGATTTTGAAAGTGGTAGAAATTAAAAGAACACAAAACAAATGAACATAAATAGGTAACTTTACCAAAATATGTCAAATCCGTTCAGTTATCCATGTAGAAAATTCAAAAACTACGATATATAAAGGCAACAATAGTATACCGCTGTTCAAAACTCATAAATCCATGGGCAAAAAACAAAATCGGGGCAACAAACCAAAACCGAGGGAAACGCATCAAATATAAGAGAACAACGACACAACACTAAAATGCAACACACACAGAAACGGACCAAGCACTAGACAAAACACCACGAGAACAACAAACATAACATCAAAACCAAATACATGAACCTGGGACAGATAAGTACCGTGACACGTCTTATAGTAATGTGAATTCACACTCCAAAATAAGAGAAAATAAACGAGACAACGGAAACACAACGTTAAAATGTAACACACACAGAAACGAACTATAATATAACAATGGCCATATTCCTGACTTGGTACAGGACATTTTTTAAAGGAAAATGAAAAATTTTAAAACAATGTTTTAACCATTTAATGAAAAATAAGTAGTTGTTCAGGGTTAATAGTGAAAGGTCATAATGCATGCCCCGACGCACTTTTCTTTGAAACTTGGTATAGTCTAGTGATCTTTTCATTGGAAACACATATCTTTCTAAAAAATATATACATAACTTAATATAGGTATTTAAAGTCAGCCCAATGCCTTCGACAAGTATCTAAACAATAATTATCGCATATTATATATTGATTCACGTTACTTGTAGGACACCAAGTTGCAGGCCTTATTTGTTCAGATCATGATGATCATTCTTGTCATGCAGACAATGTAAGTATGAATATGTGTTTACTTTATTAATTTTTTTTTCTACAATGATGAAATTATCGATAATTAATGGGTTTTTAAAATAGAATTCTGAATCTTATATAAGTCGAAAGAGCATAGTGCTAACATATGATCAAAAAAGATTTCATCGAAAGTAATCCATAGAAGACATACGAATGTGAATTAAGAATATTAAAGTACAATGATAACCATCACTTTGTAATAATACAGTGATAATGTAACAATCATAAAGTTGGTTTCAAATGGAATAACATTAAGACTTATATCAGGAAAAGATGAGACTGAAATTTTTTGACAATAACCCTTTACGTTTTTAGTAAGAATAATGAGTGATTTGTTCAAATATGTTATCGGTCCCATTCTCCATCCAATACAATGTCAATGTGATATCGCAGTCGATAAGATTATCTCCAATAGGTATGAAATCACAAATTTTGAAAGCGTTGTTTTGATAAATATTTGCTTTTTAGTAAAATTTACGATAGTGACTATAAAAGAACCGCCATGTTATGACTTAGGTTAATTCAGCCTCAAACAGTTTGGGTTTTAAATTAAATCTAAATCTCAAAAAGGAGAATTTAGAAAGTTATCAGCTCAGTAGTCAGTGCTTCGGTACTGACATGATTTAACAAACTTTACTAAAATTGTCTGTTTATAAATTTTGAAATTATTATGAAACTAAGGTTTCAACTCCCTCAGGCAAAGTTGGCTTTTTAGGCTATTTATTTTAGGTATTTTTGACATAAAGCTCTTCAACGATTTTCGGTACTCATACATCTTCGGATTTCAAATGTTTGGCTTTGAGCGTTCATGATAAAGGTAAATCCAGAAAAGCGCTTCGGACGCAATACATTATAAAACGTGTTTTTTTTCCATTTTTTATGACTAAAATAGCTGTTAATCGTGTCAATACAGAAGAATAACCTACTGAATTCATGATACCCTTCGGAACAAAAAGACCAACAAAACTATTCTCAACCAAGTGATATAGAATACAAATGACACCGTATAAATTGGTTATATTGACTTGCTTTCCATCATTTTACTTATCCGTGAACGTTCAAACTGAAAACATCAAAAGCCATGATCGTAAAAATACTTAAATACTTGTAGAGATACAAAACCAAAATGAATCCTAAAAAGTCAAATCTGATAAATTTACTTCTGCCTCAGGAATTTGGAACCTAAGTCAAATGATAAAAGTAAAAAAACGTAGAAATTAATTTAAAAAATAATAGAATTGTGTCTACATCGTAGCACCAAAAACTGAGGTAGTAATACTTACGGCAACTTTGGGTATATATCTCCCAATAATTACGATAATCACGTGCTTGTTATTCTTATCATGATTTCCTTCATCATCCCTTCGTTAAATTGACGGACGCCACCACACGTGGGAAGACCGCTATAGAATAACCGTTTCACAGCTAATATCGGATATGTTTCTCACGTCGTAACTACAATTCCCTTCCGTTTTCATGAATGTGACCTACCGAATTATACTATTTATGTGTTTTTTTATAACATGAGCAACACGACTGGTGCCACATGTGGAGCATTGTGTCATGTGTACTATTATTATCAGTTCTGGAGCTACAATTTTGATGAACGCATACAAAAAAATTAAGAGCTATGAATGTATGAATACTGGAATACTGGAGGAGATATTACACAACAATTGATAAAAAAGAATGACAAAAAAATAAACTTAGGTTCAAAATTTACCTTTGTTTAAAGTCAGAATCAGAAGTAACTGATCTTTGCAGTACAAACAAGTGCACATGATACTGTTTTAACTATGTTAACTTGCATATGCATAGACCAGACCATATGATTGTGCATAAAATGACTTTCATCATATTAACCCAATAAGCCATTGCAGCTTCTAAATTAAATAAAATATTATAAGAGCAGTAAAAGTATTGAATTTAAGATAGATTCTGAATACATATAGACAACGTAAATTTTTCAAGTCAAAATATGATTTCAAACCTCCCCTATACCTCTATCAAATGTAAACAAGTTTAACTCAAAGGTTTTGTATTCTTCCTAAAGATAAACATATAAAGACAATTGCATTTCTATGATATACAATTCACCTATAGGTATTAAAGAAATTTGGTTATTTAAACATTTCTTATTGATGATTATTTTCGAATAAAGTGGAATAATACTCCAAAAAATAATATAGCATGAAAACATAGACATCTTAACCAACCTTTAATCTAATTACCATCTTTGTTAAGCTGATGTAGGCATTAAAAAAACAAAAGTGTTAATCTGTATTTAAACTTGTTAAAAGAAAGTATAGTAGAAATGAGAACCTTCATTTCCATTTCAAAAAGGGGAAGTCAACAAAACATGACTGAATTTAAATAAACGTTATCAGCCAACAAAACAGGTGAATAACAATTGTGTTCAAAAGAGTATGTCGGCATTATACAGAAGTTCAAATGCTTATCCATATTGTCTACAATTTCAGGATTTGTGACAAACACCATGGTAAAAATGGACCACACATCTGTCGTTAAGTTGTAGTTAACTGATATTACTATTCGTTAACATTTATTAAGAAGGAATTTAACCATTATAAATAATTGGCTATTTTTATGATTGAAGAGAACGTAAAGTTTTTACCTTAATTTGAACATAATTTGTTGATGTAAGCACTTATTATTTTAATTTCCATCTTTAGGTGTGTGAAATCTCGATTGACCATAACGGAATTAAAAAACATTGTGGTAAAGGAGACCACGTAAGTAAAGATTTCTATGAAATATTTGTTTTCAAATGTTTTAATCCCCATCAGTTGTGCATCAATACTTCTGAAATTAAGTGGTTTTACTATTACCTCAATCCCTGGATATGTTCTCTACTTCATTTCATCATTTCTATCTTCTCTCATTAATACTCTTAGAAAAGTACTGTGGACAAGAATATATACTGGTGTACCTGTATTCCTTTGTCAGAAAGTTTCACAGATAATCCAATCCTTTTGCGGAATGTGTCTTCAATCACATTATTTATTTTGCAGGAGTTTTCCCCATAGTTATAAGAATCAATAATCTATTTAAGAAAAAAAGCGTTCGTTGAAATAGAGTGAACAATAATGACGATACCAAAAATTCGAAATCACACAAAACTCAACAGCCATTTTAACACAATTTCGTCATGCTAATCGCAAGTTTTTTTTCTTCATTTTTTGAATGCATTTACATAGCGTCCAATCTGCGTTTCCATTATTTATTGACGAGAGAGAAAGATTGTCACATTTAACAGATTCCTAACTTTTGCACTTTATTTTCTCTCGATTCAGCTCAATTATGTTGGCGAGACATATGTACACATATGAAGATGCTTTCAACAAGGCATCGATCAAGCACTTTGAGAAGGATAATTCAATGCCGATTCTTTAATACATTTTTTTTGCGCTGTTTATCTGGATAAGATAATGTTACATAATGACATTTCTTTTCATGTATATAAGCGATAAAGAGTTATTAAGTGTTATGCATATACAAACAATAATATAAATAATTATGAAAAAATATGTAAAAGCTACGGAAAT
The DNA here is from genome assembly GCF_963676685.1 of Mytilus edulis. Classification (NCBI taxonomy): domain Eukaryota; kingdom Metazoa; phylum Mollusca; class Bivalvia; order Mytilida; family Mytilidae; genus Mytilus; species Mytilus edulis. The sequence goes on from NC_092345.1 coordinate 6,085,050, forward strand.
AAAAAGTGTATATTATTTTTTTAACATATGTCTTAATTTCAATGTTGCTTTTCTGTTGTGTCGTAGTTTTCCTCTTATATTTGATGTGTTTCTCTCAGTTTCAGTTTGTTATCCGGATTTGTTTTTTTCTCGATCGATTTATGAATTTCGAACAGCAGTATACTACTGTTGTCTTTACTTACACAAATGATTTTGTGACTGTTTCAGATGACGCAATGTACACAGCTGTCCATCAACTCTCATGAGAAGTGTTATTGTACTACACAATCATGTGTTTTTGGATATTTCAGTGGTAAGTATATATAATATAATCTGCCTGGTGCAAACTGATCAATTTTGTGTGATTTGAAACTTAAAGACCCCCCCTCCCAAGAAAATATCTTGTGAATAGATGCTCGACTTTTACAATAAAATAAATATAGGAAGATAATTCTGATTACTTGATTTTGACTTCTAACCATAAATCAGTATACTACGGGGAAACCTGAGCGTAAATGATGTAAATCAAGACCCTAGTATCATTATATTCTATTATAAATAACCGATATTCTAATCTCGTTAATCGATAAAGAAGAGACAAATCATCGTAACAAACAATAACCGTGTCTGGAAAGATCGTACACGATCGGAAAATGACAATTCAGACTACTTTACTGGTAACTTAATATTATAGCGACACATTGTCATGTTGTGTCGTCGTTCGTTTCACTCTTTTGAATAAGTAATTCTTTGACAAATGTCCTACAGAATTTAATCAAACACGTTCTTCTATAATTTTGCCATATTGGAACACTTTTAGAAGTTTAATCATCGTGCGTAAAGTTCTTTTTCAAACAAAACAATGAGCAATATTTGAAAAACGACAATCAACATACATTTTCAAAGAAAGAATCACATTTTTTGCATTGATAAAAATCAACAGAAACGTATTGATTGCGTCGTACATTTCACGTCTTTCTCTTCTGTTCACACACCTTGTAATCTCAAATACCTCCTTATTTCAAAGATCAGTCTGTACCAATCATTTCTTATACCTATACCGAACCTATTGCAACTAAAATGTTCAATTACAAACACGTTTTGCATAATATCAATATTGACGACTTCAAGTCTAAACTTCCGGATTGCACTTGTTCTAGTTCCCAATTCACAAACAATCTTGCTGGTCACGTTATAACCGGTGACCTCAACATGGTTAATAACACTTTTCTGTGAAATGTGTTATCGAAAGGTCCGAAATATCGTGAGCCTAAATTCATAATTTGGAAATACAACTTCAAAATTTTGATGGATTCAGTCGCGGATTATGCCAATCAATGGGTTAAGCGCTAGAAGGAAGACGTAGACACTCTTTCCGAATGGATTAAGGATGCGAGGTCGTTGATACAAATCAGAATTAAAAACCTGAATGAGTCGATCAGAGCCCATGCTACGGCAATCTTTGAAGACCCAAATATTGTAAAACACTTATCCTACCTCCATGACAAATATGTTGTTGTCCCGCAGATAAAGACCAAAACAACGTCGTTTTTTTTTTTTATGATAAACGAATTAGATATTGAAAATTCACTTGAAAACTCAACATATATCCTCACGACACTTACCAAATAGGAAATACTGGATAATCATATGTCTGTTTTATGTTCCTTTGGAATTTCAACCAAAGATGAAGAACTGGATCTTTCATCACTGTATTGGATACCTAAACTACATAAATGTCCAAACAAACAACGGTATATTGCTGGGTCTTCCAAGTGCTCCATGAAACCTCTTTCGAAATTATAAACATCTATTTCATCAGAAATTAAAGCCGGGCTTCAAAGTTATTGTGAAACCGCATATTCTAGAGGTGACGTGAACTAGATGTGGATACTTAAAAATTCCAAAGATCTTTTAGAGTATATTCATTCTAACTCTCTTGTAGTTCATCTTGCAATAGTATTAAATCGCATGAATTTTCTACACCTTACACAAGTATTCCACATTCCAAACTAAAAGACAAATTGAAAAAGTTGGTATTGCTTTGTTTCATAAAAAAAAAAGGAAAACGTAGATACAAGTATCTTGTCTTAAGGAGGGATACATTCTACTTTATAAAGGATCACTCTGATTCAAACAGAATTTTCTCTGAATCTAACATTATCAAGATGCTTGATTTCGGGATTGACAAAATATTTGTAACGTTCAGAGGACGTGTTTTTCAACATAATTTCGGTATTCCATTGGGAGTCCATTGCTCCCCTCTTCTTCCAACTTGTTTCGTTAATATTATGAGGCTGACTTCATACAGGAACTTCTGAGGAAGAAAGATAAAAAGTTAGCAATATCCTTTTACTTTACTTTCCGCTATTTATAGATTATGTTCTCGCACAAAAAAAATTGGTGACTATGTTGAACGCATCTTCCCAATCCAACTAGAGATACAGGATACACCAGATACAGTTAAGTCGGCCTCATATATTGAATTGCATCTAGAAATTGACAACGAGGGTTGATTGAAAACAACACTTTACGACAAAAAAGATGATGTCAGCTTCCCTATTGTAAACTTTCCATTTCTCGGTAGCAACATTCAAGCTGCACCTACATACGGGCTATGTATCTCTCAATTGATACGATATTCCCGTGCTAACATGATTTTCTTGACAGAGGGTTGCTTCTCACGAGGAAGCTATTAAACCAAGAGTTCCAAATGGTGAAGTTAAAATCATTTTATGGACGCCATTACGAGTTGGTTGACCGTAATGGAATAACCGTTTCACAGATGATATCGGATATCTTCCTTAAGTAGTAACTTCATTCCCCTTCCCTTTCATGATTCTGACCTACCGAATTAGACTATTTACTTGATTTGTTATAACATGAGCAGCACAACAGGTGCCTCATGTGTAGCAGTATCTGCTTACCCTTCCGGAGCACCTGATATCACCCCCAGTTTTTGGTAGGGTTTGTGTTGCGTATTCGTTAGTTTTATAGCTTGTGTCATGTGAGCTATTGTTTGTCTGTTTGTATTTTTCATTTTTAGCCATGGCGTTGTCAGTTTGTTTTCGATTTATGAGTTTGACTGTCCCTCTGTATTAATCGTCCCTCTTTTGTTAACATAATGAAATTGTATGCCACTATCATAAAATTGAGATGTTGATCTTGCTATAAAAGAAGGTTTTATCCACAACTTCTTTTTAATGAGCTCTTGTTTTGCCATTTGATAACAGACTTTACGTTTTAAATTTTCATCGGAGTTTAAATAAAGCAAGCAAGAAAAAAAAACATAATCAAGCAAATAAGAGTAATCAATTAGTAATATTTAAAAACCAACTGTTCAGAGAACAATCGAAGTTCTTTCCACATCAAAGAAATTTTGAAAATAAGTTAGTTTCTTCATACTGATGCGATAAATTATGGATTTAATATACTTTCGAATGAAATAAGGATGATAATTTTCTACTCCCGTTGAAGTTAATGTCACTTCCGGTCTTATATGATAGCTTCTTTCACACTATTTTCAAAAAATATATAGTTTTAAATACTTCACCATATAAAACAGGAGGTAATTGGCCACTTCCGGTCTATCGAAAGTTACTTCTGGTCATAAGTGAGAAATTTTTGTATCTATGTTACAAAATATATGGATTCTGAGTACTTTTCCATGAAAAAAATGCAGACATAGCTACTTCCGGTTGTAATTTTTCTAGGTCATATGTCACTTCACCTTTTGTAAAAGGTCATACTGCTTTATAATGAACCAAGTTGAAGTTATAATCAATTCACCTGATAATTAGACATTTCAGGGGTACTTACTCCTATAAGATTCCATGAGATTGTATCAGACCAAATGTAACAAATCATCTTTACAATAGAGCAAAAATTGTGCACTTGTTCTTTTATATATATATCTTTAAAAGTGTTGGAGAAAGTGCAAAAACAAGGAAAAGTCCAAATTAGGAACTTGACCTTGACCTTTGACCTTGACCTTATTTTCTAATTTAGGACCTAGGGGTTTCAAATTAAACTATTCCAGGGTTATATGGTTAACGGTTTTAAGTTAAAAAAAAACATACCGACAAATATATTTGGTAAAGGTAGATAGCTCTTATAAAATTTCATCGAATCACTTCAATCCAAATTAGACCAAAAATTCCTGAGGGTGTAACGAACAATTGAGAAAAGAATTTTGTCGATATTCTTTTTTTTTGTTACGAAGGAGATGCACACATTTGTTAAACAGTGAATAGGGAGATAAATCTTACAAAGATTATAGTTCAGCTAAACAAGGGAAAATTTAAAAGTGCATACACTATACAATACTATATGAGAAATATCTAAGCGACATATTGCGAAACAATTATTTATAGCAAGAACAAAATTTGGAGGACGAAAATAAAACAAATTAAAAATCAATTGTTCAGAAAACAATTGTAGGTTTATATAATATAATCTGCGTGGGGTTCGTGTTGTTTATTCTTTAGTTTTCTATGTTGTGTCATGTGTACTATTGTTTTTCTGTTTTTCTTTTTCATTTTTAGCCATGGCGTTGTCAGTTTGTTTTAGATTTATGAGTTTAACTGTCCCTTTGGTATCTTTCGTCCCTCTTTTTTTGTAGGTCTTTCCACATGAAAGATATTTTGAAAAGAAGCAAGTTACTTTATACTGATGCGATACATAAGAGGTTTCGATATTCATTTGAGTGAAATTAGGGAGATAGTTGCTACTTCCGGTAAAGTACATGTCTCTTCAGGTGAAGTACATGGCTCTTCCGGTTCGTATGATAGCTTCTTTTACACTTATTCCAAAAATATATAGTTTCTATTTACTTTTGCCTTCAAACCAGGACATAATTGGAAATGATCAACAGTCATTTATAGTGTTAAATGATAAGTTTATGTATCTAAATTACAAAATATATGAAATCCGATTGTTTTTTCATGAATAAATTGCAAAAATGGCTACTTCTGGTTTTCTCAAGGTTACTTTCAATTGTATTTTTTAAGGTCATATGTCACCCAACCTTTTGTAAAAGCTCGTATTGCTTCATAATAAATCAAGTTGGAGTAGTTATCAATTAACCCTATAATTAAACATTTCAGGGATATTAACTCCTATAAGATGCCATTGAATTGTTTCAGACCGAATGTAATATATAAAAGAGGGACGAAAGATACCAAAGGGACAGTCAAACTCATAAATCTAAAACAAACTGACAACGCCATGGCTAAAAATAAAAAAGACAAACAGAAAAACAATAGTACACACGACACAACATAGAAAACTAAAGAATAAACAACACGAACCCCACCAAAAACTAGGGGTGATCTCAGGTGCTCCGGAAGGGTAAGCAGATCCTGCTCCACATGTGGCACCCGTCGTGTTGCTTAAGTGATTACAAATCCGGTAAATAGTCTAATTCGGTAGGTCATATTCATGAAAGGGAAGGGGATTGTAGTTACGACGTAAGGAACATATCCGATATCATTTGTGAAACGGTTATTCCATAACGGTCAACCAACTCGTGATGGCGTCCGTAAAATTTACGAAGGGATGATTTCAACTTCACCATTTGGAACTCTTGGTTTAATAGCTTCCTTGTGAGCAGCAAACCTCTATCAAGAAAATCATGATAGGAAATGCAAGCACGGGAATATCGTATCAATTGGGAGATATATACCCCGTATGCAGGTGCTGCTGGAATGTTGCTACTTAGAAATAGAAAGTTCACAATTGGAAAGCTGAAATCATCTCTTTTGTCGTAAAGTTTTGTTTTCAACCGACCCTCATTGTCAATTTCTAGATGTAAGTCAAGATATGAAGCCGACTTAACTGTATCTGTAGTATCCTTTATCTCTAGTTCGATTGGATAGATGCGTTCCACATAGTCACCAAATTTTGAATTGTTTAGTGAAAGAACATCATCTATATAGCGGAAAGTAGAGTTAAAGGATATTGCTAACTTCTTATCTTTCTTCCTAAGAAGTTCCTGCATGAAGTCAGCCTCATAATAATAAAGAAACAAGTCGGCGAGTAGAGGGGCACAGTTTGTTCCCATTGGAATGCCGACAGTCTGTTGAAAAACACGTCCTCCGAACGTAACAAATATGTTGTCAATCAAGAAATCAAGCATCTTGATAATATCAGTTTCAGAGAATTTTTTGTTTGAATCAGAGTGATTCTTTACAAAGTAGGATTTATCCCTCCCTAAGACAAGATACTTGTATCTACGTTGGCCATTCTTTTTTATGAAGCAAAGTAATATCAACTCTTTCAATTTGTCTTTTAGTTTGGAATGTGGAATACTTGTGTACAGGGTAGAAAAGTCAAATGTTTTAATACTGTTACAAGATGAAAGAGAGTTAGATTGTATGTACTCTAAAAGATCTTTTGAATTTTTAAATTTTTAATATATCTTGATTACATTAAACCAAACATTTTGCACTTATTCTTTTATATATATATCTTTAAAAGTGTTGGAGAAAATGCAGAAATAAGCAAAAGTCTAAATTAAGAACTTGACCTTGACCTTTGACATTGACCTCATTTTAGGACCTAGGAACCTAAAATCGGAAGGTTCAACGGTTATACAGTTAGATGTTTACAAGTTAATAAAAACATACCAACAAATATAGTTCCTAAAGGTACATAACTTAACATAACATAACATATAAAATTTTATCGAATCGCTACGACCCAAATTTTTCAAACATTCCTGAATCAGAACAAATACAATAGGTCTTTCCACGGAAAGGTGGAATTACCTTATAATCGAAACAAATACAATAGTTCTTTCCCCGAAAAGGTTGAATTACCTTATAATCGAAACAAATACAATAGTATTTTCCACAGAAAAGTGGAAAGACCTAATGATCAGAACAAATACAATAGGTCTTACAACGGAAAGGTGGATTTACCTTATAATCGAAACAAAAACAATAGTTCTTTCCAAAGAAAAGTGGAAAGACCTAATGATCAGAACAAATACAATAGGTCTTTCCACGGAAGGTGGAATTACTTTATAATCGGAACACATACAATAGGTCTTTCCACAGAAAAGTGGAAAGACCTAATAATTAGAACAAATACAATAGGTCTTTCCATAGAAAAGCGGAGAGACCTAATGATCAGAACAAATATAATAGGTCTTTCCACAGAAAAACGGAAAGACCTAATGATCAGAACAAATACAATAGGTCTTTTCACAGAAAATCGGAGATACCTAATGATCAGAATAAATACAATAGGTCTTTCCACAGAAAAGCGGAAAGATCTAATAATTAGAACAAATACAATAGGTCTTTCCACAGAAAAGCGGAGAGACCTAATGATCAGAACAAATACAATAGGTCTTTCCATAGAAAAGTGGAAAGACCTAATGATCAGAACAAATACAATAGGTTTTTAAACAGAAAAGCGGAAAGACCTAATGACCAGAATAAATAATAATAATAATAATAATCAAAACAAATACAATACGTTTTTCCACTGAAAAGTGGAAAGACCTAATAATACGATATGATATAACGGAATACAATATGTGTATATGTGTATAAAAGAGGGACGAAAGATACCAAAGGGACAGTCAAACTCATAAATCTAAAACAAACTGACAACGCCATAGCTAAAAATGAAAAAGACAAACAAAAAAACAATAGTACACATGACACAACATAGAAAACTAAAGAATAAACAACACGAACCCCACCAAAAACTAGGGGTGATCTCAGGTGCTCCGGAAGGGTAAGCAGATCCTGCTCCACATGTGGCACCCGTCGTGTTGCTTATGTGATTACAAATCCGGTAAATAGTCTTATTCGGTAGGTCACATTCATGAAAGGGAAGGGGATTGTAGTTACGACGCAAGGAACATATCCGATATCATTTGTGAAACGGTTATTCCATAACGGTCAACCAACTCGTGATGGCGTCCGTAAAATTTACGAAGGGATGACTTCAACTTTACCATATGGAACTCTTAGTTTAATAGCTTCCTAGTGAGCAGTAACCCTCTATCAAGAAAATCATGATAGGAAATGCAAGCACGGGAGTATCGTATCAATTGGGAGATATATACCCCGTATGCAGGTGCTGCTGGAATGTTGCTACTTAGAAATGGAAAGTTCACAATTGGAAAGCTGAAATCATCTCTTTTGTCGTAAAGTTTTGTTTTCAACCGACCCTCATTGTCAATTTCTAGATGTAAGTCAAGATATGAAGCCGACTTAACTGTATCTGTAGTATCCTTTATCTCCAATTCGATGGGATAGATGCGTTCCACATAGTCACCAAATTTTGAATTGTTTAGTGAAAGAACGTCATCTATATAGCGGAAAGTAGAGTTAAAGGATATTGCTAACTTCTTATCTTTCTTCCTAAGAAGTTCCTGTATAACATTTTCATCCGATAATATAGTGATAATTGACATTACATTTCAAGCACATTAATTTTATACATAATAATTCACTATCAAACTAACTAATGACTTTATCCTGGGGGTTCAGGTACATGTTATAATCATTCACACTCATATGTTTTGAGGAAAAATGTTTTTCTAAAATTAAATTTTCTTTGATATAGTTTTAAGTCCCTCTTTATGAGGTTTTTCCTCTTGCATCTTTGATCTGTATATGAAATGCTTTACTAGTAAAATGGCTTTATTATTTTATAAAATTTAGTTTATAGCTAACATAAAGACCAAACATGACTATATCCACATTTAGTGGAATTTCAATATGTGTTGCTTTCTGGTTCTTCCTTGCAAAATGTACATAAATTACACTGTACAAGGTTCATTTTTAAATTTTTTTGGTATTAGTACCTAAAATACTGTGAATAATTCGGTATTGAAACCAACAGAGCTTGGATGTTTTTTCCAATACCCTACAACGTTATTTGATAAATCCTTCCATTTTCGCTCAGCTGCTATTGCAGCTTGTATCGCACCTTGATTTAAAATACTATACAGGTCTTTAGAACCTTTGTTTGACTTAAGAAATTGTTAATATTTAAAGGTAACAAAGCTTGTATCTTTTTCTTCCTTTCAGAGTTGATTTCAATAGATTGTAACCATTTTTAATGCTACTTTAATACCATAAAATGTGGGTTTAAAAGTATATCGCCGTTCAAAATTTTGATAAGACACTATATCTCCTTGCTCATCTAGAAGGTCATTCACAGTCCATACCCCATTTTGTGCTAAACTTCTATAAAAAAAAACCACTGACGTTATTAATTTAAATGTTCTCATTATTTCATATAGATGAAGATATGACTTCCTCAAAATAGCGAGGATTTCGGAGACACAGGGCCAAATTAATTTTGTCCAAAAATCGTTATCTAAGTTTGAATTGTTCCAAAATAAGCCGCCTCTGTAAAATAAGCCAGCTCTGTAAAATGTATATTTCGTGTAGCAGTAAATAATGTGTACCACTTTGCATTTGAATTAAATAATCTTCTAACCAAGATCAATTTTTAGCCCTTGTATACAATTTCTCAAATTAATCATTTTTAAACAACCTCTGTAGTATTCTTGACATAAGAGCTCCCGATTTACATTGTCGGGTTTACCATCCAAAATGAAAGCATAAATTATACTATTTCAAAGTTGTCGTAGTACATTTTCATCTGGACCTGGGATGGATAAGAACAGCAAAAATCTTACATAGGATATCGTCGCTGGGCTTAAAAAATGTCGTATATGACTTTTTTGGCTAAAATACGTTTTGACACCAATGGTCTGGGCGGGAGGACATCTTTGGTATTACAAAAAAGCATACAGTTAGAACAATCAAAATGTGTGAAATAAGACATATTACAAAATTGTCAATGTCAGTTGTTTGTAAAGTTTGCTTCCAAAATGTTGTATGAAAACTTGAAAATCGTTGTAGAATGGCTTTGGGAAAAAATAATTGTACATTTCTTTATTTCTGTGAAAATAGTTTAAGTTCTTGGATAATCCAGAAATGTCAAAGCTTTTATTTCACTGCTATTTGCAAAAATGTTCAAGTTCACAAACGACATTTTGGAAGCATGCAATTTGCCAAAATGTTCAAAGCCCATGAGATATTTTTTAAGTGAAAAATTTGTAATTTACAACATTTTAGAAGCCCAGCGACGATATTATTAATTATTTCAGCACCAACAACAATGTCAACCACTTCTAAACTGACGACCACTGGACCAACAATTGCTTCATCAACGACAATCTCACAAACAACTGTGCAACCAACGGTCAAATCAACAACTGTGCAACCAACGGTCAAATCAACAACTGTGCAACCAACGGTCAAATCAACAACTGTGCAACCAACGGTCAAATCAACAACTGTGCAACCAACGGTCAAATCAACAATTGTGCAACCAACAACAGCCCAACCAACAACTGTGCAACAAACAACGGCCCAACCTAGCACTTCAGTGGCAACGACTGGCATTTCAATCATCACAGTAGCTTTAACAAACACTTCAATGGTCCAAGTAGCTTCGTCTATTCCGACGACCACTGTAGTAACAGCTGTTACATCATGTAAGTAATGTGTTCAAGTTATTAAGTCGTGCCTATCCCTTTGTAGTCTTTTGCTAATTTTTCAAATTCTTTTTCCTTCGACGAAAAGCAATTTATGTATTTATCATGTATTTTGTACTAATATGGAGTTATTGTTAACAATAGGTAATTCTTTAAAAAAAAACTATAAAATGTTCAGATGAAATGTGCTTAATTGAAAGAATGACCTGTGTAAGGTCATTATCGTTCGATTACCGGTCTTTCATTCATCAATTATGACACCTATCGATGTGTTATACGACAGACCTTGAACTTAGAATATGTATTATCTATAATTAAGAAAAATTAAATGGATTTGGAAATTTACTTTGTTTTTTTTGCATGGATTGGGTAGCAGAATTTATAATCCTAATCTTAAGAAAACATTTATGAGTTTGACAGTCCTTTGGTAGCTTTCGTCCCTCTTTTATGACCGACACTTTCGATGATGAACAAGTATTGACTACACTGCAACTACGTTTGGATTTAAGGTAGCCTCCTTCAGCTGTTTGTTGAAAATACAAGAAGTATTTGCTGTTTTTCATAAACATTTGTTGTATATTCCATTAATTTTTAATTTATTTTGATACATTTTAGCAACAAATAATACATGCACTGATGATGAGGATTCCAATTTTTCTTGTGCTGTGTACGAAATGATGTACGGTTTATGTGCTGCTACTACTGGAACACTGTTTAATATTGCTCAAAAAAGGTGTCAAGCCTTTTGTGGAATATGTGCAGGTAATTCAATATCAACATTTATAACTTTGACAATGTGTTTTAACCTTAGTGGTGTCCAAACAAAAAATTGTGTGGTTGTATTTGATTAAATTATTTATTTAACTTATTTATTTTCCATCATTCATCGATTTTAACATAGATAACAATATATTTCTATCATCAAATGTGTAAATGATTATGGATTACTGTTTAACTGGTCTATACAAAGCATGAATATCTTTCTTCAAGTACTTTGCCTGTCAAAAAAGTTCTGATGTTTCAAAGTGGAAATAAAACACAGCGTTTGTAGAAAAACGCTATATGCAAATAGAGAAACAATCCATAACATTAACCACACGAACCTACAAAATAGAAAGTAGCTAAAATACAAATTTTTCTACTGATATATCGATAAGTTCTGAATAAAAGTTTTTGTATTATTTTCTTGTGTATTTTTTGTGTTTTGTTTTTAAGTTTTTGTCACTATAAAAATAGCTATTTTTTTTTATTCAAACTAGAATAGAGTCTTTCTAACCAAAAGTTTGTTAACGTTAGGTGGCGTTTGTTGTTGTTTTCTAAACGCTACAAAAGTAGAAACAAATACATCGTTTAATTAGTGTTTACTGACCCTGTTTGAACTTTCAATAATGCATGCACATGTGGTTGGTAAACAGACTTTTTTACAAACGTAGTAACAAATACATCGTTTAATCAAGTTGAAGTTAGAAACAAATGTAGCGCTTGTACTAGCAAACGATGAAGACAAACTGTAGACCCAGTTTTAGCGAAATCATAGTTTGTCAAAGTTTGTGTAAACTTTGCAAACGTATGTAAGAAACAAATGATCAAAACATGTGCGCGCTTAGCCGTTTGCATCGTTTGTGTTAGAAAGAAATACACTCATAATACACAAGTGACTAATTGCTACCCCATTCTTATCACATTTTAATAATTGTCGGTAAGTTTATCTTGATTTAGTGATTTAACATATGCGATTGTTGTCACTAGTTGACTGACTCTGGAAAACCAACAAAGTTTTGACATGCCTCTTTTGTTTACTGAACAACAATGATTCCAATTTTTACCAACTTTCAAACTTTTCCTTGATTATGATTTGCATAAATTAACTGGGAGTTGTATTTGTTTTATAATAAACAGTGTTCGTATTACGAACATATTCTATAGAACAGCTATAGATCACCGTACGGCCTTCAACATTAAACAAAACCCATACCGCCTATGCAGCTAAAAACGGCCCCGAAATCACAAATGTAACACATGTACAATTCAAACGAAAAAACTAACGGCCTAATTAATTTACAAAAACAAAACCTAACGAAAAATAAATATGTAACAGACTCAAACGACAACACATGAATTACAGGCTCCTGACCATGTACGGTCACGAACATACAGAATGTGCAAGGTTAAACATGATAGCGGGTTTTAAATACTCCCCTAACCTGGGACAATGGTGTAACAGCACAAAGATAAGAAATACAAATTAAAATTGAGTTAAAAAAGAGCTTAGCTCATCAGATGGATACATAAAGAAATACACATAACAAAAACATGTTAACATGATGGGTACTTGTACATCCCAACATACACTTAGTACAGACATGAGAGTACTCGCAGTTACAGACAGCTACTTAAAAGCCCGTAGATATTAGTATAAAATTCAAAATATATAGAATTGTTTGAACATCTACTAACATGTGTTTTGTTGCAATACAGGTACACACTTTGTTTTTTCTGTTAAAATATCGAGAATCAAGAACATTTTTTAAAGGGAGAAGGCCAGAAAAACTGGCAAAAATCAGATGTTGGACAGAATCAACTAACGAAACAGATGTTAAGCCAACTGTCATGTTGCTGACTTGGTACAAGCATTTTTTCGAGGAAAATAGTGTGTGTGTGTTAAACCCGGTTTTAGATCTAGTTAAACTCCCGCGTGTACGCCAGTTGTTTATTTAGGGTGTCTTCTACATGTTCATATATTACAGTAAACTTTATAGCACTTTTTACAGGGAACAACACTTCTGGAACTCCACCAGGTAAAAATTGTACATTTAAAGTTATTGCAATGGTAGTTTTATTATTACAAACAATATACGTTCGGTCAGTTTATAAGTATTAAAATTGTTTCAGCACTATCAACAGTTTGTTAAAACTTTAATTTAAGATTTTAAAACACAAATCTTTCTCAGAAATTTGGTTCTATCCACTAAAAACATAATATGATACGCGAGCTTTACATTCGAATATTTGATTTTATTGTTTTAAGATATCATCATTAATAAACACCTAAACAAGAAAATAATTATCATATGCATTTGTTAATGTTTAATATACCTATTAAATAATACCTTATGCTGAAGCTATACATATTTTATACAGAAATATATATATACTTAAACCGCCAGATAACGTGTATATACAGAATTTGAAGACTCCACTTACATATGTGACATAATCACGTTTAACATATTTTTTGCCAAAATGAGACACTTTGATAAACACAGATGACTATTTAGAAAACAATTGTATATTTTGTCTATAGAAAGAATATTTCCGAAACTGTAGAATTTGCTAGCAATGGAATAAATATATTGTTATATGCTATTACAGCTGCCTTACCTACACAGCCTACATGTATAGACCATGATACAAGATGTTCTCAGTTCCAATTTCACATATGTTCATCTAATGTGTCTCAGAATTTTGTTATTTCAACATGTCCAAAGTCATGTAACAAGTGTTCAGAGTACCTGGGTGAGTTTTTATTACTAAAACTTTTTTTATCAGTTCAAAATATCGTTATTTGAAACAGTAAATGTCAACTTGTCGTTTGAAAAGTTCTATCATCAGGCTTTCCCTTTTTGCCAAAGGAGTGAGATTGTTCAATCCTTTCATAAATTTAAGATATTTACACCTTGCTGCATAGGTTGATATGATCTAGAAAATAAGGAACAGAAATGGCAGTTGTGATGTACTATACATATAATTATGATGAAAACCAAGGGTAATCAACAATGCATCAGGTTAAAGTCTCCATAACGAACTAATTAATCGATACGAAATGTCGGTGTCTAAATTCAGTAGTAATATAAAAAAAAAAAGAAGATGTGGTATGATTGTATATGAGACGTCTCTACACAAGAGACCAAACTGAGACACAAATTGACAACTATAAGTCACTATACGGCCTTCAACAATATGTTTTTGTTGTTTTAGAAGCTTTCTATATACCATCATAGTCGTATACTCTTAATTTACATAAATGTTTTGATAGAAAATAAATTTTCTCAAAGCACAAAAATAAATCTTAATAGTTGCTACATCATAAAATGTATCTGTGAAAGCTTGTTTGCTTTTACAAGATTGTAATGGGTGCAGTTCATTCAAATGAAAGCAGATTTTACGCTTAAACTTAATTTTGTAAATTTGTATTTCATCTTTAGTTTGACATCTAAACAAAAACTGAAGGAAAGTCACTTCATTCAAATTTATTTTTCAAATCAACACATTCGAAATTCGAAATGTGTATTCAATTAAATTAAACTTTTTTTTACAGCATCCCTGAATCGTAAGTAAACTGTACAATACATTTGTCTAACTTTTCTTCGCAAAGAGTATGGGCTTGCAGTGCTTTGTGAATCTACAAAAGTTTTTTAACAGTCTGCATTAAATAAGCTGTTAATCTATTGTGAAAATTGGGGTTTAGAAGTTAAGTTACAAAACAATGAAATCTTTAGTATTTAATATAGAAAGTCGTATTGAAAACGTACAGTTTTCATATAAAGACACATTCATTCATCATACCAAACATTAAACTTATATTGACGTAACTTTGGCAGCTTTTCGGAAGTTAAAAATTGTTATATATTTTTATTAAGTATTTCACAAACCTAATATCTCCATTGCTGTTTGTGCTCCTCGTGCAATAAATCTGAAGAATAACAGTATGCATTTAAATATCATTTACTTTTAAAATTCAAAAAGTATCAGACGTGCTTGTGCATACTCATTATTTATTTTGTTATTTTGTTATTTGCTATAGCTGTTACAACGCCTACGCCTATAAAATGTAACACGTGTGGAGATATAAGTAACGGCATTCCGTGTTATAGTAAAGATGTGTTCGGAAATAGTTCTACAACGATCTGCCCAACTGGTTACAATTACTGCATGACAGATGTGCTAAATGATGGCAATGGTAATTCCGATGTTTTTAAAAGGTAAATTATACTATAAAATTGATACTGTACTATTCAATAATGTTAATGACACTTTGATACGTTCAATGTTTCATACTGTGGATTCATTTATTTTCGTGGGTACCAATTTTCGTGGGTTAAGGAAAACTTATATGGTCGTGGATATTTCATTTCGTGGTTTTGCCGAGGTCTGCATACAAGCCTATAGAAAATGTTTTATTCGTTGAACCTTTAATTTCGTGGTTCACCTGTACCCACGAAATCCACGAACGTTGGTATCCAAAGAATAATAGTGAATCCACAGTATTTGATATGAAATTGACACATTTGGACATCATCCAACTAGAACCTATGACAGACATGAGGAAATCCGTTTTCTCATTGGTAACTTATATTTCTCAACTGAAGCAGACTATGTCTAGCTGTTAGGGGTAAATAATTCTCATTAGATACGTTGGTTGATATGTAAGATATGACAAACATGATAGCGTAATTTCATATTTATTATACCAGAAAAAGTATCATTTGTATATTTACTCTATTGTGAAAGGTACGCAGAGTTTTGTAATTGTGGTACCAATAGGCGATGTATTCATAGTAAGATACACGTACCCGAACTTGCTTGATTGAAGTTTATGCAATTTCCATCAAGAAAGTTTTTCCCTATTTTTAAAGGCAAACAAAGTTAAACGATAATCTTATATCATGAATTTCTGAAGAAAGACACATAAGGGTAAAAAACAACCAATGAGATTATGCATTTCACCGCCTAATAATTCATAACCGATTAAAATTGTCAGAATTGAGAACGAGACACTAGTGGTCCGTTCAGACGACTATTCTGGTTTATATTGCTACAAGACAAAGGACGGGAGTTATTGAATAATTATGCCTTTGGTATCTTTCGCATCTATTTCATTTATTTTTTACATATCTACAATTTTATTATCATTCGATTTGTACAAAGGTTATTTTTGTTAAAGTAGACCTATTTGATATTTAAATTGCCAGAATACAACTGAAAACAGGCAAACTTAATGAAAAATAACGCATAACAGGATGACACATGCTGATCATGTGTTTCATTATTACACTTTTTTAATTCTAGATGTGTGACTCAACAAACATGTGACACAAAATGGCTAAAGGAAACAGCTGACCAAGACTATTGCATGAGATATGGAGTAGTAACCAATGCTAATGCTTTCGAATGTCATTTCTGTTGTTCAGGGGATCAATGCAATAGCGGTATTAAACCTGCAACGTCAACACTATTAGCAAAAACATCTGGTTAAGAATAAAAACTTCATTGTGGATATGTTGTTAAAATTTACTTAATATAACCAAAAACAAACCATGCACCACTCTAACACGTCGACTTGTGTCTACAATTTTTTTGAGTTGGTATTATTCGTAGTTGAAAGGCCATAGCAAATACAAAAATTAACAAAAATAACGAAAAGACATCCGAGAGAGTACAATCAAACATCAATATAATATGGAAAGTTATGTAAAGAAATTTGTCTTTGAATGTGTTAATAACTTTAATATTAACAATAAAATATCAGCTTTAAGTAAAATAACAAAATTACCCAGCTTCAAAGAAAATATAAAACAGATATTCCTTAACAAATGGAATCAAAAACTCAAACACATCAAACAAATGGATAACAACTGTCTTATTCCTGGCTTGGGACAGGCATTTTCTTACTTTGTGGATTAAACCTGGTTTTATAGCTAGCCTAACCTTTCACTTGTATGATCGTCGTATACCATTCTATTATATTGACGACAATGTTTAAACCAAACAAACATAATAAATAAACATGTAAAACATAGTGGTACATAAGTCAACATTGATTACTATAAAACTAACAAAAATAGCATCATCGATAAACAAAATGGCTTTAGACAATGCACATTAGCAAAAACGAAAGACAAAAATACCATTAAAATATCGAGGAACCTCAACACAATGATGGGATAGATAAGTACCGAGCCACGTCATATGATTATTACAAAAAAGATGCAGTAAAAGTAATAATATACTATTTACACTGATCAATAAAGTAACAAAAATTGTTGCGAGTTTCAGCGAGCTTTTAAGTTTTTAAACCTCTACATTTATGAAACTACACATGCAATTACAGAAACAATATTTAACTCTTAAAGGAGCACTAGCTGTCAAAATTATGTTCACCGATTTGAATAAAATGTTCATATTTGATGTATATACTAGTTTACGAAGGCAAACGATACAAAGCAGTGCACTTCCATATATAATGACATTTGGTACACTGTACCAACGTCAATAATTCAACAATTGGTCCAAATTTTTGCAAAGTGTTGTTTTCTTCTCAAACCATTGATTTACATGATTTAAAGCAAAGATTATTTAAAAAAAAAAAGGCCCCGATAAGATAAAACAATTCAAACGAGAAAACAAAGGCCTTATTTATGTAAAAAAAATTAAGACTGATATCAAATATTTGTTTCATATATGACTATAAACATGTTGCAGTTGTCGTAGGTAGTTCCTGGAATATGACGAAGAGACTTATTACCAACTGTGTACTTGAAAAGCGGCCCTTTCCCGTGCACTTGAATTCAATCGCAGAGTATTTTGTTAGATTTTTGTTGTTCTGTCTCTAGTATAAATATTTTGTTTTGCAGACTGTTGAAGTTCGGTATGTCTTTTTGTCGTTTTTCGTCTTTTACCACGGCTTTGTAAGATATATTTCGAGTTATGAGTTTGAATATTTTTTATATCATTTCGTTCATTTTGACATATCTTAAGTCCTTCACCCTTAGTAGATCATGTGTTGAAATCCGTCCTTGATTGCTTTTTCTAATACTTTCCATTTTTTTATTATTAAAAAACATAATACTAGTATTGCATATCCGCATAATCAAAAGTCATTACAGCTGGTTAAAATTAGCTTTGATTGATGGAGGTATTCAACAGGGACGACTTATCAAAATACATGGAATAGTTGATGTAAGCAGGAATGAGCATCCACTCGTCTCAATAAAAAAAACCAGCCTGACATTTCTACCATGAACGAATGATCTGTAATCTCATCAATCAAAAACATAGTTTCTAAGAAGATATTACAATAATAACTATGTTAAATATAGCATTTTCAACTACAAATTAAATTATTATGATAGATATTTCAGAAAAGATTAATAAAACAAACAATAATGAACATCATACAAATAACAGCAGAGTTAGTTGATGAAACAATTACGTACCTGATTGAAAAAAAAGAGAGGAAGTAAAACAAGAATTAGGAAATCTGTAAAATAAAAAAATGATAGACAATCAAATAAAAACAATACTAGTTCATGTCTTATGAACATTCAAAACTTTCGGCTACGCCTTATTGTTCAAATCCTCCTAAAATACGACATATACATGGCGTCCGTTAGATTATCAAAGGCATGGTTTCAACTTAACAACTTGAAACTGGATATATATTTGTTTTCCGAATTTGTTTCAAATAACATGAATTATGAAAAAAGCCAAGTCAATTAATATACGAATTTCGATAGCTCGACGACAAGATTCGGACTTTTTAATTATTCATAATTGCACTCAGACTATTCCTAAAATGTCTTTAGAATCATATGTGAAAAAGTCAGTCTTTCGGAAGAAAAATATTTTGACATTAACTGCCCTTACTCTTTTCATTTTATTATGTTTATTTATACAATTTTTAAACTCAATTTTAATCCCTTTTATAATCCTATTCACTTGTTTTCATAAAGATAATTGCACAAACCGCAGTACTGATGATTACTTACCTTTTGGTTGATTTTAGCTGCCATGTGAAATCGTCTCTGGGACTGTACACTTCGTTAGTTCAGAAATGAAAAGTTCATTATAATTAGTATGTCATAATGAAAAATCATTCATATTTAGAATTATATAGTGCATTGAAAGCTTAACTATAATAATACAAGAGAACATATTGATTTTCCATGAGTACATTAGAACTTTTCCTCCAACCGAATTTGTATTTTAAGTTTCATAGAACATTCTTTTCCCGTGTACTAAATTTCTATGCAAGAATAACCTACGAATAATATTTCATTGTATCGCGATAAAGATAGCTAAAAATGACACTAGCTATTTTGGTATAACATACTATGTCCCTATTAAAAAAAAAGTGTAATTATTTTTCACATCGATTTTTATGATTTTGCGATTTGAAAAAAAGGTTTTAAAAAGTATTTTTGACAACTGCAAGTTTCTCTTTTCTAAATAAAGAATAACACATTTGGTACCGAAAAAAATGAATAGAGAAAAACGCTGTCTTATAATTGTAATAATGTATCATCCATGCATTTAATTTGTACATAAAACATTATGTGACTTGAAACTAAAAACTTATGAAGGGAAATAGAACTTGATGATGATGCCTTAACTTTCGGTAGGAACTTGATCCATTCCTTCATAGATTTTATATTACCATGTTGAGAAATACATGCACTAAGACAACACTTCATAGGAAAATACATACTTGTATTATCAGTTACCAGTTTCTCCATGCGCGGCCAAGGGTCTTTAAAATTCTTTATTGTACGCAGCTACTTTTACATAGATACTATTTCTGTACCAAAAATCTGTAATACTGGAAATCTTCTTTTAACGTTCAGTACCATTTTGTCACTTTAAAATCATTGTAATATTTAGGTATCTGTATTTTACAGTACTTGATTTGTACTTGAAATTTAAGTACTACATATTTTTGGTTGCACGGTAAAATGTTCAGCATTTTGAAATTTGTCTTTTTCAAATCTCTTAAAGTTATGATGTTCAAACGTAGAATACTGTGATCATTGTTGGTATTATTTTTGTACCAAATATTTTAAGTACAAATCAAGTATTGAAAAAATACAAGTTCCTAAATATTACAATAATTCTAAAGTAAAGAATTAGTACTAAATATTAAAAGTAAATTTTCAGTACTACATATGTTAAGTACAGAAATAGTACCTATGAAAAAGTAGCTGTGTATGTGGTATGACTTATAAACTGCTATTTTTCAAACTGCAGTTTTCTGCATTAATAAACTCATTTATATGGTTAATCACTGTCACAGATTGAACAAATATGATAGCTATGCTACTTGTGAGTAAATGTACAAAACATATCAAATTTAATGAACTCCATTTTACAAATGCCTTACAACAATGAGACATTTGATTGCTTAAGAGTACCTGCGATAAGAGAAGTAAACAAACACAAATAAATTAAAAAAAATATTATCTTTAGACCAAAATATATATTTCTTGAATTGTACAAAATTGAAGTAAATCGGAGATTATTTTAGCCTGGATTGTCAGTACTGTCCCAAGTCAGGAGCCTCTGGCCTTTTTTAGTCTTGTATTATTTTAATTTTAGTTTCTTGTGTACAATTTGGAAATTAGTATGGCGTTCATTATCACTGAACTAGTATATATTTGTTTAGGGGCCAGTTGAAGGACGCCCCCGGGTGCGGGAATTTCTCGCTACATTGAAGACCTGTTGGTGACCTTTTGCTGTTGTTTTTTCTATGGTCGGGTTGTTGTCTCTTTGGCACATTCCCCATTTCCATTTTCAATTTTACTGTCATCTGATAAAGTTATACTGATTATAAGGTGCACAGTTGCCTTGCATATATAGATATAGGAAGATGTGGTGTGAGTGCCAATGAGACAACTCTCCATCCAAAAAACAAAACAAAGAGTAAACCAAAATAAGTCAATGTACGGCCTTCAACACGGATCCTTGGCTCACACCGAACAAAAAGCTATAAAGGGCCCTAACATTACTAGTGTAAAACCATTCAAACGGGAAAACCAACGGTCTAATCTATATAAAAAAAGAGAAACGAGAAACACGTATACATTACATAAACAAACGACAACTACTGTACATCAGATTCCTGACTTAGGACAGGTGCAAACATTTGCAGCGGGATTAAACCTTTTAATTGTACCAAACCTTCTCCCTTTTTCTGAAACAATAGCATAACATCACAACATAGAAAACCACACGATAAAACTGGAAGGCTAAACTCAATCAAAAACCGTAAATTAACACACTATGAACGAATAAATTTGATCTGCGATACCTGAATGCAAATGCACAGTTTATTACATTTGCTAATAAATTACAAATTTCTTAACAAAAAACAAAACAAAAATTATAATAGATACAAGTAAACTCATCATAGAAGCCAGGAATAAAATTTTATATTTGATCCAAACGCGCGTTTCGTCTACAAAAGACACAGCAGTGACGCTCGAATAAAAAATGTTAAAAATGCCAAATAAAGTTCGAAGTGGAAGAGCATTAAGGACCAAACATTCTTAATCCTCGGGTTTTAAATATTCATAAAACATGACCAAATTATATATTGCAATATATTAGTTTCTCCTCTAGGAATTTTGTTGATATCGATCAACAATACAATTTTTCTTACTTATGCTAATTGACAATGTGTGGTCGTTATTTTCGGTACCATAAATTGTGTACAGCTGTTATCTATAATCCGGTATCTTAAGTATATGAATTACTTGCTGGATCGGCAGCGGATCCACATTTAACAGTTCAAGATATTATATATTCAGCAATCGACATTGGTCATTGGTAAGCTACATGTAGCTATTTTATTTTAGAAATCATGGAGCGACAAAACGTTCTTTGAGAACGAACCAATAGTCTGCAAGACATTTACTAACACTAAATAATGACCAAAAGACATCTAGATCTAAAACAATAGTTAAAATAAGTAGGTGTCGAAAACTTGCCAGTGAATTTGCCATTTTGGATATTCCTTTCTTTTACCCTCGCGAGCCTCTCCTTGCTAAAATTATTAGGATATGACGTTACATAAAGACAGTGCTAACGCGTATAAGTACACGTATAATTCCCGCGGTATATGATACTCTCTACTTATCCTCAAAACTATGCATACTCATGTTTATGGATTACTGCTTACTAGTAAAAAATACATTTCCTTTTACCAGTACAGAGAGTTTGGACAGGGGCATATACAAGCGTATGACACATGTATGTCAAGGAGCGCTCAACGCTCCCTTTACCTTACGATTTGTTAAGTGGTAGACGAGATTTATGGCAAAATACGGTCAGTGAATGTCTATCACATAAACATATAACCAAAACATTTTAATAGACCAAAACAGATGATTACAGTATATAGATTGTTACAACAATGTTTAGAAATATTCTGCATTAAATATTTATTATGATATAAAGACAATCATTATATATGGCAACTACGTCATTATTCTGTTTACCTTTGAAGTTGACATTTGTGACTACATATAAAAAAGTAGATGTGTTATCATTGAAATAATAAAGAGCGCGGAGGTGAATGTCGTCACGTGTGAAGGTCATTGTCTGATTTCAAAGAAAGGGAATATCGTAGGGTACATTTTATAAATTCATGACACGTTTAACGCTTAAACAAAAGAAGCAGTTTCAGCGATTCAACAAACGACCTATCGGATTAAATCAATGAAAATTGTAACGAATAAACAAACATGTAGACAAAACAAAACCCTAAAATTTGCCCAATTATAATATATGAACTATACGGTCATCCGTTGCTTTTGATAGGCCCCAAAGCACACGAACACAATTACTCCAACGTCCAGCTTTCCTTGACGTTGCTGAAATATACCTTTCCTTTGAATTTTATAAAAACTAAAAAAAAAATACAAACAATTTAAGCTTAATCTGAGCGCAGACAATACATTTCTCTATTTGATTTATATTTTAAAGGGGAATTACGAAAACATCTAAGACATTGTTGATATCAAACAGTAGGTTTAAATTCAAACTTTATATTTATCAGACAATAATGGAATTCGAGAGGGTGCTTTAAAAGAGGGAATGGACGACTAGACATTATGAAGGGAAAAATTGTCCTTAAAAATATCGATCGGTACAGATTTTCGACCTCGTCTAATATATTACTGATATAAACCCTTGATATAATTTCATTCTCATTTGGCAAAATGTTATGCTTGACATATTTGTAAGACAGGACAAACATTAACACTCGAAGACTTGTGGTTACATTGTGTATATATTACCCCTGTACCACATTGCGCAGGGGGCGGCGGGCAATACAAAACTAAGCGGCTTATAAAACATAGACTTTTTAATAGTATTATTATCAAGCTAATCTACGTTTTTTTATTTATTTCAGAGTATATTCGAATTCCGAAAGACAGTGATGATATTCTAGCAACAGGTAAAGGAAGTGGTATTTATACTATATATATTGACGGCACACAATCAGTTGAGGTCTATTGTGATATGGAAACAAACGGAGGTGGATACACAGTAAGTATTAAATACTGGTTATCCAAAATATATTGGGAATATTATCCAATGTCCTCCATTTATGGAAATTTGAGTTACAGTATACGGTTTTATGTCATTCAGAAATCATTCCGAAAGACTGTTGCGGTATATTAGTATTTTGTAAAGGGAGTGGTGTGTATACTATAAATGTTGATGGTACACATGCCTTTGAAGTCTATTGTGATATGGAAACAAACGGAGGCGGATATACAGTCAATATTAAATAATGATCACTTGACTTACTTTGTTTGCGTTATAAAGGAAACCGTTGTGAAATAATATAAATCTTTGCCATATATATAAATATAATAATATATAACGCCAACCTTTTGCATTATAAATCTAACCTTATTGTGTTATAACGCAAACATTTGCTATATGCTATTTCTTATATAAGTTTCAAAGGAAGCAACTGATATAAGTGGATTTATATAAATTACAGAGAAAATTTAGTAAATTAGAGTTATACAGAAGACAACACAAACTCAACCCTGCTTTTATATCTATTAATATACATTTGAACTTCCAACATAAGTTCTCGTTTGAGCATTGCGTAATGTGGTTTTGATCCAAACAAGCTACTTTTTGCGATAAATGTATTAAACGAGGATGGCTTACAATCATAATTGTGTTGTTCCATTCAAATTCCTACCTAGATTGAAATGAATATTCCATGACTTTTCATCCAATAATCTATCATATTCTGATTTTAAAACAATTTCTTACATCAAATATAATTTAAAAAACATTTTTCTTTTGAATAATTCATTTTAAAGCAAAAAGACTTTGTCTTGTCTACCAATCAATTTTTCACACAACTATGGTTTGAAATCCAATTCTTCAAGTGAATTAATTTGAATAGGAGAATGATATGTTTTAGAAACAGGAACTTTTAACAGCAAATGTAAAAAGTATTAGTTCATTTATGTCATTTGCGCAATATTGCATGATTCATTTATGACGCTATTCTTTTTAAAACACAGTTCGCAGGTATAATACTTTTCATCCCGCCATGGAACTTTGAGAAAAAATGGCTTTAGGTGTATTTAAGTATAAATAGAGGTAGCCACACAAAACAAATACGCAACCACACCTCATATAAGGTTTGACATGTTAACTATAAAAGGATGATGCATGCCAAATAATTACCTTGCTATAAAAGATGTCTGGAATTTTCCATTTTGATTTAAATTACTAGGAAAGTTAGTCAACTTCTTATAAACGATCAAACTATAGTACAGAAATTCAGCTTGCATGCATGCATACATGGTTAAATCAATTTCCGTCAATATAATTTTGATATCATCCTCATAGTTCAAATACATGATAGGAATTATGTTCCTATTTGTCCAGTGTTTGATACTATTGTGAATAGCAAATACCATTATCATTCCTTCGTAAATTTTACGGACACATTTTCATGAATGTGACCTACCGAATTAGACTACTTACCGGGTTTGTAATAACACGAGCAACACGACGGATGCCACATTAAGGGCCGCTTCTGCTTACCCGTCCGGAGCACCTGTGACCACCCCCAGTTTTTGATGGGGTTTGTGTTGCTCAGTCCTTTGTTTCCCATGTTGTTTCTTTTATACTATTATTGGTCTGTTTGTCGTTTTCATTTTTAGTCAGTTTATTTTCGATTTATGAGTTTGATTTTTCCTCTGTCTTTCGCCCCTCTTTTCTATAGAACAATAATTGTACAAAAATCAGATTGTACAATGTCAAGCATAAGAAATGTAGAACATAGAAGATAAGCTGCACTTGTTCAAATTGAATTATTATGAACGAGAAGAAATAACACATAGCTTTCAAATTTCAGGTCTTCCAAAACAGATATGATGGCAATGTTGACTTTTATAACAATAGGACATGGACAAGCTATAAATATGGATTCGGTAATCTATTTGGAGAGTTCTGGTTAGGTATGTCATTTCTATCTCGAAATTCCAACTATATGATATATATATTTGCAGCCTTGTATCACCATCACATCTTTTGAAAAGTTGTCGCTGGTTCAGACGTACTTAAAATATAATTATTCCTGTGACTGCATCTTGCATTAATTTGAGAGACCCTTTACAATAGATAATTTAGCTGATCTGTAACAATTCCATCTTCATGCCTTATACATCTTGTATAATGTAACGACGCTAGATTAAAGCTGACAAGGTAAGGTAACACCTAGCCACAGAGAGATTTCTTTTTGTGAAGCCTAGGCGGTCGAGTGGTCTAGCGCGTCGGGCATAGGGCAAGGCGATGTGGTGCAACGATATCTGAAAAGTATGAGTTCGAAAACTAGCGAGAGAAAAACAAAAAACTTGCCAAAGGAAATTTACAGATCGAACATTGTTCGGCTGTTATTTAAGACGAATTATATATACAGATCAACATGTATTTCAAGCCTTGTATCACCATCACTGCTGGTCTTCCAATGGACACAATCTGTTGTAGAGTCGTCACTGGTTCAGACGTACTTATAGGGTTAACGTTCTTCGTTTTTTTCGATAACTACATTATTGCATTATACACGGTCATTTTATTCAACTTATTTTGAATGTATGTTCTAGTGTTGAACTGTTACCCACTGTCCCAGGTTAGGCGAGGACTTTGCGCCTGTAAACATGTTTATTATTCCCCCTGCATTTTGTATTTTCCTGTCCCAGCTGGAACTTGAGTTCAGTGGTTGTTGTATGTTGCCGTATATAATATTTGTTTTTCGTTTAAATTTTTTACATAATCAGGCCATAAGGGTTCCCGTTTGAGTTGTTTGACATTTAATATTTTGGGGTCTATTTATATTTGCAATGCGGCATGGGTATCGCTCATTGTTGAAAGCCTTACGGTGTCCCCAGCTGTTAACTAAATAAGATGTCATTTGGTCGTTGGTGGAAAGTTTCTCATTGACAACCATACCACATCTTATTTTTTTTATATAAAAAAAACCTAAAACAACCGAAAAGCTAAATGTTAAACTTTTTCCTTGTTTTCAGCAATCAAAAAAAAATTGGATGATTCATTTTTGTTTTGTATTATATAGATTTGTGAAAATGTTAGTTGATATTGCATGTTTGCACTTCCGTGAATCACATAAAAAGTTCTTTGGTTAACTCTTACTAGGCAAAATACCCACTCTATTCTTAGATTGGTTTCTTACAGCTTCGACTAAGATGCATTTCTCATAGAAAAAAATCAAATCACAAAAAATACTCAACTCAGAGGAGAAATCAAAACAGAAAGTACCTAATCGAATGGCAAAACCAAAAGCTCAAACACGTCAAACGAATGGATAACAACTGTCATATTCCTGACTTGGTACAGGCTTTTTTATGTAGAAAATGGTGGATTGAACCTGGTTTTATAATTCTCACTCGTATGACAGTATAGTGACAACAATGCGTGAACAAAACAAACAGACATAATAGGTTAAAATGTCACAAAACGGCAGTCAACGTTGTGTTATAATCTTTCTCACTTAATTAAAAAAACAGAGTTATGTAGATTATATACTTTTCTTATTTCGATATTCGATATATAATGATGGTGGCTGAAAGTTAAAAGTTTCACAAACAAAGCATTAAACCATGAGTTCCAAATGGAAGTGGATAAATGCATCCATTCGAGGATATTACGGAGGACACCACGAGTTGGTTCATCGTTATGGAATATCTGTTTAGATGACAAAGGATATGTTCAAACTGTCGTTGCCATAATCCCGTCCTCTTTTCCCAAATGTGATCTACCGAATAATACTTCTCACCGAGTTTGTACTTTTATGAGTAACAATACGGATACTACATGTAAAGCAGGATCTGTTTTCCCTTTCGAACACTTGAGATCGTCCCCAGTTTTGGATGGTTCGTGTTCCTCTGTCTTAGGTTTTCTATAATGTGTTTTGTAAACTTTTTTTTCTCATGACATTGTCATTTTTTTGGTTAATCAATTTGAATGTCCCTTTGTTTTTTTGTTTTTGCCTCTCTTTAAAACATAATTAGCAATAATCAATTATGTAGTGGACAGAAAAAAATAACAAAACAACAAAAAACTAATGTTATATCATGCAATCGGAAAACTGTTTCTCGCATAGACGCTTTTTAAGAAACCACCTAAAAATAGGGTCATAGACCCTGAACGTATGTAAAATATTTGATAATTCATCATGAAATAAGTACCATACACAAGTTGAAAATATTGACTTATTTAAAGTGTTGCCCCTAAGTATCAATGTTGAATCTTGAAACTTATGTCGTTTTATTGAGAAAAAAAAACAAAGGTCTGGTATACATTTATCTAATGACAAGGAATGGTGATTACAAGCTAACGGTAGATTTGGAAGACAACAATGGTGTCAAGGTTTACGCCGAATATTCCACATTAAGAGTAAATAGTGAGGTTGATAAATACAGGGTTAAAATTGGTGGCTACTCCGTAACAGCAGGTAATATATTTTATACTTTAACATGTGCACACGAATATCCGTACCATCACAAACAAATATATGAGATTTTCTGTAAATTTGTCTAGTTAAATGTTGCGTTCTTATACTTTTTGTCTAGTTTTAAAGTTTAATTATACGTTCTCTAAATCAACGCGAAAATTACAACATTTATATATATGCTTTCTAGTATAGGTTGTTTTGAAATCTAAACATTTCCATTGATATTTGTTTCCATTCTAATTTAACGTTACTCATTTCGAAAATATTTCAAAATTATAACATTTTTATATTAAGATAGATTTTATCGCTTATAAATATATCCAAACTGTCATCTTCTGTACATCGTGAAATATTAATCAAACAATCGGCGACAAAGCAAAATCCTTTATCATACTTAAGAATTATAAGGGTCAACGGTAAAAACTATATTAACTTCATCAGAAAAAGGTCTTACGAAACAATGCGATCAAACACGGTGTGCAAAAGTAAAGGGCCAACAATCAGGCAGCTCCGTTTATTGCCATGTAGGACCATACAAGTTCGTTTAGTGCCATGTTGAATCAAGCAGCTTCGGTCAGTGCAATGTAGGATCAGTCAATTTCGTTTCTTGTCATGTAGGATCAGCAGTTTCTTTAGTGCCATGCATCCGTAGGATCAAGCATCAAGCAGCTTATGAAGTGCCATATAGGATAAAACAGCTACTTTAGTACCATGCAGGATCAATCAGCTTCTCTAGTGTCGTGTAGAATCAAGCAGCTTCTTTAGTGCCATGTAGGATCAGACAGCTTTGTCTAGTGCCATGTATCCGTAGGATCAAGCAGCTTCTTTAGTGCCATGTAGGACCAAGCAGCTTCCCAACTGCCATATCGGATCAAGCAGCTCCTTTACTGCTATGTTGGAGCAAACAGTTTCTTACGTGCCTTGTAGAATACAGCAGCCTCTTAAGTGCCATGTAAACGTAGGATCGAACAGCTTCTTTAATGCCATGTAGGATCAGGTAGCTTTTTAGTGTCATGTAAAATCAAGCAGTTTCTTTAGTGTCATGTTGGATCAAGCAGCTTCTTTAGTGCAATGTAGGATCAAGCAGCTTCTTTAGTGCCATTTAGGATCAAGTAGCGTCCTGAGTGCCTTGTAGGTTTTACATCAGTTCGGATAGCTTTGGAGAGAAGCAAAATATACCAAAGTGATATACACACAAGTGTAAAGAAGGATCAGACAGCTGTTTTGTTAAGTGTGATAAGCTTTGTTATGTGTACATTTTTGTGTAGTGTTATTAGCACCAAAACGCTTCTTTGAGTGTAAAGCTTTGTAAAGTGTAAATAAGGACTAACAAGCTTCGTTAAGAGTAATTATTGACCAGAAAACATCTTTATCAGTAATTGAGGATGAGAAAACTTCGTTAGGAGTAATTAAGGTGGTACCTAACACAACAGGGAGATAACTCTGTAAAATAATCAAAACGTTTTAATTACGTTGTGTTGTTAACGGAATATTAAGCTTCTCAATTATCAAAATAAGTGTTTGTCAACCTGCTATATAACCAGTGTAATTTTTCTGATTGAATGGTTGGTTCAAATTTTTTGAAATTTTTATATTTTTGTCAAAGGGTCAAAGTAAGTATTTTGTAAAAAAAATATGAAAATTAAACGAGCCAAATAAATTTTAGTCAAGGTGTTGGGTACCACCTTAAGGACTAGAAAACTTAGATAAAAGTTATTAAGGAACAAGAAAACTTCGTTTAGAGTAATTGAGGACCAGAAAGCCTCGTTAAATGTAATTTAGGACCATAAAGCTATGTTAAGAATTATTGAGGACGAGAAAGCTTTGTTCATTATTAATAAGGACTACAAAGCTTTAATAAGAGTAATTAAGGACCAGACAGCTTCGTTAGGAGTACAAAAGGACTTTGAAGATTCGTTAAAAGTAATTAAGGACTAGCTAGCTTCGTTAAGAATAATCAATGACTATTAAGCTTTAATAAGAGTACTAGAGGACCAGAAAACTTTGTTAATGGTAATTCTTTACTAAAATGTTTCGTTTAAAGTAATTTATGATCAGAAAGTTTCGTTAAGAGTTATTATGGAACAGACATCTTCCTTTAAAATTAATAATGACTAGATACTCTGTTAACAGTTATTAAGCATCAATAAGATTCGTTCAGAGTAAAAAAGGGCTTGAAGATATGATAGATTCGTGAAGAGTAACTAAGAACTATAAAAATCTTCGTCAAGAGTAATAAAGGACAAGAAGGCTTTAATAAGAGTAATTAAGGATAAATAAGCTTTGTTAAGAGTAATTAAGGACTAGAATGCTTCGTTAAGAGTTATTAAGGACCAGAAAGCTTCGTTAGGAGTATTTAAGGATCAAAAGGTGTGGTTATGAGTAATTATCGATCAGACAGCTTCGTTAAGAGGAATTAAAGATCATAATTCCTCTTTGTTTGTATCACATATATAAATAACTCATATTTATCAAATGGTCATGAATTAAGAAAAAAACGTCATTTTCTGCTGTATATTTATCAAAATTAAAAACATTGCACTATTAACAGTCTTATAAAATTTGGTCCACATAATCTCCCTGCAAAATGAAACAAAATGTCGTTTTAAAATATAGGGGTTCATGCACTCGTTTTCAAATTAAATCAGTTGTAATGATAAAATCAGTCGAACACTGCATCTTTTCCCGATGTGTCACAGTTTGACTTCGCGAAAATAACATTTCACGTTAGCAACGTCATTACCTCCCCTGTAACTGTATCGTATGCCCTAAAGGACTAGAAAAAAGTAAAAACACAAAAATACTGAACTCCGAGGAAAATTCAAAAAGGAAAATATAAAATCAAAAGGCAAAATCAAAAGTCCAAACACATCAAACGAATGGATAACAACTGTCATATTCCTGAATTGGTACAGGCATTCTCTTATGTAGAAAATGGTGGATTGAACCTGGTTTTATAGTTAGCTAAACCTCTCACTTGTATGACAGTCGTATCAGCTTTGTTTAGAGTAATTAAGGACTAGAAAGCTTTAATATGAGAAATGAAGGACAAAAGCTTCGTTAGGAGTAATAAGGGACTATTATGTTTTGTTAAGAGTTATTAAGGACCAGAACGCTTCGTTCAGAGTAATTCAGGACTAAAAAGCTTAAAAAAGAGTAATAATTAAGAACCAGAAAGCTTCGTAAGGAGTATTTAAGGATAAAAAAGTGTCGTTTTAGTAATTATCAATCAGACACCTTCGTTAAGAGGAATAAAGGACCATAATCCTCTTTGTTAAGAAAAATTAGGTACTAGAATGCT
The DNA here is from genome assembly GCF_963676685.1 of Mytilus edulis. NCBI lineage: Eukaryota > Metazoa > Mollusca > Bivalvia > Mytilida > Mytilidae > Mytilus > Mytilus edulis. Next base: position 6,116,649 of record NC_092345.1, read on the forward strand.
CCGTTAAGGGTAATTACAGACTATTATGTTTTGTTAAGAGTAATTAAGGTGTAATACCACCATTGATTTTTCCCTATTAGTCTTTGTTAAATTGGCACTTTTAAAAAAATCGTACAGTATTTACCTTTATTTCAACCAAAGAAATACTTTGCATGTGTAAAGTTCAATCCTTTCCAGTGATACAGTGAAAATTTCACACTACATTTCATTGCATATAAGAAAGTAACCACCGCCGAGGGTAGACAACCCAATTTTTACACTGTTATTTACAGGTTACCTGCTTTGGTAACTATGAAACCTTAACGTTCCAAAATATTTTATAAGACCATCAAATAACAAAAGAATGATGCCTACAGACACCCAACATACATATTTACGACTCAGAAAAATTTAAGTGCATTGAAATGCAGGGTTAATTTTCTACAACTGTCAAATTCAAGGGAATATTTTTTTAGGCCTACTTTCGTATGCAACCGGATGTGACGTACCATGATTTGGTGGTATTACACCTAAAGAACACCTAAATGTCAAATAAACTTAATGCAATTCTTTCCCCTCCAATTGCAAGTTATTTCAAGCATAACTTATAAGTTTTGTCTCAGTCAGAACTATAGTTTCAGAGAAAATCACTATAATGTAAGGCCATATCCTACGGCAATTTCAGTCCAATTTCTTCGAAAAATCCTAATTTCAGTGTATCATTATAAAATGAAGTGTTGACTAATATCTGATCATAAACTCATGATATATGCATTCAAACAATTAAATTGAATACAAAAGACAACTTTAAGATGATAAACAATTTTATTGCACCTTTTAGAGTTCATTTGAAGGTCTGTTTTGGTCTGTTTTGGTCCATTTTTCCTCCTTCCTTCCTTTTTCCTCAAAACTTGATATCTTTTGTCTAAAAAATAAAACAAATGTGATTATTTTCCCACAAAAATTAAATAAATGTAATGTTAAATCAATAATTAAAGTGTTTTAGCTGAAAGAACTGTCTCTATAAATGTTAACAGTCTACACGGAAGTTTCTATAAGCCCTTATGTGTACCTTGAGTTTTTGGTCTGTTCCCCTAGTGTGAGAAATAACGGTTCCCATTTAGTCAATCATTTATTGCTACTGGTATCAAAGTCTTTTAATTTACTCAAAACAGTATATTTCTAATAGATTTACACAAAAATCCACTTTCTTGTATTTTACATTAGAAAATGGGGAGAAAGAGTAATAAAAAAAATACCTCAAAATGTTTTTAAAAAAGGTTATGTCCCTTGGAATGCTGGTACAAAAAATAATTGGTAAGAATTATAAAGTTTAAGTATATGAGACTGGATTCTGATGTGTATAAATCAAGGACAAATAAGTGTTTAGATGAGTTATTGTCTGTGCAAAACGTAGACGGCACAATGGCAAATTGTAAACTTTTGCGGCCAAAACAAAAAAAAACATGATGATAGTTGATACATACTTTAATGCTGAAGTGTCATCTTCAGACCAATTCACATATAAGATTTGTCAACAGAATGCTCTTCAGAACATGGTTAACACTGAAATAAAAAATTCACATGTTGTATAAACAAAACAAAAACTGTAAGGGTAATTTAAAATTTAACACAGTAATCTAAATACAGCTTCGTCTATCCACCCATTTGACCAATAAAACACCCGTAAACCCCCATTTCAATGCAATTTTACCTCAAACGTACTTTCTGTGTCTAAATCCATTCCGAATAGTCCATGTTTACAATGTATGAACTGGTTTATTAATAACTTTTAAAAATGAAAGTACAATAGGGTCACGAGTGCACATTTAGTTTCCCTAATAGGTGTAATACCACCATTGATTTTTCCCTATTAGTCTTTGTTAAATTGGCACTTTAAAAAAAATCGTACAGTATTTACCTTTATTTCAACCAAAGAAATACTTTGCATGTGTAAAGTTCAATCCTTTCCAGTGATACAGTGAAAATTTCACACTACATTTCATTGCATATAAGAAAGTAACCACCGCCGAGGGTAGACAACCCAATTTTTACACTGTTATTTACTGGTTACCTGCTTTGGTAACTATGAAACCTTAACGTTCCAAAATATTTTATAAGACCATCAAATAAAAAAAGAATGATGCTTTCAGACACCCAACATACATATTTAGGACTCAGAAAAATTTAAGTGCATTGAAATGCAGGGTTAATTTTCTACAACTGTCAAATTCAAGGGAATATTTTTTAGGCCTACTTTCGTATGCAACCGGATGTGACGTACCATGATTTGGTGGTATTACACCTAAAGGACTAGAAAGCTTTGTTTATAGTTATTTAGGACCAGAAAGATTACTAATGAAAAATTATGGATCAGAAAGTTTTGTACACAGTAATTATGGACCATAAAGCTTCGTTCAGAATTATAAACGACAAGAAAGCTTTGTTAAGAGTAATCAAAGACTAGGAAGCTTCTTTGAGAGTATTTAATTACTAGAAAGCTTAAATAAGAGTAATTGAAGACCAGAAAGCTTTGTTTGGAGTGCCTTAGGACAAGGAAGCTCCGTTATGAGTAATTTAGGACCAGAATGCTTCGTAAGAATAAATTAGGTCCAGACAGCTTCGTTAGGAGTAATTAAGAGCCATGACCATTAGGAGTAGTTCTGTATTTGACTACGACAATGATCATGCTTTTCATTAGTGAATACCGAATACCAAAAACGCTAACCGATTAACCGGACTTTTTTTTCAATTTTGATAGATTTGATATAAATTTGTATTGAAATCGTTATGTTTTCTTTAAAAATTGTCATGGTGGTAATTAATTTGACAGATCAGTTGTCCAGTATATTGATTGCTATTGTTTATTCAAAAATATAAAATAAATTAGAACTTGTCACTCTGTTCGGGGCAAGATCTTAATGAAACATAATTAGTATACATGTTTTTTTTAACTGTAACTTTAAATCAGAAATACGATTAAATTTTACGATTTACTTCATTATTTCATTTCTGTTCTTATATTGTGTAGACCTATATCTAAATGTGCAATCTCCGTCGTGCAAGGCTTTGTTATACTTTAAACTTTTAACTAAAAATGTGAATGTAATCAATGTACTCTTGATAGTACGTTGTCACATTGACACTCATACCACATCTTCTTATATCTATTGGTAGGGTACAATAGATAAGGCCTTCAAACATCAACTTAGACTATCGGTTTACCGGTTAATCGGTCAAAGGATTATCCTAGTAACCGGTTAGGCAAACGTGTACTATTTGACAAAAGAGGGACGAAAGATACCAAAGGGACAGTCAAACTCATAAATCTAAAACAAACTGACAACGCCATGGCTAAAAATGAAAAAGACAAACAGAAAAACAATAGTACACATGACACAACATAGAAAACTAAAGAATAAACAACACAAACCCCACCAAAAACTAGGGGTGATCTCAGGTGATCCGGAAGGGTAAGCAGATCCTGCTCCACATGTGGCACCCGTCGTGTTGCTTATGTGATTACAAATCCGGTAAATAGTCTAATTCGGTAGGTCACATTCATGAAAGGGAAGGGGATTGTAGTTACGACTTAAGAAACATATCCGATATCATTTGTGAAACGGTTATTTTATAACGGTCAACCAACTCGTGATGGCGTCCGTAAAATTTACGAAGGGATGATTTCAACTTCACCATTTGGAACTCTTGGTTTAATAGCTTCCTTGTGAGCAGTAACCCTCTATCAAGAAAATCATGATAGGAAATGCAAGCACGGGAATATCGTATCAATTGGGAGATATATACCCCGTATGCAGGTGCTGCTGGAATGTTGCTACTTAGAAATGGAAAGTTCACAATTGGAAAGCTGAAATCATCTCTTTTGTCGTAAAGTTTTGTTTTCAACCGACCCTCATTGTCAATTTCTAGATGTAAGTCAAGATATGAAGCCGACTTAACTGTATCTGTAGTATCCTTTATCTCCAATTTGATGGAATAGATACGTTCCACATATTCACCAAATTTTGAATTGTTTAGTGAAAGAACGTCATCTATATAGCGGAAAGTAGAGTTAAAGGATATTGCTAACTTCTTATCTTTTTTCCTAAGAAGTTCCTGCATGAAGTCAGCCTCATAATAATAAAGAAACAAGTCGGCTAGTAGAGGGGCACAGTTTGTTCCCATTGGGATGCCGACAGTCTGTTGAAAAACACGTCCTCCGAACGTTACAAATATGTTGTCAATCAAGAAATCAAGCATCTTGATAATATCGGTTTCAGAGAATTTTTTGTTTGAATCAGAGTGATTTTTTACAAAGTATGATTTATCCCTCCCTCAGACAAGATACTTGTATCTACGTTGGCCATTCTTTTTTATGAAGCAAAGTAATAACAACTCTTTCAATTTGTCTTTTAGTTTGGAATGTGGAATACTTTTATAAAGAGTAGAAAAGTCAAATGTTTTAATACTGTTACAAGATGAAAGAGAGTTAGATTGTATGTACTCTAAAAGATCTTTGGAATTTTTAAGTATCCACATCTGATTCACGCCACCTCTAGAATAGGCAGTTTCACAATAACTTTGAAGTCCGTCTTTGATTGCTGATAAAATAGATGTTAATAATTTAGAAAGAGGTTTCGTGGAGCACTTTGAAGACCCAGCAATATACCGTTGTTTGTAAGGACACTTATGTAGTTTAGGTATCCAATACAGTGATGGAAGATCCAGTTCTTCGTCTTTGGTTGAAATACCAAAGGAACAAAGAACAGACCTATGATTATCCAGGATTTCCTCTTTGGTAAGTGTCGTGAGGGTATATGTTGAGTTTCCAAGTGAATTGTCTATACCTAATTCGTTTATGAAGCAATTAATGTAGTGACTTTTACAGACAAAAACGATGGTATTTGGGGCTTTGTCTGCGGGGACAACAACATATTTATCATGGAGGTCGGATAAGTCTTTAGCAACACTACTTTTCATATTTAGCATTGATTCATAAAAGATTTTACTCTAGCTGACAATAATGTCTCAAATTGTTTTGTGTACTTTTTGTTACGTTTAGGAAATCAAATCACATATAAGAATTACCATATTCCATTTCCATTTGACTATTGTGGTGTGGTGATTAAAATATGCAATGAGCGTCGTTTTTATCTTTTTAATAGGTTGTTTATTTATATTTCAGGTGATCCTCACTCCACTGGATCTCTCCTTGGCATGTGTTATAACAATAATAAACAGTTCAGTTCACCAGATATGGCTACAGCCTGTACTTTAAAACGCAAATCAGGTTGGTGGCACTCAAATTGTTCAAACGCCAATCTGAATGGCTTATATAAACCAGGAGTCAGCGTTCAAGATTCAATGTTTTGGTACGGATTCAAGAAGGTGTCATACCACCAATTACTCCCTCAAATTTAGAACGTATGTGAAAGTAGGCCTACTCGGACAAAAAATAGTGCATTTGATGTCATTGTTCACCTAAACTAACCAACAAATTTGCAGAAATGAAAATTTTGTTGAAAGAGAAATATATTAAGACCATTTTGAGCCGAAATTTACCTGTCTATGAGTTTGCATAAAAAATTGAGGATTATTGCGCTCCATAGTATACTAATTTAAGATTTCCAGAAAACCATGGGTTATTTTTAGTGGTACCTCCTTTCGGAAGCTCTCTGCTTTCTTATCTGATTTTGAATGTATGTTGAAAATTGGCATGCAGAAAGGTGACATCTGTACGATTCAGGATATACCTAGTTTCTATGAAGTTAAACTTAAGGTAAAATATTTAGAAAGCTGTGAAAATTGCAAAATTTGGTTGAACAGATAGGGACTTTTAATTGGTGGTATGACACCAGAAGAGAATTGGCTTAAAGGACGCTTCAGTGAAAATCAAAAGGAAAAAAAGAGTATATGTTACATCATAGATTTTTCAGAAATAGAAATCTTTCGTACCTTTTCTAGATTTGTATAACGTGAACATTTATTTGTAACAGTATGGACAAGATATATGTTTAACTCAATTTGTGCATGTGTTTTGCGTAATTAACTAATTACTACAAACGAACTTATTTTCGCGGATACTGTTTTCTCTCTAGTCCACTTTGTGGCAAATTAATTTTGCGATGATTAAAATTTGATGTAGACAATAAATAAAGATCCAAGTTTTACATATTTCTGACGATTTATATCACGTTATTTTTTCTACTGGCAAAATTAAGAAAATAAATCAATCTTTTTTTTGAATTATATACATCCAACCGGTAAAAACTTGCATTCACTAAAATTTAATTTAAATTGCAATAGTGTAGGAAAACTCTGCATGGTGAAATAGTTGCACGAAACATTTGGCTGATTTGTTTATGCCATTCAGCTAGAAGATTTCACGGATTATAATGAAATATAATAATGTTTGTGTTTTAGATGAACTTGGTATACCAAGGCTTTGAAATAGCATAGATATTGTAAACAATGGGTATGGAAGAAAATGTATTGATTATTGTAAAAATAACAGAATAAGCGATAGAATTTAAGAAAACAGAACAGGTAGTCCAACAGTAAAAATTATAGCATTATTGACAATGTATTGATTTATACTGACTTTCTATACACAATCTGTAAACTTAAAATGTCAAATTTTTGTAAAAAATTTTCTGATATGCCTTTTCCTTTGTCTCTGCAATTGTATACAAAGGATGACAAAAAAAAATGTTAACATGAGTATAAGAACAATATAGATAGAAACAAAGTTTATGATAAATGTAATTGATTTTCTACATATGTACATGTAAATGGTGTAAATATTGTTAAATGAGATACATTAACCAAATCTGCTGAGGCAATATTCGGAAATTAAACATTGAATAACAAAAGTATGTTTAAAAGCTCAAATAACCGGTTTAATAAAGACCGATTATAATAAAGATTGTAAAAAAGGCGCAACGAGAATTTAGAAAATCTCAAAGGTTTTACATTATGGTTCGAACATTTTCAAAGTTAATTACATTTATAAAAAAGTTATGGATGTTAATATAACAACTTTTTTAAGAACTATAACACTGAAATTAGTAAAAAGATGAAGGAATTAAAAAAAAATCCAAAAGAATTCTGGACATATTTAATAGAGGTAAAAAAGAGAGAAAAGCAATATTTCACTGCAAAACTTACTTGATTATTTAAGGATTTAAAAACAATACGTTCGAAAATTATAATTTTTTCTATGAAAAATGATATAAATTCTGATAATACGGTAAATGAAAATTTAAATTCTCAAATAAACCAGGATGAAATTTTGAAAGCTGTGAAAAGGGCTAAAATAATAAATCACCATCATGTTATTACTGAATCTATTGCTTTTTCTCTTGATTTTATGGTTGATATTGATGAAGATATATTTCATATTGTATTTGATACGGGAATTTTGTCTGGGGTTCGGCTTATTTGAAGTGTAATACCTATTATCAAAGAGGAGAGTAAATCAGACGCCCAAAATTATAGGGCGAATACACTATGGAAAGTTTTACGTCAATTCTTAAAGGCAGACTTCGTGAATTTATTGAAAAAATCAAGCAGGTTTCTTGCAAGATTATTTCACAACGGATTTTTTTTATAATTGTATGTTTTATTTGAATTACTGAGGGTGAAAAAGCAGAACATGTTTTGTGTATCTGTCGTCTTTGCAAACGCTTTGAATCTATTCATCGAAATTTATTATTTTTAAAATGAATATTAAACCATGTGAACGGAACAGAATTATCAAAAACATGTATGATGATGTCAAATCTTAAATTGTCCGGAATTTTCTGATATCTTTGCTTATGAAACAGGAGTTAGACAAGGAGAACCTTTTCTCATTTGCTGTTTTCTTTGTATCTCAATGATTTCCAAGAAATAGAGAAAATTCTAATATTGAAGGAATTCAGTTTTTCACATATTGAGTACTAACTTTTGTGTGTATTATATGTTAATTTTCTGTTATTGTATACAGATAATATAATACTACTTGCTGAATCTAACCATGAGTATTGTAAACAATGGAAAATGAAAAATTGATATAAATGAAACACAAATAATGATATTTTCAAAAGGTAGAATACCTCGAAACTTGATATTTAATATACATTGAAATGAAATCGTGATAGTCAGTAGCTATAAATATCTTGGTATTATATTTCGCGGTGTTTTGAGTGATTTGATCCTTTTTTTTCGAGTGTGACTCCTTTTATTGAGTGATTTTGATAACAAATGTAAAAAAAAAACAGACTTCCTTCCTGACAAGACGTGATATAAAAGATTGAGTTTAATATCTACCGTGAGATTGGATATCTCAATTTCAGTGGTTTTATGATAACAGCCCTGTTTTGTGTAGTTTTAAACACCAGCAACTTACAAAATACACTATCACATTTAATGTAAGAGCTAACTAAGTATGCTTTATTAGGAGTTTAATGAAGTTTTAATTACATAGAGTGTTTGTTTCATATGTTTACAAGTAATTTACAGACTTGTCTATTTAAAATAGTCACAGGGTTTTCAAATAATATGAATAATTTACCTATTATATCTGTTTTGATCATGCATCGTTGTAAATATAACGGAATTTGATGCGACTGTCATACAAGTGAGATATTTAGCGCTATAAAACCAGGTTCAATCCCCCATTTTCTACATTTGAAAATATCTGTACCAAGTCACGAATATGACAGTTGTTGTCAATTCGTTTGATGTGTTTTATTATTTGATTTTGCCGTTTGATTATGGACTTTCCGTTTTGAATTTTCCTCCGAGCTCAGTATTTTTGTGATTATCTTATTATTACAATGTTGTCAAGAGCAGTACACTTTTTTCATAAACGTTTAAACTACTTGATTGAACAGTATTGACGTCAGGAATCAGCTATAAGGCGGTTATACCCAGTAACATAGAACTATTTAAACATGTAACAATAAACTGTATTTAATATCGCCTTGTATTCTTACAGTTACATATTTCCTTATTTGTAACAACATTTGTAATAAATTCAAATATTAATTGAAGTAACTCGATTGTTGCTCAAAGTTACTTTACAGCATAAGATGTATACACAACAGCATTAATAATCAGTCATCCAATGGTCAAAGAAAGGCAATTGTTTGTGCACGAAGTGAAAATCGTTTTGTCAACGTTAGATGTGTTATTTAAGACGCATCCATTAAAGTTCTTATCCAAATGCTTTTCGTTTACAGGTTTGGTTGGCTTACTTGCTTTGTTTGTTTATATACATGTTTGTTCAGTCTTAAGTACTATGCTTAGACAAACATTTATGCATACACTTCATCAGACTCACATTCACAAAGTATGCATAATTATCAATCCTTCTGACTGCATGTTTTTGTTAAGAGAGTGGGCTAAATTAAGCATTTTTAATGATGAAAATTAATTAATTTCTTTCTGTGAAAATGCATCGCAAATACAATAGAAATAATTCGCCATACAGTGGAAATGAAAGTATAGTATTTTTATTCGACAGTAAAGATGAATCGCATAACGAAAACAGCATTGTGGAATTTCATTTAATATCAACAAGCTAAATGATAAAATCTGCTTTAATAAAATTGACGGTACTAATTTTCTTGCACCAGATGTACAGCATTAAAAGTTATGATAAAAGGTACATTTATCTGCAAACTAAACTGCTGCTTTCAGATCTCGTGCATGCTCTGTTCTTCAACTTTTTTCAATATTTTTCTATTTGTGCATATATATTAAAGATAATTTGTTATTTTATTCTATTCAAAAATCATGAATTTATAGTATGATTATTTTTAATTGTACATTAGAAATGCAAATCAGATACAATTTAAATGGTATTTTCTGATTCGCACATTATATGCACTGTATATGTTTATTTATCTTTTGTGCAAATATCTATCATATTAATTTGTATTTCACAAATGCTGTATTTAACATTTGTTATTATTGTAATATATGTTTTGTAACAATGCATTTTTTTAATGAGATTAAAGATCATTCATTCATGCTTCTAATATCATGCTGTTGTTTTACAATGGATATGAGTGGAAGATTGTTCCTGTTTGCATCAAATATTCCATGTATTTGTATTAGTCGCCCCGTTGAATACTTCTAAACCAAAGCTAATTTTAACCAGCTGGAACTACTTTTCATTATGCGGCTGTACAATGCTAGTGTAATGTTGGGATAAGTAACGATTGGTGTATAGGTTCAAGAAAGGTTTTCAATATTAGGAAAATCGAACGTTATATTTAAAGCCATTGAGGACGGATAATTAACATAAAATCTCATAACATAGGGGCGACAGATACCAGAGGGACAGTCAAATTCATGGATCGAAAATGAACTGACCAAAAAATGGCCAAAAAATGAAAAATACAAACAGACAAATAATAAAACACAACATAGAAAACTGAAGACTAAGCAACACAAACCCCAACAAAAACTGGGGGTGATCTCAGGTGCTCCGGAAGGGTAAGCAGATCCTGATCCATATATGTGAGGAGGACTAAAAGTATGTTACAAAGAACGGAATGATAACAAGAGTATAAAGATGCAGTAGGAATATTCCAACTTATAACTCGAAATATATTCGACAAAGCCCTGGCAAAAGACGAATACCGACAAAAAAACATACCAAACTTCAACAGTCTGCAAAACAATATATTATTACTAACACAAATCCATCAAAATTCACTGCGATTGATCTCGAGTGATCCGGAAAGGTAAGCAAATCTCAAATCTGACTCTACTCATCCCACTGATCGTGCTGCTGATGTTAGTACCATTTGTTAATAAGTCTCATTCTTCACATGCACTGAGTTACTGTAACGATAATTTGAACATGTTGATAGTCATCTGTGAAACAATCATTTTATAACAATCAACCAATTTGGAATATACGAGTGACATTAACCATAACATTTCGTCTTAAATGAAGCCTCCTAACATACTGCTAAATGGTGTACCATTCTATGATTTACCGTTTAATGACAACGAAAAATTAGGACAGACGATTGCGAATTTTACAAGATGTCAGCATTTTTGCATATTGTGTCTTTTAAATAATAGTACTGTAAACAGGGAAATTTTTTCAGCAGTTTAATTGTCGCTATTTTCGAGGTAGGACTTAAAACATAAAAATAAAACTACAGCGAAAAGTTCAAGGACGTTCTATTCATTAGATAAAGGCCATACGTTTATGAATACGATAACACGCATTTTATAGACAAAGAATCGATACCTCAAACCATGACTGTATTTCTAAATGAAAAGCAATGTTTATAAACTCGTTCCAAATATGTGAATGACACCTGCCAATCAGTTATAACAGTAGTAACTCGTTAAATCTGGTACACAGATTAATCAGATCAAAAGCATTCATCCCGACAACAGTTAATTTACTCTTGATAAGGTGGTTAATTTAAGCATATCCTCCGTGTTGAAGACCGTACCTTGGCCTATTATGGTTTACTTTTATAAATTGTGACTTGGATGGAGAGCTGTCTCATTTTCACTCATACCACATCTTCCTATATCTTTTCTTTTCTATTATTGCGTATGTGTTTTTTATAAGCAGACAAGTCACAACTTTCAATCTCTTTTAACATAATATAAAAAAAGAAGATGTGGTATGATTGTCAATGAGACAACTAACCACAAAAGACCAAACTATCACAGACATTAACAACTATAGGTCACCGTACGGCCTTCAACAATGAGCAAAGCCAATACCGCATAGTCAGCTATAAAAATCCCCGATAAGACACTGTAAAACAATTAAAACGAGAAAACTAACGGCCTTATTTATGTAAAAAAAAATGAACGAGAAACAAATATGTAACACATAAACAAACGACAACCACTGAATTACAGGCTCCCGATTTGGGATAGGCACATACATAAATAAATCAACCGAAAACAAAAGAATTTTTACTAATTTTATCACTTGATTTACTATACATGTAAAGCTGCTCACTTTCTATATCTCCTTTGAAAATATTAATAAAGATTATACATACCAGGATTAAATTTTGTTTTTACGCCAGACGTGCGTTTCGTCTACAAAAGACTAATCATTGACGCTCGAATCCAAAAAACTAAAAAAGCAAAAAAGTACAAAGATGAAGAGCATTGAGGACTTCAATTCCCAAAAGTTTGCCAAATACAGCTAAGGTAATCTATTCATGAGGTAGAAGAGCTTTAGTATTTCAAACAAATCAAAATTTTTGTAAACAATTAATCATATCATTGATAATTCATGCCGGTACAGAAGTGCTGACTATAGGGCTTGTGATACCCTTGGGGAATAGCCACAGCAAAATCGCTTATTCAAAACGTCGCTGATGTCGATTGTTTTCATAAAACGCGAAATATAGACGGCGCGAAAATTTCCTGGTTTACAGTATTTGTCTGGAAATATGAATACCTTGTAGAATGGATCTTACAAGTTTCTTATCAATCCCACGTTAAAGTATTAATGTGGAATATTTGACAAATAGCGTTGTTTTCAAGAAACTCCAGTGAAAATAATAAAATGCGTAGAAACCAAAATGTTTGTTTATAATTCGATTGTCATTCATCATTAAACAATTACAGTATTTTATTTAGTTCTAAGAACAATTTTGACATCATCAAATAACAGCAATTACTCTTCGTTTTAATTACAGCAAATTATAACAGCCTAAAATATCGCAAACTGCAAATAGATATTATTTTAGCTGTTCTATGACAGTCAACTAATCAGACAACAGATAGCATTTCAGCTGTTATATGCCCGTCAACAAATCAGACAACAGATAACGTTTTAGCTGTTGAATGACAGTCAACGAATCAGATAGCATTTTAGCTGTTCTATGCCAGTCAACCAATCAAATAGCATTTTAGCTGTTCTACGATATTCAACCAATCAGACAGCAGATCGCGTTTTAGCTGTTCTATGACAGTCAATCAATCAGATAGCGTTTTAGCTGTTCTATGACAGTCAATCAATCAGATAGCATTTTAGCTGTTCTATGAAAGTCAATCAATCAGATATCGTTTAAGCTGTTCTATGACAGTCAAACAATTAGACAGCAGATAGCGTTTTAGCTGTTCTATTACAGTCAACCAATCAGATAGCATTTTAGCTGTTCTATGACAGTCCACCAATCAGACGTTTGACAGTTTCAACCTACAATATGAAAAACAAACTGCAATATTGCTGACTTTTGGTTTCTAAGAAAATGGCAGATATGTTAATAGACATACGATGTGGAATTAGCGGCAAACAGACAACTGTCCATCCATTTCAATTTGTAAAAGTAGACCATTATTGGTCAAAGTAAGGTCTTCTAACGAAGTCTTGGCTCACACCAAACAGCAAGCTGTAAAGGGCCTCAGAAATTACTAGTGAAAAAAAATTCGAAGAGATAAACTAACGGTCTAATCTATACAAAAAAAAAGAGAAACGTGAAACACTTATGCACCACTGAACATCAGGTTCCTGACATAGGACGGGTGCAAACAAATGAAGCTGGTTTGAGTATTTGATACGGTGATTTTGGGATGGAATTTACTTTTTGTCCGCTTTTGCTTTTTGTGATCCTCAGATGTTTTTTTTATAAATCATAAAACAATGTATGATTTATACATTTCGTTAACAGAATACTTGTCTATTGGTTGACCATTTTTTAAGGAAAATAGTTGAGCAAATGTTGTAATTCCTTCTTAATGTTTTAAATCCCGAACGAGGCAATAATATACTTTTTTTAAAGTAACGATGTCAAATATGACTTACTGATGTTAATGTTCCTCCATAAAAGGTTCGTGTTGCTGCATTCAATGAATAATTGTATGTTTTATCGCAGCAGGCGATACACTGTTTTTGAACGATCAAATTATACCATGAATCGTAAATTCCTTAATTATGCAAACAGAAATTTCCCATCCAGTTAATCATTTCATCCGGTATATGAACTGCTGTGTTTTGTCAATGATATTTTCAATTTAGATTTCACTGTGTTAGATGTAATTAAAACTGTTTTGAAAGTAAAACCAATTGTAGCAGTTTGATTTCTCTTGTATCTGAGGACAGCATATAAACATAGTTGTTTCGAGTGCATTTATTCAAATGAATTTTAAATTTGTTTTGATTCATCGATGTTATAGCATATTGATTTTCATTTACCTTTTTTTTCAAAAGTTTAGTTAAAAATCTGAATCTGAAAATAATGTGGCTTCTAAAATGTTCTAAATACCGTATTTTTCTTGGAATTCTGCTTCTCTCGTGTTCAGACATTTTAGGTAAGTGAGAGTTAAAGTAAATTAATAAATATTTTCAAATTCTTTTACATGCTTTCACTGCTTCTAGTGTTGCGGAATGGAACTTAAATGGAATGTCTTTTATTTGTCTTATAACTCCCAAAATTGTTCGGTCGTTATATATTCTTAAAATCAAATATTCGGCGTAAACATTCATATATCGAATAATTGTTTTTATTTTTAGTTGATTTGTTTGTGTGTTTAACTACAGTGGATTCATTCATTGTTACAAGACATATTTGAATGACATTTGTGACATTGTTATAATTGTAATGACAAAGTATGCGAATAATAGATAGTTTACAAGTCTACGATGTGTATACACAATATATCAGACACCTTAAGAATACTTTTGATATGTTCATAATTATAAATTAACTGTTAACAAAATTTTGAACTTTTGAAATACTAAGGCTTTTCTACCAGAGGAATAGATTACCTTATCTGTATTTGGCAAAACTTTTAGGAAATTTTGGTCCTCAATGCTCTTCAACTTCGTACTTTATTTGGCCTTTTCACATTTTTTTATTCGAGCGTCACTGATGAGTCTTTTATAGACGAAACGCGCGTCTTAAAGAAAAATTGATAATCAGAATACGTTGAATGTGTATTATATTTGTGAATTATGCTTTTCTTCAAGGGACACTGATAAATCTGATGTAACGTCTAGGAAACTGAATGATTATCTTAATAACATTGAGGAAGTAACACAAAGCATTTTACCGATAAGCCAACAACAACTACAAAAATATAATGTATTTAAGACTTACATATAAATCCGTTCACATACATTTTATTGGATTGTTGTTAATAAAAGATAAAACCAACAAAAGTGCAATGAGGGAGAATACATACTGTGTTTGCACTAAATACATTTTAAGGCAACAGAAGTTTACCATTGTTCAAATCTAAATAATCGATCAGGCTTTGGAATAACTATCAGGTACTATAAATACAGGTTTAATCCACCATTTTCTACATAAAAAATTACCTGTACCAAGTCAGAAATATGACATTTGTTATACAATCGTTTGATATGTTTGAGCTTTTGAATTTGCCATTTGCGTAAGGACCTTTTGTGTAGAATTTTCCTCGGAGTTCGGTTTTTAGTTATTTTACTTTTTACTGTGATTACTGTCAGATCTGTATTTAGTTTTGATTGATTTTTTTTGTATTGGTTGTTGATGAATTCCCTGTCAAGTCCAATATGTGCTTTTCCACCTAGGAAATGCCTGTACCAAGTCAGGAATATGACACTTATTATCCCTTCGTTTGATGTGTTTGAGCTCTTGATTTTGCCACTTGATTAGGATTTATATCTAGAAATTGACTATAAGGGTCGGTTGAAAACTTTACGACAAAAAGATAATTTCAGCTTCCCAATAGTGAAGCATTGGGAAGCTGAAATCATCACTTCGTAAATTTAACGGACGCCATCACGAGTTAGTTGACCGTAATGGAGTATCTGTTATATAGATAATATCGGATATGTTCCTGATGTCGTAACTACAATCCCGTTCCCTTTTCAAGAATGTTTCCCACCTCATAAGACTTTTTACCTTTATTTGTGACATTTTTACTATTGTGTCTGTTTGTTTTGTTCACGCACCATTATCAATATTATTAAATTTGATGCTACTGTCGTACAAGTGAGAGGTTTAGCGATATAAAACCAGGTTCAATCCACCATTTTTTACATTTGAAAATGCCTGTACCAAGTCAGGAATATGACAGTTCTTGTCCATTCGTTTTTGATGTGTTTTGTCATTTGATTGTGCCATGTGATTATGGACTTTCCGATTAGATTTTCCTCTGAGTTCAGTATTTTTGTGATTTTACTTTTTATACTGTTTTCTGCCTTTTATCGATCCTTTTTAACTTTTTATTTTTTACTTGTAATGATACACAACTGTCCCAGGTATTGAAATAAATTTGGCGCTGGCGAACATGTTAAACCACATCATAATAATATGTGCCTGTCCCAAGTCAAGAGTTTGAACTTTTTTTAATACGTAGATGTTTTTCGTTGTTAACAAAGTAAGTTGTTAGTTCTCTCGTATAATTTTTCTTTTTTTACTTGTCATGTCGTGGCATTTTTTTTATCTTCTTTTACGATATGAGTTTTGCTCATTGGTGAATGCAATAAGGTGTTATCCTCTTCTGTAGAGTTGTTTCATTACCAATCATATATTTTTATTGTTACATTTAAAGAGAAAATGCATGCAAATCCTTTCTTGTTTGTTTGCTTCTTTTGGGGTTAGCTCGATTTCCACAGCTTTTGTCTTTTCATATACGAATATGTGGTTGGTTTTATTGTTTATTAGACAACTAACCATCCAAGGCATACCTTGTAAACGCAAACCACTATAGCTCAAAGTACGGTGTTCAACTAGGAACCTTGGCTCACACAGATCAGCAACTGAAAAGGGTCCAAAAATAATTAATGTAAAACCATTTAAATGAGAAAACCGACGGTCTAATCTTTATAAAAAACGAGAAACGAGAAACACTTATGTACCATTTCAACAAACGAAAACTACTAAACATCAAATTCCTGACTTACAATAGGTGCAAACAAATGCAGCGGGTTCTTAGGTACACAAATTCAACATATATCATGTTATGAAGGGGTATTTGCGAAAGATACCAGTCAAGGGACTGTGAAATTTTGAATTCGGTACCAAGACTTGTATTTTTCTCAAATGCCCCTCCATAACATGATATATCTGTTTAATTACACCAAATACATATGGATTAAACCTCTCTATACAGGAGAAATTAAATTTGGTTTTACTTATAAGCTGTAATTCATAAACATATTTATGCATAATTTTGAGGATAAATAAGTGAATATCATCATAGAACCGCGGGAATTATGCATGTACTAATACGCGTTAGCTCCCTTTCTTTATGTAACGTCATATACGAAAACATTTGGCGGGAGTATGCTCGCGAAGGTAAAAAAGGAATATCCAAAATGGCAAACACCATGGTATGTGAGGCATATTCATCGGCAGTGGTGAAATCAGGCAAGTTCGTTTAAAATGAGGAAATAATGTTAGAATATGCGAAAAATACACTGGCTATTAACCAATCAAAATCTGGCATTCTTATATCAGGTGTAAACAAACCCTAAATAAGTAAAGATTTTAACAACATCAAAAAGCATTACAAATTGTACCAACAGGTCCAATTAACAGGAAAGTACGATTTGAGAGTACTTGCAGTTACTGAAAGCTAGTTAAAATCCAAACAAAACATGCGTCAAAAACTAAAATCCACTAAAACAAAACCCAGTGATCTAGTAGTTTAACATCATGGACAGTAAATGAACACATGATAACCTTGATTAGTCTACTTAATTGGTTTGTAAGAATCAGACATCGGTATACTAATGTTATTTTAACCAATGACTATTGAAGTTCAGTATGTTCGATTGGTATGTTTACCATGGTGTTGTTTTCTGGTACTTTTTTCAAATGTTATTTTTTCCAAAGAAAAGTTTTGAAATGAATAAAAAAATGTATCTGTATTTTTTTTTAATCCTAACAGCGAAAATATTACTGCACAAATATATTTTCAAATATTGTTCTATCGAACGTAACTCCCTCTTCAACATCATGTTTTTAATCACAACAAGTACAGAAATCTGACAATGCCATAGTTTAAAAGAGGGACGAAAGATACCAAAGGGACAGTCAAACTCATAAATCTAAAACAAACTGACAACTCCATGGCTAAAAATGAAAAAGACAAACAGAAAAACAATAGTACACACGACACAACATAGAAAACTAAAGAATAAACAACACGAACCCCACCAAAAACTAAGGGTGATCTCAGGTGCTCCGGAAGGGTAAGCAGATCCTGCTCCACATGTGGCACCCGTCGTGTTGCTTATGTGATTACAAATCCGGTAAATAGTCTAATTCGGTAGGTCAAATTCATGAAAGGGAAGGGGATTGTAGTTACGACGTAAGGAACATATCCGATATCATTTAAACTGCAAGAAAACGAAAAAACAAATACATTTGTTATTTAACAATTGAGCAACACAAACCACACCAACATGGAATTGTATACGACGTTGCGATAAAACCTGATTTTCACTATTTTCTGCATAAGAAAATGCATTAACCGAGTCAGGAATATGACAGTTGGTTTTTTTTTTTGTGTTTTGTGTTTTTTATTTGGTTATTTAAATATATTGCTATTACAATATACACTTTACGTTTTTTTATTAACTTGGTAGTTCGGTATTTTTTGTTATTGTACGTTGTACCATTCACTCAATCTTCTTTATAGGGCACTTGTTTATATAATTTCTATAGAAATCATTTATTGCCATTGAAGTAATTCAAATATTATTCCATGCAAACATGTTTACATGTGCTTTGTTTTTCATCAATGCAACTGTTTTGTGTCTTTGTTTTTCTTTTTCAAGGAATTCGACAAGTTGTTTTTAGAAGAGCCGTTCCTGGCGAAACCTTGTGGAATATGACGACGGTTCAGTCTTGGAAGGTAGTCACTCGCAAAATAAACACCAAAGGTTGTTTGGATTTATGTGTTGCAATAGACAATTGTGTAGGTGCTGTATCCAGACCATTGGACGATGGGCGTGGTTATTGTATGCCTCTTGGGTTCACAGACAAAAGAGGAAGCTCTTATACGCCTCTCCGAATTTCCTTTGCGTATAGAGTTTTCAATAGGACTTAAGGAAAACAAAACAGATTTGTATCATACACTGAATAACATTCCATATGTAATGCAAATACAGGATTGCTTACTATTTTACAAACGCATTAAAGTATTTTGTATTTTTTTCCATATTTCTGGGTTTTTTTTATTGGTCTTGCTTTATTAAATGCGCTTAAACTTTTCAATTGTAGTCATTTTGGTGTTAGTTTACTATTACACGAGGGTATAGATAAGGCTTACAGAATATATAACAATGGGCACATAATATAAAGAATAGAGAAAAATGAATCTAAAAAATATAGAATAAAGAAAAATGAATCTAAAAAATATAGAATAGAGAAAAATGAATCTAAAAAATATAGAATAGAGAAAAATGAATCTAAAAAATATAGAATAGAGAAAAATGAATCTAAAAAATAAAGAAAAATGAATCTAAAAAATATAGAATAGAGAAAAATGAATCTAAAAAATATAGAATAGAGAAAAATGAATCTAAAAAATAAAGAAAAATGAATCTAAAAAATATAGAATAAAGAAAAATGAATCTAAAAAATATAGAATAGAGAAAAATGAATCTAAAAAATATAGAATAGAGAAAAATGAATCTAAAAAATATAGAATAGAGAAAAATGAATCTAAAAAATAAAGAAAAATTAATCTAAAAAATAAAGAAAAATGAATCTAAAAAATACAGAATAGAGAAAAATGAATCTAAAAAATACAGAATAGAGAAAAATGAATCTAAAAAATATAGAATAGAGAAAAATTAATCCAAAAAATAAAGAAAAATTAATCTAAAAAATAAAGAAAAAATACAGAATAGAGAAAAATGAATCTAAAAAATATAGAATAGAGAAAAATTAATCTAAAAAATATAGAATAGAGAAAAATGAATCTAAAAAATAAAGAAAAATTAATCTAAAAAATAAAGAAAAATTAATCTAAAAAATACAGAATAGAGAAAAATGAATCTAAAAAATAAAGAATAGAGAAAAATGAATCTAAAAAATAAAGAAAAGATAATAATGATGTGCTTAATTATGAAGAATAGAGAATATGAACAAAAATTATAAAGAATAAAGAAAAATGGCCTACAACAATAAATAATACGTAATTGAAGGGCCTCATAGCCATACCATACAGACCCTAACTACATATACATCAACTAATTATGAGAATGTTGGACTCTTGATGTGATTTGTAACAAGCTAAATTTTATGAATAAATATGAATTTTTTGTTAACAAATATGTCTCAAATGAATAAATATTTAAAACTGTCTCAGGTAAGGAAAAAGTATTTAGGTTATACCCAACAAAAACAACGCCACACACATTTGAATTTCTAATTTATCATAAAATATAATACAATGAAAGCAATTCAATTTAACAATAAAAACATTAATTTGAAAAGTGAACATGGATGATTTAGAAAATATAAGTGAAAAATACTCAACAGCGGGTCTTAATTATTAAAATGTCTTTTAAAAAGTCGACATTCAATTTCGAAGATGACAATTTATACACAAATATCTGTGAGTGCTTTTACAATCCATGTTTATGTTTCACGTTTTAAATTCTATGACGGTGTTTTGTATTCAGCAGGTTTACCAATAGTCATAATGGTCCTAAAATTCTATATAATTTAACTTTGAAATAAAGGTTCACATTTGATGAAAATATTATTTGAAAAAAAAGTACAGAAGTCGATCTCATAAACGGAGTTACGATTAGGAACCATGAAAATCAAAATTTTGTCTAGTTCTGGTTACATTTTGACGGTTTTGACTTTCGATGACATTATTGTGTTCAAATTAAAAAGACTTCTGTCACCGTGGTGTGATCGTGACACCGTAACGGTCACCGTGGTGTAATCGTGAGACTGTAAATGTCACCGTGGTGTGATCGTGACACCGTAACGGTCACCGTGGTGTAATCGTGAGACTGTAAATGTCACCGTGGTGTGATCGTGACACCGTAACTGTCACCGTGGTGTGATCATGGGACTGTAACTGTCACCGTGGTGTGATTGTGACACCGTTACTGTCACCGTGGTGTGATCGTGACACCATAACTGTCACCGTGGTGTGATTGTTACACCGTAACTGTCACCGTGGTGTGATTGTGACACCGTAACTGTCACCATGGCGTGATCGTGACACTATAACTGTCATCGTGGTGTGATTGTGACACCGTAACTGTCACCTTGGTGTGATTGTGACACCGTAACTGTAACAATAGGCTTATGTGGAAAACGACTGAAATCGACACTACATAAGTTGTCTGGTCATCAACCCAAATTGGTTGACCGATACCATGTGTGACCGATACCATTTGTCGTCGTTCTCCTCTTGTATTTGATGCGTTTCCCTCGGTTATGATTTGTGACCCGGATTTGTTTTTTTCTTTCGATTTATGAGTTTTGAACAGCGGTATACTACTTTTGCCTTTATTTACAGCTCTCTAACCTGTCGATCCACACATGTATGTCTTCTCCTGAAAGTGTTGGATCGATTCCCTCGGGTTTTGAATTAATTTAACCTGTTTCTATGTTCTAAATCGATTTAAGCGATTGCATTTTTAATTCTCTAATGTTTACGTACAAAGTACACATGTAGCTTCTTGCGATCTCAAGTCTGTTTACATCCTTATCATTCAAATATTTAGATCCCCCAAGGATATCTGGGGAAAAGTAATAAGGTCTGAGGTCTTCGCGCTTTTTTTGTAGACCAGCAGTAGTTACAATTGCTTCTTCGTTTTCCGAGCGAATCACAGTCAGGTTTTTATAACTTCTCGCACATCATTTGATTACTTTCAAATTCTGTATTGACATTCTATATGGGTCACATTGTTAAAGTTCATTTTTTTTCTACCTGGTCGACTCGTTTATTTATACATTCGACACTTTTGACCATACTGGTTACCGATTTATCAATTTTAGTAAGTTTTTCAGATAGCTTGTCAATGTTTGATAGTTTCACATGTATTAAGTCTATTTTTAGCTCACCTGGCCCGAAGGGCCAAGTGAGCTTTTCCCATCACTTTGCGTCCGGCGTCCGTCGTCGTCGTCCGTCGTCCGTCGTCGTCGTCCATCGTCCGTCGTCGTCGTCCGTCGTCCGTCGTCGTCCGTCGTCGTTAACTTTTACAAAAATCTTCTCCTCTGAAACTACTGGGCCAAATTTAACCAAACTTGACCAAAATCATCATTGGGGTACCTAATTTAAAAAATGTGTGGCGTGACCCGGCCAACCAACCAAGATGGCCGCCACGGCTAAAAATAGAACATAGGGGTAAAATGTAGATTTTGGCTCATATCTTTGAAACCAAAGCATTTAGAGCAAATCTGACATGTGGTAAAATTGTTTATCAGGTCAACATCTATCTGCCCTCAAATTTTCAAATGAATCCGACAACCCGTTATTGGGTTGCTGCCCCTCAACTGGTAATTTTGGGGAATTTTTGCTGTATTTGGCTATTATCTTGAATATTATTATAGATAGAGATAAACAGTAAACAGCAATAATGTTCAGCAAAGTAAGATTTACAAATAAGTGAACTTGATCGAAATGGTCAGTTGACCCCTTTAGGAGTTATTGCCTTTTGTAGTCAATTTTTAACCATTTTTTCGTAAATCTTTACAAAAATCTTCTTCTCTGAAACTACTGCGCCAAATTAAACTAAACTTGGCCATAATCATCATAGGGGTAACTTGTTTAAAAAATGTGTGGCGTGACCCGGCCAACCAACAAAGATGGCCGCCATGGCTAAAAATAGAACATAGGGGTAAAATGCAGTTTTCGGCTTATAACTCAAAAACCAAAGCATTTAGAGCAAATCTGACATGGTGTAAAATTGTTTATCAGGTCAAGATCTATCTGCCCACAAATTTTCAGATGAATCCGACAACCCGTTGTTGGGTTGCTGCCCCTAAATTGGTAATTTTAAGGAAATTTTTACTGTTTTTGGTTATCATCTTGAATATTATTATAGATAGAGATAAACTTTAAACAGCAATAATGTACAGCAAAGTAAGATTTACAAATAAGTCAACATGACTGAAATGGTCAATTGACCCCCTAAGGAGTTATTGTCCTTTATAGTCAATTTTTAACAATTTTCATAAAATTTGTAAATTTTTACAAACATTTTTTACTGAAACTACTGGGCCAAGTTCATTATAGATAGAGATAATTGTAAGCAGCAAGAATGTTCAGTAAAGTAAGATGTACAAACACATTATCATCACCAAAACACAATTTTGTCATGAATCCATCTTCTTCCTTTGTTTAATATTCACATAGACCAAGGCGAGCGACACAGGCTCTTTAGAGCCTCTAGTTTTGGTTAAATGATCAAGTTTCCGTCCGTCATCTACAACAGTTAGATTCATAGTCGAGTGAATTATTGGCTGCATGTAAGTATTTAGTGAGGTTCAAGGATAGAAACCTATGGTTGATGAAGTTGGCGATGCTTGTAAGACGTTTTGGAGATTAATAAACAGGAGTATTTGGTATCCACATGGTTAAAATAGATTTGATTGGATTGTCAGTAGATTTAAGAGTCTTGCTTTTGTTTACACTATTACTATCAATGAGTACTATTCGATTGTCGTTTATTTGGTTTCTTGCCACTTGTGTTCTGTCCTTTTCATTTTAGGTTTATCCATTTTCTTGTGACTCACATAGAATATCTATGAAATTTTCACTAGAACTAACTTACATTTTTTTTCAAAACCACATATATAAACACATTATAATCTATTCTGAAATTCAATAATCGAAAAGCGAAAAATATTCGACATTTTATTTCACCAAGCGCATACATTACTTTTTTGACATCCTTCTTACGATTAGGAAATAACAGGCGTCAATATTATAACATATTACATAAAAGAACAACTAAAAAATATTAGAGGAGATATTTTCTTCCTGTCATAATCAAACTACGACGTTAGTATGAAAGAAGAAATGTAAACCAACTAATTTTCACAGTTTATTTGTTTTTTTCGATTTCGCCACTAGATAAATAACGCGAATATAAATGTTCGAAAATATGTAAAGCCTGGATCTTTACTTATTGTCTACCTCAAATTTGAACAATCGTGAGTTCAATTGCCGCACAGGGGACTCGAAAGAAAATAAAGTATCCGCGAAAATATGTTAATTGATGGTAGTATGTTAAATATAAAAAATCAAATGCACAAATTGAAAAAGAGGGGCGAAAGATACCAAAGGGACAGTCAAACTCATAAATCGAAATTAAACTGACAACGTTAGAGCTAAAAAAAAAAAAAAAAAAGACAAACAGACAAATAATAATACACAAGACACAATATAGAAAACTAAAGAATAAGCAACACAAACCAAACTAAAAACTGGGGATGATCTCAGGTCCTGCGGAGGGGTAGGCAGATCATGCTCCACACGTGGCATTATTCGTGTTGCTCGTGTTACTATAACTCCGGTAAATAGTCTAATTTGGTAGGTCAAATTCATGAAAAGGGAAGGGGATTGTAGTTACGACAACATCAGAAACATATCCGATATCATCTGTGAAACGGTTATTCCATAACAGACATGCAACTCGTGATGGCGTCCTTAATATTTACGGAGGTGATTTTCAACTGCATCGTTTGGAATTGCTTGCTTAATAGCTTTCTTGTGAGCTGCAATCCTCTATTAAGGAAATCATGACAGGAAATACAATAAAACGTATATCGATATTATTACAAATAATTGTTCACGTTATATAATTCTAGAAAAGGTACGAAAGATATCTATATCTGAAAAATCTATTATGAAACATGTACTCTTTATTTCTTTTTTTATTTTCATTGAAGCTTTCTTTAAGCCAGTGTATTGCTTGAATCCGTACCAAAACATTGGATCGCTACCGCTGACTCCTGCGTTATATAAGCCATTCAGATTGCTGTGTGTACAATGTGAATGCCATCAACCTGGTTTCATTCATAAAGTACAGAATGTAGCCATAT
The DNA here is from genome assembly GCF_963676685.1 of Mytilus edulis. Lineage (NCBI taxonomy): Eukaryota > Metazoa > Mollusca > Bivalvia > Mytilida > Mytilidae > Mytilus > Mytilus edulis. The sequence continues at coordinate 6,141,629 of NC_092345.1, forward strand.
CTGGTGTACTGAACTACATATTACGTAAAGCGAGCATGTCATTGTCTTGAGAATCACCTAAAATATAAATACACACCTTTTTGAATAAATAGAAACGACACCAAATGTAAATTTTAATCACCACTATAGTAAAATAAAAATAGAATACGGTTATATTTAAATATGCTTTGCCTAAAACTTACCAGAAAATTACACAAAACTATTTGAGACAACACAGTCAGCTTGAATAAAATTCAAGAAATTCAAAACATTTTTCAACATTTCAGGAATCAATGCTTAATAAGAAAATTATGACTGCTGTCCTAGTCAAATAGAAAAATAGAAAAATATAGAAGTCATCACTGCGACAAGTGTGTTACGATATTTTTCCACTCGACAGTAAAACTTATTCAATTCAATTCAATTAGAATTACACGGTTGAGAGTAGAGGAATATCGTAATACACAGAGTTGTCACTATAGGTAATTCAGAACTATACGTCAAATTAAAATTTCGATCCATCATTTGCTAAAAACCTATATTTCACTGGTGAGTAGAAATTTTTCTCACACCGCTCAGGAAATATGAAAATAGCACAAAAAGTTAGAGAAATGAGTATTTAGGATCATCTTTCTTTACACTGAAAGAAGATGCCTGGTCATACATTAAAAATATCAAAACTGTTTCAAGCTTTCTGGTATTTAATTACTCTTAACGAAGCTTTTTAGTCCTTAATTACTCTTTTTAATGGCTTTCTAGTCCTTAATTATGCTTAATAACCCTTTCCCTTTCGGGTATTTTAGACCTTAACTTATCGAAAAGACACTATCAAAGTTTAAAGGAATACTGCATTCGCACCAATGGCTCATATGAAAGATAATTTGTCAAATATTTCAGTTTGAAGATAATTCATCATTTTTTGGTCACGTGGTATATTGCCAAAAGTCAGGTGACTGTTTGAGAAAATGTGAAAAAATACGAAGTCCTTGGGCAAAAAGTCGTCCAGAGACATAGTGTTGCGCTAATAGGGTAAGGTATTGATGGAAACACAATGCCTCAAGTCTGTTAAAGACAGACAAGTTATCATATTGGTATTAAAAGAAGAAAAACGTGTTATAGGCCTTGAAATATCGATGTCCTTAACATTCAAAATAACTGATTTTAGACACTAGTTTTTTGTCTAATTCATTTTCAATCAATCAGTAACCAAAATTTTGTTATAACAAGTGAAAAACATATGAACAACACAAACCAGGAATAAGCAAAGAAGGAATAAAACAATTAGAAAACGAACCACAAAAATATTTAATTCACTTAGTCCAAGGGAAACATACAAACAACATGAACCCCCTTCTTTTCCAATAATGATTTAACTGCTCTTGGCATTACAATTCTAACAATGCTGAATAGCCAAAGAAAGACTTTAGGTAGACGGATCAGGATCAGACAAGCTACTCGTTCTGTAAATTCCTTGATAAATTTTTTGACGTAACAGTATCTTACCTTCAATGCATAAGCCCAATGACAGTATGTAACCCATCTTAATTTTCTGTCTCTTCTGTTTCTTCTCCTTTGGGAGTGAACTTCCTCTTGGAGCAACGTGGCAAACATTTCCCCATCATATCTGAGAAACATTTTTATAAACATTTTTATTTAGTTACTTTTTTATTTTATATCAAAATAAATTAAAATTAATCAATAATAAATGAAAATTATTATTAGATACTACCATAATTACAATTTTTGCTCACATGTCTTGCATGTAGTTTAAACAATTTTACTTATTAATATTTTTTTTAACAAAAAAAATAAATAAATTATAGTTAAAGTAACTTACCCAACATTTCTTACTGCCTGTATAAATTGGTCTCTTTGTTCTTCTAAATTTAAATGGTGAGCATGTCTTCTGTTAGGAGTTTTAGACATTTTAATAAATTTTAAGTTTTATTTTGTGAAATTTTTCAATTCCATAAAACTAAAAAATCATGTGAGTCAGTCTATTTTCAGGAAAGGGATGGTCTTGGTCTTTTTATGAACATGTCTTTTATTGCATAATCATAATGTTCTAGCTAATTTCATAGTATATTTCTTTTTAAAATACACATGTAAATTATTCTTTATAGCCAGAATAATGATGGTAAATAATGATTATATGCAGCTGGTCAATCCTGTTATTCCCTTATCTTAGACTGTCTGGTTAGAGGCGGAGCTTTGTCTATATTTAATTACTACATTACAGATGTTGGTCAAATCTGTGACGTCAAACTCCCGCCAAATGCTAAGTTAGTGTTAGACATTGCACTAATAATGCAAAATTTACAGTATAAAAGCACCAAAGACACAAACTGTGTGGTTTTATTGATGTAATAATGGTGTCAGAACACTCCTGTGGTGTTTCCTGTGGAATTTTTGTATTTATGTTGCATTTGTAGGGGTTCTTAGGGGAAAATTTAGTTTTTAGGTGATTTCTCAGAACAATTTTTCATGAAAATTGTTAGCAAAAAATTAAAGTAGAAACTTTATGGGTACCCTCTTTGGCTTGACCTTGATATATGTGATCAAAGGGAGTATTTTCTACAATACTGTGTCCCAGTTTTTGGATAATTTGTTTCTAAATGAATTTATAGGTCTTGTAAGATGAAAGGTGAAATGAGGTTTGGCACCCAGCAGTAAAATCAATTTATCTTCTTACTGGAGGCATGTATCACAAATCTGAGACACGGTTTTGTTTATTGTGAATGGTTGATTAAAGAGATGAAAACAAATTTTTACTACCATTTGACCTGAATGTGCAATTTTCATCCAAGTTGGATGACCTCTTTTATGTCAATTAATGAGCTATATTTTGAGATTAATTATACCAATTTAGCTATAGATTAAGAAAGAATAATATTTCAGCTTTAAAATGAGTTTAAAATTTTAAAAATCCATTGAGTAGTTTTTGAGTAATTAATCTTTAAAGACTGTTGGTTGGAGTCAGAAAAAATTCTGACTGTAGTGCTACCTTAATTAGTCAAAATCAAATCGAAAAGATGCAGAGAAAAGATTTGACAATGCTGGACATACACATGTACCAGAGAACATAGAGGCTAACGTCATGAAAGCAGTACAAATGCTATCTTTAAGTGGTGACCAATGCAATGTTTATTGCAGTTATCAGGGTGGCTGTATGACAGGCACATGTAAAAGCTTATTGTGTAAGTAAGTAAATTATTTATTATAGTGACATGTGTAAATTATGTACAGATTATAAACATATAATATATGATAAATAGTAATACACCCGGCCCAATGGACCTATAAGTCACCTCAAATAAAGTAAAACAATTATTAAACAATTATATCACGTTCTAATCTTTTGTTGACGTAAGTAAATTTCAAAAATATATAGACATAAAAATATTTGTAAACAAAAATTTAAGCTTGTGTAATTCAAGCTGTTATGCTCAGTTGTCTTGTGCAAATAAATAGGTTAATTGATCGTTAGGCTTTACTTTTGTTTCCAATATATGATATAACATATGCAACTTTTTATCATGATTTATGTTGTTACTTTGCGTCCGTCGTTTGTCTGTAATCTTCTAACATTTGAAAAATAATACTAATATACACTTAGAAATAATAGCTTACAATCGACAAAGAAATATTTAACGTACAAACATATAGAAAGGAAGTTTTTGATAAAACATTTAAAGCAAAAACAGAAACAAACATAACTCAAAGATAATGTGTTGTACAAGTTCTTATATTTTTCTCAACAAAAATTGTACGAGTAATTATACTAGTACAGTTATATGTGTACAAGTAATAACTTGTATGATGGCATCATACAAGTAATTACACGTACAAAGTTTTTGTACAAGTGATAACCTGTTCAAAATAATAAAATGTACACAACATATAGATTATACCGTTGGTTTTCCCGTTTGAATGGTTTAACACTAGTCGTTTTCGTGGCCATTTATAGCTTACTATTCGCAAAGACTCCGTACTTTGACCAAAAAAGGTTTTTCTGTTACAAATTGTGACATGAATAACGAGTTGTCTAACTGGCACTCATACAACATTTTCTGAAATCTATTTAATACAACCGAGACTGTAACCTGTACTTTTTCCTACAACTAGCATTGTACAGCCGGTTTTTAAAACCTCTAACTACAGCTGGTAAAAAATTCCGCTTTGGTGTCGGTAGATATTCAACAGGGACGACTTATACTAATCTCAATACATTTAATATTTGAGTGAACAGGAATGATCTGCCACTCATTTGTAAAACTACAGCATGTCATTTCAACATATTATCATTATACCTTTAAATGTATCGGGTTTCCTATGATACGAAAATAGCAAGCGTCAGTATTATTATACAATACATACATAAAAGATAAACTTAACAATAGTAGAGGATATCTTTACTTCCTGTCCTATTTGAACAGTGATGTCATATAGCAAGAAGTATTGTGCTAAAAATACACAAAACGCATGCACACATTGAGAATGAATAAAAGGATTATTAAAAAATAGATCTTATCAAAATTATTACAAAACATGTTCACGCTAAAGCATTTCTAGAAAAGGTATAAAAGAGTTCTATTCCTGAAATTAAATTTATTTTCTATCATTATTTTTTTATTAATTTCATCGAGGTTCTCTTACAGCCATTTGTTATCTTGAATGCGTACCACATCATTGAATCCCAACTGCTGACTCCTGGTTTATATAAGCCATTCAGATTGACGTATGTACAACCTTTATACCACCAACCTCCTTTGCGTCCTGAAGTACAGGCTGTAACATTATCCGGTGAACTAAACTGGGTATTATGGTTATAAAGCATGCCATAATTGCCTTCACCTTAAATATAAAAATACACATTTTTTGAAGCAAAAAGAAAGGACACTATAGTAAAACAAAATATGGTCATACTGATCACAAAAAGCTATCTGGTACTATTTACATTTTAAGAAGCCTTCTGGTCTTTAACTACACTATACAAAGTTTTCTGGTCACACATTACACTTAAAGAAGTTTTCCGGACCTTAACTACACTTAACAAAGTTACCTGGTACTACTTTTCATTTTAAGAAGCCTTCTTGTCCGTTAATACACTTAACAAAGTTATCTGGTCACACATTACACTTTTAGAAGTTTTCAGGAGCTTAACTCCACGTAACAAAGTTATCTAATCCTACTTTACATTTTATGAAACCTGCTGGTCCTAAACTATACTTCACAAAGCTACTTTACACTTTAAGAAACCTTCTGGTCCTTCACTTCACTTCACAAAGCTATCTTATCCTACTTTACACTTAAGAAACCTTCTGGTCCTTAACTTCACTAAACAAAGCTATCTGGTCTGACTTTACACTTTAAGCAGCTTTCTTGTTCTAAACTACACTTAACAAGCTATCTGGTCCTACGTTTCACTTAAAGAAGCTTTCTAGTCCGTAGTTAAACTTCACGAAGCTGTATGGTTTCACTTCATACCTAAAGAAGCTTTCTAGTCCGTATGTAGTTACACTTAACGAAGCTGTATGGTCCCACTTCACACTTAAAGAAGATTCTAATCCTTATTTCCGCTAAACAAAGCTTTAACTTAAAGAAGATTTTTTCTTTATCCACGAAAAACAAAGCAGTCTGGTCCTACTTTTTAATTTAAAAAGTGTATGCTCTGTATTTACACTCAACAGGGCAGTTTCAGCCCACTTTTTTTTCTAAGTAGCTTTCTGGTCCTAAATTTCACTTAAAGGTATATTCTTCTTACGTTTCAGTCTCGTTGAAATCTCGTTCTGGAACATGTGATACAAATAGGAAATAGCAATGCATTTAATAAATATTATAATTCAACTCAACTCTGTGAAAAAATAGTTTAATTACAATAAGTAGTTGTGGAGTTATTATTTTTCAAATTTTATTACCAATCAAGTCAGTCTTTTTAGACAAAATATTGAGAAATGGGTTAGGGGAACAAGAAAAGATTTTACCAGAAACAAGTACATCCTATATTTTTCAAATTTCTTAGATGACTATTTTTTCAATCATTTATAACAAAGCAATTGAAATAATATGCGTTTTATTCTTAAATCAGAGAACATTCACAAATTCACAAATTTGACAGCATGGTAAATTTGACATAAAAAAGAATGGTCAACGTAGATACAAGTATCTCGTCTTAGGGAGGGATAAATCCTACTTTGTAGAGGATCACTCTGATTCAAACAAAAAATTCATTATCAAGATGCTTGATTTCTTGATTGACAACATATTTGTTACATTCGGAGGACGTGTTTTCCAACAGACTGTCGGCATTCCAATGGGAACAAATTGTGTCCCTCTCCTTGCCGACCTGTTTCTTTATTATTATGAGGCTGACTTTATACAGGAACTGTTTAGGAAGATAGATAAGAAGTTAGCAATATCCTTTAACTCTACTTTCCGCTATATAGATGATGTTCTTTCACTAAATATTTCAAAATTTGGTGACTATGTTGAACGCATCTATCCTATCAAACTAGAGATAAATGATACAACAGATACAGTTAAGTCGGCCTCATATCTTGACTTACATCTCGAAATTGACAATGAGGGTCGGTTGAAAACAAAACTTTACGACAAAAGAGATGATTTCAGCTTTCCAATTGTGAACTTTCCATTTCTAAGTAGCAACATTCCAGCAACACCTGCATACGGGGTATATATTTTCCAATTGATACGATATTCCCGTGCTTGCATTTCTTATCATGATTTTCTTGATAGAGAGTTGCTGCTCACAAGGAAGCTATTAAACCAAGAGTTTCAAATGGTGCAGTTGGAATCATCCCTTCGGACGCCATCACGAGTTGGTTGACCGTTATGGAATAACCGTTTCACAAATGATATCGGACATGTTCCTTACGTCGTAACTACAATCCCCTTCCCTTTTATGAATGTGACGTACCGAATTAGACTATTTACCGGATGTGTTATCACATGAGCAACACGACAGGTGCCACATGTGGATCAGGATCTGCTTACCCTTCCGGAGCACCTGAGATCACCCTTAGTTTTTGGTGGGGTTCGTGTTGCTTATTCTTTAGTTTTCTATTAATGTTATGTGTACTATTGTTTGTCTGTTTGTCTTTTTCAATTTTAGCCATGGCGTTGTTAGTTTTTTTTTTATTTGTGAGTTTGACTGTCCCTCGTGTATCTTTCGTCCCTCTTTTGACATTAAAATAAAGCATAAAAATATGATAAAACTTTCTTATATTAATACCTACCTATAGTTTTTTAAGTTAAATTTATTCAGATTGGTCCACTTCATCTTTATTGAAAGTATGCAAAAAGTATAATTGTGGAACTGTTATTTATTTTTCACGATAATAGTCAAAAAAAGGCAACAGTAGTATACCGATGTTCAAAACTCATAAATCGATAGAGAAAAACAAATCCGGGTCACAAACCAAAACCGAGGGAAACGCATTATATAATATAAGTGGAGTATGACGACACAACATTAAAATGTAACACACAGATATATAGGAAAACCATCAAAATTGGGTACTTTCTTAGGGCCGTAGCAAAAAATGAAATGCACCACGATATGATTTTTTTCCACACCAAATACTCTTTTACAGTAATCTGAATCCAAAAATCAGGCTTAGAAAAAAAGCTCAATTATAGACATACTCTGCTCCTCAGAGGTGAATATCCTTAACAAGGCTTGATACTGAAAAATTATCCTTTAACTTCACGTTCCACTATATAAAGGATTTACTTCTGATATGGTGTGATTTGTTTACTGTTGGTTTTCTTTTGTTGTTTTTCTTTTTTTGCAATAGCATTGTCAATTTGTTTTTGCAGAGTTTTGAATATTATTTTGGTATCTTTACCAAAGCTTCCCGATCCTACGTCAAACCTAATGAAGCTACCTTGTCCTACATTACAAGAAACGAAGCTTCCTGATCCTTCATCACACTAACTACTGATTTCAAAATTAATCAAAATTTCCAAAAAAATATTTATCTGTCTGTACTTTAGAAATTAAAGGTTGAGAGAGACTGTCGTAGCTAGATTTGTAGATAATACAAAAGTTATTTCCGAATCAAAATTCCGGTAAAAAGAGCTACTTTTTCGAGTTAAATGATAGATCCACTTTGCTACGTGTAAATCAGATTACAGGAAACTAACTGTATTTGATCACGATGTTTCGTTAGAACATTTTCCGACGCAGTTGGTATAGTTTTGAATAAGTAATCATTGACCCTTATAATCTGTAGATATAGTAAAAGAGTTGGCTTTTTCGCCGATCTGTGTGTGTAATAAATTGTAATGAACAATAGATTACTGTTAAAAAATTGTATATATGAATTAAATTAAATTCCAAAATGTCCTTTAAGTCCTTTAAATTAAAGGACTTGAAGAGCATTTTGAAATTGAATTTAGTTTATATCTTTACTAGTGTGGACGCAAAATTCAATTCTAAGTATAATTGTATGTATAGAGATTACTAATACATCCAAAAGTTTCGGTATGAATAGTTTAATTTCACAAGTACTTTCATGTTTTTACATAACCATCGTCAGGTGAAACTATACACCACTTATTGCGGACCTGTGTCAGTATTGTTATGAGTTACCATTTATGACTTAAATCAGGAAAGACCCATCTAAACAACATCTGATACAAAAATCAACAATACTTTTAGATATATGGATGATATATTGGCTCTCAATAATGACGACTTCAGTATGTATACTAAAGAAATTTATCCTGTTGAACTAACTTCAAATAAAGCTAATACATAATAATGAACACTGCCCTTTCCTCGATATTGATATCTATATCATTAACGGGAAACTTAATACCAAAATTTATGGCACCAACATATGGAGTATATATGTTTCAATTGTACGTAACTCTAGAGCTAGCTCAAAGTACGTTGATTTTGTTGAACGAGGAATACTTCTTTCTCAAAAGTTGCTAAGACAGGGCTATGAAACAATCAAATTAAGGTCATCAATCAAGAAATTTTACGATTGCCATCATAAGCTGATTGGCCGTTATGACAAAAGTGTGTCAGAAATCATATCTGATATTCTTCCTCAGTCATATAACCTTCCATCATTACCGAACTGAACAAAGAAATAACACGACGGCTGCCGTATACGGTGCAGGAAATGCTTACACTTCCGGAGCACCTGATTTCACTCCCGGTTTTTAGTGGAGTTCGTGTTGTTTCATATTTATTATTTATAACTGTTGATGCAAATGTCCTTTGGTTTTGTGAGTCTTTGTTTACCCCTTGGTCTTATGATTAAAGTGATGATTTTTCAATTCCTATCGGTAATGATCCATTTTTGGATGGTGATGTTCCCTTGTCACTATCTTATGGTGTTTATATATCTAAATTTGTAAGATTCGTTCGCGTATGGAACAACGTATTAGATTTTAGCGAGAGAAATTTGTGTATTACTGAAAAATCATAACACCAGGATTTTCGATATCACAAACTTGCCAAAATATTTACTAAATTTTATCATCGGTACTAGAGCATCATTCGTAAATATAATGCAACATGCAGACATCTTATACGTTCAGGTATTTCACATTCAATTTTTTATGGTAATATTCTTTACAAAGCACGCAAATGTCGACATTCACCTCAAAAGCAAACAAACCCTTTAAACAGACTTATCAAGAAGGGATATAGTTACGATACTGTTGTCAAGTCATTAAGATTGCATATTTTGGCTTTGATATTGATTCACTCATATGGTCTTTTACATCGGAAATAAACACATTTATTCTAAAACCATATGTTGGCATGATACGGGTTAGTTTTTTCTCATATATTTTATGATGGTATAATACTTAAACCCAAACGGGAGGGATTGTACTTAATTTTAATATGATGAAGACATAATCTTTCAATCAGATTAGTTGAGGTCTGGAGCTGGCATGTCAGTAACTGCTAGTAGTTAATTCATGTATCATTGCCATTTTGTTTAGTAACTGCTAGTAGTCCGGGCCCTTGTTAATTTATGTAGCATTGTCATTGTCTTAGTTTCTTTTAATACCTATGCAGACATCGGACTCGGACTTTTTTAACTGAGTTTTACTAAACGTATTGTTGTGCATTTGCTTTTTCTATATTGGCTAGAGTTATAGGGGAGGGTTGAGATCTCAAAAAACATGTTTAACCACGCAGCATTGTTGCGCCTGTCCAAAGAAAGGAACCTCTGGCCTTTGTAAGTCTTGTATGATTTTAAATGTTAGTTGTTTGTGTATATTTCGGAGTTTAGTATGACGTCAATTATCACTGAACTAGTATACATTTTTGTTTAGGGGCTAGCTTAAGTACGCCTCCGGGTGCAGAAGTTTCTCGCTGTATTGAAGACCCATTAGTGGCCTTCGGCTGTTGATTGATCTTATATCGGATTGTTGTCTCTTTGACACGTTCCCCATTTCCATTCTCCATTTCATGATTAAAGTACAACAGTATGTCACGGTAGATATGTTAAGTCATACTTATCGTTGAGAATATCAATGGAGACAAATCGTATTTCATTTTATATAGAAGAACGAAACGTCATGCTCTCACAATAGAAAATGCATACTTTACATTCAATCGTGGTTTGAATTTTGAAATTTACTATATATAGTGTAATAATTCAGAATGATTCTGGGAACAAAAAAAAGGAAAAATCACAAAAACAACTAGACTCCGAGGAAAATTCAAAACGGGAAGTCCCTAATCAGAACATAATACTTGAAATGAAGAGTGTCCTAATATATATATCAAATATATTTTTTTGTCGAGAAAAGTATCATAGATCATCTATTTTAGGCGACCGTCCGTTGTATACCCCTGGAAAGGATTTATGTTTTGAATTTTTTGAATTTTTTTTTCAAGTGAATCTTCCCGGGTTTTGAATTTGTGTTTTCGTTTCAATTTGTAACACTTTGTTATTTTCTGGTTGACAGAATAAGCAACATGAATATATACGAAGATTTCAAATGGAATTAGTGCCCGCATTTTCTAATTGTCATATTTTTACAATAAGTTAGGCATAGGACAAAAAAGACATAACCAAAAATTGTGCTGTTAGAATATTATACGTTCCGATCGGAAGGCGTCGAATATCTTAAATATGGTACTTGTTTATTGCGGGTTTATATTATTGAAGTAGATGCTTTTGTGTAGACCATTATACTTTTGAAATCAGTTTTCAATGTTGTAATAGGTTTTTAAAGTAATAGTATGTATTATTGCGTTGTAATAGATTAATAAAAGAAATATTATATATTGTTGCGTTGTAATAGAAGTAACCTACAGTTATTTCTTCATATTTATCCCTGTCAATACATATACAGTACGTAGGGGCAATGGAAAAACTGTTCTAGTGTTCATTTTTATTTTTTTTTTGGGGGGGGGGGGGATGGTACGGATATTCGTGTTTATGTTCCGTACCATATGAGTATCTTGACCATTCGCGTATGGTCATGACCAATATGGATATATACTCATATGGTCCGACCAAACGCGTATGGTTGGGGTAATTAACACTCTGTTTTACTTTTAATACTTCTAAACTCTTCATATGGTATGACCGTTCATTAAAAAGATGATATCATATAGGTAATCTTATTATTATATTAATATAATTAAACGATAAGCTAAATACAAATTAGAAGTTTCAAACAGTTAATTTTACTTACTTTTCAAAACTATAATAAACACATTTTATACCGATGGTAATTACCGATTTGTTATTACGAGTGAATGGCAATATGTCGACTTAAAAAATAAATTCCAAAAATTTCTTAATGAACTGTTACACAAGAAGTCATTGGAAAGTAGCATGATAGTTTATCTAAGTTATCTTGTGAGTATGGTATAATGCACAGTCATGCTAATATATTTGAGATCTAGAGATCTAAAAACAACATAGACATATCGGAATGGCCCAAGACCTTGGTATCACTGTACGCAGCTACACAAAGGCTAGCTTTTCACTCGCAAACAAAAGGTGTAAATGGACAGGATCGTGCCCAATCAAGACCTGCAAATGTAAAACAGATACCTTGTGGAAGTAAATGTCACCCCAAGCCTTCATGAAAGAATGTAATTAGCGATGAAAACTAACTATGGCATCAGTATTTAGTTTTTACGTAGTATTTGAATTATAAAAATAATACATTGTCATTTTACCATCATTGTTTTTTTAGATAAAGTTTTTGTATTATTGAAACTTTTATAATGTAATTTAAAAAAAAAATACCTATATGGTCCAAATACTCATATGGTCCGACCCGTTAATTACCAAACGAGTATTATACTAATATGGTCCGACCATACGCGTACGGTCGAACCATACGCGTATGGTTGGACCATATGAGTATACGCATATGGTCATGACCATACGCGTATGGTCCAAATACTCATATGGTCCGAAACATGTACATGTTTATGTGTACTATTACCTGCTGTTCCGGAGTAGCCAGCAATAATCAGCCTGTATAAATCAGCCTCACTATGTACTCTAAATGTGGAGTATTCGGCGTAAACCTCAACGCCATTGTTGTCTTCCAAATCTACTCTAAGCTTGTAATCACCATTCATTGTCATTTGATAAATGTATTCCAGACCTATTTAATAAAACGACATGAGATTAGAGCTATATCAATTATGCTTCAGGACAACAATTCGAATTGGTTATTGTTTCAACCCCAATTACGTACATATCATGCATATGTGTGTATGATACTTGAATTATTATAAACCATCCAATATCTTTAATTCATTCAGGTTTTATGACTGTTTCTTAACAAAGTCTCTTCTATCAAATGCTTGCTGTTTCTTCAATTAAATTTAAGGTGTTCGTTTCTTATTTATAAAACCAAACATAAGGTTGTACCAAAACATCAGTAAAGATCGAGGTCGTTGCATATTTTCAATGCATATCGCAAACTTTTGAAATTAGAAACAACAATCATGTAAGTTATCATCATCATTAGAAGAGATGTGCAAAGTTTCAAAAAGGTAAATGAACATTTATGGGGTGCGCCAATACATTTGTATACGTGAATCGCACAAACTTTCATGTCTGTATGTGAATAAAATCACTCAATTTATCAGAACTATTTGAATTTATTCCCCTGATTAAGCACATTTTCCATTTTTTTAAACAACGATTTACTTGTACAAATGCTCACTTTTTGATATTTATTTGCTTGCCGGTTCATTTGAATGACAAATTTAATCGAGAATACTTTAATAACCTGCCTTCCTGCATCCATGAAAACGCAAAATATTCATCATGTCAACAAAAAAACAACAAAAAATGTTCATGACAATTGGTTTCATAATTTGATGAAAAAATGGTGTTATATCTTTATAACAATTTTTAAAAAACCAACATAAAGGTTTAATTCCAGCTCTAAACTTTTTTTTGTTTTGATATGCTGGTACAAAGTGCAAATTGCTTCGTGGCACCACATGGACTTTTATGATGTACTTTTATTCGACATAATTATTCAATATTAACAAGCTTTTTCTTAACAACACAATTAGATCTTTATTTCAAATATGTTTTAAGCTTTTGTTTACCTTGAATCAAAATCAAATAAATCAAGATATCCATTATAAATGTGGGTTTTTCTTTTACTTTCTCGACATGTGTTTTCCTTTGTTTTTTAAAACTCTATCTTGATCATTATCGTTTTAATGGTCTCTTGTTACCATACCTATGTGTGTCAAAAACCAACATCCTGCATGGTCCACTGCTTGTGAATCTTCTCCCTCTAAGTTAGTGATTCATTTATATTTTTGCAACAGTAGACATTCGACATTTTGTAACTATACCCTTCTGTATCAATGGTTAATGTAAGAAAAGAATACGTGTACCCACGAATTTCCATAACTTTTGAACAACATTTTAACACTGTTTTCTTCATATGTCTTTGGTGATAATGTTTGCTGACTTAAGAGTTTTATTATCAGATGACTTGCATGGGAAGTCAAACGAAACGTTGTGCTCTCATTTGCAGAAAAATGAAAAAGCATGTTTTTATTATAAAAATCTGAGGCAAAAGATACCAAAGGGACATTCAAACATATAAATCAATAACAAACTGACCATATCATGACAAAAACACAAAAACAATAACAAAACACAAAGAACAATATTCGACAGGTCACACTCGGAAAAAACGGAATGTTGGAACATATCCATTAAAGTGCGAGGTTTGGCATGCCACAAAACCAGATTCAACCCACCATTTTTTCCTTTAAAAATGTCCTGTACCAAGTCAGGAATATGGCCATTGTTATATTATTGTTCGTTTCTGTGTGTGTTATATTTTAACGTTGCGTCGTTTGTTTTCTCTTATTTTTTTAGTGTAAATTCACATTGCGATAAGACGTGTCACGGTACTTGTCTATCTCAAATTCATGTATTTAGTTTTGATGTTATATTTGTTATTCTCGTGGGATTTTGTCTGATGCTTGGTCCGTTTCTGTGTGTGTTACATTTTAGTGTTGTGTCGTTGATCTCCTCTTATATTTAACGCGTTTCCCTCGGTTTTAGTTTGTTGCCCCGTTTTTGTTTTTTGTCTATGGATTTATGAGTTTTGAACAGCGGTATACTACTGTTGCCTTTATTTGTCACCTGAACAAATATCCAATAACATTTAACCAACTCGAGATATCGTCCGTAAATTTTTCCAAGAGGTGATTTAACTATTACCCACAATCAGCTAATGCTTACTGCAACTCTGATATCGAAATAAGAAAAGTATATAAACTATACTTTTTCCAAACGGATGATTTTAACATCTTTTGCTTGTGAGTCCTTAAAGTATTAGTCAAAATTATGGTATGGTTATTGAAAGACAAATCTGTTATCTAAATAAGAAAAGTTTATAAACTACACAACTCTATGAGAGATGCATCTCAACTTTATAAAATAATAAAGGATTTTCAAATTCTCAAAGATATATTTCAATAGTTAAAAGCAAGGGTTAAAGGAAAACATCTAGCTTTTCGGTTGATTAATGATAAATATTGTTTCGATATAAACATAAGATGGTGTGGTATGATAGTCGATGAGAAAACTCTCTACCAGAGACAAAATTTAACTAATATGGGTCACTGTACGGCCTTCAACATGAGCAAATCCAATACCGCATAGTAAATATAAAAAATCTACAAAAATGACAAATATAAAACAACTCAAACAAGAAGACCATCAACAAAATACAACGAAAAACTATATGATATACAGCAACATATGACAACCACTGATTAACAGGTTTTATCTGGCTCTCGACAGAACATGCACAATGTGGCGGGCTTAAACATGCTTGATAGCGTAAACTTTTTCCTATCATGGAACAGTGGTGTAACAGTATAATTTTAGAACAATCTATTTAAATCAGTTTAAAAGGCCCTTATTTATCAGATCGATACAATGTGCATAAACTTCTTACACAAACATAAAAGACACAAATTACAGATAGATCTGAGAGTACTCAAACTAACTAAATTAAGCTAGTTCAAAGCCAAAACAAAACTAACAAAAATCATGTGTCTAAGACTAAAATATCAATCAGTACACATCCAACATTCAGACTCATTAACAGTCAGAGAAAAACTTGACCTTGTGCAATGCTAAAATATAGGTATCGACAACAAAATATAGGTAAAATTTTAGAACCGTGAATGTGCAACTGTACATATGTGTTTACCCGGATTGTATCTAAATTTACAGGCTTTGTGAACAACATCACTGTAATATTTAGGATGTGCTATCTCGTTTGCAACATATCTTCTACATCTACAGCCAAAATTTCAAACAAAAGCTGTGTATCTAATTAATGACAGTTATTACCGTATATAATTGATTTTTTTTAAAGAAGTTTCATTTGGTAAATTTAGGTAGTGTACTTCGAAAATTCTTGATTGTTTAACGAAAAATATTATCAAGATAGCGATAAGTGTTTTTGAATTATTCAAATAAATGAAATTAAGATATGTCTTTTCTGGTAATTTACCAAAAATGATTACGGAGTACAATAAGTGCTAATACGAATACCTACAACCTTTCGATACAATTTATTACCGGAACGTAGATAAAAAATGTAAAAAGATAAAATTTTATGCTTGAATCATCTCCATTAAGTATATTTAGCATATTAACCGTTCTCATAAGAGAAGAAGACTTTTGCATTAGTTGCAAAAAATTAATTTGCAATCAGATTTTTCAAACGATCTTCCTAATAAACAGGAAAACTTTTGTTTCAGAAAATGTGTGAAAGTGTAAAGTAAGGAGGTAAAAAATTCGTATTTTGTCTAAAAGTTCCTTGGAATATTTAACATTCCAAACTAGTAAATTCAACTATTTTCATTTGCTTATTTCAACGTTGTTATGGAGAGAACATGCATATTCAGAATGTTGCATTATTAAAACTTAAGGTGGTACATAACACTACAGGGTGAATGTAAATATTTTGTCAACATTTTATGGGCATTAAACGAGCCAAATTCATTCTAGTGTTTATTACCACCTTAACACTCCACGTAATTGTTGTTTGTCATTTAAAATCGTGGAATCATCACTGGGGTAAAGCTGATGACCGTAACTGCATTCACGGTCATCCCAAGATGTCGGATGAAAAATTAGGTCAGTTTCTGTATTGTCTGTTAAAGTGTTTCTATATCATTTTCTTTACAAATCATACATTGAAACGATGTAAATTTATAAAAGAATCACTCGGAAATCACTAATTACTTCTGAGAAATGTGCATGAAACGGGAAATTCGATTTGAAAAAATCGCCAAGATGACCGTAAATCACAATCGAGATGACCGTAACAGAATCAGCAATTCATAACAAGGCTGACCGTAACTGCTTTTAAGATGACCGTAATTTGTAAATGATGACCGTAACTTTTAAAGGATGACCCTCAATTCTAAGAAATATCCGTATTTATATAACTGTCTTTTTGTTTCAAATGATTAATCGTGTTGGTATACACATATTAATATGAGAGTTTTATCCTATAGGTAGAAGAAAATAAGACGTGCTTTAAATGCAAAGATTACCATATGTATCTTTTTTACAGTAGAGGGTTTAATTTTTAAAATGAATTTGACAAAAGACATGCAAATGAACAGGAAGGGAAAACATGCTACAAAAGCGCGATAAAATGACACCTTACAAGCATAATGAAAAAAATGCGGTGCACAGCCTTCAACTGCTCGACAAAAGATTTTTTTTTTGTAACTGGGATTCCTTTTAATGACATATAATAAATACACATTTTTAAAAATGCCAAAAAATTGCATGTACACCCATTGATATTATATCGTCTTTCATTTTGTCGTGCAAATAAAATAACAGAAATATTTTGAAAATATCATTCGAATACACTAGTGAAGGTGACCTCCAGCAAAGTAGATCCTTAAAATAGTATTGTACGAAAAGCGTATCACAAGGCGGAACGTTGTCAATTTGTATATATACAGAAATGTTATTCATACAGTCAGGATTCTACTTCTTCAAAATTATCTCCCCATTACGCCAGTTCATGCTCACAATCGTAGAAATGGAAGCCATTGTAGGGATGACGCTCTGCCAATTTTGCTCTTGAAAACTGATAAATTTATCCACATAGCACCATTACGATCGATCGTTATATGTCAGTTATATTTTAAAAGACAAATGTATCTACTAGCTAATGAGCATTAGTTAATGATCTTGTCTACATTGATTCAACTTAAAAATATTGTCTGTTCGGATGTCAGATGGAATTTTTGAAAATTCTTAAGCATTTAAAAAAAATTCTAATTAAATATTTCGTGGAAGGGCAGACTAAACATTTTCAGTGGTTGAAGATTATAAACCCTAGTTATCACACACAAGAAAATCATATTTTTTTTCGAAGATATCCATTTTCATATCCAAATTAAAAGACTGTCATCAAGTACTTTTAGAAAAAATAGCTATTCGAACACACCTACTCTGTTTTTGTGATTCATTAGATAGGTATCTCTCTTGACCCATATATTTCATCTTTTCGTACTGTCATTTTTTTACGTTATAAAGTCATTCTGTAGCTTTGATATATAATAATGATAGAATCTGAAGCGAGATGTTATATATAAAATACTCTTGCTTTGTATGTTTTAAAGACAAAATATACACCCCAAACATGCCCTAACATAAAAAGGTGCACTCGATTTTTCTCTTTTCGATACAATCGTTACCTGTTTTGGGGAATTTTTTCTTGATTCACATAATGGAAGGGCAGACACGAAAATTTCTGAACTAAAAGATTGATATTGAGTTCTCCGTCCGTGATAAAAAAAAATCGGAGGTTATGCATTTTCTACATCCAACTTATAGATACTATATATAAAAAAGAAGATGTGGTATTATTGCCAATGAGACAACTATTTAGAAAAGACTAAAATGACACAAACATTAACAACTATAGGTAACCGTAAGGCCTTCAACAATGAGCAAAGCCCATACCGCATATAGTCAGCTAGAAAAGGCCCCGATAAGAACCATGTCGTCGACTTGATATCTTATTGTTTTGCATTACTATGTAATAGATACATTGAAAACTTATGCAAATGGTGTTTTTAAAATAAGAAAATTGTCGTTTTATTTGTTTCTATTAATTTTTTAAAATTTTGTTACTATATCAAACATTACAGTTAACATTTATCGCTTTCTCGATAAACACAGAGCTTCGATTCTTTTGTTCTATTTCAAAAGTGTTTCCGCCTGCATATATCAAAACAAATTAAGATTTTAATCTGCTTCCTCTGGAACCATACACATGGGCTCGATTACCAAATATTCGTATGTATTATTAATGTTTTTAATGCTCCATGTATTGGCATTATGTTTTTCTGGTCTGTGCGTCCGTTCGTCCGTTCGTCTGTTTGTTTGTCCGTTTGTCCAGCTTCAAGTTAAATAAAATTGAAACTTAGTACACATTTTCCTTATGGTATGATCTTTTTAATTCTAATGCCAAATTACAGTTTTATCCCATTTTCATAGTCCACTAAACATAGAAAATGATAGTGTAGATGAGGCATCCGTGTACTAGGGACACATTCATGTTTCTTCAAATTTTCGTCGTATCGCTGTCAATTTGTGTGAAAATTTTAACGTCGATATCAATAAATATTTCATTGTTTACGAGAAATATGCAATTAACTATCATTGTTATAAATCCTAAATATGGCCAATTATATTATAGTTTAAAAAAAGAAATTTATGAAACATATTTATATCCGCTAACCGAGCCCCTATTGAGATCGACAAACTCAACAAAAAAGCTTTGAATACAATACGGATATTTCTTAGAATTGATGGTCATCCTATAAAAGTTATGGTCGTACTATATAAATTACAGTCAGTCTTTTCAAATTACGGTCATCCTTTACAAGTTACGGTCATCTTTTTACCAATCACGGTCATCCTTGTTTTATGTTACGGTCATCTTGAAAATATTTTGATTATGATTTACGGTCATCTTAACGATTTTTTCAAATCGAATTTCCCGTTTCATGCACATTTCTCGGAAGTAATTAGTGATTTTCGAGTGATTCTTTTATAAATTTACATCGTTTCAATGTATGATTTGTAAAGAAAATGATATAGAAACACTTTAACAGACAATACAGAAACTGACTTAATTTTTCATCCGACATCTTGGGATGACCGTGAATGCAGTTACGGTCATCAGCTTTACCCCAGTGATCATTGTGAAACATCTATCTTATGTTATTATTAGACAGTAACATAGCTTTCTTTTGTAAAAAAAAAATTATAGTTTGGCAAAATGCTGAACACATCACTTGCAGATGTGTTTATTATATCTTAAATGCAAGAAATTAAAGCGATATAACGGAGAAAACTAAAAATTAAAAATAAAGACAGAAATATTATGGACAATAATAGAAAAGACGAAACAAAGGGAAGGTTCTACAACGCACTTACATTAGTTAAATGTTAAACTTAACTGTAGTTTTCATGGATTACATATGCCAATCAAATAGTGGCGCGTTCTATGATGTGTATATATTTTGTTTAAATTTATTGGGACATTTTATGGTAATAGCTGTTATTGTTTACTAGGCCAAGGAGGCGGATCAAGACAGGGAAATAACAAGGAGGAAGTTAGAGCACATGTCTTAGTTCCTCCAATTCTTCACTTTTTCTACAACCAGCACTGGAGAGTGCAATAACTAAACAATCACGCAGTTAATGCACTCCTCTAAAAAAAGAGTCAGAAGTTAACTCACTCAAAGGTCAAAGCAAACATTACCATTCATGCTACAATATTAAATACATCCCCACTTAAATATTTCTTAGTAATGTAAAATTTGTAAACATCAAGGGTATCGATTTTTACTACACATCTCTATTTGAATAGTTTCCTTATGGTCAAACAAAATATGTTGTGTATTTCATATTAAATGAGATATTTATCAAAGACTTCTCGAGTTACTGGACAAACATTACATACCTAACCAGAATTCTCCGTTTAGATTACCGAATCCATATTTATAGTTTGTCCATGTCCTAGTGTTATAAAACTCAACACTGCCATCATATCTGTTTTGGAAAACCTGCAAATTTAAAATCTATTTGTTATTTCTTCTCGTCTATGATATTTTGAATCAGTGCGAGTTATTTTGTATGTAATACATTTCTTATTTTTTACATGGTACTATCTGATAATTGTACAATTATTTTATATTGATAATGTTATTTGATACTTACAATAACAGCTGGACTATGAAAACAAATACAAATAAGACTTGATATAGTGAATGTGAACTATCTGGATGATCTCAAAATAGTCTTGACGGGAATTGGTTTAGCAATGCATGTATGCTGAATTTCTGTATCGGTGTTGGATCGTTTATGGTTCGTGTTGTTTATTCTTTAGTTTTCTATGTTGTGTCATGTGTATTATTGTTTTTCTGTTTGTCTTTTTCATTTTTAGCCATGGCGTTGTCAGTTTGTTTTAGATTTATGAGTTTGACTGTCCCTTTGGTATCTTTCGTCCCTCTTTTATAAGTTGACTAGCTTTCCATGAAATCTAAATCAAAGGAGGACTTTAAATCTTAGGTGGGAAGCGATATTCCGTTAACACACAATGTTTAATTATATTGTTTTTAATTTTACCCAACATTCTTCTGTTATAAACATGCAACTATATTTTTGCTTCCTTTCATCACATTGTATATTCATCGTCAACAAAACTACAGAAACTCTCCTTGTCATGTTATATCATCATAATTGGTTTTAATTTAATATCTTTTAATATAAAAAGGCAATTATTTTACGAGCATCATCCCTTTATGGTATACATCTAAAACCCAATTTGAGTTAGGGTTGTGTATGGAGGAAGAGCCTTGAAAACGGACGACATTCGACCATCTATGAATTTGCAGAAAACATATTAGACATGCATCAATCTGTTATTGGTCAGTACAAATCTAAAAGTGTTTTCTATAAAATAGATGTAATAACATATTTTTTTTTATCAATATTTAAATGGCCGACATTTCACTATCGTGGACTTATCGACATCTCCTTTTTGTAAGATCTCTAACTAGATGTGAGAAAGGTATCTAATGAAACTGAACTTATCAGAAAGTCGCAAAAACTCATAATAAAATTGAGAATGGAAATGGAAAGAGACAACAATCCGACAATAGAGCAGACAACAGCCGAAGCCTACCAATGGGTCTTCAATGAAAAAGAAAAACCCACACACGTAGGCGTCCTTCAGCTGGCCCCTAAACGAGTATGTATACTAGTTCAGTGATAATGGACGTCATACTTACTTCGAATTATACACAAGAAACTAAAATTAAAAATCATACATGACTAACAAAGGCAAGAGTCTGCTGACTTGGGACAGGTCCAAAAATGCGGCGGGGTTAAACATGTTTTTTTGAAATCTCAACCCCCATCCTATACCTCTAGCCAATGTAGAAAAAATAAATGCATAGCAATACGCACAGTGAAACTCAATTTAATAGAAGTCAGAGTCCGATGTCAAAATAGGCAACAAAGGAAAATAAATAAAATGACAATAAAACATAAATAACAACAGACTACTAGCGGTTACTGACATGCCATCTCCAGACCTCAATTCAACTGTTTGAAAGATTATGTCTTCATCATATGAATAATAAACACAATCCCTCCCGGTAGGAGTTTAGTACTATATCACATAAACATTCCAGCCATTCCCCCATCTTCTATCCAAATTCGATTTTTCAGCTTTTTCTCTTCTTTTCCTTTTAAATCTGCTTTACAGTTCGCTATTTTTATTATACTCTTCATGTGGCAATAACAATCCAAACCAAGTAGTCAAAGACTCACAAAACCAAAGGACATTTACATCAACAATTATAAATAATAATTAAGAAACAACACGAACTCCACTAAACACCGGAAGTGAAATCAGGTGCTCCGGAAAGGTAAGAATTTCCTGCATACGGCACCCGTCGTGTTATTTCTCTGTTCAATTCGGTAATGATAGAAGGTTATTATGACTGAGGAAGAATATCAGATATGATTTTTGACAAACTTTTGTCATAATAGCCAATCAGCTCATGTTGGCAATCTCAAAATTTCTTTAGTGATGACATTAATTTGATTGATTCATAGCCCTGTCTTAGCAACTTTTGAGAAAGCAGTATTCCTCATTCAACAAAATCAACGTACTTTGATCTAGCTCTAGAGTAACGTATCAATTGAGACACATATACTCCATATGCTGGTGCCGCTGGGATGTTGCTACACAAAAATGGAAAGTTGACTATAGGAAAATTAAGAGGGACGAAAGATACCAGAGGGACAGTCAAACTCATAAATCGAAAATAAACTGACAAAACCATGGCTAAAAATGAAAAAGACAAACAGACAAACAATAGTTCACATGACAAAAAACAGAAAACTAAAGAATAAGCAACACGAACCCCATAACTTGCATTACTAGAACTGGTAACATAATTTGACAGATGGTCAGACAGACAAAAAAAAAAATAATGAACAGGTGGACAGAATGTATCATATAGTTCATTACGCGAAATGTGTATTTAAAAAAATAGTCTTAAAGTCTTAACTGGATACACGCGATATTATATCGCGCAAATGATCCAAATGGACATACTACTTTTGGCAAGTGCTTTTTTAAAATTTCTGTTACTAAAACATATAATGCATTAATCGGGTTATGTTCTTCTCATATATGTTATGATGGTATGCTACTCTAACTCTAACGAGAGGGATTCAGCTAGAGATTTTAATGATGAGATCATAATCTTTCAATCCGTTTAATTGAGGTTTGGAGCTGTTATTTCAGTAACTGCTAGTAGTCCTTTGTTTTATCATTTTTATTGTGTTTAGTTTCTTTTGTTTTCTATTCTGACATCGGACTCGGGCTTCATTTAATCTGAGTTTTACTGAGCGTATTTATGTGTGTTTGTTCTTTTTACATTGGTAAGAGGTATAGGGGAGACCGGGTTCAAATCTCACAAAAGATGTTAACCCCGTCCCATTTTTGCGTTGTCACATGTCAGGAGCCTCTGGCCTTTGTTAGAATTGCATGATTTTTAATGTTAGTTCATTAATATATCACGGAGCTTAGTATGACGTCCATTAGCACTGAAACCCATTGGTGGCCTTCGGCTGTTTTTCGTTCGTTAGTCGAGATGTTGTCTCTCTTGCACAGTACACATTCCCCATAACGTTTTACAAAAAAAGATGTGGTGTGAATGTCAATGAGACAATTTTTCACAAGAGACCAAATGACACAGAAATTAACAACTATAGGTTACCGTATAACCTTCAACAATGACTAAAGCCCATACCGCATAGTCAGCTATATACGGCCCCGGAATGACAAATGTAACAATATTCTAACGAGAAGACTAACGGCCTTATCTATGTACAAAAAAGTAACGAAACAAATATGTAACACATCAACAAACTACAACTATTGACTTTGGACAGGCACATACATACAGAATGTGGCGGGGTTAGAAATGTTTGTTAGACACGTTTAAAGTTAAAACAAAAAGTGTGAAATTTTATACGGTATGTGTATACCACCAAAGACATGAATTACCATTTAAAGATATTGTTATTCACGTCTATTTTTTTATTGTTTTATTTTTTTGTGCTTTGTTGGGTTATTTTGTTGGTTTTTTTCTTAAGGAGGTAAATTGTTTGTTTCGTCCATGCAGGATTAAATGACTCGAATGAATGTCTATTATTTAGAAATATTTGTGGGTCAGAACATTTGATTTCTAGTTTCACATTACTGTCTCCGTCTTACTGTTTACATAGATGCCATTACTTATTTTTATTTCAAATTACTCTCAGTTAGTCAGTTAGAAATATTTTGGCCTCGAGCATCACTGATGAGACAGTAATTGTCGAAATAAGGATCTGGTGCAGATAAAAACGGTACTGTTTATGTTATTACTAACACTGTCCCCCTCTCAAAACTGGGTCGATGCCACTGCTGCTGCTGAAGTCTGTCGAAGGAATGACCAGCCCTGTAGCCAGTATTTCGGTACCGGCCTGAAGGTAGGTATTTCAAAAATTTTGAATTGTAGAGACAAAAGTTTTGAAATTATTTCAAAAATGGAATGTAGCTCACTCATGCAATACTCTGATTACTTGTTCATCTTTCGCTGTAATTTTGGTCCTTTTAAATTTATAGCTCTTCATATTTTTATGAAGCTTTGAATTTTCAAAGCTTTTGGCATCGAGTATCACTGAAGAGATACTGATTGTTGAAATTCGTATCTGGTTTAGAAATATATGTTCCGTTTATGTTGTTAGTTAAACTCATCATACATATCAGAATTAAAGTATTTACGCCAGACGCGCATTTCGTCTACAAAAACTCATTCAGTGACGCTCAAATCCAAAAAAGTTAAAAAGGCCAAATAAAGTACGAAGTTGAAGAGAATTGAGTACCAAATTTCCTAAAAGTTTTGCCAAATACAGCTACAGTAATCTATTCCTGAAGTAGAAAAGCTTCAGTATTTCAAAAATTAAAAAGTTTTGTAAACAATAAATTTATAAATATGACCTCATTGGTCATTCGTATTATCAGTCTATCTAGTTTGCTTTCAACTGGACTAGACAAACAATATTTCAAAATCAACTGCATTGGGAAATGTCACCCTTCAACAATGACATTTTAGACTTTGCAACTGCATCTAAAAGTCTAAAATAAAACCACGCAATGCTCATTTTAAAATTAGGACTTCAACAAGATTAACAATTTTTCTTTAATTTATTTGTTCATTTTTCTGTGTTCGATATATTATTGGCCCATTATTCTCTATTTTTTATATTAATCATCAATTTTTTCTCATTTCTTCTCGTTTTTTACCTATTTGTCGCAATACCTCATGTTTTGCCATTTTTTTTCTGCACATTTTGCCCATTATTTTCTATTTGCAATCTCCATCTATACCCTCTGTTATACCTCCCGATTAATTTCTCCCATGTTCTTTGTCTTTGCATGATAAAATGAATTGCATTTGAATAGACCAAGTACTAAGACGGGAAATCAGAAACCTTGACAAATATTGAAAATATTGACATATAATTCATCATGTCCTGGAAAAGATTTGAGTGTGATTTCCATTACCTACACTGTACAATGTACTTGAGTTTTTTAAACGAACTTACAAATTTGTATCTAAATGATTTGTAATTTTGTCAAACATGAGATATTGAAACTCCAATTTCCATAAAATGAAGGAAATAGAGGAAATAAATAATAATCCCAAATCACCTGAATTGATCATTACAGAAAACTTACCGTATATCCGATTCCGTCGGTTTCCATATCACAGTAGACCTCAACTGATTGTGAGCCATTAATGTATATAGTGTAGACACCACTCCCTTGGCCTGTTTCTAGAATATCACCACAGTCTTTCGATCGAACAACAAACTCTAAATGAAACCAAACCGTAGATTAGCTTAAACATAATAATACTATTCATATAACTTTTCTTTACTTCGGTTTACAGTGTTTTTCTCGAGGGGTAACTTGTCACACCCGCTAAGTTTTATATTACTCGGCACCCTCGAAGCAACATGTTACAGGGGTAATATAGATACAGAGTGACTGATTAAGATGAGTTTGAAAATCAGTGCCGATCGAGTATTTTTAAGGAAAATAATCCTCCCTTTATATAATGTATCCATTCCCTCTGGCGTATAATTCATGTCTGATTAATATGAAATTTAAACCTTATGATTAATACCAACAATATCTTGGATTTTTTCGTAATTCCCCTTTAAAAATTGTATTGTAAGAGATCTTCAGCCTTAATTTCTTGTACATTTTTATAAAACTGATAGTAAAGGTGTATCTCACGGGATGGTTGACGTTTGTGCATTTTGTTCAATATTCATGTGTTTTGATGCCTACCATTAGTAACGGACGACCATATATATTATTATAATTGGGCTATTTTGAGGGTGTTTTTTTGTGTACATGTTTTTCATGTTTTTATTTTGTTACAATTTTTACTGATTACATTTAATAAGTCGTTTGTTTACTCGTTGAAACTTCTTCTTTGGTTTGAGGTTGGACAGTGACCTTCACATTTGACGATATTCACCTCCGCGTTCTTTATTATTCCGTGTAAACATTTCTCAACCACAATCATAACATATTTACTTATTTTTTTGTATGTTGTCACAAATGTATACCACAAAGAAAATCCACATATAATGGTAAACAGTTGTTTTACGTATTGTGAATACTTTTTTGCAGTGTTTGTGTTGGTATCATAAATAATATTTCATGCAGAAGAATTATTATTATTGTTGTAAATCTATACTATAATCATCATGTTGGTGTGTCAAAATGTTTAGGCTATATGTTTGTGTTTTATATATTCAATGGCCGTATTTTGCCTTAAACCACTTTATAATTCGTAATGTACACGTGCACTTCCATGAGGTACTTACCGACATTAATCATTTCTCAACATTTTCCATATTATAATTATTAAACAGAAATTATTTTATGTATTCGTTGAAAAAACATGTACAAATCATAAGGTTCACTTCTTGTTATTCATATATCGACTGATTTCAATAACACCGTCGTCCTGAACATGCACATAAAAAACAATCCACTGGGCGTCCAGACAGTCAGTTATAAATCATCTTCCTGCAGATATGTTCATTTCTGAACATTACATTTGTAAGTGCACGTTGGTTTTTTTGGTATAAATGTAGTTCTATTTGTATCCATCTGATAAGTTAAGCATTTTTCGATTGATATTTATGGTTTGTTAATATGTTGTACTGTGACACCATTGTCTCAGGTAAGGAGAGGTAAGTGCGCTCATCAACATGTTGAATCCCGAAACATTCTCTGCTTGCCTGTCCCCAGTAGCATGTTATTCGGTGAATGTCGTTGGTTCATGTCAGTTATATTGATTCTTCGTAAAATATTTTGTTATAAATAAGACCGTTAGTTATCTTATTCGAGTTGTTTTCTATTTTTCACGTCGGGGCCTTTTATAGCCGTCCATACGTTATGGGTTTTTCTCATTGTTTAAAAGCCTTACGGTTACGTATGCTTGCTAACATCCATTTATTTGAAGTTTGGTGGACAGTTGTCTCCATGGCAATTATACCACATCTCCTTTTTTTATATTCAAAAAATTATAACAAAATTAATTCAAAACAAAATGTATGAGTTTTCATGATTGTCAACAAGATTTTATTGAATTGACCTAATAAAGTATATATTAGGATTTGGAACGAAATGGAGAAAAGTCTTTCTTTTTGTGCGCCTCTAACTTTTATTCTCATATCTATTTCATGTCAAGTCAATACACTTTTTCTGGTGTCTTTGTAAGATTTGTTTCTATAGTTGTTTAAAATTTTTAGTCAGTTGTGTTGTATGTCTGTGATGTACGTTTGACAGTTTTGGCTGCTTGATCCCAATTACTGTCACATTGACCTATTAATTTATGCCTGTTTTGGTTGCTCACGAAATTTGTTCTATATGACGAAACTATAAACAACTGCCACCAATTTTGTCGTGAAAGGTCTGTACTATGTCAGATATATGACAGTTGTTTTTCACTTGTTCCGTTGATTGATATCGTTTAATTTTATCAGTTTTTACAGACCCCCCCCCCCCCCCTTTTATTTTCCTTGGAGTTCGGTATTTTTGTTATATTTTTATTTCACTGTGTTATTTTCTCTGTGTATTTACTTACGTCCTGATAAGCAGTTATACGATTCCCGATTCGTTCTCGTACATTTTGTGTTCGAAGAACATGGATTAGGGTAACAAGGATCGTCAGTCTAAAATATAACAATATATATAAAGTGCAGGAACCAAGTTATGCCACAAAGACAGTTAAAACAGTGTTCTTATGTTGTTCTGTAACACCAATGTATGTGATTAGGAGAAGGGTTAAACGCTCACGAACAAGTCCAAATCAGAAGCCTACAGTTCAGTGCTTGTCGTTGATTCGTGTCTGTCATTTTTTTTCTTCATAAATTGTGTTGTCATAAACTAGGCCGTTAGTTTTCTAAATTTTGAATTGTTTCATCTTTTTCATGTCGGGGCATTTTATAGCCGACTTTACGGTATGGCGTTTTCTCATTGTTGAAGTCCGTACAGTTGACTATAAAAGCTTACATTCACTTTATTTGAACTTTAGTAAATAGTTGTCTCATTGGCAATCATACCACATTTCCTTATTTTTACATAGTATGTATTGTTTCATATATCCTTTTCCCATCAATAGCAGAAAATGCAACGATCGGAAAGGTATCATGATCCCAGCGTGAAAAGTTTTCGACACAGTTTTTTTTCTTCTTTTGTTTAAGACTGCATGATGCCTTCTAGATGTCTTTTAGTAATTTTCTAGTGTTGGTTACTTTCTCGTGGGCCTCTTTAGGGTTCACCCTAAAAGATAATAGTATCTTCAGTGGTAGGAGTTTTTGGTCGCTCCATTACTTATCAATCAAAGTAACTAGCTTACCAATGACCACGTGTCGATTGCTGAATATATTATATCTTGAACTGTTGCGTGTTGATCCGCTGCCGATCCAGCAAGTAATTCACATACTAAAGATACCACATTATAGTTTACAGCTGTACACGCTTTATGGTAGAGACAATAACGACCACACATTTTCAATCCCATATCTCTGTATGTTATTAATACTGGTGAATTGCGATAATCATTTTCACTAAAACTTCCCATATAAACTTCACAAAGACATGCACGTGTCAGAAAAACAAACAGAAAGGTAAATATATTCAAAAGAGGCATAGCTGCTGCCGGACTGTTAACGAGCTTTGAAGCTAGGGATACTCTTTATATACACAATTTGTAGCCTGGTATCTATGGTGAGTTAATATTCACACCAACGTCATTTCCAGTAAAACTACAACATATATTTATGTTTAATTGAAACCTAATGTATAAGTGCTTTGATGTATACAAGTTTTTTGTGATATTCTTGAACTTTTTAACCGTGAACCAGTCTTCCGTTTTGATTGTCAATTAGTATAAGTATAATTAATTGTATTGTGTATCCATATTAACAATTCCCAGTGGACAACAAATAGATTGCCATCATTATTTATAATATGAATCTATTAAAATTTGACAATACCTAATTTAATTGCAAATGAATATGTAACAAAGAATCACAAAAAGGCATGTTTCACATTTAACAACCTCAATCATTGCTTTATATTATACGATTTAATTTGTATATGTTATAAGAGGGGCAGAAGAAACCAGAGGGAGAGTCAAACTCGTAAATTGAAAATAAACTGACAACTCCATGGCTAAAAATGAAAAAGACAAACAGACAAATAATTTCCATTCTCAATTATAAATAATAGTAAAGACAAAGCAACTCGAACCCCACTCAGGAAGGGTAAGCAGATCATACTCCACATGTGGCACAATTCGTTTTGCTCATGTTATTGCAAACCCGGTAAATAGTCTAATTTGGTAGGTCACATTCGTGAAAAGGGAAGGGGAATGTAATTCCGAAGTACGGAAATCCATTGAAAGATTTTAACATCAATTCTCTGTATGCATCAACCAACAGCTGGCCACATAAAAAAAATAATGTGATAGAAAAACTACCTTTAACATCAAAGTTAGTTGCCTTATTCATAAAAATCAGTTTAAAATCTTAATCATCCCAGTCCTTCTAGTCGGTTGCTAAGGAACAAATTTCCTTAGCAACCAAGGAAAAATTTACCTCAAGATGACCAAATTTCAATTATGAACAGATCATTTATTATAGCAGGTAGCTTTAAATAGTTTATAATTAAATGAACAACAGAATATGCTTCATAAAAATATATTTATTAAAGTAAATCATATACGGTGAAATACAGTATAGAATATCAGAGCTAAGAGCTATTTTTAGGTGCTGTGGATCTTAAGCAAAAAGAGTCAAATTCGACCAAATTTGGTCCCTAAAATATTTTGTTTGCAGAAATATAGCCAAAACATGACTAACTTGTTTCGTAGGGGACGTATTCGCATGTTTTATTTTTTTCCCACAATCCCTATATTGCAATAGTAACAAGACAGATTGTATTCATCAAAGCATTTATTAAGCTGTACACTGATATTTTTTTCATAATTTTAAAACCAGATACTGATGGAGATTTGACCCGTTTCGTAGTGGACATTAACAAAAATATGGTATCACTCTGGTCCATTTGATGTGCTCAATTTTTCTTACCAGCAATTTAATTGCCGTTATAAAAGGATCACTTTTTTAACATTTATTTCTTCATTTTTTTACGATATTTTAGAGTATGAATGTTGAACAGGCGGTCTAGGGACATGCCATTTTGGTTGTTTTGGACCATTCAGGAGTCAATATCTTATCAATCCCTCTAAAAATAAACTGTTTCTTTGCTTAAAAATGTTAAATCTAATTCAATGTACTGACTGCACAAAAAACTACTTGCAAAGATCAAACACATTTTTTTTAAAGTGGCTGGGACAAGAAAATACGTTTTTATTGAAAAACGCCCATGTACCAAAAAACTGTTTTTATTCCAAAAATGATTGAAATATTCTCTTATACCCATGAAAATAACAAAAAAATATATGCTTTATCTCATTCTTACCATAAAATACAATGTTAGCCATTTCTCCTTGCTATAATAATACATATGATGTCACGTGGTTTCCATGGCAACCAGACTTTTCAGATTTTTTTTATTGATTTTTTTTTAATTTGACTGTTAGTTTGGACCATTTCAACTTAAAAAAAAGTAATCGAAAAAAAATAATTTGGCCAAAATTTTTCATATTTGGTCTATTGTTACAGAGAATTGATGTTAAGTACTGGGACCGAATTCTTACTCTGGCAGGCACATGGTTAGATTAACATTAACTCTGACGTAGAATTGCGCGTTTGACATACATCAGTTGATAAGCATGTAAACGTCACATTGGTTAAATAATTTTGTAGTTCGAAATATGAACAGAATATAGTCGATAGTTATTTTAGGCATATCCTCTGCAGAATCTAAATTAGAAGTTTGCCTTGTCCTTCTTGTCGCATTGTGAATTTCTTCTATAAAAGGTATCAAAGAAACACAAAAGGGCATATAGACACAGAATTCGCAAATATAGAACAATAACACAATGGCGGGATGTATAAGAACAGAGCCACGTACTTTGTATCAAAGAAACAGAAACAGTCATATAGACAGCAAGTATGAAAGATAAGAATACAAATATTGACGGGATACCTAAGTACAGAGTCACGTCAAATTGATATCACCAGAAACAGACTAAATAAAAAAGTTATATTAATAAAGACAAATAAAAGAATACTATAACACGTCACTAAGGTGTTAAACAACGTCAATACACAGAATCTTTACTTCAAAACCATCGTGTATTATTTGTGAAGTTGATACGGAATATTTATCAACAAGTTCTTGGTACCTTCCGATAAACTTTTGTAGGAAAAGGACGTTCTTTGACATACACTTAGTTCATCAACTTTCTTCTCAGACACTGATGACGTTTGAGCAGAAGCTGCAAGCTTTTGAAAACCAAATCGAATAAATTGGGAAATATATATTGGATTCCCATTAGCAGGTGAAGTTGATATATTGCTACTAAGGTGAGGGAAATTGATAATTTTAAAATTTAATTCGTCTCGTTGGTTAAGCCCCAGTCCCCCTAGACCACGATCGCACCACGCTCACCGCGATCTAAAATAAATTCAGATCCGGGTGCGGTCGCGGTATGAGCGGCATGAAAATGTAAATTTTCGGATGCTACTACGTCCTCATTATGCTTCTACAACGATCCCGCTACGATTATACCACGTTCTCATCGCGCTTATTATGCGACCTCACTACGTTTATCAAGATCCTCCTACGTTCTTCATGTTCTCACTACGACCATACCACCGATTGCAACAAGATCTTACCACGCATCTACTGCGATTGTAGCACGTTCTTACCACGATTATACTACCTTCATACCGCGATCTTACTACGGTCTCAGCAATAACGTCAACATCGTGTTCCATATCAATACAGTTCCATTCCTTATATTTCTGAATAATACGTAGATTTCTTGGAAACAATACACTCATGCCACCAAAATCTACTAGAACACGTGTACGTGGTGGTAGGGTTGATGTAGAGGCAGAGAGAGCAAAGTAACGAATCCTGATCACGTAGAGATGTCAGACCGACCAATCCTTCCTAAATTACAATCTATTGCTGGTCTATAAAACTCAAATAACGATATTTTAGTGAACAATAGCAGAGATGACACAGATGTGTCAATAGATAAAGGAAGATGTAGTATGAGTGCCAATGAGACAACTCTCAATCCAAGTAACAATCTATAAAAGTAAACCATTATAGGCCAAGGTACGGCCTTCAACACGGAGCCTTTACTACCACCAAACAGCAAGCTATAAAGGGCCCCAAAAATACTAGTGTAACAAATACTAGTGTAAAACCATTTCAACGTTAAAACCAACGGTCTAAGCTAAATAAAAACGAGAAGCATGGTTTAGCTCTTAGAGCAAATGGATAATTAATATACAGACAAACAAAATCTAGTGAGCTTTTTTATATATATTTTATGTTAAAATGACAACGAGAATGATGGTCGTAGTATGAACGTAGTCAAGGCGTAAGACGAGCGTGACGAGGAAGGCAAGGGCGTGCTAAAATCGTTCTATGGTCGTGAACAGCGTAGTATAGTCGTAGTGGAAGCGTAGTTGGGTCGCAGTGAGAACTTGATGGTCGTAGTGAGGTCGTAAGAACGTTGTTGTGAGATCGTAGCGCAGTTTTTTCCGACAAGAATCACGCTTGGTATGATGTTCAGCGACCTTCGCTGTCTTACTACGATATTAGTGCGCTCTCATTACGCTTCTACTACGACCTGATTTCGCCACGACCGCACCATGATTGTTTTGAACATGTTCAAAGTTGGCCACGCTCATCACGATCTTGAAGACCTCACCACGACCGTGATACGACCTTACTGCGATCTACACGATCTCATACGATCATCAAGATTTGCTTTCACAAACCATAGTGCGATTGTGGCCTAGTGGTATTATAGATTCTGGTTCTCAGATGACTGTGTATGTCAAATTCGAGGAATGAGGCAGGGGAAGCTGTGTCTGTTGTTTCTCTAATTTCTAGTTCTGTTGATGTATTAATGAAACCTAATTAGAAAAGTACGGATTGCTAATTAAAAACACATATTCAATATATCTGAAAGCAAAATAAAATAACCGGACTTCCTTGATCTTCTTGTTTATGACTAGTGTCTGGAGAAACTCCGATTCATATGAAAATAAAAAGAGTTCAACAAGGAGAGGTGCACAGTTCGTTTTCACAGGAATGCCGACAATTTGTTGACAAAGTCTACCTCCAAATTCAACAAATGTGTTGTCAATAAGAAACTTAGGCTTACTGATCACGTGTGCCTCTGTGTAGTTTACCATTTTGATCACTATTAACAAAATATACTTAATGGTGTCCCAAAGTAATAGATTTATAGCGTATTCTACCATTTTTATGTTGAAAATCATTGTGGATTATTTCTTTTAGACGTTTTTTTTAATTCCCTTCGGTGATGGTGATATACAGGGTTAAAAAGACCGAGATTTCAAATAATCCATAAGTTTTTTTTCGAGTTTTTAAGAATCCGCATATGGTTAATACCACTACGCGATTAAACAGTTTCACAGTGTTTCTAAAGACCCTCTTTCATTGCAGACAGAATTTTAGTCAATCTAACAAGCTTTGAAAGTATTGTCGGTAATCAAACATTTCTACTGTTAAAAATAATTGCGGTTCAGAATACTTATATATTTTAAATAATAAATAAATTATATATTATGAAAATAACTTTTTGCAAACAAAATAGTGTTTGGTATTAAACAATCCATTTTAAGGTTGTTAGTGTGATCAATATATTTAGAACATTTTGAAAAAGAAAATATGACGTATGGCACCATAAAATCTGCATTCAAGAAGGAAATGTTTTCTTCACAACCAAAGCTACTGTGCGTATTGGTGTGTGATTGGTTTTTTTTTTACATTGGCTAGAGGTACAGGGGGCGAGTTGAGATCTCAAAAAACATTTTTAACCCCGCCACATTTTTTCGTCTGTCCCAAGTCAGGAGCCTCTAGCCTTGTTAGTCATGCGTTATCACTGAAATAGTATACATATTTGTTTAGGTGCCAGCTGAATGACTCCTCTGGGTGCGGGAGTTTCCCACTGCATTGAAGACCCATTGGTGTTGTCTGCTCTATGGTCGGATTGTTCTCTCTTTGACTCATTCCCCATTTCCATTCTCAATTTTATTGCACAAACACAGAATCTTTCTAATACCGGGCCTATAAAAATTCCTCTCAGAAAATAGGTTTATTAAACGGCGAAACATCGACTTCATTACCAAATGCTGATTCATCAAGGTCAGTGTCACTATCACCATTATATTGGTATTTTAGACTTTTTATCATTGTGATAAATGTTTTACATGGTTAATTCAAATATGAGAATTTGAGTCAAATTGGTGAACATGAATTTGACAGTAAGTCTTCAATGCACAATATTATTTAAAATATGAATTGTTTTCCGTTGTGAATTAATAATTGTAGTGTACACTTTAATTCTGAACTAACGAAGTGTACAATCCCAGAGGCAATTTCACATGGAAGTCAAAAACAGCCAAAAGTAAATTAATCATGAGTATTGCTGTTTGTCAAATTAGTTTTAGTGAATAGAACTAGATTAAGTTTGAGTTTTAAAAATTGTTCAATATATATAATGACATATTATACAAGTCTTCATTGAAAACAATGTTCAAACCTATGATTGCGTTGGATAAACAAAAAATGAATATCATAGTGTCATGTGTACTATTGTTTGTCTGTTTGTCTTTTTCATTTTAGCCATGGCGCTGTCAGTTTATTTTCGATTGATGAGGTTGACTGTCCCTTTGGTATCTTTTGTCCCTCTTTTGGAATATAAATTAAAGGTTACCTAATACGGACACACCATAGTGAAACTACTTATTTTTAATTTTCCTAACAAAACTTTTACTCAGCGATATTTCATTCCACTTGCTGAAATGGCATTTTCGATCATTAACATCTCTTTCTTTAATTACGGTAACACTTTTAAAAGAAATCATATAAAGGATACATTTGAAACGTCACTCAGAAGTGTGAATGTGTTCTTAATTAGTTAGAAAATACTAGGTCATATTTTGATCTACGCCTCTGGTTTTTACCGTGCAAATAAATTGGCTAAGCTTTGTTTCAATCCTTGGTAATGAATATAAATTTCAATGTACCTGAAATAAGTTCAACCGTTAAATCGTCACATATCTGATTTGTGATAAATAATTAATTCACCTAAGTATCACTTATGGACTTTCCGAATTGATTTTCCTCTAAGTTCAGTATTTTTGTGATTTTACTTTTAACACAGAAAGGTTTATGGAATAATAATTACCACTTTTATATTAGTAAGTTCGAACGTTATACTGCGGATGTTTGCTACTCTGTTCAAATATATCAGGCTTTTTACATGACCGAAATATAAGCCATAGAAAATATGGCGAGGAATGATTCTCCTTCAAACTTTTAAAAGTACCTTTTTTCTTTCAAAATCAACGAAAAAATTACACAGATTTTATAAGAATTTCAAAACTATATGTTATAATATTATGAAAAAAATAGTAGAGGATAGCAGGGAAAAGGTTAGTGTCACTACATGCAATATTAACAAGAGTATTCAGAATATCTGACAAAAATTCAAAAACTAGAGGATCAAACATCCTTAATCCTTCTTTTTTTTTTCACTGCTTCCGGTAAAAAATGAACCTGCACAATTGATTTCCCTCCGTCAATTAAATCGCGTTTTATTTCATTGACCTGATATGATAGCAGAAATACATATTGGTTTTTGATCCATATCGGATCTTCAGCTTAATCCGGTGGCCAGGTATGTAAAATTTGAGAGCAAGTCATGTCTGAAGGTGCAAAATGCCTTGTAATCAACTTATAATTAAGAATTGCACAGTTTCTAAAATGATTTAGATTCCCCTGAAGTTCCATGTTAATTATTTTGAAAAAAAACTTATTTTTTTGTCCAGTTATGGGTCACATGAAATATAAAAATATATCTCTGTACAGACAGTCAATAATGGTAATCTGAACCATCACTGAAAACACACATTTTACCACTCAATTTCCATAAGACGGCCGTCTAACATTGTTTACAACAGCTTTACATTTATCATTCCACCCAGTGAAGCCTTTAAAATTACCTAGAAATTAAGTTAAGTACTATTCGATTTAAATTTTCTAGAATTTGACGAGTCACTGTAATTAAAACACATATTAGCGTATTCCTCTTTATCAATCACATATCAAAAGTAAAAATACTTTTAAAATATCTCATAAATGTAATATAAAACCTAATTAATTATCAAAGCTAATGATGAAATATCTAATGGATACAAAAAAATCGTTAAACATATGGTAAACAGAAAACGAATAATCATATGTACTGTGGCAAGTCAGTAACTGCTAGTAGTCCTTGGTTTATTTATGTATCATTATCATTGTGCTTAGTGTCTTCCGCTACTTTTTTCTAACATCGGACTTCTCTCAAACTGAGTGTTACTGTGCGTATTGCTGTGTGTTTATTTATTCTACATTTGATTAAGGTATAGGAGGAGATTTGATATCTCACAAAACATGTTTAATCCCTCTGCATTTTAGCACCTGTACTAAGTCAGAAACCTCTGGCATTTGTTAGTCTTGTGTATTTTGTCAATTTTAGATAATAGATATGTTTCTGAGTTTATTATGATGTCCATTTGCAATGAATCAGTACACATATTTTAAGCTTGTAGGATTTTCTAGTTGTTTTGAAGATCCATTCGTTGCCTTGGGCTTTTTTCTGTTCTTTGTCGACGTACATTTTACTGGAGTCGGTTTCACAAAATAGCTTATGACTAAGATGTATCGTAAATATACTGAATTATACTTACGAAAAATCTTAATCGTAAGATTTTTTTGTGAAACCGTCTCCAGATACCTAAATCGACAATTAATGTATATTTATAAGTCATTCATGCCCAAACATGACATAAACAAAAGCTTATACAAAGGTTTCTGAGCTGATCAAACCTAAAAGGACCAAAAGTATAGTATATTGAGCTGGACTACACTAGTACCCGGCTGTTATTGACAAGGTTGATATACTGAGTATTTTACGGCGGTAAACAATCTAGGTCTGGAAAAAAAACAAAGCTTTGTATTAATGAGATATAATCCTTCATTTTAAATGAATTTTAAAATCAAATTTTCTTACAGCAAATATCAATATATGTTTTAGACTGTAGGTTCTAAGTATATAAGCCTGGAACCTCCGATAATTATTCAACTTGTTTTAGTTTTTTGAATTGTGAAACAGATAACAAGAAGATACTTATTATTTTATGATCGTCGAGTATTTAAATCTTTGATCGTATGAATCTGATTTTACACAAGGAAAATTATCAGTGAACAAAATCAACTAATTAAAGACATTACAAAAACTTTAAAATCTTACATATTCCTGTGATCAACTTTCCATTACTAATTAAAGTCTTATTATTGACAAAAACTAGCTGCTTCAGTAAATTTTCTTTCAGTCCATTATACTCATGACAGATTAAACTGTAAAGCGCTTAATCCCTATTTTACATATGTCCTAAACAATTATTACAATAATATCAAATAAAGGCAATAGTAGTATACTGCTGTTTAAAAGTGATAAATCCATTGCGAGAAAACAAAACAGGTTACAAAGTAAAACTGAGCTAAACACATAAACTATAAGAGAGAAACAACGAAACAGCTGAAACACTGAAGTGTAAGAAAAAACAAACGACATGCAAAACACACAGAAACGAACTATAAGATAACAACTGCCATTTCCTGACTTGGCACAGGACATTTTTAACACGAAATGGTGGGATGAAACCGGTTTTGTGGCTATCCAAACCCCGCACTATGTAAAATATAACACTTACATGACAACTTTACATGACTACAGTACAAATAAAATGAAGAATATTCATGACATAGAAACACACAAAAACATTTTAAGGGAAATACGGACGTTTTGAAATGTCTGAGAGACTCCAGTGTAAAGTGCAGAATTATATTTAATCTGAAGTCGCTGAATAGTTTGAACAATATAAATGGTGACACAATGTCGCACAGATCTATGTCTGACCATAGTCCTCCTTTTAAAAAAACAGTTCATATTTGTTTATTAAAATTAAGTAAAGTGAGTTTCATATTCCAGATATTTACCGATTGAAACGAACCTTTTATACAATGTAACCCTAAAGATTATGACATAGTCTCATAAAATGCATTTGTATGGTTGGATCTTACAGTCGACTCTCGTTATCTTGAAGTCAGCCGGACAGGACAATTATTTCGAGATACACGTAGTTCGACTCAAACGAAAACCGGAAGGTTTTGATATATATGCACCCGAGATATGAGTGATTCCATTTTTCCAACTATGTAGAAAATATTCATAATCGTTTTTGACGTTATATACTCAACTTTGCTGTACAAATTCCATTCAGATGTGAAGAACTCGGAGACCTGTCGATGTGTTTCTAAAAATAGAAGGATAAAATATTGGTTTCATTTAATAAATGATAAACCTACTATTGTTAACGATGTATTTTAAGATGTATTGATGATTCTAATAGCAATAGAAATGATTGACCATTCAATGAACTTTTATCTTGCTTATGTTTGAAATCGTCTCCCCTATCAATTGGTATTTATTTCTGAAGATGAAACATTATGCTTTGTTTACTTCTTCCATTACTTAGAAACTATTTCAATTGTTTAACACATAATAAAAAAGATAAGGTATGCGAGTCTTGCGCACTGAATCATGGTAATGGTATTTGATTGGAAGAAATTATCATTTAACGGTATATTTCACAATTAAGGCAATATATCCGATACTTGTTTCTTTATATTATTTTGCTCTTACATACCAGGCTGTTATTGTTCTAAAGCTATATGTTTCAAGGTGACATTGGACAATGCAAAAATCGATTTGGTTGATTTACCAAATATTAAACTTAAAAATTGTTTTCAATGCATGCATAATACGAGAGCAAACTTACGAATTTGTGCAAAATACTAAGTTTTCATCTCTTTCATCAAAGAAAATTGTTTTGAAGAACTTTTCTCATTGTGCATTAACTTGTCTCTCGAACGGAAATTGTTGTGCCGCTAGTTTTCTTGAGTCTGTTAGAGAATGTTACCTCGTGGATAATGATAATTGTTATGATCCGACAGAGACAGAAAATGGATGGGTAGTACTTCGAAAAAAACTGTGTGAGTAAAGATAATAGGATAATTTAAGTAGAAATATTTCAATTATTATTTATCTATTCTATTTCTGATTTAAGATAATCAAAATTTACTATTTTCCTGTTTGATGCAGTGTTTGACATATATTAAATAAAATGGTTTTCTTTAGATCAACAATATCAGACCACCAATTCAAACTCCTTATACATTCGACCATTTTTATCATTTTATCATATCTCTAAATATTTTGCATTATGTTAAATAGGAAAATCATGTATATTCTAATCGAATGAAATTAAGTATGGAAATGGGAAATATGACAAAGAGATAACAACTAGATCAAAAAGCAAAATTTCTGATTCAACTTTCTAGCATAGAAT
Organism: Mytilus edulis; assembly: GCF_963676685.1. Classification (NCBI taxonomy): domain Eukaryota; kingdom Metazoa; phylum Mollusca; class Bivalvia; order Mytilida; family Mytilidae; genus Mytilus; species Mytilus edulis. The sequence goes on from NC_092345.1 coordinate 6,181,963, forward strand.
TATATTGGATCGGGTGGTGTGGTGGTGTGTCATCTAAAGGAAGAGTACTGAAAAGTTATATAATAAAATGACGCACTAATTTGATTTAAACTTGCACCATAGCATTAATTATTCTCACAATCTTTATATCAAACCGTAAAATGGCAGTTTAACCTTATTATGTATAAAGGAAGACAGAGCACCGGCTTTTTCAGATCATTTAAAAAATATATTATACCAATAGTCTATAAAAATTTCTCTCCTCAGTAAACGTTTCATCATTCAAGGATATGTAAAGCCCGGGGTTGGGGAGGGGGTATAAAAAAGCACCGTTATTAGCAGATTCAACAAATTGAAATCATATTTTGTCTATATTACATTATTAAGGTATTTTTAAGTGGCATCAATGTTTCTTTGTTTGTTAAGTAATGTGCAGTTAACTATCTACTTCAGTATACTGAAAAGTACACTGCTTATTCCTGGGAAACAAAGTAATATCGATACCAACGTTAATTTTTATACAAATAGACACATAATACGTTAAAAAGTTTTAAAACATTGATAAAAAAAACTTCATAGAAAAATTGTTTCCGGATAATATCCTTAAAATCCATTGCTTGATTGGAAGAAAATTTATACAAATGGAAATTATAATGGAAGTGAAGTAGTCTATATATATTGGAAAAATAGGTTAATGGTAACAGTTACTGATACAAAAACATTAAAAAAAAAAAGAATAAAAAAAGAAAGTGGTAGCTTTAGTTTCCATTGATTCATTGGAATGACAGTTATACAGATATATACTGACGGACTTTAAAAACACAACACTTGATTATTCTTTTTTAATATTCCTTTTTAGAATGTTTGGGAAATAAATATAAATTTGTATTTAAGTTTGCAGTTGGAAAGTTGAATAATTGATCACTTTTAATGTCTCAAAAATGTGGTATGCACTAAAACATTGATTTTCTACTTATTTATTTTGGACACTTGCGCTTCAAGTTATAGGACATTTGCGCTTTTTAAAAAAGAACATTTGCGCTTTTTACATAGGACATTTGCGCTTTTGCAATGTTTGGTGTTGAAGACTTCCGTCCTCTTTTATCTGGGTTAGAGACCGGCAGGTTTGACCAGGCAGATATTTTGGATATTGAGGTCTGTAAGGGATAACCTTCAAAAAGAGAGTGAACATCTTCTCTTGACTTAGGTAAATTCGGTTGTGTTTTTCTTTTTACTCTGTATATAAACTTTGATACAGAATAAATCCTTAGGATGCAAAGAATCCTCAACAACATGTTTTATGACTCAAAAGAGGGACGAAAGATACCAAAGGGACAGTCAAACTCATAAATCTAAAACAAACTGACAACTCCATGGCTAAAAATGAAAAAGACAAACAGAAAAACAATAGTACACACGACACAACATAGAAAACTAAAGAATAAACAACACGAACCCCACCAAAAACTAGGGGTGATCTCAGGTGCTCCGGAAGGGTAAGCAGATCCTGCTCCACATGTGGCACCCGTCGTGTTGCTTATGTGATTACAAATCCGGTAAATAGTCTAATTCGGTAGGTCATATTCATGAAAGGGAAGGGGATTGTAGTTACGACGTAAGGAACATATCCGATATCATTTGTGAAACGGTTATTCCATAACGGTCAACCAACTCGTGATGGCGTCCGTAAAATTTACGAAGGGATGATTTCAACTTCACTATTTGGAACTCTTGGTTTAATAGCTTCCTTGTGAGCAGCAAACCTCTATCAAGAAAATCATGATAGGAAATGCAAGCACGGGAATATCGTATCAATTGGGAGATATATACCCCGTATGCAGGTGCTGCTGGAATGTTGCTACTTAGAAATGGAAAGTTCACAATTGGAAAGCTGAAATCATCTCTTTTGTCGTAAAGTTTTGTTTTCAACCGACCCTCATTGTCAATTTCTAGATGTAAGTCAAGATATGAAGCCGAACTATTAGTAGTCCCATTGTCCGTTTTAATTCTAGCGTTACATCTTTTCAAGGTACATTTCCATTAAAGGTCTTCACTTTTAAGGGTTTGATCAGAATGATATAAAAATCCATCATGACATATACATTTTTTCCTTTACAAGTCTGTAAGTTGAATTTATTTACGTATTAATTAAAGTTGCAGGTAGACAACTATATCGGTAAAAAGCGCAAATGTCCGGTCAATTTAATACAGGTGAATCAAAATTTAAAGCGCACATGTCCTATCGTTTTACAGGTAAAAAAGCGCAAACGCCCTGTGCCCTATGTGGCGTCATTGAATCAAAAATGAATAGCGAAATCCATCTAAGATCAACCTTGTCTGAGTTGTGAAAATTACTTTTTAATGATTTTCATAATTGCAATCAGTGTACACTATGTACAATTAAGCGTGATTCGCATGAATTTATAGATGGAAATAATATTTATCAACGTCATTATTTGCGTTATAATTTTGATTTCAGTGACGAAAAATATCTTTACAGTACTTAAAACCTGGATTGATGCTCAGGTGAGATGTAAGCTTAAGAAGATATTACCTCCAATATTGTTAAACACACCAAGAAAATCCTTGAATTAATCATAAATTACTGTGAAATATGATTGTCAAAATGGGCATAGTGTGCAGCGAAATGTGCATCGGTTATGTTTAAATTAAACTAGAAATGAAGAATGTAGCATAGAGACAACCACCCATCCAAAGAGCAGAAATCAGCCGAAGTCCACCATTGGTACTCGACTGTACTGATTTTTACTCCACCAGTCTGAATTGGTCAGAATTTTACTCGACATTCTTCTACCCCAGTCTTAACCTTACTCTACTGTACTGGTTAGTACTTGACCCTTATCTTTGCCATTAAAAATAGTCTGAACTATTACTCGACCAGTCTGAACCCGGTTAAACACATTCTCGACCAATTGTTTTTAGTCTGAACCATACTCGACCATATAACCTACTTTTTTTTAAATTTAACTGCTAAAATAAATTTCTTTATAACTGCCATGACAAAAACCACAATACAATAAAGATATGACTATGCGGTATGGGCTTTCCTCATTGTTGAAGTCCGTATGGTGACTTATAGTTGTTAATTTCTGTGTAATGTTGGTCTCTTGTGGACAGTTATCGCATTGGCCATCATATCACATCTTCTTTATATATATATCGTAGGTTTGAACGTAGTTTTCAATTTAGACTTGTTTATATTTTTTTCGTTTGGGCTTGTATCATATTTTCCCTCCAGTTAATATGATCCGTTCATCCTTTATTGACTCTTAAAATTCAAGAGTCTATCTAAAAATGAGGGTAAATGTTATGGCCTTCAAAATACCGTTTCGATCCCTAATATCACTGAAGAGACATTTATTGACGAAATCCGGATCTGGTGTACAAAAAAAAAGTATTGACACCTTATTTTTGTGGCATAACATCGTGGCCACAAGTTAATTGTTTTCTGTTTAGTATTAAATTTATATTAAGATCCATTTTGTTACATCTTGTGATCAATTTTATTTGGCAATCGCCAATGGCAGTCAGCAGGGTTTAAGAACATCAGTTGTTCGACCTGTTAGTCAAATGCGTTTTGTTTAAATATACTTTTTCACTTTTTTGGACTTTTGGAAAATGTTGTTTGTGCTGTATTTAGACCCTTCTACAACGAAATTTGTTTTACATGCACAGGTATAAAAATTGCGGTTTTTATCCAACGCAATCATAGGTTTGAACGTAGTTTTCAATTTAGACTTGTTTATATTTTTTTCGTTTGGGCTTCTTTTATATTTTCCCTCCGGTTAATATGATCCGTTCATCCTTTATTGACTCTTAAAATTCAAGAGTCTATCTAAATATGAGGGTAAATTATATGGCCTTCAAAATACCGTTTCGATGCCTAACATCACTGAAGAGACATTTATTGTTGAAATCCGGATCTGGTGTACTAAAAAATATTGACACCTTATTTTTGTGGCATATCATCTTTCTTCCTCCGGTTTATAGGATCCGTTCATCCTATATTGACTCTTTAAATTCAAGAGTCTATCTAAAAATGAGGGTACTTTTTCTAAAAATGAGGGTACTTTTTATATGGCCTTCCAAATACCGTTTCGATCCCTAACATCACTGATGAGACATTTATTGTCGAAATCCGGATCTGGTGTACAAAAAAAAATATTGACACCTTATGTTTGTGGCATAACATCGTGGCCACAAGTTAATTGTTTTCTGTTTAGTATTAAATTTATATTAAGATCCATTTTGTTTCATCGTGTGATCAATTTTATTTGGCAATCGCCAATGTCAGTTAGCAGGATTAAAGAACATCAGTTGTTTGACCTGTTAGTCAAATGCGTTTTGTTTAAATATACTTTTTCACTTTTTTGGTCTTTTTGAAAATGTTGTTTGCGCCGTATATACACCCTTCTACAACGAAATTTGTTTTACATGCACACGTATAAAAATTGCGGTTTTTATCCAACGCAATCATAGGTTTAAACGTAGTTTTCAATTTAGACTCGTATATATTTTTTCGTTTGGGCTTGTATCATATTCTCCCTCCGGTTTATATGATCCGTTCATCCTATATTGACTCTTTAAATTCAAGAGTCTATCTAAAAATGAGGGTTTTTTTTATATGGCCTTTCAAATACCGTTTCGATCCCTAACATCACTGAAGAGACATTTATTGACGAAATCCGGATCTGGTGTACAAAAAAAAACATATTGACACCTTATGTTTGTGGCATATTACATCGTGGCCACAAGTTAATTGTTTTCTGTTTAGTATTAAATTTATATTAAGATCCATTTTGTTACATCTTGTGATTAATTTTATTTGGCAACTACCAAATCGCCTGCACTGCAGCCGTCCCGCTAGACCACACGACTAGCCAAGGTGGTCGTGTGTTCTAAGGGGACGGCTGCAGTGCAGGCGATTTGGTGACATGATATCACAGTAGCATGGGTTCGAATCCCGGCGAGGGAAGAACAAAAAAATTGCGGAAGCAAATTTACAGATCTAACATTGTATGGGTAATGATTAGACGAGTTGTATATATATATATATAGGGTGCAATCAACAGTTTTTTTTCTATGACGTCATATTTTGAGGGACCATGTATAAGTGACCCTTAGTGGTGGACTGATTAATAAAGATACTTGTATAAAATAAGATATCACTGGAATCAGAATGTTCTCTAGTTTATAATGGAATAAAAAAAGTGTACTTTGAATGGGATAAAAAAGTTTTATCCAGAGAAACTGGGAAAAACATTGCCTAATTTAAGCTTAAAAAACCTGAAATCAGGTCATGTGCACACCCCTGAAGACATGATACCTGCACATTTTTCATAATCAAAATTGTATGAATTTCATAGATTTTTACCTGGTCTTTCAAAAAATTCATGCTTCAGGGTATGTTCGCCTGCTCCGAAAAGAGCTACAGTGGCTGCAAATAAGTTTTCAATTTTCACTGCAAAGAAAACAGACTGTTTACAGTGTTGTCTCCCCTCAAAACATGTATTTTTAATCTAATTTTTAAAATTAGTTTAATCATTCAACCTGCTTTAATTGAAGTTAATTAACATATCTTTCCAACCAAATACAAAAAACATGATACTTTTTCACCAATTATGTTGATAAAAAGGGACTTCCCTCCATGTCTATTTTTAGTTGGGGAATAACCCCTAGTTTTTTATACGAAACTGTTTATAGCACCCATATATATAAAGTGCCTAGAAAATCAACCTAATGATGTTAGAGAAGATTTGATTCGTAACCTCCTCCCCGGCGCAGGGGCTACAACCTGTACTTTATTTTCTAACTTCTACGACAACACCGCCTAGCATTGCGCAGAGACCTTATCCCCTCCTCGAACTCTAGCTTAAATAAATAAGCTTTCGTTTCGGGAGGTGTTACTTGCTTGTAGGAATTAACCAAGGATCTCTGATACAATACCCGAAGTATTTATTTTTAGTGTGCAGTAATGATCATCTACTCATCTCTTCAGTATAATTACAGGATGCTAATCTATTTTTAGAAGCATACAATCACTGTAAATAAATGTATGTATGTATGTATATATATATATATATATGTCTCCTCAAATAAAAGCTGTTCAATTGCAGGATGGTGCAAGTCATGTGGTAACAGACGTTGCCTGACTTGTCAACAAATACTGAATACTCAAACATTCACTTGCCACTCGACTGGGTCTGTGTACACTATATATTGCAATGTAACTTGCAAAACCCAGAATGTTGTATACCTCCTTCAGTGTCGATGTGGCATGCAGTATGTTGGCGAGACAGAGCAGCCATTTAACAAACGCATGAATGGTCATCGAAGTGACTACACTTGCAAGCCCGACCTACCCGTAAGTCGTCATTTGAGATCACCTGGACACACACAAGCTGATCTCAAAAACCTTACCATCACAATCATAGACCACAACGAGGGTTGGTCGAAGGTCGACAGAGTCGCTCGGGAAAGATTTTGGATAAGAAAGTTACGGACAGTTTCCCCAGAGGGCATAAATGAAAAAACATAGAACGAGTCCTTCATTTTCCTGTGACCACCTGTTTCAGACAACGCCGGATTTAGTACTGGCTTTACAGTTCGAAATTATTTTTAAAAATAACAGTTTAAATTACAGGTTTCCATTGATTCGGGATGATGTATAAGTACGTTGCCACGTTCAATTATTTTACCTCATTATATAAAACTTATTTTTTCAATCATTATTAGACTGCTATTCGTTTGGGAGGCTTAGATATGTAGTTTCTGTTGTAATTGCCCTACCGTTGTCTAATTTATACCATCCTGGATCGGTTAGGACATTTTTGATCTTTTTGTTTGAGGACTGCCCTCAATGCAGTTATAACATCTCAACTGTCACAACCTTTGGAAATCTAGAGTTGTGCCAGTTCACAACGAAAATAACTACTTTCATTTGGCATATCTTAGTAATGTTTGCGCCGTGTTTGGAAATTTTAAAATTGTATCAGCGTCTGTGGTGTTCGCTTAAATTGTATAAATTCAAGATTTAGAAAAAGTATCTCAGTTTGAATATATTGACATGATTCATTTGACATCGTGCTATTATTGAAGAAGGATATCTGTTATCCGAAATATCTAATATTTGTATATTTTATAGTTATTTAATGGTGATGTTGTACCCTTTTTGACTTGTTATATATTATATTTTGTAGTGTACAGAATCATATTACATGATCCATCGCCCTGTAAGATTGATCGTTGACTATTTATTCAGTCATTTTATATATATATATATATATATATAATATATAAGTGTCTAAGAATGTACCTTTAACACACTAATGAGTGTTATAAAATTAGTTGTTATATTTTATATATTATTCACGCAATATTTCGCTAAACAAATTAGCTTCATCGGGCGTGTGCATCTATCTAGGTGAAATCGGATGCATGACAAAAAAATATCTTTGTAGCTTGACGTTTTTGTGTAAAAGTTTAAAATATTGATTGATGGGGTATGTACAAGATATTTTTGCCGTTTATTGTACATAATAATTTTTAAATCTAAACAAATAGTTGTTTTAGTTAAATAGAATGCAATTCATGATTTATTCCTTTGGTTTTGGGTAGAACTGTTTTTCATCCCTCTCATTAAGTCCATCAGGTTCAAGAGTACGTAGCTGATGCATCCAGAACCTTTCTCTCTGTTTTCTCCTTTCGGAGTCCCAATTTTGAATCAATATTTTAAACTTTTACACAAAAACGTCAAGCTACAAAGATATTTTTTTGTCATGCATCCGATTTCACCTAGATAGATGCACACGCCCGATGAAGCTAATTTGTTTAGCGAAATATTGCGTGAATAATATATAAAATATAACAACTAATTTTATAACACTCATTAGTGTGTTAAAGTTACATTCTTAGACACTTATATAATTTAATTTAGTAACTGCATCAGTTTATTTACAAACTGATCCACACCTAGATAGATTGAATGTTGATTGTTGCTATTTTTAGACACTATATATATATATATATATATATATATTCATTAAATAAAATAATAAAATAAGTAAAAAGTTAACAACTCCATTCTATCGATTTCATCCTTCCATTGGGACTCTTCAGGATAACTGATGTAGTGTCGCTATAGGCTTCATACTAGAAGCTACCAAAATAGTTCTGGAAGAAATCACATTTTATTTCGACGGAAACAAATACAGACAAATTAAACGTACAGCCATGGGAACTAAAGTTGTCCCCACATACGCAAATTTAGTGATGGGATACTTAGAGCAACAGATGTATCGACAAATATATGTCAGATTCGATCAAAATTTCTGTGATTATGTCATTAAATTTTGGAAAAGATATTTAGATGACTGTGTAATATTTTGGAGCAGATCAGAAAAAGATTTATATAAAAAAGATCTTATCAACTCCTTACATCCGTCGATTAAATTCACCATGTAAACCAGTGACACACAACTACCATTTTTGGATATCCTCATCTTAAAATCAGGCAGACATATAACAACGGATATTTATTATAAATCCACAGACACCCATCAATACTTAAATTTTCATTCGTGTCATCCGTCCCATACAAAACGAAATATACCTTACTGTATGGCCAGACGGATTTGTGCTTTATTATCTGACCATAACATTCAAGAAGTACGTTTGAAGGAATTAAAAGGCTATTTCACACAACAGCTATACCCAGAGGGTTTAATCGAAAGTGGAATTCGAAAATCTAAACTCTTGTCACTTCAAGAATTACGAACCCCGAAAGTGAAAGACACGGACGAAACCTTAAAGAAAATACCGTTTGTTAGTACACATGACCCGTATTTACCAAACGTTTTTAATACAATTAAATCAAACCTTCCGATTCTACACGAAAGTGAAACTATGAAAAAATTGATAACGGAAGAAAACTTAATCTACAGCCGAAGACAACCTAAAAACTTAAAGAAACACTTAACCAGAGCTCGGTTCGAACCGAAGGTTAATGACTTTGAAATAAAGTCTTGCGGAGATTCAAGATGTGGTGTTTGTGGCCAAGATACGAAATATTTAGAAACGGGTAAAATGAAATCATTTAAAGATGGCAAAAAATTTCATGTGAACGCCAATATGACTTGTAAGACAACAAACCTTATTTACTGCGTCACATGTCCTGGTTGTCACGAAAATTATATTGGACAGACCGGGAATAGCCTCTGTGAACGAGTGCGAGTTCACAAAGAACAAATAAAACACCCACACTACAGAAATTCGCCAATTAGTGCCCATCTTGACATTTGTGGTAAAAAGCATTTTCAAATAATTCCTACTTTTAAATGTAGACGGGATGAAGCATATAGAAAAGAGATGGAACGTTATTTCATAACAACGTTCCGATCAAAATTAAATCCAGAGAACTTTTAAAAACGAACAATGACGAAACGTCATAAACCTCCTTAACGACGTCGCCTATAGCGACACTACATCAGTTATCCTGAAGAGTCCCAATGGAAGGATGAAATCGATAGAATGGAACTGTTAACTTTTTACTTATTTTATTATTTTATTTAATGAATATATATATCTGCACATGTGAAAATTATTTTTTACGCCTATATATATATAAATGTCTAAGAATATAACTTAAACACACTAATTAATACATTAAAAAGTTCTATTAGATGTTAAATAGAAATACGCAATATTTCGCTAAACAAATTAGCATCTCTCAAGGTGAAATCGGATGCATGACAAAAAAATATTTTTGTAGCTTAATCTATACAAGAGTTGAGGATAAGTGTAACATATTGATTGATGTTGCATAAAATATGTTTGTAGCTACAACTACATGAACTTGGAATAAAAGTTTAACACATTTATAGATGTTCGATTAATTGTATGAATTTCTATAAATTAATTTGTATGAATTCAAGATAATTATGGTTTAGATTTGTTTTTAAATCTTTTTTCGTCTCTCTCATTGAGTCCATCAGGTTCAAGAGTTCGTAACTGGTGCATCCAAAATCTCTCTCTTTTTTGTCTTCCTTGTGTATCCCAATTTTGATTTTTCTCAATGATTTGAAATGTGACGTTTTCAAAATCATGTCCTGCTCTTAAAAGGTGTCTTGTAATTGGGCAGTTCCTTTCTTTTGTATAAAATGACCGATGGTTATTTAGTCGGATGTTAAATGGTGTTTCTGTTTCACCAACATATTGTATCTTGCAAGTTCCACACGTTAGAACATAAATGCAATTTTGCGTTTTGCAATTTCAGGTTATGAATATGTTGTATTTTTTCTTTGAGACTGTGCTGACGAATTGGGTTTCGATAGTGGAGACTCTGCAGCACTTACAATTGCCCCTTCCGCATGGTGTATAACCTCCAATTGTTGATATATCCTGTTTAGATACTTTGGATGTTACTAGAATATCTTTGAGGTTTTTGGGTCTGCGGTAAGCCATAACGGGAGGTGATGGAAAAATCTCTTTTAAGGAAGGATCATTTTCAATAAGACGCCAGTGTTTGTGGACAATTGATGAAAGATTTGTCAGGTCAGGATGAAAGCTAACAACAAACGGGATTTTATTTGTCTGGGCCGTCTTTTCTTTGTATTCAAGTAGGTTTGTTCGGTCTTTTTCTTTTGCTTTACCGAAAGCTTCTGAAATATTTTTGTTCTTATAACCTCTTGATTTAAGTTGCTGTCTGAGTTGCCCCAAACGATGGTTTAATTTTGATTCCGATGAACAAATCCGTTTTAACCTGATGGCTTGGCTGTACGGAATGCTCCGGGAGCAGTGTTTCGGGTGGCAACTCTTCGGAGAGAGAAATTGGTGTTTATCAGTTTTTTTGGTGTGAAGGTCGGTTGTCATGACTCTGTTTTCTAAAGTTATGGTGTTGTCGAGAAACGCAATTTTCTCATTTGAAACTTCAGATGTGAACTTTATCGATTGATGAAAGTTGTTACAGAAATCGAGAAATTCTTGCAGACGTTCTGTAGTTTCGTTCCATTTGATGTCGATGTCATCAATATAACGGAGCCAAGACAAGGGTTTGTATAGTACATTTGAAAGGATGCGTTCTTCGAGACTCCCCATGAAAATGTTGGCAAAAGAAGGTGCCATTTTGGTTCCCATACTGGTACCGTCAACCTGCAAGTAGTGCTGGTCGTTGAATACAAAATTGTTGTTTTCCAGCACTAGTCTCAGCAACTGAACCAGACAGTCTGTTGGGGGATGTTTATCCTTACGATTGTTCCATACTTGTTCACAAGCGACTATTCCTTCATTTTTGGGAATATTTGTGTATAAAGAAGACACATCCATCGATACCAAAATTGTGTTGTTTGGTAAGGGATTTAATGAATCCATTTTCTTCAAATAATCTGTTGTATCTTGAATGTAAGATGGCATTGTTCTAACATGTGGTCTAAGATGGTAATCCACGAATTCAGATATTTTTTCGGTTGGATGGCCATTTGCAGATACTATCGGTCTTTCCGGAATCCCTTCTTTATGAAGTTTTGGGAGCAAGTAAAATCGACCGGCTGTGCAGGTTTCGTCAGGGCGTAGATAGTCGTACGTGTCTTCATCTATGTGTTTTTTGCTGTTCATATCTGAAAGGACCTCATTGATTTGTTTACTTATTTCTTTTGTAGGATCACTTTCTAAATGGTTGTAAAATTTTGTATTTGCCAGCTGACGATTTCCTTCTTCAATGTAGTCGGTTTTGTTAATCACTACAACTGCACTTCCTTTGTCTGCTTGTTTAATAACAATATCATCACGGCTTTTTAAATTATTAATGGTTGGGCTTTCTTGTTCAGAGAGATTCCGTAAACGTTTGCCACTGACTGATGATTTCACTTCAGTTTTAATAGATGATATAAAGGATTCTAAATTGTCGTTCTTACTCCTTGGTGGATTCCATTCGCTTTTCCACCAAGGAGTAAGAACGACAATTTATGACTGTATGGAACAATCGTAAGGATAAACATCCCCCAACAGACTGCCTGGTTCAGTTGCTGAGACTAGTGCTGGAAAACAACAATTTTGTATTCAACGACCAGCACTACTTGCAGGTTGACGGTACCAGTATGGGAACCAAAATGGCACCTTCTTTTGCCAACATTTTCATGGGGAGTCTCGAAGAACGCATCCTTTCAAATGTACTATACAAACCCTTGTCTTGGCTCCGTTATATTGATGACATCGACATCAAATGGAACGAAACTGCAGAACGTCTGCAAGAATTTCTCGATTTCTGTAACAACTTTCATCAATCGATAAAGTTCACATCTGAAGTTTCAAATGAGAAAATTGCGTTTCTCGACACCACCATAACTTTAGAAAACGGAGTCATGACAACCGACCTTCACACCAAAAAAACTGATAAACACCAATTTCTCTCTCCGAAGAGTTGCCACCCGAAACACTGCTCCCGGAGCATTCCGTACAGCCAAGCCATCAGGTTAAAACGGATTTGTTCATCGGAATCAAAATTAAACCATCGTTTGGGGCAACTCAGACAGCAACTTAAATCAAGAGGTTATAAGAACAAAAATATTTCAGAAGCTTTCGGTAAAGCAAAAGAAAAAGACCGAACAAACCTACTTGAATACAAAGAAAAGACGGCCCAGACAAATAAAATCCCGTTTGTTGTTAGCTTTCATCCTGACCTGACAAATCTTTCATCAATTGTCCACAAACACTGGCGTCTTATTGAAAATGATCCTTCCTTAAAAGAGATTTTTCCATCACCTCCCGTTATGGCTTACCGCAGACCCAAAAACCTCAAAGATATTCTAGTAACATCCAAAGTATCTAAACAGGATATATCAACAACTGGAGGTTATACACCATGCGGAAGGGGCAATTGTAAGTGCTGCAGAGTCGCCACTATCGAAACCCAATTCGTCAGCACAGTCACAAAGAAAAAATACAACATATTCATAACATCAAATTGCAAAACGCAAAATTGCATTTATGTTCTAACGTGTGGAACTTGCAAAATACAATATGTTGGTGAAACAGAAACATCATTTAACATCTGACTAAATAACCATCGGTCATTTTATACAAAAGAAAAGAACTGCCCAATTACAAGACACCTTTTAAGAGCAGGTCGGACATGATTTTGAAAACGTCACATTTCAAATCATTGAGAAAAATCAAAATTGGGATACACAAGGAAGACAAAAAAGAGAGAGATTTTGGATGCACCAGTTACGAACTCTTGAACCTGATGGACTCAATGAGAGAGACGAAAAAAGATTTAAAAACAAATCTAAACCATAATTATCTTGAAATCATACAAATTAATTTATAGAAATTCATACAATTAATCGAACATCTATAAATGTGTTAAACTTTTATTCCAAGTTCATGTAGTTGTAGCTACAAACATATTTTATGCAACATCAATCAATATGTTACACTTATCCTCAACTCTTGTATAGATTAAGCTACAAAAATTTGTTTAGCGAAATATTGCGTATTTCTATTTAACATCTAATAGAACTTTTTAATGTATTAATTAGTGTGATTAAGTTATATTCTTAGACATTTATATAATTTTAATTCCGTAACTGTATCAGTTTATTTTCACAAACTGATCCACGCTTAAATAGATTGAATGTTGATGAGTTGATTTGATTCGTAACTTCCTCCCCGGCGCCGGGGATGAATCCGGGTCTGTTCGCGCCCAATCACGTTCGCACCCTTCCACATTCGCCCCCATTCACTTTCGCACCCCACATGTTCGCACCCAAATTTTGCGAAAAGTTCGTTCGCACCCCACACGTTCGCACCCAATTTTACCAATTTTTTGGAGGTGTATTGGTATAAATATATATGCCATTGTTTCTAAATAATTCGAGATACTGACAAGTTTTTTTGTGTCATGACAAGTTTATAAAAAAAAAGTCCTTGTTTTTAAGTCAGATTATGTTATTCTGACAACAACTATTTCATTTGTGTGTTGAATAATTCTTAATCGTGTTTTGGTTAGTGTATTGCAATGATTTGTTTTTCACTGTTTCTAGTCAATTAAGTGCGAATCTGACAACATGTTGAACAACTGGTATGCATGGTAAGTGTATTGCTATAATTAATATTTATTTTATTAGTATTTACATCAAAGCAATTTAAAACAACAATCATAATTTATAAACAACACCAAGTTAGGCTGTTTATAAATGCCAATTAGCAATAATCATACATAATCAACATTTAATAATTAATCATCAGATTGATAAAAAAAAAATCTATTCAATAAATTCTCAAATTTTATTCAAAAAGAATACAATTATTTGTTATATTCATATGAATAATTTCTAACAATTTAACTTAAATTTTATTAAAAATTGGGCGCGAACATGTAAGGTGCGAACGGACGTGGAGGGGGCGAAAATGTGAGGTGCGAACGTGTAGGGTGCGAAACTATATTGGGCGCGAACGGACTTGATACCGCCGGGGATGGAACCTGTACTTTTTTTCTAACTTCTACGACAACACCGCCTAGCATTGTGCAGAGACCTTATCCCCTCCTCTTACTCTAGCTTATAAAAAATAAGCTTTCGTTTCGGGAGGTGTTACCTTCGTGTAGGAATTAAACAAGGATCTCTGATACAATACACGAAGTATTTATTTTTAGTGTACAAAAATGATCATCTACTCATCTCTTCAGTATTATTGCAGGATGCTAATCTATTTTTAGAAGCATACAATCACTGCAAATGAGAGGGATGAAAAACAGTTCTACCCTAAACCAAAGGAATAAATCATAAATTTCATTCTATTTAACTAAAACAACTATTTGTTTAGATTTTAAAATTGTTATGTACAATAAACGGCAAAAATATGTTTTACATAGACCATCAATCAATATGTTAAACTTTTACACGAATTTTGTGTAGCTCAAGCTACAAAGATATTTTTGTAATGCATCCTATTTCACCTAGATAGATGCACACGCCGGATGAAGCTAATTTGTTTAGCGAAATATTGCGTGAAGAATATATTAACAATAACAACTAATTTTATAACACTCATTAGTGTGTTAAAGTTACATTCATAGACACTTATATATATAAAGTCTCTTAATGATTGTATAATAAAAACTATAACACAAATTCCCATACGTTTCGGCCATGACGGCCTTCTTCATTGGAATAAATTACAACATTGAAACAACAATTACATTGCTTGGATATCCAAGCAATCCAAGCAAATGTTATTGTTGTTTCAATGTTGTAATTTATTCCAATGAAGAAGGCCGTAATGGCCGAAACGTATGGGAATTTGTGTTATAGTTTTTATTATATATATATATATATATATATGAAAACAGATTTTTAAATTCTTAAATGAGTCTCAGAATTATCAAATTGAGATAGTTAAATCAAATTATCTTACATAATAATTTAATTGAATTGTTCAGACTAGGTCGAGTATGGTTCAGACGCAAATTCAATGGTTAATTATTGGTCGAGTAAAGGTCGAGTACAAGTTCATGCTGTTAAGTATGATTCAGACTACAGTCGAGTAATATCAAGTAAATTTCAGATCAATTCAGACAGGTCGAGTAAAAATCAGTACAGTCGAGTACAGATATAGGCCATTTCAGACTTTTACTGGTTTGTAGTGAATGCATCAAAATAAGGAGATACGGTATGATTTGCAAAGAGACAACTTTCTACCATAGTCCAAGATTCAGATACTTGTTTTCTGTACCACTCTTTCAATCAGCGATGAATTACGTTGCTCTTGTCTTCTTTCAATCGGAGACTCAATATACATCACTGGGCATTTGATTATCATTATTCGTAAACTGTAAATTATCGAGTAAAGTAATGTATTCTAATTAACCTTGGGATTGTATATTATATGGATAAATTTATTTAACAGGACTATTGTGATTCATGGGGTGGAAGACTGGCCACGGTTTCAAGCCAATCGGAGAATGAGTACATGCTGGATATGACCGATCGTACGTATAAAATCACAAAGACAAATTAATTAACAAATACTGATCAATAAATTACCGTATGATAAATTGAATATTTCTCTGGAGAATAATAGCTTACTATATTATTCATCTGGAATTGCTTCAAAATGAAATTGATTGTTTATCAAGATTGATCGGCTCTTCCACAATACAAACAAACAATTATACATTTTAAATACAATGCAATATAATGAAATACAATACAATATAAAAGAACATATTTTAAAAGTTCAATTATAAATTGATGTAAAAAACACAATCATAACCTTGTATGACATGGGTCTGACCCTCTTAGTTCTAAAGACTGCTTAATAACGACTCCAATATGACAAACAAGTTCAGGGATAGGGTTTAGAATGTGTTTTAGTTTATTAAATCGTCAGGATGTTGAAATGATGGTACATAGTATTTTAGATAAGCTTAAAAATAAAAAAAATCCACTATTGTGTTGGATTCCTTGTCACTACCACGGGTGTCCTCAACCTATCAGAACAGAAGTAGCACGACGGGTGACGTCTCCCTTCTGGGTCACGTGATTGCAAAACCAAGTTTATTTGTAGTCTTTGAGATGCTTATGTTGATCAATATTTAGTTTAAATGGTTGATAATTGATTGAATGTTTACTGTCTCTTCGTCTTTGATTCTTTAAGTCATAATTTGTTTGACTTTCTTCAATTATTGTTTTACTTGCATTCCATGTATCTGATCCCCTTTTAGGTTAAGACAGAACGGCTCTATTGTGTTTTGCACCAATACTGTTAAGTCATAACGACAATGTTGTGTTTTACATCAATACTTCTATAAAATAAAATAACAAAAATACTAAACAGCGAGGAAAATTCAAAAAGGAAAGTCCCTAATCAAATGGCAAAATCCAAAGCTTAAACACATCAAACGAATGGATAACAAATGTCATATTCCTGACTTGGTACAGAAATTTTCTTATGTAGAAAATTGAGGGTTAAACCTGCTTTGAAATCCTCTGACTTGCATGACAGTCGCATCAAATTGTATTATATTGACAAATATGTGTGAAAAAAACATACATACATAATAGGTTAAAATGTAATAAAAAGTACAGTGTCAACATTGAGTTATAATCAAAATCACTAAACAAATATGTAATAAAAAAGACAAACTGGCTCTGTTGGGTTTTCCTCTATACTGAGAAAATAGGACGGCTGTATTGTGTTTTACCTCAAAACTGCAAAGACATATCAGCGTGGCTGTGTTTTAAATTGATACACAGGGAGCAGCGCGAATCTGTTGCGTTTTCATTAATACTGGGTCTAAGAGTATTAAGAAATCCACTATTGTATGTGATGCCTTATCTCTATACATGTGTTCTAAACATATCTCAACAGAAGTATGAATATATATATGAAAAAAAAGAAGATGTGGTTAATTGCCAATGAGACAACGCTCCACACGAGACCCAAATGGCACAGAAATTAACAACTTTAGGTCACCGTACTGCCTTCAACTTAAGCAAAGCCCATAC
The DNA here is from genome assembly GCF_963676685.1 of Mytilus edulis. Classification (NCBI taxonomy): domain Eukaryota; kingdom Metazoa; phylum Mollusca; class Bivalvia; order Mytilida; family Mytilidae; genus Mytilus; species Mytilus edulis. The sequence continues at coordinate 6,199,467 of NC_092345.1, forward strand.
CGCATAGTCAGCTATTAAAGGCCCAGAAATGACAATGTAAAACAACTCAAACGAGAAAACTAACGGCCTTATTTGAATCTTATTTGTGTAACACACTAACAAACGACAACCACCGAATTACCGAAGTAGCAAGGGTCAAGAGATGGTAACATCCAGTTTTCGGAAGGAATCATGTTCCTATTTTGTAGTTTTTGATGGATTTCTGTTGTACAATATTAAGTTTTGATGGTTGATTTTGGTTGATTTTTCACTGTCTCTTTGTGTGTGTTTCTTTGAGTCATAATTTTGTTTAACTTTCTTCAATCATTGTTTTGCTTGAATTCCTTGTATCTACTTCATTTTAAGCTAAGAGTGTTCTGACTTCACAGTATTGGTGTAAAACACAACAGAACCGCCCTGTCTTTACTGTGAAGTCATAACGACAATGTTGTGTTTTACACCAATACTGTGAAGTCAGAACTACAATGCTGTGTTTTACATCAATACTGTGAAGTCAGAACGACAATGCTGTGTTTTACATCAATACTGTGAAGTCATAACGACAATGTTGTGTTTTACACCAATACTGTGAAGTCATAACGACAATGTTGTGTTTTACACCAATACTGTGAAGTCAGAACGACAATGCTGTGTTTTACACCAATACTGTGAAGCAGAACGACAATGCTGTATTTTACAACAATACTGTGAAGTCAGAACGACAATGCTGTGTTTTACACCAATACTGTGAAGTCATAACGACAATGCTGTGTTTTACATCAATACTGTGAAGTCAGAACGACAATGCTGTGTTTTACACCAATACTGTGACGTCAGAACGACAATGCTGTGTTTTACACCAATACTGTGAAGTCATAACAACAATGCTGTGTTTAACACCAATACTGTGAAGTCGGAACGACAATGCTGTGTTTTACATCAATACTGTGAAGTCAGAACGACAATGCTGTGTTTCACATCAATACTGTGAAGTCAGAACGACAATGCTGTGTTTTACACCAATACTGTGAAGTCAGAACGACAATGCTGTGTTTTACATCAATACTGTGAAGTCAGAACGACAATGCTGTGTTTTACACCAATACTGTGAAGTCAGAACGACAATGCTGTGTTTTACACCAATACTGTGAAGTCATAACAACAATGCTGTGTTTTACACCAATACTGTGAAGTAAGAACGAAAATGCTGTGTTTTACACCAATACTGTGAAGTCAGAACGACAATGCTGTGTTTTACACCAATACTGTGAAGTCAGAACGACAATGCTGTGTTTTTCAATGATACTTCTAAGACGGACCTCTGTTTGGGCCGTCATCTATACTGAGTCAATAAGACGACTGTATTGTGTTTTACATCAAAACTGTTAAGACATATCGGCGTGGCTGTGTTTTAAATCGATACATACAAGACAGAGCGTCTCTGCTGTGTTTTCATTTACACTTAGCAGACAGAGCGACTTTCTTGTGTTTTACATTATCATTCTTAAGACAAAGTGACTCTCTTGTGTTTTACATATTCATTGTTAAGACAAAGCGACTTTCTTGGGTTTTACATTATCATTGTTAAGACAAATCGACTTTCTTGTGTTTTACGTTATCATTGTTAAGACAAAGCGACTTTCTTGTGTTTTACATTATCATTGTTAAGACAAAGCGACTTTCTTGTGTTTTACATTATCATTGTTAAGACAAATCGACTTTCTTGTGTTTTACATTATCATTGTTAAGACAAATCGACTTTCTTGTGTTTTACATTATCATTGTTAAGACAAAGCGACTTTCTTGTGTTTAACATTATCATTGTTAAGACAAAGCAACTTTTTTGTGTTTTACATTATCATTGTTAAGACAAATCGACTTTCTTGTGTTTTACATTATCATTGTTAAGACAAATCGACTTTCTTGTGTTTAACATTGTTATTGTTAAGACAAAGCAACTTTCTTGTGTTTTACATTATCATTGTTAAGACAAAGCGACTGTCTTGTGTTTTACATTATCATTGTTAAGACAAACCAACTTTTTTGTGTTTTACATTATCATTTAAGACAAAGCGACTTTCTTGTGTTTAACATTATCATTATTAAGACAAATCGACTTTCTTGTGTTTTACATTATCATTGTTAAGACAAAGCGACTTTGTAGTGTTTTACACATTATCATTGTTAAGACAAAGTGACTTTCTTGTGTTTTACATTATCATTGTTAAGACAAAGCGACTTTTTTGTGTTTAACATTATCATTGTTAAGACAAAGCGACTTTCTTGTGTTTAACATTATCATTGTTAGGACAAAGCGACTTTCTTGTGTTTTACATTATCATTGTTAAGACAAAGCGACTTTCTTGTGTTTTACATTATCATTGTTAAGACAAATCGACTTTCTTGTGTTTAACATTATCATTGTTAAGACAAAGCGACTTTCTTGTGTTTAACATTATCATTGTTAAGACGAATTGACTTTCTTGTGTTTTACATCATCATTTTCAAGACAAAGCGACTTTCTTGTGTTTTACATTATCATTGTTAAAACAAATCGACTTTCTTGTGTTTCACATTATCATTGTTAAGACAAAGCGACTTTTTTGTGTTTAACATTATCATTGTTAAGACAAAGCGACTTTCTTGTGTTTAACATTATCATTGTTAAGACAAAGCGACTTTCTTGTGTTTAACATTATCATTGTTAAGACAAAGCGACTTTCTTGTGTTTTACATTATCATTGTTAAGACAAATCGACTTTCTTGTGTTTAACATTATCATTGTTAAGACAAAGCGACTTTCTTGTGTTTAACATTATCATTGTTAAGACAAAGCGACTTTCTTGTGTTTTACATTATCATTGTTAAGACAAAGCGACTTTCTTGTGTTTTACATTATCATTGTTAAGACAAATCGACTTTCTTGTGTTTAACATTATCATTGTTAAAACAAAGCGACTTTCTTGTGTTTAACATTATCATTGTTAAGACGAATTGACTTTCTTGTGTTTTACATCATCATTTTCAAGACAAAGCGACTTTCTTGTGTTTTACATTATCATTGTTAAGACAAATCGACTTTCTTGTGTTTAACATTATCATTGTTAAGACAAAGCGACTTTCTTGTGTATTACATTATCATTGTTAAGACAAATCGACTTTTTTGTGTTTTACATTATCATTTTCAAGACAAAGCGACTTTCTTGTGTTTTACATTATCATTGTTAGAACAAAGCGACTTTCTTGTGTTTTACATTATCATTGTTAAGACAAATCGACTTTCTTGTTTTACATTATCATTGTTAAGACAAAGCGACTTTCTTGTGTTTTACATTATTATTATTAAGACAAAGCGACTTTCTTGTGTTGTACATTATCATTGTTAAGACAAAGCGACTTTCTTGTGTTTAACATTATCATTGTTAAGACAAAGCGACTTTCTTGTGTTTTACATTATCATTGTTAAGACAAAGAGTCTCTCTTGTGTTTAACATTGTCATCGTTAAGACAAAGCGATTTTCTTGTATTTTATATTAACATTGTTAAAACAAATCGACTTTGTTGTGTTTTACATTATCATTGTTAAGACAAAGCGACTTTCTTGTGTTTTACATTATCATTGTTAAAACAAATCGACTTTCTTGTGTTTTACATTATCATTGTTAAGACAAAGCGACTTTCTTGTGTTTTACATTATCATTGTTAAGACAAAGCGACTTTCTTGTTTTACATTATCATTGTTAAGACAAAGCGACTTTCTTGTGTTTTACATTATTATTGTTAAGACAAAGCGACTTTCTTGTGTTGTACATTATCATTGTTAAGACAAAGCGACTTCCTTGTGTTTTACATTATTATTGTTCAGACAAAGCGACTTTCTTGTGTTGTACATTATCATTGTTAAGACAAAGCGACTTTCTTGTTTTACATTATCATTGTTAAGACAAAGCGACTTTCTTGTGTTTTACATTATCATTGTTAAGACAAAGCAACTTTCTTGTGTTTAACATTATCATTGTTAAGACAAATCTACTCTCTTGTGTTTTACATTATTATTGTTAAGACAAAGTGACTTTCTTGTGTTTTACATTATTATTGTTAAGACAAAGCGACTTTCTTGTGTTGTACATTATCATTGTTAAGACAAAGCGACTTTCTTGTTTTACATTATCATTGTTAAGACAAAGCGACTTTCTTGTGTTTTACATTATCATTGTTAAGACAAAGCGACTTTCTTGTGTTTAACATTATCATTGTTAAGACAAAGCGACTTTCTTGTGTTTTACATTATCATTGTTAAGACAAAGCGACTTTCTTGTTTTTTACATTATTATTGTTAAGACAAAGCGACTTTCTTGTGTTTAACATTATCATTGTTAAGACAAAGCGACTGTCTTGTGTTTTACATTATCATTGTTAAGATAAAGCGACTTTCTTGTGTTTAACATTATCATTGTTAAGACAGACAAAGCGACTTTCTTGAGTTTTACATTATCATTGTTAAGACAAAGCAACTTTCTTGTGTAGTACATTATCATTGTTAAGACAAAGCGACTTTCTTGTTTTACATTATCATTGTTAAGACAAAGCGACTTTCTTGTGTTTTACATTATCATTGTTAAGACAAAGCGACTCTCTTGTTTTTTACATTATCATTGTTAAGACAAAGCGACTTTCTTGTGTTTAACATTATCATTGTTAAGACAAAGCGACTGTCTTGTGTTTTACATTATCATTGTTAAGATAAAGCGACTTTCTTGTGTTTTACATTATCATTGTTAAGACAAAGCGACTTTCTTGTGTTTTACATTATCATTGTTAAGACAGAGCGACTTTTTTGTGTTTTACATTATCATTGTTAAGACAAAGCGACTTTCTTGTGTTTAACATTATCATTGTTAAGATAAATCGACTTTCTTGTGTTTTACATTATCATTTTCAAGTCAAAGCGACTTTCTTGTGTTTTACATTATCATTGTTAAGACAAATCGACTTTCTTGTGTTTTACATTATCATTGTTAAGACAAATCGACTTTCTTGTGTTTAACATTATCATTGTTAAGACAAAGCGACTGTCTTGTGTTTTACATTATCATTGTTAAGACAAATCGACTTTCTTGTGTTTAACATTATCATTGTTAAGACAGAGCGACGTTCTTGTGTTTTACATTATCATTGTTAAGACTGCTTAAAGACAAAGCTATCCTACTGTGTATTGCATCAATAACGCTTAGAGCGACTATGTTGTGTTTTGTGTTTTGAAAATATTAGAAAATAAAGATACAGATGAATAAGCAGTTTTTCAATTTACATATGAAAAATAAAAATTGACCAATCGAATGTTGCCGTCATTATTGATGACTATAAACAATATAAAGTATAAAAGTAGCGAACAATTTACATATTTCAGGTACGCAACCCGTTTGGATAGGAGGAACAGATGATATAATTGAAGGACAGTGGACATGGCATAACTCGACAAATCTAGAAAACCTGATTACAAAATTCTACTGGGGCGGTAGCCAACCGAACAATTACAACAACCAAAACTGCTTAGCATACTATAAACTAGGTACTGGTGAATATAAATGGGCTGATGAAGATTGTAACATGAAGTATCAATTCATTTGTGAAAAATAAATTATAATCTAAATAAAGGCAACAGTAGTATACCGCTGTTCAAAACTCATAAATCCATGGACAAAAAACAAAATCGGGGTAACAAACTAAAACTGAGGGAAACGCATTAAATATGAGAGGAGAACAACGACACAACATTAAAATGTAACACACACAGAAACGGACTAAGCATTAGACAAAATCCTATTCAAAAATCCTATAAAATCTTTGTTAAAAGAATAACTTAGTCACCCCACACCCAAACCCCATAAAAAATGTTCAGAAACAAAAGTTCAACAATTAAAAGTTAACGATTAGGGTTGTCCCTACTATTATGCCCCACCTACGATAGTAGAGGGGCATTATGTGTTCTGGTCTGTGCGTTTGTCCGTTCGTTCGTTCGTCCGTCCGTCTTTCCCGCTTCAGATAAAGGTTTTTGGTCAAGGTAGTTTTTGATGAAGTAGAAGTCCAATCAACTTGAAATTTAGTACACGTGTTCCTTGTGATATGATCTTTCAAATTATAATGCCAAGTTAGAGTTTTTATCCTAATTTCACGGTTTCACGATTATAGATTAATACTAATATAATTTATTGATATTACAGCAAAATAGGTTGAGTGTGTAGATATGGTCGGGTTGTTGTCTCTTTGACACATTCCCCATTTCTATTCTCAATTGTATTAATTGTAAGCTGAAACGTGAAGTCATTATAAGGTTAGGTGAATAACCCTCCTTTAAGATTAGACTAGTCCGACATATAACAATATAAAAATATAAAAATTGCGGTTTTATCCAACACAATCATAGGTTTGAATGTACTTTTCAATTTAGATTTGTTTATATATCTATACATATATATATACAACTCGTCTAAACATCAACCCAACAATGTTAGATCTGTAAATTTGCTTTCGCAAATTTTTGGTTCTTCCCTCGCCGGGATTCGAACCCATGCTACTGTGATATCGTGACACCAAATCGCCTGCTTTGCAGCCGTCCCGTTAGACCACACGACCACCTGGGCTCTATATATAAGTACGTCTGAGTCAGTGACAACTCTACAACAGATTTATCCATCGGATCACCAGCAATGATGGTGATACATGGCTGTGTACATAATGTAAATACAACTCGTCTAAACATCAACCCAACATTGTTAGATCTGTAAATTTGCTTTCGCAAATTTGTTGTTCTTCACTCGCCGGGATTCGAACCATATATAATGGGTCATTTTCAAAAAATGTCGAATTTTGAAATTGAACAATTTATTAAAAGTTACTTATTCAAACAACCCTCTACATAAGCAAATCAAAACAAACAGTACTTTAAGAACAACATATTAAAAGATGCAATCTTAAAGATGTCATACAAGAATATCTTGAAACATTTTTTGATCGGTGGTACAATATTTTGTCTATCCTGTTACCATTTTCAAAAGAAATTCTAGGTTATTAAGAAAAGGTTTAGATAAAATGTTAAGCTTGTTTTACGTAGCCAATGAGATGGTTTTCAAGAGAATAAACTTCTATGTATATTCATTCTGTAAAATAATACAGTATTTGCCAATTTTCTAGGTGTACTGAAAAATTGCTCTAAAAATTGGATTTCAAAGGTTGTAAAAAATTACCACCAGTAATGCAAGTCTAAGATAGCAATTTATATTGTTCGGCATTTTTTCACCCTTTCAAATAAACCCAACATCAAGTAAATCCCTCATAAGTTAGTTTCTATTCTCTTTATTTCGTTGGTAACAGGAACGTACGTTTCTGATATATCACTTATGTTCTAATTCGTAACCTCAACCGAACATAAAACATTTAGCAATATGATACAAAACTCTCACATGGGAGTGGCCACTTGCAAAAGTCAAGTGCATTTTTATTCAGGTAATAAGTACACGTAATTCATCAGGGCCGTGACTACATGGTGGCAAATGAGGCAAATACCTCATGCTGGAAATGTAAAAAAAAAAAAAAAGTTGAAACAAATTAACAAAAGCTTGTCTTCATATTAAATTGTATTAACGACAAGTGTCTTACAACAAGCAAGTTCTCTTCACTCTCTGATGTCACCCCTGCATGTTTTTCGAGATCCATTTGTCTTATTTGTACCCGTGTTGGACTTTTGTTCATTTATTGTCATACTGTATGACTATAGTCTAAGTGTTGTATTGCATTTGTAAATGAGTGGTTTGGAAATGTTGCATGTCCACCGATGTCCAGACATTGCAATATTTTTAGAAGATACGATGCTACTGGACACAGAATAATTGTTCGTTTCTTCGTGAGTTTAACTTAATATCAAAGAATACAAAACTTGCTCTTTTTTGTAGATAAAACTAGATAGCTGACATGTTTTAAATCAAAGTAAGACCACCGACCAATCTTCCAGCTTCAAATCAGTTGAAAAAAACTACTAGTACTATGTTTTGCCATCAGACCTTTTATATTGAAGGGTTAAACGTGCAGATCTAACATTGTTGGGTTGATGTTTAGACGAGTTGTATATACATTATGTACGCAGCCATGTATCACCATCATTGATGGCGATCCGATGGATACATCTGTTGTAGGGTTGTCACTGACTCAGACGTACTTATAAATATAATTAGTTTCTGTGACTGTATCTTACATTAATTTGTAGGATCTTTTACTATAGATAATTTAGCTGATCTGTAACAATAACATCTTCATGCCTTATATATCATGTACTGCAGTACGCCGCTAGATTAAAACTGACGTGGAAAGGTAACACACGGCCAGCGAAAGCTCTATTTTTAAGAGCCCAGGTGGTCGTGTGGTCTAGCGGGACGGCTGCAGTGCAGGCGATTTGGTGTCACGATATCACAGTAGCATGGGTTCGAATCCCGGCGAGGGAAGAACCATAAATTTGCGAAAGAAAATTTACAGATCTAACATTGTTGGGTTGATGTTTAGACGAGTTGTATATATATATATATGTGTGTGTGTGTGTGTGTGTGTGTGTGTCCGTAGGACTAGACTTCTTCAAAAGTAGGGTGGTATAGATAACCTTGTAATGAATTCACGATTCAGCTAACAAGCAAGCTAACCAAATATATTTCTTTTTCCTACACTCAAGTCGTTTTGCTGTAAAGTATGGATTAACTCAGGACTACACTACCTGAACCGGTCTAACTTACTCGGGTGTAAAATCATATAGAAAATATTTAATTTAAAAGTTTACTAATTTTTCTTACTGTTTTAAATATAGCACATGTAATTTCCCTCAAATGTCCTTTTTTGTAAATCCAGGTTAATATTCCGGCGCTTAAATATTCTATGGTGTCGGCGGCCAATTACCCTATTTGCATTTTTTTTTTATCTTCGTTCAAATATCCCTACAATGTATGTGCATTTTCATATTTATGTTCAAATGTCCTTTTCTATCATATCATTTTGAAATCGATGTGGATCTCAAACTTAAAACGTTAAATTACAACCTTGTTTTATTGCAATGATAAGCGGGATGTGGGATTCTGATAAAACAATAAGCTAGATTCTGGATAAGAATACCCCTCACCCCCGCCCCTACATTCCCCCCCCCCCCCCCCCCCCCACACCCAAAATGAGACCCCAATTCAACGGAATCACAATTATATTTTATGAATAAACAAGAATAAATGTACATATCAGGTACAAGAAAGACAAAGAAAACTATAAATTTGGGTTTTTTTAAATGAAATTGATTATTCTTATAATTTACACTGTAGCATAAACCATTCTGAATATAAAAAAAAAAAGAAGAAATGGTATGATTGCCAATGAAACAACTCTCCACAAGAGACCAAAATGACACAGAAATTAATAGCTACAGGTCACCGTACAGCCTTCAACAATGAGCAAAGCCCATATTACATAGTGAAGTCTTTTTTTCTTAACGATATCAATGTGTTTACCATAGGATCAACATAATTCAGTTACCTATTGAAAGCTTAATGGATTTAAATATATAGATAAAGAACACATGTATTGAATTCGGATGATTGTATTCTTTATTGGTGTAGTATGGTATTCCTTTTGTTTATTGTCGAGGTTTCGTTTTAGATGAAGAATATTATTTGCACTGGACATCACATTGTTTGCCTACTCTTTTTCGTTCTAGTTCGATATAAAGTGATTGTCTAACATGATATTGTAGTGGGTTTTTCTTTATACCTCCGAACAGTATGCTACAATTGTTTGCTAGTTTGGGTCATGTCGGTTTCTACATTTTCAAAACAGAAAGGATTTTAAACAAATACAAAATAAACTTTACATTTTGAACAATATCCTGTTTTGACAATGTGCGTGTATAAAAAAAGCGTGTGTTTGGGGGCTTTTCCAATAAATAAAAAGATATGAATGCTATCCCGACTTACACATCTTATGGCTGTTTTAGGTACAGTAAGTGAATCTAAGCTGAAATACGTACATTATGTTCAACCTTTTTTTCTGTAAACATGACTTTCTACCGGAATTTGGTTACACGTAAAAAGAGTATCGAATCGGGAAAATTCAATACAGAATGAATAACACTAAAAAAATGACCTTGCTTGGTACGGACATCCCCTAAGAATTTATGAAGTCAAGCAATACTACGAATCGATGGCTTTATTTAGGAATAGCGGGAGCAATGCTGAGAACGTGACACCATTTGGATATTGTTTATCCATGCAGTTATGATTAAACTTTAGATATGACAGATATTATAATTAAAAAGCAGCCGTTGTCCTTTACTAGATGTGTTACATATACATATGTCCTGCTTACGGCATGTGTACGAAATGTTTACTGTTAACAAAATTTATCAATGAATTATTTATAGACTTTTACCATATACATATGTTTATATTTTTTTTAAACTTTTTAACCCTTTATTATTAATTGTAATTCGAAGCGGCATATTATCGGTCGTTATATCCGACACAAAAGACATCATGTAATCTAATTTAATTTTAATTGTAATTTTTTAGCTCCCAACATTTTTCTCTGGCACTTTTTTGTAGTCTTAGTAGCTGTTTTAATAGTGTCATTTACAGTCAGCTTAAATCTTGCCTCTATGTCATTGTATATAAAATTTCATGAAAACAAAAACAAAATAAGAGAAATAAGAAAATAAAAACATTACAAAACAGTATCTCTAGTCTGTATAAAAGTGTTTAATTTAAATGGCTTGAGGAAAGGAGTTGTCGTTCGTGACATTTATATTTCACAGTTCAGTAGTTTGAGTTCAACGAAATATACCTCTTTTAAATGGAAATTATAAAACATTTTGTTGAAAAATTTAACGAGTAAGTGAACAGGAACCATGACGTAAACAAGTCGAGGATAAACAAACTTGTACATGTACAAAGATAAGACGGTTCACAGATATACATACATATATCAGTAAGTTTATGTAGACAAAAGTATAGAAACAGTATTTATCTTATCATTAACCATAATTGTGACTATTATATATGTGAATCGTTGTTATTGTAGTTATTTAAAAGGTCTTTTTAAATATTATTTACAAATACATTGTACGTGTCACATACTTTTACTTTTAACCATTGAATGTAATATCTGGAAGATTTCAACTCTTTGAATCAAGATTTGGATGTTTGGTAGGGGAGGATTTAAGATGTAAGGGACAGCCCCCTTACACAACTACATATACATGTATGCCTAATACATAGACGTTTCATATGGCCTACTCCGAACTTTGCCAAGTCCCCCTCCCCAATCCTGAATGTGCATCTGGTTGTAACGAGATTGCTTATCACATGCATGTAGTTCGAAAGCCATACAAATAGTAATAATAATCTTATAAACCACTCGTCGTATTGTTTATACAATTTTGTTGAAGTTTATGAAAGGCATCAGTTCATGGACCGATTCAAATATTGTCCTTCTATAATAAGCAGCCTAAGAAAGAATATCACGTCCATTTGGTAATTGCTGAAGCTTTATTACCCAGTGTGGCCAAATCTGAACATTGATAACATTTAATAGCCAGCAGTGAGTCCGGCCCCCGGACCGACATGTTATCTCATTTGATATCTTTCCAAATCGTTTTGTTTATTTCAATCACAATGATTAGAATTCCAACAATTTGATGATTAACTTCAATAAAAGTTTATATTCACACATCGCGACACAAAAATGCCCTCGGTAGAAATAATTTATTTATATACTACGTAATTATTTCAAAGAAATGATAAAACAACATCATTTTGCGCTATCGTGTTTTACAACAATTAAAAAAAAATATATATTTGTGATTGTAACCACAAAACAACAAACATTCAAATTTACTATACATAAATTATGTAACAGATGAACTTATCAAACTTATGAAAGATTGAAACAAAAACACTGTTCTTATTTTCCTTGTACCACTTGGATGCAGATACACATTTATTGATGAAACATGTACATAAAACGTGTATTTTGTCAAACCAAAAAATAATTTCTATTGTGATAATGACATATAAATGGATACAAATGTATGAGAAGATCAATATCTTGTTTTGTGAGATATGTATCAGTCACATGTTTGGCAACAGCTGGTATACATGTATTATTTCCGTTTCATAAAATATTCTTTTAGAACCGTGCCTCCTTTACTGAAAAAAATATCTATTTTATTAAAAAAAAAATGAAACAATTAGAACCTTTTTATCGTACATGTAACAATGAAAATGAAAAATTAAGGGTAACAAATTATATGGTTATTTGGAATAGGATTTAGCTTTTAGGGGAAATAACATTGATAAAAAGGATTAATTGTTTTTTTGTTTGCCTAAAGTCCACATATTTAATTTTCTGTAAATAATACAGCAAACGTACTCGACAAATATAAATCAATCAATAATCCAGAGGCGGATTTAGGGAGGGGCAGGGGGGCCCGGACCCCCCCCCTTTTTTTGGGAAAAAAATTGGTTGCTTATATAGGGAATCATTGAAGAATGACTTGAGCGGGCCCCCTCTTAGGTTAGTCAGTGAGCCCCCACTTATGAAAGTTTCTGGATCCGCCACTGTAATCTGTACACTATATATAGGGGACATTAAAAAATATTGCGTTTTCAGGGTACCTATACATGTATGCTATTTAGATTTATACGCTTGACGTTAGCCAACATTTTCAAAATCATATGTTTCAAGGAAAAATGAAGAAATATTGCAAGTTTTTAAAAGATTATTTTTAAAGCAAATAATAATGACGATTTAGATCTATTTTGATTAAAATGTGTGTATGTCAAATATTTAGTTTAATGTATGTGCGTACATTCAGTGTCATGGTAAAAATTTAAAATTATTGTTTTCCTTATTGCCGCGAAATCTGCAAAAATGAATTATTTCAGAATGTTATAAATGATAGCCCAAACGAAAAATTACAGTTTCTGTATTATTCCACGTAACAAGTTTTTTTGTGCATGAATCGATGAACATGAAATGCATATTTATCACTGTTACCGATACTAGTTCAAAAAGAGAGGCGAAAGGTACCAAAAGGACATTCAAACTCATATATATGCCAAAAATAAATTGATAACACCATGCATAAAGAACAAAAAGACCAATAGACAATTAATCAACAACAGAACACAAAACACAACATTGAAAAACTAAAGACTCATTTAAAACACGTTCCCCACCAAAAAAGGAGGATAAGCCGATCCTGTTCCACATGTGTATATATCTTTAGTATATTTCTTTCTCTACATGTGGAATCCGTCGTGATCTGTGAAACAGATGTTCCATAACGATCAACCAACTCGTACGGGCGTCCGCAAAATTGACGAAGGGATAATTCCAACTTCACCACTTGGAACTCTTGGTTTGATTGCGTTATTGTGAGCATACCCTCTATCAAGAAAATCATTATAGCAAATACAAGCCCTGTATTATCGTGTCAAATGGGAGATAACTACTCCGTATGCACACGCTGCTAGAATTTTGCTACATGAAAAAGTTCAAAATTGCAACAATATAATACTTGTTAAATTTGCAATAACAGGTTTACTGCCAGTACTCTCAGATCTGTTCATTGTGTCTTTTTGTGCGGGGATGTATAAGTACCGGGCCACGTCCACTTGTATTTTTGTCCATCTGATGAGTTAAGCTTTTTTCAACTGATTTTTATAGTTCGTTCTTATGTTGTGCTGTTATACCACTGTCCCAGGTTAGGGTGAGGGTTGGGATCCTGCTTACATGTTTAACCCCGCCACATTATTTATGTATGTGCCTGTCCCAAGTCAGGAGCCTGTAATTTAGTGGTTGTCGTTTGTTCATGTGTTACATATTTGTTTTTAGTTCATTTTTTTTTTACATAAATAAGGCCGTTAGTTTTCTCGTTTGAATTGTTTTGCATTGTCTTATCGGGACCTTTTATAGCTGACTATGCGGTATGGGCTTTGCTCATTGTTGAAGGCCGTACGGTGACCTATAGTTGTTAATGTCTGTGTCACTTTGGTCTTTTGTGGATAGTTGTCTCATTGGCAATCATACCACATCTTCTTTTTTATATATTAGTTGGAAACCAAGAAACTAAGACCACAGAAGAAAATCCATACAGGTCGAATATGATCATCATTGCGGATCAGCGGCTTTAAGCTTACCGCATGGGATAGTTACTTATATTGTTAACGGATAACCTCTATATTGCTTTTTGGTTTTGGGTTGCTATCTGCCTGACTTCTTCAGGGAATCGGTAGCCGAATGGTCTAAGTTATTCATCAATTTTACATTAGCCTGCCAATTCAGTGGTTTTGATTTTCAACCCGAGCGTGGCAGGTGTGTTTTGATTCTTAATTCCACAGGTTTGTCTATTTCCCTGCCGATGGTCGGTGGATTTGGGTTGGTTTTATTTTTGTGGTACTCTTGTTCCTCCGTTAATAAAAAAAACTGGCGACTGCGAACTAGGCAATAACCGCTAATCAATCAGCCATCTTGCTTCATTGATACAGTATAGCAGCTTCCTTTCTTTGTAGAATTTAAATCTGATTACAAATATCTGTTTGTATCTTATTTAATATAAAGCTATCGCATTCGCATATATATATACACAGTTAAATAGCATAAATAACATAAATAGCTAACTCCAATGAATATTAAAAACAGTAATACCCCCCTCCTTTTTCAAATGGCAAAGTATAAAGCTCAAACACATCAAAGAAAGGGAAAATAACTGTAATATTCCTGACTTAATTGGTACAGACATTTCCTAATTTAAAGAAACTGGTGAATTAAACCTGGCTTTATAGCTTGCTAAACCTCTCACTTTTATCACAGTTGGATAGCATGTCATAATATTGTAAACAAAGTGTGAGAAAAACAAATAGTAGTTGTGTAAGGGAGCAACCATTGCATTCAAGGTGGTTGTGAGTGATGGATTTTTGCGTGAGTCGGAAATTTTTTCACGCAGATCGTTTTCAACGCTATATCAATCAAATTTATTTTTTTCAAATTTAACCATATAGATCCCTAAAGCCTCGGTCACACCTTACCGGATAGCACGAACGGACGCCTAACTGATGAAAATAAAAGTTGTTCGTTGACAAAATTGTTATCCATTGAGAGTCCGTTGATGTACTGACCGAATAAAACGGACGTGTAACGAATGCATAACGGACACACAACGGATATGCAATGTACGAGAAACGGAAACGTACCGGACAGAACGGATGTCGAACGTACACCCAACGGACGAGTACCGCATTAAACGGACACCTAACGGAAGCGTACCGGATAAAACGGATGAACAAGATATACGGAAAAATTAAAGGCGTCAATAATAATACATGTAAATCGCATAAATATTCGTTTCTGTGTAACTGGTTTTTGGTTTGTTCTTCAAAATGCCGCCAAAGGGCAGTGTCTGGCCTGAATAAGAGCTACTTGATTGTGAAGACGTGCCCTAGCTTACTCTAAAATTGATTCACGAACCTTAAGAAATCTGACATACCAATAATTGGTATTTCTGACGCAAAATTTTCAATTGGCATTTATCCTTTTCAGATCCGTTCATCATCCGTTGTATCCGTTATACGTCCGGTAGAAGTCCGTTTCTCATACTTTCAACATCCGCTTTATCCGTTAAACGTCCGGTAGAAGTCCGTTGGTGAATTTATCCTCCAGAACTCCAACGGATGTATAACGGACACGTAACGGATACAAAACGGAAACGAAACGGACCAGTACCGTACAAAACGGACGCCTAACAGACGTTCAACGGACATTTCATCCGTTGGACGTCCGTTCAAAGTTATGAACATGCTCAAAATTTTCTACCGGACAGAACGGACGTCGACGGATAAAACGTATGCTTAACGGACATGCAACGAATATGGACGGACGTCTAACGGATAAAAACAGACGTCTAACGGACATGACCGGATTGAAAAAAAGTTATTCGGTCCGTTCGAGCTATCCGGTAAGGTGTGACCGTGGCTTAAGAAATGGTGAAGATCTGGATCAGAACAAATTTTTCGTCATCTGCTTGACCGCAATATTTTCGTTTTCGTTTATGAATAGCTCTGTTTCGTCTGTTTCCTTGTCCGCTTTTTGCTTTATATCTTCTCTTAGTTTTGTCAGCTATTTGAGAATCTGCGATGACACGTACTGTCCCCAGATTCTGCGAAACTTCCAAAGAACTATTGATGTCACACACCCATCATTTTTTCTTTGTGACGTCAACATTTTACGGGAAACTTTTTGGTTATCAAGGGAACAGATAGCAATAAGGTGTATTCCTGACTTGATACAGGTATTTTCTTATTTAGAGAATAGTGGATTAAAACATGAATGACAGTCGCGTAAAACTCTAGAATAAAGTGTCTTGCTAATGTTAAAATGGTGTACTGAAATAATCTCAAATGACGTCACCAGTACGTCAGTCTATTTAAACATACGCGGAGTGAATGTGCACTTTTATATACCAGGTAAAATTATCATAAAGAATATCAGAAAGGTAGGTTTGATTTTGCTATAATTCTTTGTCCTTTTGCACATTTTAGTCATATACAGCTTGTTACGTGTTTCCCAGGACATCGATTTACAAAAATCCGTACAATTTGCTTTTTAAAAATATAATTTTTTTTAAAATACAAGTAACGTAAGTTTTCAACTGCGAGTGTTACAATGGTAATCGTAACTGATAAATGGAAACTTGCGTCCAGGGAAGCAAAAGGGTGCTCTCTTTCACGGTCGCGTTAGTGTCTAAAAATAGTATATTTCAAAACAGAAAGTAGGAAGAAATTGATCAAGCGTGGATCCAAAAAAGGGGGGGGGGGGGGTTCGGGGGTTGGTTTAGTAACTAGTGTTAGTTTCTAGATGCCAAAGCTGTGTACCTTTTTATTTGCTTTGAACTATCTATTTGTCTTCGTGCTACAGTATCGTGCCTCTTTTCAGTGGTCAATGACGTGACTCTTTTTATGCATCCCACTATCGTTTTTTTATTTGGACGTTCCTATTTCAGAAGGGGTCCTGACCAGAGATTTTTTCCCTTTTGGTTTACCCTTGCATTTCATTTTACTTAATTTGTACTTTATCGAGAAGTTGACATGCAAACATAGTCATCCACATTTTTATTACTGGCTGTATGGATCAAAGCTATATTTTTATTTGTGAAAAATCCGACTTTCGTAGAACATGAATCTAATTATTATATGAAAATTATTGAAACTGATGTTATTTTATAGATTATAATTTAAAACTATGTTTCTTGTGAGCAATCTCGAAGAATGATTGTTTTAAATCAAATATCGCAAAACGGAGTTCCATAACCTTTCAATATTTACAGCGTGCCAAGTCACTAAAATCGAACGCACCCTAGAAGGTGAATTGGTCCATTTTTATATGTGTTTCAACCAATATCTTAATTAATAAACTTGTTTTAGGAAACATTGCTAGCTCTGCATGCAATAATCCTCTATCTATCGGTGCTGAAGTACAAGGGGAAAGGTTTTGGACTTCCTAAAATATGTCCACTATGTTTAGCATTGAAACTACAAAAGGGTACATAAATCTAAAAGAATGCGGCAGTATTTGTACGGTTTTTCACAACAACAAAAAATGGTTTAACTAATTTCGACAAGAATAATGTTATAGTAACATTTTATATATGAAATACCTATGAAATCTCTATTTGTTATATTTATATACCAAGAAGAGATTTGTTTTACCAGTCTGTAAATCAGTAAATCCACGTGCTTGATAGTATTCCGTTGCATACAACATATAGAAAATCAGGTGAAGATTTTGTAACCTCGTACCAAATTTTAAGTTTATTCAAGCTTTTAAACTCGTCTACAGGTACCAATGATATTAATTGATCGTGGATATCTGGCATCTTTTTTTTTTATCCTAACTTGTCAAAGTTGCAAGCCGTGTTATTAATATAGGGGGGGCTAATTCCATACAACGAATCACCCCCCCCCCCACCCCCACCCCCCCCCCCCCGAGCAAAGCTAAAAAATCTTACAAACTCTACGCTTTCTATTTCAAAGTACCGTCGTACTGTTTGCATGATATGTGTTGTCACTGTACATTTCTGTATAATCTTGGCTTTCGGTATACTGACGAAATGAAATGAACTTAAAACAATTTTTTGGAACCATGACATGGTAGTTTTTGCGATTAAGTTGAATGTGACAAATTTGTGAACTATTTTGTAGATTTTGACGGATGAAATTAGTCGTGTGTTTATTATGGAGCGTTACATTGGTGTCATCACTTAACAGAGGGTTAATCATACAGGCCGAAGCTAAGTTAGACGGACTCAAAAATGCCTTGAGAGAATTAGAATATGAATTTCAAAGAGGTTAGTGTAAACATAAATTATGCTCTCCATTAATCAAAGTACTGGTCATGAAAGTGTTGATTTGCCAACCTTGCTATGATAGACGAACCTAAAAATGACTCGACATCAGAATATGAACTTCTATGAGGTTCAAGCAATTCTATATTCTTTTCTTTCATCAAAGTATCGTCGTACTGTTTACAGATAATCTAATCAGATATTGTTTACAGATAATCTAATCAGATATTAGCATTGAATATAGAAATATTTAAAGATAGTTTTTTTTGGGTCAAAATTGAAACAAAAGTTAAGATTTTAACAACAATAATTCTCCCTTTAATGTTATTGAATCAATTCAACTTTTAATTTCATTGATATCATATTTGTTGCTCGTTCATTATTTTGTACATAAATAAGCCTATTCCGTATTCGTTTTCTCGTTTGAACTATAAAAGCACTCGTTTGAACTATAAAAGCATTTGTCTTTTCTGGCTCTTTTATAGCTGACTATGCGGTATTGGTTTTGATCATTGTTGAAGGTCGTACGAATGGCTATTGTTGTTAATTTCTGAGTCTTATGGTCTCTTGTGGAGAGATGGCTCATTGGTAATCCTACCATATTTTCTTATTTGTATAGCGTAAGCGACTTATAATAATTAATATGTATTTTGACTATTTTCAAATTATAACTGTACTTTTAGATGAAAATCTTGTGCAAGAATGGTTCAGTTCCATCGACGAAGAAATGAGACGCTTAAACAATGAGTATGCTAATGCTGAATGGGACTTTGAAACAAATATGACAAATGAAACAGAAACTAAGGTAAACAATCAATTGTGTTATTTTGTGTTAGTTTATATTGTTGAAAAGCAAAAGTGAACGGGAATATATATTTACGAAAACTTTGCAGCAATTCACTATTAAACTAGTAAACGCAAACCCTCGTTTATAATGTTAATTTAGCATGGAAATGGATAATATAACAAAGAGACAACAACCAGACCAAAGAGAAAATAACAGCCGAAAACTAAATACTCTGCAACACGAACCAATGCTATTCCAAACGAATCAAACAACAAAGAAAAACATTTTCCACTTTAATCAGCTATGAGACAGCTAGCTTTTTAGAAAAAGCTTTTACTTGTATTGTGTTTACATTAGGTGATGTGAACATTGGTAGTCTTTGGATGTCATCTCGCTAGTTAATTAAATGGCGTCAAGTCTAAGATTCTCACGAAATGTTGACACATTTTAACGAATCCATAGATTAAAAATCGTTTATTTCTGACTGTTTGTGTAATTTAGATATACGGTTTAGAATGTTAAAAACAAATGTGAGAATATGAATGAAATCAGTGAAACTGACAGATAAGAGATAGATATTAATTTTAATGTTTCATTGTCAACAACTGACGGAATAATACTTTTTTTTATTTAACAGCATGTTCAGATGTCTATTAAAGCATCTAGATCCATGAAAGACATAGCATTTAAGGCTAGAGAACAACAAAAACTGCACTACTTGAGAAAAGATACGAGACGGAGGCTCCGGTTGATGGCACAGTTTTCTGATCCAACTGATAAAAATGTTTTAGAGTAAGTGTGTTGATAGAATCTTCTCATATCACGTGGGTGGGTTACCAAGAAAAAACAATCATATCGTCAAACAAGAGGTCAAAGGAAAGGGGGTGTTACGGTTCAAAATGATAAATTGATGCCGAGCCGCTCAGCGTAGCCAGTCGATTCTTTTGACAATTTGTATCGATGCGTGAAGGCTCTTAAACGCCACTGCTTTGGTTAAACCACAAAGAACATTCCGATATTGGAGAGGGTACATTTAACTCTTAGATACTTACTTCTTATTCTATTCATCTTTTTAAGGCAGTTGGAGAAAACTCGATCTGCACTTGAAAACATTTATGCTGCTGGTACCCTTAAAAAAGACGGCAAAGTTTATAACATGGAACCAGAACTTACAAAACTAATGCAAGAGGAGAGAGACCCGGATGTATTGAATTGGGCATGGAAAGGATGGCGAAACGAGACAGGCAAACAAATGAAGACTTTATATGCAGAAATGGTCAAATTATTGAACTTAGGAGCAGTAGAAAATGGTAGGGATCAACCAGCAATATTCCTCAAATAGGAAATATCAAATAGCAATAAAACAATTCAAGCTTTTAAAATAGTAAAAAATTCTGGATTTGTGTGAAAAATGTTTTATCTCTATTACCAAAACATTTATTTTCAATTATACATCTTTCGAGATAAGTCGTTTACAGAAAAGTACTCTCTTTAAAAATATATACTAATAAAATGAGAAATCGAAAGAAAATATTTTCTAATTTGTTATTTTTTTTTTAGAATTTTCCGATTATGGCGACGCTTGGAGAAAGAGTCAGTTTGATGATACACCTGAGTTACTTCAAATGTGCGAAACATTATGGAAAGAAGTTTCACCTCTGTACAAAAAGCTCCATGCTTTTGTAAGAATGAGACTTAAAGATTACTACACAAAGCACTATCCAAACTATAAGTTTCCAACTGACGGAACAATACCAGCACATCTACTTGGTAATAAGATGAAATGTTATATTAGTACTATGTAATGCAAGTAAAATTCCTTGTCCTTTTTTCCTTTCAAAGATATACACATTTTAAGAGTTTTTCTGAGCATATGATTCAAATGTCATGTAAGTATATTCAGGGATAAACGTTTTGATTATTAGAGATCAATAATTTAATAATGTTTCGTTTACCTGTTCAGTCCCATTTTACCCTTAGTTATGCTCTCTTGATACCAGAAATAGCTTTACACGGCACACGTTATACAATAAGAGTGGGGCTTTACGTTTACTGTGCGTCTCACCGTTCGAAATTTAGCTCGTTTGACACCTATCGGGTAACATTATTTAAGTCTTAGATAACCATAATTTGAAGTTACATCAAATAAATTTTTTTTACTCATGTTCAGTTTTTAAAGATGTAAGCTTTTAATTAAATTGTGTGTCTCAATTTAGACCTCGATTTAACGGTTAACTGAATATAAACTCGGGTTACATTTTTTTGGTAAAGACGGTTTAACATTAGGGTTATGGTCGCAACAACTTATGATTAACTTTGTACTCGCATTAATTATGATGTGAACTTTTGATATTCTTCTGAAATTCTGTCATGGCTACCATCTTACTTTTTTCCTGAAGACATTTTCATCTGTCTAAAATTATGATTCCAACTGCTAAACAGCTTAATGGTTAAGCACATAAAGATGATGTACAAACCAAACTAAGCATACAAGAGAAGTATTCAATATCAATTTTTATACAGGAAATATGTGGGCACAAGAGTGGCAAGGTGTCTATGAAATCGTCAAACCTTTCCCGGATTTATCAGAAGCTGACGTCACTAACGAAATGGCGAAACAAAACTATGATGTACATAAACTATTCACCATGGCGGAAGAATTTTACATGTCTCTTGGTTTGAAGCCAATGACAAAAACCTTTTGGGAAAAGTCAGTTCTGGTTCGACCTGAAAATAAAAAAATCCAGTGCCATGCTTCAGCAACCGATTTCTTTACTGACGAAATAGACGAACAATACGATGACTTCAGGTATAAAAATTAAAAAAAATAAAAAAAATAAAAAATTCGGGAAAATTTTCATTGTATGAATGAACTCAAAATCCTTCAATTTTTTTTTTTTTTTTTTTTTGCTTTTCTTAATTCCCGCATTTGCGCAGAACACAGACATTTACTTCCTTCTTTGGGTCTCGTTGTCGTGAGACTTTGAGAAGTCTAGTAAAGTATAGGAACTCAAGGAACACAATACCAATATTTCATTAATTTACTGTGATAAAGTCAGTGTCAAAAACAAAAAGTCCTTTATTCTATATATATATACCAAAAGATGTAGAAATGTTTAAAGCTTTATTGTGAATTTTGCCATGATATAATAATTATTCATGCTCATTTTAATATTCTGACGAGGTGAACAGAAGGTAAAATATTTCTTGAAAAGTTTGCTATGTATTTTAAAGTTCTAACCAAATAAAAATCCTTAAAATTTGCATTTGTGTTTAACACATTAGATGCGGACAACAAACCTCATGAAAATTATGGCCAAATAAACAATAAAAACTTCAGACATTTCTACATCTTATGGTAACAATTTTTAAAAATCGCGCATGAAATTACTTCGTAATATTATTTGAAAAATATAGATTTTGGTTGAAATGATAGAACATTTTTTGAGTGGAAACTTACTTTTGTCCTATGACTGTATATATATCAATGTTTCGAAAATGTTGTCAAAAAGAAAATGTTGTCGCCAGTTATTGTCTTTACTGCTCAAAATCTTTGATTAAATTGGGGTGCTGTTGAAAGGGCTATTATATATATATGATAAAGATAATGCGAGTTTTGTGCGTTACTCGTTCGTGAAAATAGCAATTATGATGTCAAACATTTTCTTTCATAGTTTTTCTGTAATTGGTATTTTTCGGATATAAAAGCTTTATATATATTACACGGATTTGGCTATACTTTTTGGACCTTTTGGATTATAGCTCTTCATCTTTTATATAAGCTTTGGATTTCAAATATTTTGGCCACGAGCATCACTGAAGAGACATGTATTGTCGAAATGCGCATCTGGTGCAAGAAAATTGGTACCGTTAATTTTATTAATGAATATATTGTTTTAATTCGTACTAGTTTTAAGCATCAAATGATTCTGTTTATGAATCTCGTTTACTGTTCGGAATGTTGTCATAATTTTCTTGTAAGGAAATAGACGAGAAACATTTTGAAAATCATAATTCATTTTATCTGGGAACAGTATGTTCCTAATATTTTATTGAAAAATCATGGTAATTATATTTCAATGTTGGTAGGATCAAAATGTGTACTGTGGTCGATTCTACCTACTTTGAAACTATTCATCACGAGATGGGCCATATACAATACTTCATGGAATATAGAAACCAACCAGTCGATTTCAGAGACGGTGCTAACCAAGCATTCCATGAGGCCATTGGTGATACTATATCATTATCTGTAAATACTAAAAAACACCTAAAAGCTGTCGGACTCATTCCTGAAGATCATACAAATAATCTGGATGAAGAAAAAAGTAAGTGTTGTTTATACAATTTGACACTGAGAGAGATGGGTTGATTACCAATAAGACAACTATCTACCAGAGTCCCGATTACGCAGATGAAAGAAATAATGAGCGGTAATCTCAGCTATAAAAAAAGTTCTGATATGACACAATCTGAAATAATTCAAAAACGAAAACAAACGACCTGATTTATAACAAAATAATTAACGTAACATAACAAGGCAGAAACAAACAACAACCTCCTCAATTACAGACACCTTTATACAATGTTTTCATTGATAAGAATACAAAGTAATCCTGGGTTCTCATCCAGTCCCATTTCTACTTATTTTGCTGTCCTCCTTTTCTGCTGGGACTATTATACTAACTAGTATAGTCCCAGTTTTCTCTGATGATGAAATGTTTTTGCAATTAAAAGGTAAACGTAGTGATACTGAAATTAAGCATTACAGTTCAGTGGTCTATGAATAAAGTTTAGCCCATGTTTTAGCCCATGTTTTACAAAATCTTTTTGTAGTCTAATGACTTAGGGAAAGTTAAGACATAAAAGTCGGACCGTGACAAGAATGTCCAACTGCGTGTATCTGTTGTTGTATTTATGTTCCAAAACAAATGTATTTGATACTACAAGCCTTAAAAACGAAAATGTTATTAATTTTTTTTTCAAAAGATTTGGCAGGTTCAAATGTATCAAATATTTTCTATGTTACTATATGGTTTTTTGTCGAGCCTGCAACTTTTGTTGCAGAAAGCTCGACATAGGGATAGTGATCCGGCGGCGGCTACGGCGGCGGCGTTAGCTCACTTCTTAAAATGTCCAATGTCCTTGACCTCATTTTCATGGTTCAGTGACCACTTGAAAAAAAAGTTCAATTTTTTTGTAATGTTGAATTCTCTCTTATTATAAGTAATAGGATAACTATATTTGATATGTGCGTACCTTGCAAGGTCCTCGTGTCTGTCAGACAGTTTTCACTTGACCTCGACCTCATTTCATGGATCAGTGAACAAGGTTAAGTTTTGGTGGTCAAGTCCATATCTCAGATACTATAAGCAATAGGGCTAGTATATTCGGTGTATGGAAGGACTGTAAGGTGTACATGTCCAACTGGCAGGTGTCATCTGACCTTGACCTCATTTTCATGGTTCAGTGGTTATAGTTAAATTTTTGTGTTTTGGTCTGTTTTTCTCATACCATATTTAATAGGTCTACTATATTTGTTGTATGGAATGATTTTTAAGTGTACATGTCTAGCGGGCAGATGGCATGTGACCTTGACCTCATTTTCATGGTTCAGTGGTCAAAGTTAAGTTTTTGAGTTTTGGTCTTTTTATCTAATGCTATATGCCATAGGTCAACTATATTTGGTGTATGGAAATATTTTATGATTTTTATGTCAGTCGAGCAGGTTTTATTTAACCGTGACCTCATTTTCACGGTTCATTGCACAGTGTTAAGTTTTTGTGTTTTGGTCTATTTTTCTTAAACTATAAGTAATGTGTTAACTATATATGTTGTATAGAAGCATTGTTAGCTGTACCTGTCTGCCTGGCATGGTTCATCTGACCTTGACCTCTTTTTCAAGGTTCAATGGTCTTTGTTTAGTTATCTTGGTTAATGTTAAGTTTATGTGACAGTTGTAATAAAGCTTTATACTTAGGACGATCAACATAATATCAATGATTAGTAAAGAAGACGAGACATTTCAGTGTGTTCACTCTTGTTCATTTTATCTTAGATATAAGTTGCAAAACATTTTGGAATTTATGGTCTTTAAGCTCTCCAGCCTCGTACTTTGTTTGACCTTTTTTTAAAAGAACTTTTTTATTTGAGCATCGATGAACAGCCTTTTGTAGACGAAACATGAGTCTTAAGTACACAATTTCAATCCGGGTATCTGTATTTTTCGTACTTTGGATGTTAAATTCCATTCTGTTTTCTTGGTATTGAATGCAGAAGTGGTATTTGTGCTGGTGTTAACTGTGCTCTCTAATTTCAGCTGTTCCCTTTTACTCATTTTCATTTCCCTATCTCTCTTCTTTATCCACATTTTCTTCTGATAAGACATGTTCTCTCGCTGTTTTTTCTTCATTAATCTGTTGTACTCCCGCTTTGTGCTCAATGATTTTCTTGTATTAACAGTTTTCTTTTTCTTTAACTTAAGTTTAACAATCAAATGTGTCTCAAGATCTGGTTTTTTTTCTATTCTCTTTTTCTGATCATACTTTTTTTGGCGAATCTTTGCCAGGTCCAACTGATGTTGGTGTCTTTTTATAGCCCACTCTGCAGGTTTCTTCTTTTTCAGTTCATTTTTTAACCGATCTCTGTTTGCCTTTGCTTTACTTTTCTGTGTTTGGAGATATTCAGCAAACTTTTCGGGATCGTTTTGCTTCAATTTTCTTCTGTAATCTGCAGATGAACTGGTCATTTTGATTTCAAACCTGAAAGACAAAAATATGATTCACAAATCTGGTTCATATTCAAAGCAATCAAAATATAAATCTTATCTCGAGGTCAGCACATTTTCATGGTTGATAGACATGAATTAGCAAAGGATTGTCTACAGTGAATCTGAAACACATATTTGGAACAGAACATGATAATGAGTTAAATACTGACCCTTTTAAAATACAAGGAGGTCATGCTAAGCTTAATTTTCAAAGTGCTACGGCTCTAGGCAATAATTTGAGAAAGACACCCTTAACGGACACATTATTCTGACTCAAAGAACAGAAGTCTTTGCATTAACTCCTTATAAATGTTATGAATATATTGTATCAGAACAGGCATAAATATTGTATGTACAAAAATTATGCATTGCAAATTTCCCATGTATATAATTCAAATTTGCAAAAAACAATTTGTTAGCGATGGACAGACCTTTGATCTAGGAAGTTGTACATACATCATGACACACCCTCTGGTGTTGGTTAAAATGGATGTCAAGTATAATATTTGAAATCATAACGGTTCTCAAGATATAGAGCAGACACGATCTTCACCACAAGACACGGGGTTGTCAACTGAAATCAAAGTTTTTTTTACCTTGACCTTTGACCTAGGAAGTTGTACATACATCATGACACACCCTCTGGTGTTGGTTAAAATAGATGACAAGTATAAACTTTGAAATCATAACGGTTATCTAGATATAGAGCGGATACGATCTTCACCACAGGACACGGGGTTGTCAACTGAAACCGAAGTTTTTGACCTTGAACTTTGACCTAGGAAGTTGTACATACATCATGACACGCCCTCTGGTGGTGGTTAATAAACATGTAAAGTATAATGTATGAAATCATAATAGATATGGAGCAGATACAAAGTTAAAGTGTTACCGACGGACGGACAGACTGATCACTATAGGGTGACCCGCCTAAAGGCAGGGCCTTAATGATTCCTCTTCGAGCCAAGAAAACTTTGATGACAAAATATGATTGAGAATGGAAATTGGGAATGTGTCAAAGAGACAACAACCCGACCATAGAAAAAACAACAGCAGAAGGTCAATCTATTTCATACATTGAGAAGTGAAATTTCAAACTATTGATTCTGAGAAATTACTGCACCAGTGTATCCCAAACTCTGTCAGACTAACAAAATATTAACAGTAATTCTGTCACAAGCGTGTTGTTTGGGATCCAAGCATGACAAAAGAGAAAAAAAAATGTTAAGCCTATCTGAATTTTTGTACAAATAATTTTTTTTTTTTCCATAATTGGATTTTAAAGGCTGCAAATTAAAACATGGATGAAGTTTTCTTCAATTTTGTACTTGGCTTTACAACTATTTTGATTTGAGCTTCACTGATGAGTCTATATTTAGACGAAAGGTGTCTGGCGTATAAATTATAAGCCTGGTACCTTTGAAGACTATTAAGTACATCTCATTTTAGAATTATGAACCATTTCAATGGAGGTTCATTTAAATCCATTTTTTTAATGATTCAATATTAAATTGGTGGAACCATAAAGTGAATAATGTTACTCTACAAAATAAACGCAAAATTGGGACTTTTGAATGGATCGTTAATAAACGTAGGTGAAAAAAATGTCAAAATAGGTGCAATTTGGATACCTTAGCACTAGCAAGGAGACTTAATATAAAATATTAATGCATTGTACAGCTTTTTGATTATGTTTTGTGGTCAATGACATAAAAAATACTGTTCTTGTGTCGATTTCACAAAAAAACTTACGAATAAGATTTATCTTTAAAGTATATTGATTTGTTCATGACTTAAGACCAATCTTAGTCAGTGGCGGATTAAGAAATTTTCATAAGTGGGGGCCCACTGACTGACCTAAGAGGGGACAACTCCAGTCACACTTCAGTGATTCCCAATATAAGCAACCAATTTTTTTTCCATAAAAAAGGCTGCCCCCCCCCCCCCCCTAAATCTGCTAGTCGTAACTTTTTGTGTGAAATCGACCTCTGGACGTCAATATTATTCCATAAAAGGATTTTTTAACACTACCAACACAAAATGGGGTTAGTCTTTATTCTTACATTCCGTAGGCTAACCCCTACTACAGAATATTTCTTACATAAATATTTATAAATACCTGACCGTATCCATGCATTCAGTGTCTTGATAATTCCACAGTTGATACCACAACACCATTTTTTTTTGTGTTTATAAAATAATGTTTGCTTGTATTTTATTTCATTTTTTTGTGTGTTGTTGGTTGTTTCTTTTCTTTTTTTTTTTTTTTGGGGGGGGAGGTGATTTACTTTTATGTATTGATATGCTGTGTCAATTATAATATAGTGTTGGTTGTCTTATCAATGAACACAATAGATTATGTTCAAAATCTTTAGTTAGCAATGATAATATTGTTAACCAACCTATTTTGTGTAATGGTCTGTCAAAATCTTACGTCTGAAAAACATTAATGCAGAAATTTCTGTCAAATCTTACGTCAGAAATACATAAATGCTTCAAATTTCTGTCAAAATCTTACGTCCGAAATCGAATTGTCTGTCCAAATCTTATGTCAGAAATTTGTCAGTGATGAAAGTCAAAATTATCGTATAATACGCTATTGACAGTATCGCCGTTTTAGAAAAAACATTGAAAGGTGTTTTAGGTTGTAATAGACAGCTTCTTATGCTCAAATAACTGTCGCTTTGTTGTTTTCTAAAGGTTCAAGTGCGAACGTAAGAAGGGCGAACGTCAGATGCATTTGACCGACACTGAATTCTTACCTGTTATCTAACAGTTTGAAGTTTCCGCGTCCATAGTTGCAATTCTCGCAAAAGTTCGCAGCGCCCCGCAAGACGAGATCTGTGTACACGAACGATAACTGTAATTTTTCATCATCAAAATATTGCGAACGCAAGACTGCGAGTTTGACCGATCTTACGTCGGCGATGTATTTTATAAAATAATTGATTTAATTTTATCAATTTAAAGGTTTAACAAGTTAATTCCGAATTCCACTTAAAAGGTAAACACAGCCGTGGTAAATCTCGGAAAATACGACTAACTGGTGGCGTTTTAGGTACCTGTTGCGAACGCAAGATTTAATGACGGACCTGATGATAAACGCATTCCTTTTTGAAAATTAAATTTGTTGATCACAGTTCATTGCTAAACAACTTAAAAACCATTATTTAGAAAGAAAAATGTTTAAATAACCGAAATACACTCGTACAATTTTCAGTTTTTGGAACTAAAATAAAAAAAATCAACACAGCACATTCTATAATAAAACGGGAGCTTTATCTGTCAAATTTGTTGCATTTTTACGACTTATCTTACCTATTTTTCTTTAAATGCAAACAATCGTGTCAAAATAATTATTTTTATAAATTAATCTGACATATTTATCCATACTAACATCTACAAGTTTGTTTTTTAGTAGCATTTTCGTTGTTTTTTTTTCATTTATTAATTTTGACAGACATTGCACTTTCTTACATGGAACCTGCCTTTATACTTAGGACTATCAACATAATATCAAGGATTAGTATAGAAGGCGAGACATTTCAGCGTGTGCACTCTTGTATTGTGATCAGTAAATTTGCTTTAAAACATTACTACAATGTGTGTGATTTAACGTTTTTCTGACATTAGATAAAGTTGTTTTCAAATTGATACTTCTCCTCGTCTCAATATAAACAATGTTTGCTTATGTGGTGGACCTGAACACATATAACAACCATAAAATCAATCTTACGGGGTTCAAAATGCCGAATTGTTTGGGTTTTTTTTCTTCATTTGTTTGTAATGTTGTTTTATTCCTATAGGTTTTACATTCAGTATATAATTCTTTCATCTTAAGCTGCCGTATAATTTCAATCCAAAACTACAGTTCGGTTATCACAGATTTCACAAATATATATTTAGAAGCTATAAACACACATTTATAATAAGATGACGAAAATTCTATGCGTTGAACACCAGTTGCGAAACGTCAACTTAAATACCAGCGTGTACTTTTAAAGAAAATACACAAAGCAAGCTATCCGGTTCAATTAACAATACTTTGTACGTGCACATTTTCTTTTTCAGAAAGAGATTTGAACATGCTTATGAAGCAAGCATTGTTTAAGATAGCCTTCTTACCGTATGGTTATCTGATAGACCTTTGGAGGTTTCGGGTATTCGACGGAACAATCCCAGAGAGCGATTACAATAAAGAATGGTGGAAACTCAGGTGAAACAAAATCTCTCTTAATAACTTACAGAAAATGTACTGGAATTACTTTTTTTTTTTCAAAAATTAACTAACAACTCTGAAAATACAAAACGATAAACAGAAGGGTTTAAAAAAAACAAAAATCAAAACAGCTTGAAGTTGCAACAAATGTCGTCGATGGGTAGCCAAAATCTTCTTAACCTGCATCTGTTAAAAAACCAATGTCTCGTTTGACAAAGGGACAAATACAATACAAAACAGTGCCTATATAACTACTTAAATATCACAAAAATGTGCATGACGGTCATTGTATTGTCTTATGTGAATTTTTTTCATTCTTTCAATTTTGATTTTGTGATATTTTCATTGACACTCAACATGTTGGGTCCTGTTTCATTGAAATACAACCAACATATTTTGTTATATTTTGAAAATAGTTTAATTTTGCTGAACGATATTTTATATATTGTGTTTTAATACTTGTAGGTTAGAATACCAAGGAGTGTCTTCACCTGTTGTACGAACCAGCGAAGAATTTGATCCTGGAGCAAAGTTCCATATACCATCCAACTCGCCGTATATATGGTATGTTATTTCGTTTTTAAAAGATATCATTAATTTAGTCTTTTCTTTCTATATAATAATTTTCTATACCACTCACATCATTAACTTTTTTATAACAACTATTTTCCGATTATAACATGTATAAATGATAACAATTTTATTGCACCAGATGCGCATTTCAATAGTTATGTCTCTACAGTAACCAAAAATAATAATATCAAAAATCAAAATCAAAATTCTGATGCAATGTCGTAGAGTAGATAAAACTAACTAAGGATCCTACATTATAATATTCAAATCTGGACAAAAAAAATCACAGCTTTGTAAGAAGAATATATATATTCCTCAATACGAAATGGTTTGAAAATTTCATAACAGCAAATTTCAAAAATAACAATTATATGTGTCTTTTTATGAACGTTTCTTGTATTTTAGTTACTTCGTCAGTTTTATAGTACAGTTTCAATTTTATGAATCCCTTTGTAAGGCGAGCGGACATACGGGTCCCTTGCATACCTGTGATTACTATCGGTCCAAAGGAGCCGGTGATAAATTAAGGTAAACATAAACTTATATAGATAATTCCCATGTCTTGTTTTCAAACTCTTCAAATTTACGAATATTAATTTGTAATTATAAACTTGCTTCCACATTTAGACATAGTTTTTTTCTAGATATGTTTGGGTTTTAATGACGATTTCTTGAGCAAGAAATACATACAAACAATCACAGACGTGTTGATTTTAAATTTAAAAAAAATAGAAGACAGAAAATGAATAAAATTTGCATCCAGAATAACGAATTACTGTTAAAAAATCAACAAACACAACGATGTTATCAGTTAAAAAAACTCAACCAAGAAAGTTTTTCAGGTTTCCTAAATTATTAACTTAATAGAAGCACCAGCTTACCCTTAAATTATCAAACTTCGCAATTTCGGATTCATATACTTATTTTTTTTGTAAATCTTTTCAGATCATTCCTGGAGTTGGGGCAAAGTAAACCCTGGCGTGAAGCAATGAAAGTTCTAACTGGCAGCATGAATATTAAAGCTGATGCTATAACAGAATATTTTCGCCCACTGACCAAATGGTTGGATAAGGAATTGCAAGAAAAAGGTCAAACTGTTGGATGGGAAGGCGCCAACATTAATTTTGAATAAATATATATTTGTCTATTGTCTTACAGTTTGAACTTAACACAATAATTATAGTTGCTCCAGCGCCACAGATGTAAAACGTTTCTCATTGTAAAGCAAGCATAGGTATAGCTTGAGGAGAAGATGTTACTAAACTGAAAAACTTATGTCTAATATAAGTGAGAGGTTTTGCCATTTGATTAGGGACTTTCCGTTTTGAATTTTTCTCGGAGTTCAGTATTTTTGTGATTTTTTTTCCCCATTTGCTCTTTTTGAACATCAGGATGTTTAAACACAAAAAGGAACAAAGTTAATGGCACTGTGCTATAAACATAAGCTTAGCATATATATATATTAACTCCTTACAGATACCCGGATTGAAATTGTGTACTTAAGACTCATGTTTCGTCTACAAAAGGCTGTTCATCGATGCTCAAATAAAAAAGTTCTTTTAAAAAAAGGTCAAACAAAGTACGAGGCTGGAGAGCTTAAAGACCATAAATTCCAAAATGTTTTGCAACTTATATCTAAGATAAAATGAACAAGAGTGAACACACTGAAATGTCTCGTCTTCTTTACTAATCATTGATATTATGTTGATCGTCCTAAGTATAAAGCTTTATTACAACTGTCACATAAACTTAACATTAACCAAGATAGCTAAACAAAGACCAATGAAACATGAAAATGAGGTCAAGGTCAGATGAACCATGCCAGGCAGACATGTACAGCTAACAAAGCTTCCATACAACAAATATAGTTGACCTATTACTTATAGTTTAAGAAAAATAGACCAAAACACAAAAACTTAACTCTGTGCAATGAACCGTGCAATTGAGGTCATGGTCAAATAAACCTGCGGGACTGACATATAGATCATAATATATTTCCATACACAAAATATAGTTGACCTTTGGCATATAATATTAGATAAAAAGACCAAAACTTAAAAACTTAACTTTGACCACTAAACCATGAAAATGAGGTCAAGGTCAAGATGACATCTGCCCGCTAGACATGTACACCTTACAATCATTCCATACAACAAATATAGTAAACCTATTGCATATATAGTATGAGAAAAACAGACCCAAACACAAAAACTTAACTAAAACCACTGAACCATGAAAATGAGGTCAAGGTCAGATGATACCTGCCAGTTGGGCATGTACACCTTCCAGTAGTAGTGTTATGCCTGTTCTGGAACAGCTTCCGGTTTAATCGTATGCCTGTTCTGGAACAGGAGGTCAATCAAAGTTCAAATAAGTGACATTCCAACAATTGTGAGAATGATGTCATCAAGAATGTTGTAACCTTAGGAATGTGTGGAATTTGTGTACTGATGTATTGTTGATTATATCATTGGTATACCTCTTTCAATAAAGAAACTAATATGTTGTTTTCTCAGCTAGTAAATGATGTGATAAAGAAAAGATGATTAAAGCAAATTAAAATTTGTTCACATCTAACATCAGTGTTTCAAGTGGCTAAATTATTTTGTAAGTAAACATCATGTTCTCAATAACCTATATGTATATATAATATAAAATTGCGATTTTTATCCAACGCAATTATAGGTTTGAACGTAGTTTTCAATTTAGACTCGTTTATATATAATATATATATATAAGTCGTCTAAATATCAGCCCAACAAAGTTAGATCTGTAAATTTGCTTTCGCAAATGTTTTGTTCTTCCTTCGCCAGGATTAGAACTCATGGTACTCGTGCCATCAAATCGCCTCGCACTATGTCCGATGCGAAAGACCACTCAACCACCTAGGCTTTACTATGGTACATTGTTTTAAAATATGTTACCTGAGTTTTTTTCATTGAGAAAATTATGCAGTGTATAGTTGTTAAACATCAATATATAAACATATAAACATATAACCTGATATAGTATTCAAAAATATGTTACCTGAGATAGCGCTTTGATTTAAAGAAATACACCAGTCAAGGACAATTATGTGATAAATACTATTATGTATTTACACTATATTTTGACATTGATGACATGATGTGTAAAATAGACGATAAACAACTATACATGTCAACATCAATAATATTCATACATATGATAAAGTCTTTAACATATGTAAAAAACAAATAAAAAAAACCGCTAAAATTGAAAACGTACCTGAAACGAAATATATTGAGCTCATTTAATCGATATATATATTAAACTTTAAACTATAAATTAAATTTTGAACTGATTTAAGGTATGAAAAAAGTTACCTTATTTTTTTTCTTCTTTGAAACAGGTTTCTAAATAAAAATAAATAAATTGATTTTTTTTTTAAAAAGAATTGCACCAATATATCATAAAAAATCATAGAATAAGTATCAAATGAAACCCATAAAAAAAACCAATCAAAGTATACACATGATTATATAAAAAATAATTTGATAAAAAATATATCTGAAACACGGCAAAACCATAAAAATGCGACAATATTCTATATACTAAACTTGGATAAACTAGTAACTATGTAAAATGAGACATATATATAAACAATCAAAAGAATGACTTAAATATCAAACTGTAATTTATAACATAAAAATTTGTCTATAAACCCATCAAGCGCAAGACTCGAAAAATATCATTTTCATAAACACCATCTATTTTAATTGAAATACCCGACCATGTAGTAGCTGAAGGTGTGACATATCACATATCACATAATTGATTTATGTAAAAACACGACACATACCACATTTCCTGTAAAATAAAAAACAGCAAAAACTTCCTTTCAGAACTGTCTCGAATATCTGGAATAAAAGTGGGGAATGGTTAAAAAAAAAGATTAATGTATTGATAGTTAAGTTCTATCTTTACATATTAATATTAACAACACTAAGAATGTTAAGGTATATATCATATAAAAATCAGTTATATTAAAAGATCATATATTAAGAAAATAATTGACATAAATAAGTGTTTAATTATATAGATGAGAACGTTTACAACTTAATGATTTTATATGCATTGGTAAAGCTAGATTTTTAATATGAATTTTGAAACATTAAGGAACTCTCAAAAAGAAGCAATAAGATTGATAAAAAGAACTTCACATACAAAATTTACACAAACAAAATTTTTCCATCCATAGTATTGTATTTATGTACGCATTTATTTATCTGTTTCTGAATAAAATATTGTTTACACTAAAATTTGACAAGTTTGGTCTTATAACTGTGGTTTTTTTTTGTCTTTGAGACCTTCTCAGTACTTCCATTACATTGACATATGGTATTGGTTGATTCTGAAGGGATTATTTGTTTATTCTGAACAAGTGCTGGAGCAATGGGATGGTCCTGACCAGCCTATGGTTTATCATCTTGTTGTGCAGCAGGGTTTTCTTGGTGGTTAAGTAAATTTTGAAGTCTTTGTACAAATTTTCTTATAATTTCTATGATACCTTCAACAATCATCACCACAGCTAAGATATATTCTGTAAAAATAGTATTATCTACTTATTATTACATCTCTTGTTTCATCTACTGATATTCCATCATCAATTGATGTATAATCCTCATTTTACTTCTATCCAGTTGAAATTGTTCCATTTGAAATTCTTCAATAGGAGCTCCTTTTCTTTTGATATTTGATTATGAATAATGTTGAAGTGCTCAAAAGGATGATCAAAACTGAAAAATAAGAAGAATATCCGAATATCATGGCTCGCACATTTCAATTATTTGTTTTTTTTCTGCCACAAGATATGATATGAATAGTTTTATTTTGAAGGCACCATATAACATAACTCCAAATGCTATAGCAAAAACCACTGAAAAGATGAAAAAAATAAAGATAGTTATTTTGAACTTACCTTTCTTCTCAGTGTTTTATTGTGTAATTATATTTTCCTTTTCTGTGATTTTTTTTCTTTCTTTAGTTGTATTTCTTTTGTTTAAGTTGTATTTCTTCTTTATGAATATGTTTTTTTTCTTTAACTGTATTTCTTATGTTTAAGTTGGATCTATTTTTTATAAATATGTTTTTTTTTTTCTTTAATTGTATTTCTTTTGTTTACGTTTGTATTTATTTTTTGTGAATGTGTTTTATTTTTTTTTTTTTTTTTTTTTGGCTAAATTTATCATAACATGTCAACAATTCTATTGAATACCTACTTTTTTTTATTAATACATTTTATGAACGTTTACTTAAATATATATCCTACCAAGCTTACCCCATAAAATTAAAAAAGTAACTAAATAAACTCATGATATATTGCAAGAATGAAATTTTGTATTTGCGTAAAACACGCGTTTCGTCTAAAAAAAAAATCACTTGTGACGCTCGAAGAAACAAAGTCGAGCATTATAGTCCATACCAAACGACAGAAATACAGTGTTTTGTGGTCATTGCTACACGAAATAAATGGATTTTATGTAGATTTTTTTTTAAACAAATGTATGTCAAATTGTTTAAAGGACAAACAAAATATGAAATATAGAACCCCATCTTGAGCCTGATATTACACACCATTTCAGTTCCTGGTTTTTTTTAAGACCTTGCTTTACTTTTTACATCAAAAGAATGTAAAATGTCTGCAAACCTCTTAGTTCATGTTTAACGAGATCAATAATCTATTGTTATGCCAAATATAATTATCTACATGTATTGTAATTGTTTCTATCTTTTCGAATAATGACTGCATGAATTTTACTATATATATATATAGATATATATGAGACCGTTTGTTGTGTTTCAATACAAAATATGATTGGTTTAAATGACAATTATGTATTGTTTACATGTTAATATTTGGATAATGCAGTACTGTTTTCTTATAAATTTTTTTGCTGGTATATAGACTTTGAAGGGGTTCTTTTAAAACAAATACACATAAAAAAGTTGATAAACAAAATTGAAATTTGGGAGAAGTTTTCGGGGATAAAATTTTCGTTCTCTTTGTTACATATTCATATTTTATGCAAAACAAACCCATTTCAATGATCTCAATTTCTAGTAATCAGAATGATTTCTTTTACATTCTAAATATTCAAGAAGGTGCTATATGTATATATAAATATATATGTATTAAAAACTGTAACACAATTAAAATATTGTCCATACAATTCTGTCATTACGGCCCTCTTCATTGGAATAAGTTCCATATCTATATGTTTTTAGGGTAAAAATCAATGATACAAACAAAAATAGTTCATATAGAAAAGAAAGCAATAAAATGAATAATATGTATATATTTATAAATGTATATGTTGAAATAAAGAATTACTAACAAAATAGATAATAAGTTAACGGAAAAGAAATTTGAGAAATTTGAGGTGATTTAACCCATAAAGAAGTCAACCCATTTATGGTTAAAGTATTTTGTAATGGGGGTTTATTCTCTAAAATATTCCTTTTCATGTAAGAATTCTTTAAACTTACTGATTTTAAGAAGATGCTAATATATATATATATTTATTTTTTTAGAAATGTTTTTTGTTGCAATAAAAGAATCGATAGTAGTTTGTATAAGTTTTATGTAGACTGAAGATGTGCGAATATTCTGGTAGCTGCTTTGTCAAATCAAACATATATAGCTACAGAAAACTTTTGACAATATTCTGTTACACAAAAAAAAAACCAACTTGTTGAAAAATCCCTAACGAAAAAAAAAACACCGTTATAATATGAATAATTTTTAGAAGCAGACGAATTTCTGATTAAATTTTCGTAGCCATATTTGGAATAATGTTTTGAAATGTGTAGGTATAAATTCCTGTCCACTTCCATTCAACATGTTTGTAATCTGGCAAAACTGTTCTATTATTACACATTTAGTTAGTAGAAATACTGGTTTGCCAAATTATTGGCTTGCCATCCTTGATGATTTTATTTTATATGAACAGACTCGTACCAATACTGAGTCATACTTGAGTTTTGAGATTTCAGAGTTTCTTGTTTGAAATTATTTTTGTGGAATTTAAACAGGTGCATACGGACAGTTAACACAAAGTCAGTATTGAAAATATCATAAACTGTACAATACCTTCAAAATAGACAAGATGAAGGCATCTCACTAAAGTTCATTTAATGGAATAATTCCCCGAATTAAAAAATATGTAGCTACTATTAGAACAGACCAATTGATCCTTCTAGGAAATCAAATACCGTCATATATAAGACCTTCGGATTTGTTAGACATTATCGGTCCATTTTTGTTTTGTTTAAAAGTTTTCTTTCTTTCTAAATTTAATTTGCCAAAACCTGATATTTTATTTATAATGGTTACTGTATACTTTTGTCCTTTAGCTTGCCTGACCTCACAAGACACACGAGATATTGCTATGACTTGGAAAATTTTGGAGTGAATAATAATGTTTTTCTTTAAGTATATACATAAATAGATAAAGATTATAGCATTAACTGGAGTTAACTAATTTATGGTTGAAGTATTTTGTGATGAATTTCATTTCTCTGTAAAATATTCCTTTACATGTAAGAATCTTTGAAGCTTTTTCTTTCCTTCTAAACTTACTGATTTTAAGAAGATGTCTTATGATGTATATATAAATGTTTTTAAATGTTTTTTTGTTGAAAAAAAAGAATCGATAGAATTTTCTGTAGGTTTTATGTAGATTGAAAGTGGGTGAATATTCTTGGTACTGCCTTGTCGGCTGCCAAATCAAATACCATAATACAATGCCATAGTACCATTAGGGCTTATACAAAGACATCAGTTTTCCATTATTTTTTTATTAAAAGTTTTCTTATTTTCTGAATTAAATCAGCCAAAACCTGATTTCTTTTTTATAGTTGTTACTGTTTACTTTCACCTTTAAGCTTGCCAGACTATACTAGGTACGTGAGCTTTTGCTATAAGTTATTGTTTGCTAAAATGGTCATAAACTTTTCAAAATCGTCACTTCGAAATCCACTTGAAAGCTCCAATTTTCACTAACGTTTGTATAAAGATCCTTAGACTATCTAAAGGATAATGTGTTTGATTGTTCCTTTCTATGAAAATATAGAATAACTTAACCTTTTATTTTGCTCATATCTTAAATAATATGATATAATGTACCAAGTCAGGAATACGGCAATTTTAATTTAATAAAATTGAGAAAGGAAATGGTGAATATGTCAAAGCGACAACCACCCGACCATAGAGCAAACAACAGCCAAATCGTCACTTCGAAATCCACTTGAAAGCTCCAATTTTCACTAACGTTTGTATAAAGATCCTTAGACTATCTAAAGGATAATGTGTTTGATTGTTCCTTTCTATGAAAATATAGAATAACTTAACCTTTTATTTTGCTCATATCTTAAATAATATGATATAATGTACCAAGTCAGGAATACGGCAATTTTAATTTAATAGTTCGTTTCTTTGTATGTTGCATTGTCGTTTGTATTTTGTTTCACTTCCGCGTTCTGTTGTTTAGTTGTTTTACTCTTATAGTTGATGCGTCCTCGATTTAAGTTTGTAGTTCGGATTGCGTTTTCTCTCCATCAATTTATGATTTTTTTACAACGGTATACTACTGTTGCCTTTATTTAAAAGATTTCCAATTTGTAGAAGGTATATTGGCATTCGGAGCTAAACATATTTTACAGATATCTACAATATTACATAAAAAATACAATTGTTACTAAAAAATCCGTAATTTCAAAGTTCACTGGTACAATATTGCAATCAAAAGAATGCATATTGTCTTTTTTAAATAATAAAGATAACAAATTTTATATATGTTCAACCTTGAAAAAAGAAAAGTATAATTTTGATACATAAGTTTTGAAATGTTCTAAACATAAGCTGCCATTGATTGATTACATATTCAATGTAACAATAAAAAAAAATGAGTGGAAAAAGAATCATTTGATGTATAAGATATAAAGTTATTCCAAAGTCAATTAACCTATATGAATCTACGCCTAAAAAAGAGTTTATCAAATAATGGAAGAGTTTGTATAAAACTGAAATTATTTTTTACAGATAAAATTTCTGAAATATTTTGTTGAAAATAGACCTTAAGCATATATTAATGTACTTTCAAAAAGAAAAAAGTACAAAAAGCATACTAAATAAGTATAAATTGATCTTAAGCCTTAAACACTACAAATTACTGTGGGTCAATCAAAGCGATAGCACATATTTAATTATGGAAATTCATTCAGATGGGAGAGAAGTAGAAATTAGTTATTTCTTTTTGCTCATATCTATGCTAAGATGTTTTACAAATAAGCCTGAATGGAAAGAACGCTTGTTTTATACTGTTCTTCCAGACAATATGGTTTGAGGCAAAGTTTTGCACTTTCAATAAGTTACTTAATAAGTACATTTCAGTAATATTTGAAGCGCTCGTTATCCTTCAGAAGTAAACTGTGAAATAATTCATGCAAAACATTCATTCCGCAGTTATATTTAAATAGATTTTGTGATTAGTTATCAAAGGTAGCAGGATTATAATTTAGTACGCCAGGCGCGCGTTTCGTCTACATAAGACTCACCAGTCATGCTCAGATCAAAATCGTTATAAAGCCAAAAAAGTACAAAGTTGAAGAGCATTGAGGGTTATAAAATTTTTATGAAGGACTTCATCTTTGTAAGTTCATTTTGCACATCACATTTAAATTGCTTGACACAAACCAGGATCAGGACCATAACTACGTTTTGTTCAATGTTAATCTACTTTTCTCTGAATTCATAGTGTACACATGATTAATACAACGTGACGTTATCCTAGCCATATGAATATCAGAACATTAAAACATTTCAGATAGAAAGTCAGCATTCTAGTTTTGGAACAAAACTTGAAGTGGGCAATTTTCGAAGCTGTATTTTGGCTATATAATTCTAAAATTATAAACATTTCTACAATTCTCTATGCAAAAGTGGAAATTCATTATGTATATTTTAACTCTTTTTAGGGGGAGGGGGTGACAAACTGATACCGGTAGTTGCAAAAAAAAAAACCCGCAGTTTTATATTTACTGAATGCATCTCTAAGGCTTAAGAGAACACAATAATTCTGGGAGAAAATGCAGCGAATTTCTTTATAATGCGAAATAAATTAGAATAAAAACTTGTTTCTTTAATCGCAAATACAGACAGGAAAAACAATTATTCTTAAACTCAATGTTGTATTTAATTTTATTATAATTTTCAAGGGAAACTATTTGTTCACTTCCCTTATAAATAAAATAAACTTATTCTTTTCAGAAATTAATAATCAAACAATGTATCTCCTTCCCCTTTTTAGACTCCTCTGGGTTTTTTTCTTCAATAGCCTAATACGTCAATAAAAGTGTGTGCAGTGACTCGTTTTATGATATACACTTTAAAACAATATCTACCAGATCAAACTCAAAACATGGACAATTGGATGTGATAAAGACAATTTTATTCAGGTTGACGCACTGCTCACTAAACTAATATCGAACCATTTATCCAAATGAATAGGATTTCGTTTTTAAGGTATACACACATATATAACAAAAATTGGTAATGTGTAAGAAAATATGGAATTAAGAAATCAGTGGATTAAATACATTACTATCACTACAAAAAAAAATCAAAGACATTAATCAAAGCTCGCCTGCTGAATGAGGTAGATTGGAGAAGAAACAAATCAAATAAGCCTACATCTGGAATTACAGCTTTACAAAGGAATATATTTATAGCATTCTTACTTGGACATTGTTGCATTGCCTGGTGTAAAAATGCATTCGATTTTATGATTAATAGTAGGCTCAAGTAAAAAAGTTGGCTTTACACGTATGAATGTATGCTGAATTAATATAACAATTCCACAACTTGTGGCATATTCGAAAATATTTTAAACAAAACTAAATTTATTACTGCATAAAAAATGTTAAAGGAACATATGCAGGTCTTCAAAGCTCAATAAAGATGTTATAAGTTTTCAATATATAAAGGACGATGTGATTTGAGTGCCAAGGAGACAACTGGAACATATCATATTTTTATGTGAATTATTCTTTTCCCACCTTCAACTTAATCATATTTGTTTTGTTTTATTTATTGTCAATATATATATCGGCATATCATTTACAATAGTTTCAACAATCGAAATAAACAGGTTAGAAACTCACAGCAAATTGAAAATAAAAGATATGTATAAAAAAGATGTAAAATCGGTTAAATGTCAAATTTTGTATGCCACTTCGAAATGATAATTGAAAGTACAATATAGTAAAAAATCTCATTATAGATAACAGAATTGAAATTCATATTTGCAAGAG
This sequence comes from Mytilus edulis, assembly GCF_963676685.1. NCBI lineage: Eukaryota > Metazoa > Mollusca > Bivalvia > Mytilida > Mytilidae > Mytilus > Mytilus edulis. The sequence goes on from NC_092345.1 coordinate 6,241,546, forward strand.
TTTTGTCAAAGCAAGTGTGTCCCTTTACACACTTCACATTAGGGTAAACATTGTATGGACAATTGAATATCTGTCTTGTATAAAATACAGCATTCCACAGGAATTTCTTTAGTATGAATCATTGATATTAATAAAAAAAAAAAATTGGGGGGGGGGGGGGGGTAGCCCGATGCCAGGATAATGTCAATGCGCATTACAGTAAAAATGCATTCGATTTTAAATATATAGTAAAATTTGCCAAAACTTTGTTATGATTAATAGTAGGCTCAAGTTAAAATTCGGCTTTACACGTTTAAATGTATGCTGGATTATTATAACAATCCAACAACTCATGGCACATCCGAACATGTTTTTAACAGAAATACATTCATTACTGCATAAAAGTTGTTAAAGGAACATATACAGGTCTAAATTAATTTCAATTTTACTTAATCAATACTGAATATAATAATTCAGTTTAAGGCTCAATTTTATACAAATGATTCAAATCTGTACAATAATTCAGTTTGAAGCTCAATTTAAACAAATTATTTAAATCTGTATAATAATTCATTTTAAAGCTCAATTTATACAAATGATCAAAATCGAATGCATTTTTACTGTAATGCGCATTGACATTATCCTGGCATCGGGCTAATCCCCCCCCCCCCCCCCCCAATTTTTTTTTTATTAATATCAATGATTCATACTAAAGAAATTCCTGTGGAATGCTGTACTTTATTCAAGACAGATATTTAATTGTCCATACAATGTTTACCCTAATGTGAAGTGTGTAAATGGACACACTTGCTTTGACAAAACTCTTGCAAATATGAATTTCAATTCTGTTATCTATAATGAGATTTTTTACTATATTGTACTTTCAATTAGCATTTCGAAGTGGCATACAAAATTTGACATTCAACCGATTTTACATCTTTTTTATACATATCTTTTATTTTCAATTTGCTGTGAGTTTCTAACCTGTTTATTTCGATTGTTGAAACTATTGTAAATGATATGCCGATATATATATTGACAATAAATAAAACAAAACAAATATGATTAAGTTGAAGGTGGGAAAAGAATAATTCACATAAAAATATTATATGTTCCAGTTGTCTCCTTGGCACTCAAATCACATCGTCCTTTATATATTGAAAACTTATAACATCTTTATTGAGCTTTGAAGACCTGCATATGTTCCTTTAACATTTTTTATGCAGTAATAAATTTAGTTTTGTTTAAAATATTTTCGAATATGCCACAAGTTGTGGAATTGTTATATTAATTCAGCATACATTCATACGTGTAAAGCCAACTTTTTTACTTGAGCCTACTATTAATCATAAAATCGAATGCATTTTTACACCAGGCAATGCAACAATGTCCAAGTAAGAATGCTATAAATATATTCCTTTGTAAAGCTGTAATTCCAGATGTAGGCTTATTTGATTTGTTTCTTCTCCAATCTACCTCATTCAGCAGGCGAGCTTTGATTAATGTCTTTGATTTTTTTTGTAGTGATAGTAATGTATTTAATCCACTGATTTCTTAATTCCATATTTTCTTACACATTACCAATTTTTGTTATATATGTGTGTATACCTTAAAAACGAAATCCTATTCATTTGGATAAATGGTTCGATATTAGTTTAGTGAGCAGTGCGTCAACCTGAATAAAATTGTCTTTATCACATCCAATTGTCCATGTTTTGAGTTTGATCTGGTAGATATTGTTTTAAAGTGTATATCATAAAACGAGTCACTGCACACACTTTTATTGACGTATTAGGCTATTGAAGAAAAAAACCCAGAGGAGTCTAAAAAGGGGAAGGAGATACATTGTTTGATTATTAATTTCTGAAAAGAATAAGTTTATTTTATTTATAAGGGAAGTGAACAAATAGTTTCCCTTGAAAATTATGATAAAATTAAATACAACATTGAGTTTAAGAATAATTGTTTTTCCTGTCTGTATTTGCGATTAAAGAAACAAGTTTTTATTCTAATTTATTTCGCATTATAAAGAAATTCGCTGCATTTTCTCTCAGAATTATTGTGTTCTCTTAAGCCTTAGAGATGCATTCAGTAAATATAAAACTGCGGGTTTTTTTTTTTTGCAACTACCGGTATCAGTTTGTCACCCCCTCCCCCTAAAAAGAGTTAAAATATACATAATGAATTTCCACTTTTGCATAGAGAATTGTAGAAAAGTTTATAATTTTAGAATTATATAGCCAAAATACAGCTTCGAAAATTGCCCACTTCAAGTTTTGTTCCAAAACTAGAATGCTGACTTTCTATCTGAAATGTTTTAATGTTCTGATATTCATATGGCTAGGATAACGTCACGTTGTATTAATCATGTGTACACTATGAATTCAGAGAAAAGTAGATTAACATTGAACAAAACGTAGTTATGGTCCTGATCCTGGTTTGTGTCAAGCAATTTAAATGTGATGTGCAAAATGAACTTACAAAGATGAAGTCCTTCATAAAAATTTTACAACCCTCAATGCTCTTCAACTTTGTACTTTTTTGGCTTTATAACGATTTTGATCTGAGCATGACTGGTGAGTCTTATGTAGACGAAACGCGCGCCTGGCGTACTAAATTATAATCCTGCTACCTTTGATAACTAATCACAAAATCTATTTAAATATAACTGCGGAATGAATGTTTTGCATGAATTATTTCACAGTTTACTTCTGAAGGATAACGAGCGCTTCAAATATTACTGAAATGTACTTATTAAGTAACTTATTGAAAGTGCAAAACTTTGCCTCAAACCATATTGTCTGGAAGAACAGTATAAAACAAGCGTTCTTTCCATTCAGGCTTATTTGTAAAACATCTTAGCATAGATATGAGCAAAAAGAAATAACTAATTTCTACTTCTCTCCCATCTGAATGAATTTCCATAATTAAATATGTGCTATCGCTTTGATTGACCCACAGTAATTTGTAGTGTTTAAGGCTTAAGATCAATTTATACTTATTTAGTATGCTTTTTGTACTTTTTTCTTTTTGAAAGTACATTAATATATGCTTAAGGTCTATTTTCAACAAAATATTTCAGAAATTTTATCTGTAAAAAATAATTTCAGTTTTATACAAACTCTTCCATTATTTGATAAACTCTTTTTTAGGCGTAGATTCATATAGGTTAATTGACTTTGGAATAACTTTATATCTTATACATCAAATGATTCTTTTTCCACTCATTTTTTTTTATTGTTACATTGAATATGTAATCAATCAATGGCAGCTTATGTTTAGAACATTTCAAAACTTATGTATCAAAATTATACTTTTCTTTTTTCAAGGTTGAACATATATAAAATTTGTTATCTTTATTATTTAAAAAAGACAATATGCATTCTTTTGATTGCAATATTGTACCAGTGAACTTTGAAATTACGGATTTTTTAGTAACAATTGTATTTTTTATGTAATATTGTAGATATCTGTAAAATATGTTTAGCTCCGAATGCCAATATACCTTCTACAAATTGGAAATCTTTTAAATAAAGGCAACAGTAGTATACCGTTGTAAAAAAATCATAAATTGATGGAGAGAAAACGCAATCCGAACTACAAACTTAAATCGAGGACGCATCAACTATAAGAGTAAAACAACTAAACAACAGAACGCGGAAGTGAAACAAAATACAAACGACAATGCAACATACAAAGAAACGAACTATTAAATTAAAATTGCCGTATTCCTGACTTGGTACATTATATCATATTATTTAAGATATGAGCAAAATAAAAGGTTAAGTTATTCTATATTTTCATAGAAAGGAACAATCAAACACATTATCCTTTAGATAGTCTAAGGATCTTTATACAAACGTTAGTGAAAATTGGAGCTTTCAAGTGGATTTCGAAGTGACGATTTTGAAAAGTTTATGACCATTTTAGCAAACAATAACTTATAGCAAAAGCTCACGTACCTAGTATAGTCTGGCAAGCTTAAAGGTGAAAGTAAACAGTAACAACTATAAAAAAGAAATCAGGTTTTGGCTGATTTAATTCAGAAAATAAGAAAACTTTTAATAAAAAAATAATGGAAAACTGATGTCTTTGTATAAGCCCTAATGGTACTATGGCATTGTATTATGGTATTTGATTTGGCAGCCGACAAGGCAGTACCAAGAATATTCACCCACTTTCAATCTACATAAAACCTACAGAAAATTCTATCGATTCTTTTTTTTCAACAAAAAAACATTTAAAAACATTTATATATACATCATAAGACATCTTCTTAAAATCAGTAAGTTTAGAAGGAAAGAAAAAGCTTCAAAGATTCTTACATGTAAAGGAATATTTTACAGAGAAATGAAATTCATCACAAAATACTTCAACCATAAATTAGTTAACTCCAGTTAATGCTATAATCTTTATCTATTTATGTATATACTTAAAGAAAAACATTATTATTCACTCCAAAATTTTCCAAGTCATAGCAATATCTCGTGTGTCTTGTGAGGTCAGGCAAGCTAAAGGACAAAAGTATACAGTAACCATTATAAATAAAATATCAGGTTTTGGCAAATTAAATTTAGAAAGAAAGAAAACTTTTAAACAAAACAAAAATGGACCGATAATGTCTAACAAATCCGAAGGTCTTATATATGACGGTATTTGATTTCCTAGAAGGATCAATTGGTCTGTTCTAATAGTAGCTACATATTTTTTAATTCGGGGAATTATTCCATTAAATGAACTTTAGTGAGATGCCTTCATCTTGTCTATTTTGAAGGTATTGTACAGTTTATGATATTTTCAATACTGACTTTGTGTTAACTGTCCGTATGCACCTGTTTAAATTCCACAAAAATAATTTCAAACAAGAAACTCTGAAATCTCAAAACTCAAGTATGACTCAGTATTGGTACGAGTCTGTTCATATAAAATAAAATCATCAAGGATGGCAAGCCAATAATTTGGCAAACCAGTATTTCTACTAACTAAATGTGTAATAAAAGAACAGTTTTGCCAGATTACAAACATGTTGAATGGAAGTGGACAGGAATTTATACCTACACATTTCAAAACATTATTCCAAATATGGCTACGAAAATTTAATCAGAAATTCGTCTGCTTCTAAAAATTATTCATATTATAACGGTGTTTTTTTTTTCGTTAGGGATTTTTCAACAAGTTGGTTTTTTTTTGTGTAACAGAATATTGTCAAAAGTTTTCTGTAGCTATATATGTTTGATTTGACAAAGCAGCTACCAGAATATTCGCACATCTTCAGTCTACATAAAACTTATACAAACTACTATCGATTCTTTTATTGCAACAAAAAACATTTCTAAAAAAAATAAATATATATATATATTAGCATCTTCTTAAAATCAGTAAGTTTAAAGAATTCTTACATGAAAAGGAATATTTTAGAGAATAAACCCCCATTACAAAATACTTTAACCATAAATGGGTTGACTTCTTTATGGGTTAAATCACCTCAAATTTCTCAAATTTCTTTTCCGTTAACTTATTATCTATTTTGTTAGTAATTCTTTATTTCAACATATACATTTATAAATATATACATATTATTCATTTTATTGCTTTCTTTTCTGATATGAACTATTTTTGTTTGTATCATTGATTTTTACCCTAAAAACATATAGATATGGAACTTATTCCAATGAAGAGGGCCGTAATGACAGAATTGTATGGACAATATTTTAATTGTGTTACAGTTTTTAATACATATATATTTATATATACATATAGCACCTTCTTGAATATTTAGAATGTAAAAGAAATCATTCTGATTACTAGAAATTGAGATCATTGAAATGGGTTTGTTTTGCATAAAATATGAATATGTAACAAAGAGAACGAAAATTTTATCCCCGAAAACTTCTCCCAAATTTCATTTTTGTTTATCAACTTTTTTATGTGTATTTGTTTTAAAAGAACCCCTTCAAAGTCTATATACCAGCAAAAAAATTTATAAGAAAACAGTACTGCATTATCCAAATATTAACATGTAAACAATACATAATTGTCATTTAAACCAATCATATTTTGTATTGAAACACAACAAACGGTCTCATATATATTTATATATATATATAGTAAAATTCATGCAGTCATTATTCGAAAAGATAGAAACAATTACAATACATGTAGATAATTATATTTGGCATAACAATAGATTATTGATCTCGTTAAACATGAACTAAGAGGTTTGCAGACATTTTACATTCTTTTGATGTAAAAAGTAAAGCAAGGTCTTAAAAAAAAACCAGGAACTGAAATGGTGTGTAATATCAGGCTCAAGATGGGGTTCTATATTTCATATTTTGTTTGTCCTTTAAACAATTTGACATACATTTGTTTAAAAAAAAAATCTACATAAAATCCATTTATTTCGTGTAGCAATGACCACAAAACACTGTATTTCTGTCGTTTGGTATGGACTATAATGCTCGACTTTGTTTCTTCGAGCGTCACAAGTGATTTTTTTTTAGACGAAACGCGTGTTTTACGCAAATACAAAATTTCATTCTTGCAATATATCATGAGTTTATTTAGTTACTTTTTTAATTTTATGGGGTAAGCTTGGTAGGATATATATTTAAGTAAACGTTCATAAAATGTATTAATAAAAAAAAGTAGGTATTCAATAGAATTGTTGACATGTTATGATAAATTTAGCCAAAAAAAAAAAAAAAATAAAAAAATAAAACACATTCACAAAAAATAAATACAAACGTAAACAAAAGAAATACAATTAAAGAAAAAAAAAACATATTTATAAAAAATAGATCCAACTTAAACATAAGAAATACAGTTAAAGAAAAAAAACATATTCATAAAGAAGAAATACAACTTAAACAAAAGAAATACAACTAAAGAAAGAAAAAAAATCACAGAAAAGGAAAATATAATTACACAATAAAACACTGAGAAGAAAGGTAAGTTCAAAATAACTATCTTTATTTTTTTCATCTTTTCAGTGGTTTTTGCTATAGCATTTGGAGTTATGTTATATGGTGCCTTCAAAATAAAACTATTCATATCATATCTTGTGGCAGAAAAAAAACAAATAATTGAAATGTGCGAGCCATGATATTCGGATATTCTTCTTATTTTTCAGTTTTGATCATCCTTTTGAGCACTTCAACATTATTCATAATCAAATATCAAAAGAAAAGGAGCTCCTATTGAAGAATTTCAAATGGAACAATTTCAACTGGATAGAAGTAAAATGAGGATTATACATCAATTGATGATGGAATATCAGTAGATGAAACAAGAGATGTAATAATAAGTAGATAATACTATTTTTACAGAATATATCTTAGCTGTGGTGATGATTGTTGAAGGTATCATAGAAATTATAAGAAAATTTGTACAAAGACTTCAAAATTTACTTAACCACCAAGAAAACCCTGCTGCACAACAAGATGATAAACCATAGGCTGGTCAGGACCATCCCATTGCTCCAGCACTTGTTCAGAATAAACAAATAATCCCTTCAGAATCAACCAATACCATATGTCAATGTAATGGAAGTACTGAGAAGGTCTCAAAGACAAAAAAACCACAGTTATAAGACCAAACTTGTCAAATTTTAGTGTAAACAATATTTTATTCAGAAACAGATGAATAAATGCGTACATAAATACAATACTATGGATGGAAAAATTTTGTTTGTGTAAATTTTGTATGTGAAGTTCTTTTTATCAATCTTATTGCTTCTTTTTGAGAGTTCCTTAATGTTTCAAAATTCATATTAAAAATCTAGCTTTACCAATGCATATAAAATCATTAAGTTGTAAACGTTCTCATCTATATAATTAAACACTTATTTATGTCAATTATTTTCTTAATATATGATCTTTTAATATAACTGATTTTTATATGATATATACCTTAACATTCTTAGTGTTGTTAATATTAATATGTAAAGATAGAACTTAACTATCAATACATTAATCTTTTTTTTTAACCATTCCCCACTTTTATTCCAGATATTCGAGACAGTTCTGAAAGGAAGTTTTTGCTGTTTTTTATTTTACAGGAAATGTGGTATGTGTCGTGTTTTTACATAAATCAATTATGTGATATGTGATATGTCACACCTTCAGCTACTACATGGTCGGGTATTTCAATTAAAATAGATGGTGTTTATGAAAATGATATTTTTCGAGTCTTGCGCTTGATGGGTTTATAGACAAATTTTTATGTTATAAATTACAGTTTGATATTTAAGTCATTCTTTTGATTGTTTATATATATGTCTCATTTTACATAGTTACTAGTTTATCCAAGTTTAGTATATAGAATATTGTCGCATTTTTATGGTTTTGTCGTGTTTCAGATATATTTTTTATCAAATTATTTTTTATATAATCATGTGTATACTTTGATTGGTTTTTTTTATGGGTTTCATTTGATACTTATTCTATGATTTTTTATGATATATTGGTGCAATTCTTTTTAAAAAAAAAATCAATTTATTTATTTTTATTTAGAAACCTGTTTCAAAGAAGAAAAAAAATAAGGTAACTTTTTTCATACCTTAAATCAGTTCAAAATTTAATTTATAGTTTAAAGTTTAATATATATATCGATTAAATGAGCTCAATATATTTCGTTTCAGGTACGTTTTCAATTTTAGCGGGTTTTTTTTATTTGTTTTTTACATATGTTAAAGACTTTATCATATGTATGAATATTATTGATGTTGACATGTATAGTTGTTTATCGTCTATTTTACACATCATGTCATCAATGTCAAAATATAGTGTAAATACATAATAGTATTTATCACATAATTGTCCTTGACTGGTGTATTTCTTTAAATCAAAGCGCTATCTCAGGTAACATATTTTTGAATACTATATCAGGTTATATGTTTATATGTTTATATATTGATGTTTAACAACTATACACTGCATAATTTTCTCAATGAAAAAAACTCAGGTAACATATTTTAAAACAATGTACCATAGTAAAGCCTAGGTGGTTGAGTGGTCTTTCGCATCGGACATAGTGGGAGGCGATTTGATGGCACGAGTACCATGAGTTCTAATCCTGGCGAAGGAAGAACAAAACATTTGCGAAAGCAAATTTACAGATCTAACTTTGTTGGGCTGATATTTAGACGACTTATATATATATATTATATATAAACGAGTCTAAATTGAAAACTACGTTCAAACCTATAATTGCGTTGGATAAAAATCGCAATTTTATATTATATATAGATATAGGTTATTGAGAACATGATGTTTACTTAAAAAATAATTTAGCCACTTGAAACACTGATGTTAGATGTGAACAAATTTTAATTTGCTTTAATCATCTTTTCTTTATCACATCATTTACTAGCTGAGAAAACAACATATTAGTTTCTTTATTGAAAGAGGTATACCAATGATATAATCAACAATACATCAGTACACACATTCCACACATTCCTAAGGTTACAACATTCTTGATGACATCATTCTGACAATTGTTGGAATGTCACTTATTTGAACTTTGATTGACCTCCTGTTCCAGAACAGGCATACGATTAAACCGGAAGCTGTTCCAGAACAGGCATAACACTACTACTCCTTCCAGTCCTTCCATACACCAAATATACTAGCCCTATTGCTTATAGTATGAGATATGGACTTGACCACCAAAACTTAACCTTGTTCACTGATCCATGAAATGAGGTCGAGTTCAAGTGAAAACTGTCTGACGGACATGAGGACCTTGCAAGGTACGCACATACCAAAAATAGTTATCCTATTACTTATAATAAGAGAGAATTCAACATTACAAAAATTCTGAACTTTTTTTTCAAGTGGTCACTGAACCATGAAAATGAAGTCAAGGACATTGGACATGTGACTGACGGAAACTTCGTAACATGAGGCATCTACATGTATATACAAAGTATGAAGCATCCAGGTCTTTCACCTTCTAAAATATAAACCTTTTAAGACGTTAGCTAACACCGCCGTAGCCGCCGCCGCCGCCGCCGGATCACTATCCCTATATCGAGCTTTCTGCAACAAAAGTTGCAGGCTCGACAAAACTCACCAAAATACTGAACTCTGAGGAAAATTATAAAAAAGGAAAGCCCCAAATCAAATGGCAAAATCAAAAGCTCAAACACATCAAACGAATGGATAACAACTGTCATATTCCTGACTTGGTACAGACATTTTCTTAGGAAGAAAAGGGTGGATTAAACCTGGTTTTAAAGCTACATAAACCTCTCGCTTGTATTACAGTCGCAATTTCAAATTCCATTATATTGACATCGAGATAAACAATTCCTGGGGTAGAAATTCCTTAGAATGTAAATAAATTCCATACATAGGTTTAAGAGAGGGACGAAAGATACCAAAGGGAGTGTCAAACTCATAAATCTAAAACAAACTGACAACGCCATGGCTAAAAATGAAAAAGACAAACAAACATCAGCACACACGACACAACATAGAAAACTAAAGAATAAACAACACGAACCCCAACAAAAAACTAGGGGTGATCTCAGGTGCTCCGGAAGGGTAAGCAGATCCTGCTCCACATGCGGCACCCGTCGTGTTGCTTATGTAATAACAAATCCGGTAAATAGTATAATTTAAAGGTATACATAGACAAACTGGAAACTATGCACAAGTCGTTTAATTTTTGCATGTGTAGGTTTTTTTCGCGGTACCAAATGAGATAAATTTGGCCAATCATGAGGAGCTCTATTCAATACGAAATTTCATAGTAATTACATTCTAAACGCTTTGAAATTGGCTCAAAATCTACCTATTTGAAAATATTTGAGAGCTCTAAAGTCCTCGGCAACAAAATGATTATTGTACATGTAATGCATGGATCATAAATTAAACAGCGGTATAGTACTGTTGCCTTTAATTCCAGTAAATGTTGAGATAAACAACATTTATAGTATCATGTAGCATGGCTGTTAAATTATTTCCATCGTCTTTAATGGGAATTCCGGTAGTGAATTAACCAAAATACTAGTACATTTGAACAATAACATTTCCTGTCTTTGCCTTTTAATTTTAGTTTGAAAATGAGAATAAAAATAATAACATTACGGTAAGATTCCATCAAACCTAAAAGGACATTCACATCAACGTTAAGTCTATCTGTAAAAAAAAAACTTAGCAAAGATATCCTGCGTATAATTTTGTTCATCATATTACTTGAGTTTTATTTACCAAAGACTCATCGGTTTCACATGAATAAAAAAAGATAAAATTACAAATATATAGCGTACGACGTTGAAGGGCATTTAGGACAAAACAATGTTTTGCCAAATACAGCTAAGGTAATAAATGCCTAGGGTAGAACATTCATAGTACTTCGAAAAATTCTAAGTTTTGTAAACATTTATTTTATAAACTACCATATCAATGATAATTCATGTCAAAGCACAGGAGCTGACTACTGGTCTGGCTTAGAGTTTCTCAACCTTAGTATAAGTTAATATATTAAGTAAAATGTTTAAAGTAAGGGTGTATCATTTAAATGATACCAGCATTAATGCTGAAAAAACGTACATGGATCAACAATGCATGCCTCTTGAACAAATCGTTGTCTGAGGGAGTAACAACATTAGCTTGATCAAAATTCCTTAATTACTGTACACATAAATCGGTTCAACCGAATTTGAAATTTTAATAAATTATGTAAAAGATCATGCCAACTGACAGACACAAATATTGTAGACTCTGGTCTTGCCTGGCTAGTTATCGAATCGAAAGATCTGTTACATATCTTGATCTTTACACTTTATTAACACGGATGGACGACTTTTGAATATAATCTATGACAAAGTGGTGAATTCACCTCCAATTGTCAACTTTCATTTTGATTAGAGACTTTCCGTTGTAAATTTCCCTCTTAGTTTAACATGTTCAATATTCTTGTGATTTTACTTTTCAGTAGAAGCATGTCCTATGTCTTATCGTATGGCTTATACACATATACACGGCAAAAGAACTACTCGTCAGATGAAACACGACAGAATTAGATATTTCTTTAATTTAACAGTCATTTACAAAAGCTGATTTTTTATTTTTGCCTTGATTTTGATTGGTTTAATTGATTTATGTGTTTGAACATCAGAAACTGCTGTTGCTTCAAAACTACATATTGAATCAGACCTTTTATTCTTATAGTATCTTTAATGTTTTGTTTACTAGATAAACTGGATGGGAGCACTCACTTACTCACTGTAAACCGAGTTACTGAGGGATAGGAAATTATAAAAAAATGTGAAAGTGAAATTAAAGTATTTTACAACTTTGACTTTTTGTCTGACTTTTTTTTTTAAAGAAGTTCAACATGCATTGTATGATAATTAATAAACAGCTGCACCATGAGTGCATGATACGCCCGTCGTCTTGTGTGTAAGTTTTATGCAATAATCATCAATAGTTTCTGCGGGACATGTGAAAAAAAACTTTTATGACAAAAAAACTCAAGTACTCTAAAATAAAATTTTGAATCAAAACCAAAAAGTATACAGATCTTTAGATTAATATAACAAAGAAGTGTGTAAAGTTTTAAGCAATAATCATAAATTGTTTTGAGATACGGCGCCACACATGTGAAATCCCCCTCCTTTTTTTTTTTTACAAAAAACTCAATTTCTCTAAAACAAAATTTCTAATAAAAACCAAAAAGTATACAGATCTTTAGATAAGTATAACAAAGAAGTGTGTAAAGTTTTAAGCAATAATCATAAATTGTTTTGAGATACGGCGCGACATGTGATACCCCCCTTTTTTGTAAACTCAATATCTCTAAAAAAAAAAAAACAAAAAAAAAAAAACAACCAAAAAGTATACAGATCTTTAGATAAATAAAAAAAAAAAAGAAATGTGTAAATTTTTTAGCAATAATCATAAATCGTTTTTGAGATTCAGCGCGACATGTAAAAAACCCCTCCCCCTTTTTTACAAAATATTCAATAACTAAAAAATAAAATTTTTAATCATCACCAAAAAGCATACAGATCTTGAAATTAATTTAACTTAGAAGTCTGTAACGTTTTAATCAATAATCATACATCATTTTTGAGAAACGGCGCGACATGTGAAGAAAAAAAACCTGTTTTAGTTACAAAGTCCCGTAATTCAAAAGGTTTTAATTTTATTTTCACCAAAAAGTATGCAGATCCTTTGACCATCATAAGAAACAATTATATTAAGTGTCATGAAATTTGGATAAGTCGTTCTCAATTTACGGTGCGACATGTTTACGCCGGACAGACAGACGGATAGACGGACAAACGGACGGACGGACGGCCAGACGGATGCCGGACATTTGTATACCATAATACGTCCCGTCAAAATTTTGACGGGCGTATAAAATTCAAAGCGTAAATGTGCAGAAAATTTCAGAAGTTCCTATAAAAATAGTATTATTGGTCCACTTTCAACTGACACTGTCAGTATCAAAGAAATCCCAGTATGATCCAGTATATTGGTCGGTGAAATGCAGCAAAAATAAAGAGTAATCTTCTTTTGAGCCAATAAACTGAAAATTACACAGGAAGCTATAGCTTTTATGAAGAAACTAATGTCGAAGCTTGTTGAAGTACAATCGGGAGGTTTGACTTTCAAATAGTATTATTACATTCGTAATCAATCGGTTCTGTACCCAACCTTGCATTCCGGCAATTATATAATCTCCAATGTAACAACTTTTTTATTATTATTGTTACATTTCAATTTAAAAAATACTGCACTCTTATGAAAATTCAAAACGGAAAGTCCGTAATCAAATGGCAAATTCAAAAGCTCAAACTCATCATACGAATACACAACAATTGTGAAATTTCTGACTTGGTAAAAGATATTTTTTCTTACTTAAAATGGTGGATTAAACCTGATTTTATAGCTAGCTAAAACCTCTCACTTGTACGATAGTCGCATCAAATGCAATGATATTGACAACGATATGTGAACAAAACAAACAGGCACAATAGGTAAACATGTCTAAATAGGTGTACAGCAGTCAACATTGTGTAACCGTAGCCAGTGCCATATATTAATGAAAGCAAACTTTTTTGCTGCTTCCAGTCTTCAAATTTGTAAAAAAAAAAAAAAAAAAAAAACCAACACAATATAAATCCAATGCATCCAAATTGCTATTCTGGATTTACCTTCATCAGGAACATTCAGAGCCAAAAATAGAAGTTAAAAGGGTTGTAATATTCCATCTGAATAAAACTATTTCTTGTGAAACATGCAGTTTCTACTAACTTTCTGTTGGTGTTTGATAGCATTGATAAGTCTGAACTGAATGTATTTGTCATTTTAAAATATGGCAATAAGTGAATTTAAAAATTGACCACCACTTTATATTTCAAATGGTTCTAAATAGTATCATGTGATAGATGTCTCAGATGTGATTTATAGTATCATTGCATCCGTAACTGAAGCAAATAAACATTTTGCTTAAACCTCATGACAGTTGCAAGAATCAAACTGGCATCATAGCTTCATAAACACGCTAGCACAAGAACAAATGCACAAAAATTACCGTCTCGTGGTTGCGAAAACAGATCGGCTATCGGGGATGTACAATAAGTATTAATAGGAATACCACCAATCAGAGGAAATACCATTCTACCAAACTCAGCAAATATGATTCGATAAAAAAAATCAAGTATTTCTATGAAATTATCTTCACAGTGTGTAAAAGAGGGACGAAAGGAGTCAAACTCATAAATATAAAACAAACTGACAGCGCCATGGCTAAAAATGAAAAAGTGAAAGTTTGGATGTCCCCAAAGTAAAATTTTCGAGACCAACAAGAAATGTCTAAATTTAAAATTCCAAATTAGATAAAAAGAATCAGAATCTCTTACTAATGTTAACATATTTTGTTTATGTTACTTTTGCTTGTATTATAAACTGGATTGAAACCCGTTTGATTATACTGTACAAATAAATATAATCCAATGCTATTCTTGCTGTTTAAATTAAAAAAAAAAATTGTGTAAACATGTATATGCTTGACATAACAATTTGAATCTGCAACCTGCTATATTTTGAGTGATTTCAGATTAAACATTTATGTAGATGTTGCTCACCATCAAATTCATCAAAATCTTTTCGAAAGTAAGCATTTAATGTTTAAGACGTTTTTGTTTCATCAAATCAAAATGACTGAGTTTCAAATGTGTCTTAATAGCCGTCCTCGAATGAAAATAAAAATTCTTCGTTGACATATGACGACTTTATTTTTATAGTAATAAAATAAATCAAAATGATTAATGCTGTACCCCAATTTTTTTCTACAATGCCGATTTATTTTCGTTCACACTTTGTTGTCAATATAATGGAATGTTATGTGACTATCATACGAGTAAGAGGTTTAGCTAGCTATAAAACAGGTTTCATCCACAATTTTCTACATTAGAAAATTCCTATACCGAGTTAAGAATATGACACTTAGTTTGATCTTTTAATTTTGCCATTTGATTCGGTATTTTTGTAAATTTCATTTTCAATTACCAGTAGAATATTTTTTTGGTGTCATACTGATGTTTTAAAATGAATAGATTATACCTGTCAATGTTTTATACCTGGTTAACACTCAGTATAAAGATATCAAAAAGTATAATGCTCACACGTAACAGTAAATTTATATTTCGGACACAAAGGAATTATTTCAAAAAAAAATATTGATTAATCTATTGTATATTATTGCCTCTTAATTTTGTTTCTACATAATTAAACATCATTGCAATTATTCAGGTTATCCCTTATAATACATGAAAGTGAACCCCAATTAACAATGTCGACTAAAAAGCCTTGCAATCAATCATATAAGATATCAATCATATATGATAAGGTTTTACATTGTCAGACTTTCCTAGACTTAGATTCAAGGTTGTTATGCATTATATCTTTCATCATGAACATTACTGTAGTAGGTAAAATTAAAAGAATTTTACTTAAGCAGCTATCTATAGAATAAGGTCAATGTGATTGAATACAGGAGTATGTACATTTCTCACCCATGGTTTCATGCGTACATACTCTTGCTGCAGCAGGACTGTTGAACAGATAAAAACAAGAATGTTTCGATAGTACACAGATGCCCCATCCACACTATCATTTTCTATGTTCAGTGACCGTGAAAATGTGGTAAAATCTCTAATTTGGCAATAAAATTAGATAGATCATATCATACGGAACATGTGTACTAAGTTTCAAGTTGATTGGACTTCAACTTCATCAAAAAAGACCTCGACCAAAAACTTTTATTTATGTATGTGCCTGTCCCAAGTCAGGAGCCTGTAATTCACTGGTTGTCGTTTGTTTATGTGTTACATATTTGTTTTTCGTTCTTTTTTTTACATTAATAAGGCTGTTAGTTTTCTCGTTTGAATTGTTTTACATTGTCTTATCGGAGCCTTTTATAGCTGACTATTTGGTATGGGCTTTGCTCATTGTTGAAGGCCGTACGGTGACCTATAGTTGTTAATGTCTGTGTCATTTTGGTCTTTTGTGGATAGTTGTCTCATTGGCAATAATACCACATCTTCTTTTTTATATTTAACCTGAAAACTTTCATCTGAAGCGGGACAGACAGACGAACGAACGGATCGACAAACGAAAAGACGCACAGACCAGAAAACATAATGCCACAAATGGTGAATAAAAACAAATACAATCTATATAATTTATTCAAATTGTGATATATCGTAACAATGATTAAAATGATCAATAAATAGTCCAAGATTTCAGGTAAGTATTTAAGAACTTAGTTAGACAGCACTCAGTTATAATGTATCGTCGTAATGCCCATCAGAATGATTGATTGATTGATCAAGTGTTCACATTTATTATAGCTTATAATTTGTTTATATGAAGTCTGTTTAACATGCTTTAGAACAGAAGAGGAAACAGCTCAACAATATTGTCTTTTGTTCTTTTGCCAATCCGATTCTTAATAAAAGTAAAATCACAAAAATACTGAACTCTGAGAGAAATTCAAAACGGAAAGTCCCTAATCAAATGGCAAATCAAAAGCTCAAACACATCAAACGAATGGATAACAACTATTGTATCAAAATGTATGCATGTCAATAGACGGATATGCATACATTTTGTCAATCTTGATATAGGATTGGGTCAATAAAAGCTTAAATAATTTCAAAGTTTTATATACAGACGATTTTCTATATTTGCCTGAAACCACAAATCAAACCACATCTCCTTAATAATTTTATACAAAATAAAAGTTGACCAAAATATGTATGTCTTATAGGCTCGTCCAAAAACATATGACAGGACAACAAAATAGAATATTAAGAAAACAATCATTTCTCCTCAAGACAAAAAAAAACAAACAGGTTTGTTCAGCTTCTCATTCTTGTTTTTATTACTAAACCATCTAATATTAATTTATAGCATTTGAACATACTATTTTATCTTGCAACATAATTTAATTTATCAAATAATTTGTTTTCAACTATTTGTTACATTTTTTTTTTTTCACAATTCAAGGGACATTGTTAATAAGGACTATAGGACAAACTTTCACATTTTCATGTACTGTTA
Organism: Mytilus edulis; assembly: GCF_963676685.1. Lineage (NCBI taxonomy): Eukaryota > Metazoa > Mollusca > Bivalvia > Mytilida > Mytilidae > Mytilus > Mytilus edulis. Next base: position 6,259,110 of record NC_092345.1, read on the forward strand.
ACTCCAAAATCTAGTTTCATATCTATATTTTTATGCAGTTTACACATAATACAGCTGTGTACCTTTTTTCAAGTAGACCACAATTTTAAATTACTGAAACTGTCTAATGGTGGTATTGGTGTCTTTAGCCATCTTGGATTGTAAAAAACAGAAAATCTAAGGTCCAGATTTTTAATCAAATAGACAAAATTTGATGCAGGAATGCAGATAACTAATGTGAATTTGCATTTAAAAGAACAAATTTATAAGATTATAACTTATGAATATTAATATCTGTTCAAGTGTTAATTAGTTCTGCTTGAATTTGAATATTTTTTAAATTGGCATTTTAAGAGGAGGTTACTCTGAAATAGTGCATTTTCTGAAGGAATCCACTTGGAACTTTGCTATTCCGTATTTTAGCCAAAAAGAACGCACAGTGACCCTATTTTTCCTTTTGATATTCTCAAAGCATTTTAGAAAAGCTATCTTCCCGTATTTTATTTTACAATTCTATCACTTAGTTTAGCTTCTAATCACATAATGGTGATTTTTCCTGTATAATCCATACAAAATGTGTCATTTTGTCGCGACCTGTAGCTTGAAAATGCAGGGTGACCTATCAATTTTATATTTTAGAACATATCTCAAAAGATACTACATTTTGGCAAAGAATGAACAAATTCTATCATTCTTAATTTAGACTCCCATACCACCTTAAATCAAAACTAAAACCTGATCAGTTAACAGCCAAATCATGGTCAAAACTTTTATGTGCACAAGTTTTTATCAGTTCACATCATCCAAGTCACGAATATGACTGTTTTTTTCTAGTCATTTCCTTGGTTAAATAGAGCATCTAAATTTTTAACATTGCCATATAACAGGAGGTTTTGCTAGCCATATACAACGTGCAACCCACCATTTTAAGAAAAATGTCCTGTATCAACTCAGGAAAATGGCAAATGTTATTAAATAGTTTGTTTTAATTTATGCCTTTGTTTTTGTTGCAGTTTGGTATTGTTGTTCTATTGTTTCCCTCTTATAGTTGATGTGTTTCCTTCAATTTATTTGTTACCTGGATATGTTTTCACTTATTCGATTTATGACTATTGAAAAGCGGTATACTTCTGTTCCCTTTATTTGTCATGTTTACCTCCCTATTTTTTAGTTTCCTTGGAGTCCAATATCTTTGTCAGTACATTTTTTATCATAATGAACATATGCACTAACTTAAAATTGATTTGACCACAACTTCATGGTAAACTACATTACACTAAAACTTTAACCAGATATGATTGGAAAATAGATTGACACATACATTATTACACATAATGTCCCAATTATCTAAGATGGGTAATAAATATGAAATGTAAAATATGTAGCTTTATAAATGCATTTTTTATATATATATATTACAACAGTTTGTGGTATCACATAACTTTTTTATAATAACCTTTGTTTGTATAGTAATAAAGATTATGTTATCATGAATTACAAAACATCCTACAGCGTATGAGGTAATTTAGCATACAAATCAACAGTAAATACCAGAGGCAAACCAATTAATAATTGACCTGTTTCATTATATTTTAATAATAAATTAAAATTATGAATATAGTATAAGAAGGAATAATACATATATACAAAAGTAAAGCTGCTATTATGCAGTACAAATTTACCGGTAAACTAACATATATTTAAAGATATCAAACAATAACAACCAATGCAAGGTATCTCGTTACAAATCAGCAGTGCCATAGTCGCATAAAAATCCTGAACTTCAATTGTTTTTCTAATTTTGAACTTTTTGCAATTTAAAAGAAGAAAACACATTTAGTTTCCACCTACCAGTTCATTGTTTACACCATAACAAGTAGAAATTAAAACTTTATTCATATTGTTTCAAAACATAATTCAACCAAAATTGTATCAAGGCCTAAAAACAGTTTTACTGTGGATCCATTGTAACTCAAAATTAAGAAATTATCTTGTGCATCTATTCTTGTATTTATTAAGAGTGAACAAAAAATGTGGCATCAATTGATCTAAATACAGAAAATGTGGCATCAATTAATCTAAATACACAAAATGTGGCATCAATTGATCTAAATACACAAAATGCTTCATACAAAAACTGCTATCATGATTTAAATGCTAGTTTTCATTTTTATGATACCTTTTTGGTCCTAATTTTCGTATTGAAAAAAAGCAATGCAAAATTTCTGAATTTACAGTATTCTTTGTGTTCTTATTTAAATATGAACTTCATAGTTACAGTTATCAGTAAATTAGAAGTGTGCAACACAATTTTCTTTAAATAAGCTTGTATGTAAAACTTGTTATAATAGTGAATTCAAGCATCCACTAAAATACAATGTTTACTAATCTAAAAGAAATGGATACCTAGAAGAAAATTTCATGAATACACAGTATAATAAATTCCCATCCTAACAACCAATGTATATATGCAGTCTTTGATTAAAATGTGTTATCTGTCTGCATCTTTAACTTGTGAACCTGCTACATCCAAAACTTTGTCTCCAGCAGCTGAAAATAAAACAAACAATTCATGACATTCTTTTATATCTTATCTTTGTTTATTTTTCATTGAATTGGGTACATATTTTAAATTTTCAATTTGCTGTTTAAAACAAAAAATTTCAATGATTTCATGGTTTTGGTATATATAGATTAACTATGAATTTCAAAGTTCAACAAAGGGAAAACTAATATAACCTTGTATGCCTTGACAAATCCATGGAATAAAGTATCTTATCTTTGTTTATTTTTCATTGAATTGGGTACATATTTTAAATTTTCAATTTGCTGTTTAAAACAAAATTTTGGAAATTATTTAAAATTAAGGAATATGTTTCCCTTGTGCAAAGCTGTGATTCCTTGTCTGTCTTTGGCTTTTTCCTTTCTGGAAAATAGCTCTTCAGCTTTTTAATAAGCTTTGGATTTTCAAACATTTTGGCCTTGAGCATCACTGAAGAGACATTGAGTGTCAAAATGTTGATCTAATGCAGAAACATTGGTACCATTTATGTTGTTTCAATGATTTCATGGTTTTGGTATAGATGAACTATGAATTTCAATGTTCAACAAAGGGAAAACTAATATAGACTTGTATGCATTGACAAATCCATGGAATAAAGTATCCAATTTTGCAAAAAACATAAAAACTAATATCCACTAAATTGAAAAAAAAATTGGCAATGTTTTACCATTATAGGGGTCAAAGACAAGGTCAGTACAGAGCTTCTGAGTAACACAGTTTTGTCACTCTAAGTGCTACAGTACAAAAGTAATGCACCATACACAAATCAGACAATGTTTTACTTTCATAGGTTTAAGGTCAAAGACAAGGTGACCCAACACTTAAATATGACACAGCACCATCCCATAATGCATCAGCATTTCAAGCTGGTTAATCTAAGTTGCATGGTATACAGATTCCTATAAACTCCCAAATATTGTTTGCATGGGGTATAATACAAATTTCAAAATTATTTTCATGTAACTCAATCTATACTAAGTTTCATTTTTCAAATGTTTTAATATAAATGTAAAAAAATATAAAAGACAATTCATCCCTTTCACTTGTTTTCTTATGGCTAGTTATCTAATTGGCAAGCATACCACATCTCCTTATCTTTACATCGTTCCAGTCATACAGAACTTAAAGTAACTTACCTAAGTCACCTGATACTTGTTCAAACTGTTTAAGACTAGCACTAGAATTATTCTGTAGATACATTTCCTCTTCAGGACTCAAACTTTCTCCCAGTTTCTTTAAAGCTGTTAATATCTCCACACACTGAGCTGTGGCCATTGCACTTTGTAATTTACCAATTTTTTCATCTCTTTTAATCTAAAATTAAAGTAGATAAATAAATAAAAGTTTGATTAATAAATATGGTCTTTTATATTTATTTCTATATAGCTTTCCTGTTTTTATTAAAAAAAAATAAAAGAACAGCATCCCAACGTCCCCTGCTGATGCACATATTTAATTTGTTCCAGGACAATAACTACAATAATTTGGTTTTTGTTATTTTTTCATACCTGTAAATATCCTTCAAGAAATGTAGGCATGAGATTGCTTATAATGCAGAATACCATGATATACATTCTACTTCATTAGGTTACTGATGCAAACATTTAGAAAGGAACGAGTTGAAACAAACGATTGAAAGTGAAAAGCAAGAAAATTAAAAACTCTCTCATATGAATTTAATATTTGAAATTGTTTCAGTTTTGTCTGAAATTTCTCCATTGCATGTGTGAGCTATGTGTCAAATTCATGTGGCGTTTGATGTTAGTGCTGACCTCTTCAAGTATTAAAATTTCATTTGGAGAAAAAAATTAAAGTGTCAGAATTTTTCGACACTGATAAAAGTTCCCAATTTGTTTTAAAAAATTTAACACATAAATTTGCCATGACCTACCTCTGATAATCTTTGCCGCAGCTGTCCAGGTTGTTTTTTAGCAAACAGACGAATAACTTCTGGAGTTTTAAAAGCTTGACTTATAGCTGCCTGTATTGCCTACAATGAAACACAAAATAATTCAATAATAATGAATATGTCAACTCATTCTTTTATTTTTATTTTTAAAAGTTTTTCTCTATAAATATAGTTTTACTTCGCCCAAGAGTTTTATTCCATTATCAATTTGAAAAAACCCAGGTATTATGAAAAAAAAAGAAGTATATATAGCATGTACTTTTCAAAAGTATTATTATACGAAGTATATTAAGTTTTATCTATAAAATACAGATTGTGTAAAAATCACATACTCATGTAAAAAATATTCACATTTAAATTAGAAGAAAAAACTAAATAAAAGAAATTTTTATACAAGTAATAAAAAGATAGCTCTTGCAAAAAGCTTTGATAAAGTAAAAAGGGAAGTGAGGTCATCAAACTTCTTTTCGGTCTAAACATAAGAGAAAAAGTTGAATTTACTGGATTTTACCTGAGTTATCTCCCCTTGTACATAATGAATAGTTTTCAAAATCTAAAACAAGCAAACAGTTTTTTGTATTGGTACTTGTTATCATCAAATAAAATCACATACATTTATTATTTTAGAAATGAGAATAACACAAAGAAAGAATCCCAAACAACCTTAATGAAGGAACATTTTTAAGACTGGTTTGACACGACGAGGGATAAAATCTTCAAAGACCACAGAGGCTGTTGTTTTCTCTATACATTGTCTGTAGCCAGATGCCTGTACTTCAGTGGTTTCCTTTGGTTACTATTAAAGTAATGCAAGAGTGCACACACTGAAATGTCTCACCTTCTTTACTAATCATTCATAGTATGTTGATAGTCCTAAATATCAAGCTTTATTACAACTGTCACATAAACTTCACATTAACCAAGAAGGCTAAACATTGACCAATGAACCATGAAATTAAGGTCAAGGTCAAATGAACCATTTCAGAAAGACATGTACAGCTAACAATTTTTTCATACAACAAATAAAGTTGACCTACTGCTTATAGTTTAAGAAAAACAGACCAAAACATAAAACTTAACACTGAGCAATGAACCTTAAAAATGAGGTCAAGGTCAAATAAAACCTGCGCAATTAATATATAGATCATAAAATATTTCCATACACCAAATATAGTTTACATATTGCATATATAGTACTAGAATAAAAGACCAAAACTCAAAAATTTAAATGAGGTCAAGGTCAGATGACATCTGCCAACTAGACATGTACACCTTACAATCCTTCCATACACCAAATATAAAAGACCTATTGCATATAGTATAAGAAAAACAGACCAAAACACAAAAACTTAATTATAACCACTGAACCATGAAAATGAGGTCAAGGTCAGATGACACCTGCTGGTTGGAGAATGTACACCTCACAGTCCTTCCATACACCGAATATATATATATATATATACAAGACCTATCGCTTGTAGAATTTGAGATATGGACTTGACCACCAAAACTTAACCTTGTTCACTGATCCATGAAATGAGGTCAAGGTCAAGTGAAAACTGTATGACGGGCATGATGACCTTGTAAGGTAGGCATATACCAAATATATTTATCCTATTACTTTTAATAAGAGAGAATTAAACATTACAAAAAATCTTGACTTTTTTTACAAGAAGTCACTGAACCATGAAAATGAGGTCAAGGACATTGGACATGTGACTGACAGAAACTTCATAACATGACGCATCTATATACAAAGTATGAAGCATCCAGGACTTCCACCTTCTAAAATATAAAGTTTTTAAGAAGTTAGCTAACGCCCCCGCTGCCGCCGCCGGATTACTATCCCTATATCGAGCTTTCTGCAACAAAAGTTGCAGGCTCGAGAAAAATTACAATATGAACCTAAATTCACAATTACTTACTAACTGCATGCCATTTAGTTCATCTACAAGGCTGACATTGCCTTTGGTCATTTTGTCTAATGAATCTTTAAATTCTTTTAACTGGTCAATTGTTTCATTCTTTGTTTCTTCGTATTCTTCATCTTCTAAATCTTCTCTGTAAATCATTATCAGTTTATTAAATAATAATCTATATAACCATGATTCAATAACTCGTTGCAAAAGTTAAATCTTGCAATTAAAAATTATCAAACAAATCAGTGAAATTGACGATAGATTTTTTCATTATTTTTTTTCACTACTTTTCTTATGAATAGCCCTTTTTCTGCATTTTACAATTCTATTCAATACAATTTTAATATTCATTGCCATATAAACTACAAACAATAAGTTTGGGACAAATACAAATAAGTCATGTAAGTAGACAATTGAACTGAAATTCATATATATACAAGTATAGATAAACATGTTGTATACACAATCATCTAATTACAGTTAATAGTCCTGTGTCCCCTGTCCTCAGTTCTAATGACTTTTCGACGTAGGATTCCAATTTATTTACTTGTCATAGTGTTGATGGATTGAAATAATCCTTTATCTACTACATACACATCATGCTAACTTTTTCATTACCTGCAAATGGTTATTGTTTTGAAGTTTTAATTTTGATAGGTTTAGCATGTTACATTTAGGTGTATCTAATTTCTTATAAGTATTTTAGTCAACTGCCTTGAAGACTTTTTCATACATATACATGTATGTGCATGTGGTAGCTACTGATTTTGTGTGCCTGGATTGAGCCTCATTGATGTTAACACACATCCCGCCACATTTAACCCTGCCACATGTTTGCGCCTGTCCCAAGTACAAAATGTAGGAGCCTCTGGCCTTTGTTAGTCTTGTATTACTTTAATTTTTTGTTTCTTGTGTACAATTTGGAGTTTAGTATGGTGTTCATTATCACTGTCAAACCAGTATATATTTGTTTAGGGGCCAGCTGAAGGACGCCTCCGGGTGCGAGAATTTTTCGTAGCATTGAAGACCTGTTGTTGACCTTCTGCTGTTGTCTGCTCTATGGTCGGGTTGTTGTCTCTTTGACACATTCCCCATTTACATTCTCAATTTTATCTCCTATTACATGTGTAACCATACCTGCATTCCTCTAGATCAGCTAACTGTTGAACTAATCTATCAAGCTGTTCTTCTAAATTTTGACGTAATTTTGTATTTTCTTGAGCACCTCGTGAAGCCATTCCTTTTTAAATTTTTACAGAAACTTATACTAGCAAACAATTCTTTTCACTTCATGTATTCCTCTGTTCTGGATAGACAACCTGTAACATACGAAACCTCAGTTTATTTGTCAAAATAAATTTTAAAAATTTGAAACATCTATAAAATTATGATGATTAGTAATAACTTTCATTATTAAATTGCTCTGTTCAATTTTGAATATTGTCTGGTCATTCAGCTTTTCATGGAGAAACTGATGCTGTTTAAAGTTGAAAAATACTGAAACATGAATTGCCTTTTAACCAAGACTATACAAGCATGACAATTTACTTAGCTGCAAAGTTACACACGTACATGCATAAACACTCATAAAGTTAGGTTTGCAAATGTATAAATTAGAAGATTAAGAACAAATCAGATGATAACAAACTTGTTGTTTTTTCTAAGGTATGATACATCTTTGAGATGCTTCCTCTCTTGTATTGCTTTGATTATCCATGATTGACCTGGGCAATGAGAAGACAATAGATATATATCAACACAACTATAGGTGAGTTAAACGGTTTAACTGAGTGAGCTGTACCAAATGCAAATCGGGTGTTTGTTTATTTTTACACCTTTTGCAGATAGGAAAACAAAAATGCCCATCAAAATCCAAAAAGATTTCATCTTTCTGAAACACAAAATTCATTTAACTTTTATATATCTAGTGGATCCCAGGCCTCAACACTTTTCCAACTACACAGGTTAGTTTGTACTAAATGCACATAACTATTATGATGTCTTGAAAGGTTAATTTAATTTTTTTTCTGTGATGCCTTCCTACTTTATGACGTCAAACTGGGAATAGTATATCTAACAGAAAATGAATATGATAGACTTTTCAGTCTAAATTAATCAAATTCGGACTTTGCAAGACTAACATGACTAAGCGAGATTTATGGATTTCAGAAGCGTCTGAAAAACTACCGGAATTGTTAAATAGATGCTTTCATGTCGATCCGGCCCATATTTAAAGTCGATCCGGCCCAAATGAAAATATATATTTATAAGGAATAGAATTAAAGATATATATATTAATCATTGTTAATTGTAATTCATAAATGTTTATCAATTTTATTATAATGTAAAAGGTGTACGGTAAAAAAAAAGGCCTTTGACACATATTTTCTTTAGATGAGTATAAAACAACTAGGTTGATTATGTTTTCATTACAAGTTTTCAAGATTTATATTGGGTATAATTATAATAAATGTATATATAACAGAATTAAGTACAATCAACAGACATAAAAATTAATCAGTAGTAGTTAGTATTTTATTTCAATTGACTGTGATCTTAACAAGTCTTTTATCCTGTGTAATAACAAATAGTTACATACACAGCGATATATGTACAAGCCGATCCCCAAGCTGATACATACAAACTTTGGTTTTTTTCAAAGTTCTTAAAACTTCTCAAATTGAGAAATGTTGTTTGATTTGCCAATTTTTATACTAATTCTTTGACTGGTACTCCACCAATACTTCACAAGTTTAATACCTGTTGTCATCCATCATCAATACTTTTTGCAAATTCCATTTATACTGTTAAAATTTGTCACAAAATCCTCCAAAGTCAATATAGTTTATATATTCATATTTTATTGTGGGACCGGATTGACTTTGGGCCGTATCAACATGGGCCGTATCAACGTGGGCTGGATTGACACTTGGGACGGATTGATTTGGGGCTGGATAGGTTTGGGGACTGAATGACCAGATAACAAATAGATTAACCACATAATACTCTCATCGTTAATAAATACAAGTTTTATCATAGAGTAGACATATTTTGTCATGTAAAACATTCGAAAAATGACCAAAATATGAGTGATTTATTTGATCAGTCAGGGGACTTACTTAAATAAGTGATTTTCTAAATCACTGATTCAAGTAACATTATTTCCATAAAGGTTGGAAGTTAGAGTTATCTTTCTTTAATAATCACCTATTTAAGTAGTACAAATTAATCACTAGAAGAAGTGATTTAATTTTATTGTAGCTTTAAATATAGAATACTAATGATCCAGGGACTAATTATGTTTCTAAACTTATCAGAACCAACATCTGTGTTGTCTAGGATGACTAGGTCATTTCAGGTGATGACCTTGTACTGAATCTAGGATAATGACATAAAAATCACTTGTTTAAGTATCAGACCTCAATTTCCTTCCCAAAAATCACTTCTTTAAGTATCGTTCTTTTAATAACCCCCACTAATTTCAACATCCCCGAACAGTGAAATTTTTATCGTGAACAGTAGAATTTTATTACATAATCTGAAAGATGAAACCTTGAACTTCACAGGAAAAATACTCCCACTGCTGTGAAAAATCTTTTATAAAGAAAGTATCAGTTCATTATGTAAAGCCATTATTATAGCATTTTTTCAACTAAAAAAGAATTTTGAGCTAAATGATAGCATCAAAGGCATAAACCTTGCTACTTAAAAGAAGCAAAAAGTTCATTTCTTTTTAGTTTTACTAATTAAAAGATATTATTTAAACCTACAATGTATGTGTTTAAAATTTTGAAAAAACGTAACAAAATCCCAATTTGTGACAAAACCTCGAATTTGCTACTCAAATAAGTGATTTAAAAATCACTTATTTCAGTAAGTCCCCTGACTGTTGATGTGATGTGTTTTATGATGGTTCTGGAATTTGTGAATCCAATTGGCACCATTTTTTTTTACCTGATTTGCATTCTATACTTTTCTGTGATGAAATGAATGCAATTATAACAAATTTAAAGTGACAGATTACAATTTCGATACACTGGAATCACTGTTACACTTAGTTTAAATGATATTTTATTATTATTATTATGTATCAGAAATTGTTAGGATAATAGTGACTAAGTTTTCAACACATATCCCATTCCTTATCATATCTTAATTAACTATTTATATACCCGGATGATGGAATCAGCTGCAATTAGGTAGTTCAAATAATTATGATGTCTGGCAAGGCTATTTTTTTTATTTTTCTGGGACGCCTTCCTATGTAGAAATTTTTTTTAAAAATAGCCTTGCCAGACATCATTATTATTTGGACTAGCAATTAGGTAGTGTCAACTGGTCAAGTCCTGTCAATATATATATGTTCTTGTGTCATATATATAGCTATAGGAAGGTGTCACAGAAAAATATTAAACAGTTAATAGCCTTTCTACGCATCAAAATTATTTGGATTAGTCTGTATTGTAGAGTAGTTTTGAAGCGTAAATACAGCAATTTATGTCCATTTGTTGAATTTGTTATGATAAACCTTTTATTTATTTATTTATAATATTATGTCAAGGATCCTTGTATATGTTCACTACTGTAATATTGATATCTGTTGAGACAGAACAATTTAGAAAAAGACGGACATTCTTTGATATCTTACGTGTTTAAAGGTAACGATATCTCCGACTGAAAAAGCTTCATAAAACATCTACATCAATAATCACATCAACGGTCCATAGTTCAGCCCAATTTTGTAAGGGAGATAACATTGGTGTGTAGTTCTCCTCTGTTGGAGGCTGTTTTCTGAAATAACAGCGGGAAATTTCCACATGTCACATATCTGCAGATCAAAACAAACGTAATTTTGCATCATTTGCTAATTCCAGGTATGTAAATTTGTTCGTATATATGTATAACTAAAATTCAATGATTATAAGCACTGAAAATGTCAACAAGAGATGAAAAAAAGAACTCATACAGACAAGAGGGCTGATATGTGGGGATGATGTATAATTTCTCATGAAAAGAAAAAATAACAAATATATTGATTACCCGAAATCCTGTCTATTATAAAGAAGATGCACATTATCATATGATAGATCACTGCATTGTAAAAATAATTACGATTTGTTCCCTGGATTACAATTTGCAACTATATTACAATAAAATGTAAACTTTCTTTTAAAAGATTTAAAAAAAACAGTTGATTTTAACCAATCATATTAGATTTTTCCTTAAATAAAGGTTATGATCGGGAACGATAATTATTTGAGACCTCCGACGAATCATGACAAGGATATTTTGATAAACCACAGTAAAATTTCAACCAATTTGATGCTTATGATACTAACAGTACCCCCACAGAAGATGTAATCACGAACTCTAATCACCGACTTCAGAGTGTAGTGGTGTGACACTGCGAATCACGGATTATACTCCCATTTTCCTCCAAAGATTCTCTCCCAACACTGTGTGGCTGTTTATTGGTTTATTGCCCATCGGATGTACTGAAAATTAATGATGCAGCACAACATAATCAGATTAGCCAGATTTATTACCTTTGTACATTTAATCGATCTTGATTGCACCTGTGTGCTTTAAAACACGGTATTAAAATGTACTTTCTTTGACAGATAAAAATGTGACATTATCATTCAAAATAAGATAATTATTCTTGTATTTTTTTGTCCAATGTCATTGTCATTTGAAATAAAACGTACCAACGAATAAAATATGAATAAATCATTTATTTTGTCCGGACCGGTCATAATTTGTGTTTTTTCAACAAAGACGATTTTACCGCAATTAGTATCTTTTATGACCTATACTCAGTGAGCAATATCCGGTTCATTAATTGTTCAACATATAAAAATCAACTGGCTTAAAACAAAATATTGTTTTGACGGTAATTTGTCCAATCTTAACCCAAGAGTTAACTTATTAGATCAACAAGTGAACTCTGTTACTTTCAATTTATTTTGCAATGTAAAATATTATGTTTCGCTACCTCCAGTACATTACCATGATTACCGACTTCAGTTATTTGAATTCAGAAAAGAAACTGTAATGTGACAACTCTGTTGAACGAAGGGAAAATGTTTTGTATGCAATGTGCCCTATATTCATAAAAACACATTCCCCACCCAGACAAACACAATAATCACAACCTTATTAATTATATGAAGAAAAAAAATCATGTGTTGTTTCTCTCTGTTATGATCTGTTATTGATCCTTTATAATTATTATTTAAAATAAAATTGGATGGGAGTATTAATATATGTATTTTACTGCTCGTTAAAAGTCCTTGGCGAAATAAATTTAAAAAAAAAGTATTTCAACAATCACTTTAGAATATTAAAATGAAGTCATATCGTGAAAGAAATACGTGAAAAATCTGTGGATCAGATTTTAACGATCTGTACATTTTCACAGAGGATCTCTACCAACGCCCAACAGGAACTGAACGACATGCATCGTGTTTTCATCTACCATAAATGTATATTGTTGATCATGGACGTATAAATAATGTCCACATTTACGTTCTGTGTTCACTGAGAAACGTAAAAATAAAAGGCTGGTGTTCATTTATTTAGAAAAGGATTATATTTTAGATTCCAGTTAATCAATTGTAAAAGGACCTTTTAGAGCCTCAATCTTAACGCACACAAATGTTAATCATTTCAAAGCAAATTTAAATCCTGCATGAATTTTCCCAAGATCATCCAGAAAGGTCACCGGAGTTCACTGTTACATGATAATATTTCCTGCCAAATAAAAATCTTGTGGTCATAATTGATGTCACTATTTTTAGCATTCAATATTGTGAGCGAAGTCAAGTTTAAAGTTTAACCACGCGCTGTTGATCACTGAGATGTGTATCGTCTTCCCACGGCAATTAATTGCTTAAAAAATATTTAAAGATCACTGTCCTAAATACAACACAAGTTTACGTTCATTGTGCGTAAATGAATATTATGCGACGACGATTTGATGTAGCTATAGAAATATTCCTGTTGTAGCTGAAATGTATTATTTATCCTAAAGTAATGCATCTTCGCTAGCCAAGGGTTACGATCCACTCCTGTTCTCTTCACCCTTGGCGGATTGAGATAAAATTTCAGAGACACAAGGTAAGGATTTTTGGGAAAAGACATACGAGACTGGCGCAAATACAAAATTTCATTTCTGGTATCTATGATGAGTTTTTGGTCCTTTAATTTATTTAAGGAATGACTGTAATATTTTTTCTGTCTATGAAGAAATAACATAAAAAATTTGGTGCACACTGAATAACGCACGTAGCAGGTTATTTAACAGTGTGCAACACATTTTTTACTATACAAGTTTTGAGACACGTAATTTTCTTAAAGCTGCTCACATTTTATATTCAGTGTTAGTTTCCGTTTAATTTTACGCAAGTATGTCTCTTTTTCGTAAGTAATGTGATTTACCGATAAAAAAAACAGGGTTAAAATCAAGTATACATTGTAGCTTTGCAATTGAAAGAATTAACAACATTTTGCTTTTAAATCTTTATTTGTTTCAAGCAGTTATGTAATCGTAAAATGAAAATGGCGTAGACTTATATTAGCATAAGGAATAGTGAATAATATTTTCTTTTTTACTTGTATACTTAACTTTGAGATGTGTAATTTTCTTTAAACTGCACACATTTATTCAGCGTTAGTCTCCATTTATTTTTACCCAATTATACCTCTTTTGTAAATCAAATATTTATTTACTGACAAAAAAAAACAAAGATGTTTTTAATAAAACTAATTTTTTTAAAATGTACATTGTAATTGAAAGAATTAACAATAATTTTTTCTTTTTAATCTTTTATTTGTATCAAGCAATCAGATATACCACCTTGTTATCATTAGACAGGAAATACAATTGTTTAATTACATTAGAAATCTCACATACCTTGACTGTCGCGTGCTGGCATAGATCAGAAGAATTAGGGAAATTAATTACCTGGTGTGACACTGCTTCACACCAGACTGGGAGAGATGTCGCCAATACAATAAACAAAAGGTAGCGAATTTACACGGAAGTCGGAGGGAATACTCCCAAATATCTCTGAGAATTTAGGGAGGGATGTCGGCGTTTCCTGGTGTCACACAAGGAATAATTTCGATGTATGGAGTTTGGGATTAAAACTCTCTGGGCGTACTGTAAGCTGAAAATTAGCATTTGAAAACTGGCATTCATACATTCATTCATCAGGTATTAGGCTGATTAAGGTTCATTGTAAAACATGGACATAAATGGCTGTATTCCTTCCTCTTAAACTAGACTTCATGCTTAATTGTTAATTTTTTTTCCAGATTTAAACATTAAATAATGAAGAGTAGTAAAAGAAAAAGCAAAAGTTCTAAAGAGACAGACCCAGGGGAAACAACTAGTATTCAGAATATCCAGGATGAACTAAGACTAAGGTTTAGTCAGAACGCTCCTTCACCATCATTACATGGATATGAAAAAGAAAGAGGGTAATCATTGTTTTTAATTGATTTACAAAGAAGAAATTACAATTTTACATCATTGAGTCCAGTGATGGTCTAATGAACAAGAACTGCCATAGTTGGTAGAATGCTTGCTTCAGTGCAGGAGGTTGTGGGTTTTATCATTCTATCATTCTGTCAGAGTCAAATCAAAGACTGTCAAATTGGTATTTACTGCTTCTCAGTGTCAAGTTAGCCTCAATTAGTAAGAGCAAAAACTGGTCAGCTTAGAGTTTGAAAAAATTCTGAGTAAGGTGATGCGTGATTGTCACATTGTGAACTAGCATTTTAAAATCTGGCTTCCTGTGTCTGTTTAGCATAAAGCAATGTTAATATTCATTCTGCATTAACATGTTCTTGTCCTGAATTTGCATCTAATTATATATAAACATCCATCCTCAAAGAAACAGGTGGACTTATGTTTTTATGTTTTGACTTAAAAAGTTTAACTGACCAAACTGGATACATTTTCAAAAATTGTTTTGAGGAAAAATTGGTAAGTGTCAAGAACTCGATATATAAGCTACAGAGATGCTTGTCATCATCTAACCCTAGTATTGCCACTTTTTTACATCTTTATGATCATACAATTAAACCCATACTATTATATGGCAGTGAAATATGTGGAATGTTTAGAACGGATTCAGCTGCTTGTAAAAAAGATAATGATTATATATTAGAAAAAGTCTTTGGTCAGGATTCTTCGGAAAAAGCTCATATCAAATTTATGAAATATATTCTTGGTGTAAACAGAAAGTCAAGTAATATTGCTGTAATGTCAGAGCTTGGTAGATTTCCCATGTTTTTTACTATAATTTTATCAATGTTAAAATATTGTCATAGACTGGAACATTTGAAAGAAGGATTACTATTTGATGCATTTATATGTTGTAAACAGTTACATAGCTCTAATGTAAATACATGGTATTCTAGTATAGATTATATTCAGAGAGAGATTGAATTACCAAATTTTGACCAATCAATTGGTTCTTTATGTCAGTATGTTAAAAATAAACTATGTAAAAGTTATTTCACATTTTGGAATAAACTTAAGTATCAAACAATTAACTCCCAAAAAGGGAAGCTTGGTACTTATTTTTCTATAAAAAAAAATTTAAAAAGAAAAATATTTAGAATTGCAGGACTTCAAAAAAAGACAGTCAATTTGTAAATTAAGATAAGTGCTCACACTTTAAAAATTAAGACAGACAGATATTCAAAAAAGCATATAGAAAGATCTCAGCGTCTTTGTTCTAATTGCTCACTTGGTAAAGTTGAAGATGAGCTTCATTTCTTATTAGAATGCCCTCTTTATGATATTCAAAGGGACGATTTTTTTAAAGAAATTTCTAACAATTGTTGTAATTTTATAAAGGAGTAGGTCCAGTAAGACCCCTTTTTGGCCCCAAAATATAGCAGTTTTACAAAATTGTTAAAATGTAATCTTTATGTTATTTATTGGACAGTAGAATGCTTCTGCTACATAAATATGGGCTGTTTTTCAGGTACTAGCACCATTAAGTCATGCTAAATTACTGAAATCTTCACAATTCTAGCATTTTAGTTAAATTTTAGACAGTTTTCATGTGAAACGGAAGTGGCCGCATTCGTGTTCATCCTTAATACTGAAATGTAAGTTGTATTTTATGATAATACATAACATATATAAAGGTTGAGGATGAACACGGATGCGTCCACTTTCATTTTTGACAAAAATCATCTGAAAAGTGACATTTTTCGGCATATTTGGTAGATTTTTCATATTTGAGCTTGAATCGGGTTGTTTTTAATGACTAAATCAGTTAAAATCTTTCACATAAATTAATTGATTCAAATGAAATAGACACTTAAGTGTTTAAAAAGGGGTCAAAATCTTTCGTAAGATGAACCTGAAATTTGAGGCCAAAATCGGTTCTTACCGGACCTACTCCTTTAAATAAATCTTCTAAATTTTTATGGCTCTTGACCCAAGAAAATGTTACTCCTATGGAAAAACTGGGCTGTTATATTTGTGACTGTTTTGAATTAAGGAGATCAGGTATGAACACTGACACTAAGTCAAGTAAATAATTTGAGAATAAATACATATACATGTATAATGTAATTTTATTATTCTTTTATTCACAATATATACAATGTATGTGGTTTTTAGCTTGATTCTGACCAATGCTTATATTCCAAATATATATGTATATGCCTCTATTGTTGTTGTTACCAATTATGTAAATCAATTGTATCTGATTTTATGCCCTTTATGAGCCCTGTAATTTGGGAAATAAAAATATTCTATAGATATTCTATAAGAATTTATTATGTAAGCTTATTTTCACCTATTAGGATTGGTCTTATTTTACAGGCAATTGTTTGATTTGATCAAAAGAACTGCTTCCACTGGTGAGAGTAACTCTGTACTGGTGATAGGACCTAGAGGAAGTGGGAAAACCATGGTAAGGTCTGAAAGTTGTTTATACACCCTTAGGCCAGGATTTTTTAATTTGTTGGTTTATGGATCCGCCGACCTGATTTTGCCGATTTCCAGAATAAAAATAAAATTGACTTTTCATGCTTTTTTATTCCTGCCGATCCTAACAAATGCATTTCCCTGAAAAATAATTAAAATATCATTTTTTCTGAAATGAAATGCATTAATCACTAACAGAATTGATAACACTTTCTGTTGTGAAAAAAAGAAAACTTCCAGGTTACGTTTCTAAAAATAGACAAATCAATTATTAATGGCCTTGAAATGTCGTTTGCGCAAATAATTTTGCGGAACGAAACCTGTGATTCAAACCAATTACGCAATAAGTTCTGTTTCCCTTATTTGTCACCAGTCCGCAAGATGTATCTTGAAAAATATTTTTTTCTTTTTTTTTCCCGACCGACCACCCCGACTTTTTCATGGAGAAAATCCGTAAACCAACAAATTAAAAAACCGTGGCCTTGATAAAAAAAAAAACCTACTTAAGGGAAAACCAGTAGTTCATTTTTGAAAATAAAATAGATTTTAATCTAATCTGCAGTGCCCTGTATTATTTAACATCCACACTTGTTCGTCTCTGGTAAATATGTATCTCATTGACAATTCAAACACATTTTATATTTTATATTATTTTACTGGGAATATTAAATCTGCTGACCACCGCTGTTTCTTGATATTGAATAATAGGAATAAATGAATGATTAAAAAAGTTTTTTAAAAGAAAGGTTGTTTTCTTTAAAATTGAAAGATCTAAGATAGATAATCAATATTTCTGGAGTTCACATGTTGGATATACTGGTATAATCGGATATTACTGCTGTTGAAAGTGTAAAGTTACTTTTATGTTAATACATCATAGTAGTTGATTTTTTTTGGTAAAGATTGCATAATATGCATTCAAAACCTTATGGGACTGACTTGATATCTAAATCTTCATAGGCTGATCACTTCCTTTTTGATGCACAAAATATAGTGCATTGATCTAAACATTCTATACACCCTATCCATGAACATTTCCAGAAATTTATCAATGTAATATATGCTCAGATGTTCAAAGGCATAAAATGATGATACACTTGTCAAGAAAATTACATAACTTTTGCAAGTTGGAGGAATCTAATATCTGTTCTAAAAATATAAATGAAGTCATTGTTAAACCCATCTTTAAAATTGGAGTTGTCTTCCTTTGTCTAGAATTGCTGTTTAATCAACCATATGTTCAACCAAAGCTATACTTAATTTGGCTTCCCACTGATGAATTGAAGCAATCTTTACCCTCAGTGCTTACAAGCACTTTTGATTTTAGTACACCAGTGTAAGCAGATCTGGTATCTTAAGGATGTACTTAGGTGAGGTTAGGTGAAAATTAATAAATTAAGAAGTTAAAATTGATACTATAAGCTGGTAGAGCATCAATTAAGGATAAAAATAAGCTAAAAATATTGATAGGTCATGGAGCTCCTTTTCGAAATATTTGAGATTTAAAATATGGCGGGAAAAGGCTGACTCGGACTTTTAACTTATATTTGCATTGGTATTATTAGGTCTCAAAACAAAAGAAAGAAAATTAAGAATCTTCTAAAATTTTGGTAAATGACCTTTCATGAGCTATTAAGTCTTGTATGAAAAAATAAATGGTTGTTATGGGGCAAAATATTTTACATTGTATTGTATGGAAAAACACCAAGGAGTCTGAATATTTGACACAAATTCCAAAACCTCACCTAAGTACATCCTTAATATTGTTAAAAGATGGTGAATTTGGTATTAATTATTTATTGATTTGTAAATGTATAACTTAATTTTACTCTCTGGATGAGCATTTGAATTAGCCGTTTTAGAATCTAAAGGACTATGGGTAATTTCAATGTTTGTACACCAAAATGAAAATAAAGTGAGATCATAGGTTGAATTTCAATTCAATCATTACATTTTGTGTACACTTTTGAAAATATTACACAGAATGCATTAGAATCTGAAACAGTGAATTGAACTTATAACTTCAATAGGACTGGTAACCTTCAAAAGACTTTTTATTATGCCTCATTTATGGGCATTTTGTTTTCTGGTCTGTTCGTTCGTCCGTCCATTCGTTCCTCTGTCTGTTTGTTTATTCGTCCGTATGTCACGCTTCAGGTTTAAGTTTTTGGTCGAGGTAGTTTTTGATGAAGTTGAAGTCCAATCAACTATAAACTTAGTACACATGTTCTTTATTATATGATCTTTCTAATTTTAATGCCAAATTAGAGATTTTACCTCATTTTCACAGTCCACTGAACATAGAAAATGATAGTGTGGATGGGGCATCCATGTACTGGGGACACATTCTTGTTTAAAGTATTTTCAAAAAAATATATGCTCAATCTTTGCATTTGTGTAATACTATTGTATAAACTTGAAACACAAATATGTACAGAGAATGATATTTATTTATTCTATTTATAGACATTGAACAGTATTTACAATGAACTGATTGAGGATGACAACGTTCGAGAGAATTTACTACAAGTCAAGTTGAATGGTAACAGTTATTTTATGGAAATATAATGTCTGAGAGAAGATTTAGTAAATATGTTGATAAGCCAGCAACATCACAATACAAGAAAAGCAGGAATATTTATATATAGAGAGAGGGGTATACATAGGGCCTTTAACAGTAAAAATGTGTCTACCACTCACTAGATCACTAAGGGTCTAAATAATTTCAAACTTATTACAAAAGGACATCTGCATCATGTAAAGAGAGTGCCACACACTCTGCAAGTTAAAATCCTTGTGACAAGTAGTAGACCTTTTGCTAGACTAAATATCTTCCCCTGTCCAATGTGCCCTCATTTTCAATGTCAATAAAAAAGTTCCAACCAATCTACCCCCTATTGTAGGACCTTCCTCTTGGGTTTGTTGTTTATTTGTTCTCTTCCTAAACATCAATAAAATATGTGCCTCTGGACATTAAGCCAACAACAATAAATCAACAGGGGTGTGGAAATGCTATGCCCGACTCGCCCGACTCGTACATTTGAACAACCGGACAAGTAATTATTTTTGTCTTGGTTGCACGTGGACAAGTAAAAAAATATACAAGACAAAGTTCAAATCCAACAAAAACATAACATTAATTTCAAAACGTATAAAAATGTTTAATTCATGTAAAATAAACCAATGTTCAGCAAGTGAAAACATCAATGTTCATGACGATAAATATTACAAGATACTGGAAATAGATCAATTAACAAAATAAATAAAAATAAGTATGCGAACCAGAGTCGCGTAACATTGCATTGGCTTTGTCCATTGACCCGGGATCGTCGATCAGGTTTCAACCATCATTTACTGGAAGTGTCATTTCTTTAAATTTTGTATCGAGATTTAGATTGATAAATTAAGTTTTTGTCTTATTTATAGATGAAAGGTCAACATTATTTGTTGTCAAACTGACAAATAGAAGGGACGCTTTAATTGCACATCAAGACAATAAATAAATAATCAAGAAAAATCAAGTGTGTCAGTTGAGAGAAACACCACAAGATCAATAGTTAATCTATTATTTAGTTTACATTTCTTCAATCACTGTCCTCAAATTAATTATAATTATTATGTACCTACAAATGTACTGGCTACAATTGTTATTCCAAAACTGCTGCAAAATTGTCCTTTACATGTCATTTCATTGGTTGGTTTGCTGTTAGGTTCTGTCCCATTGATGTTAACCCATTTCCTACTTTTCTAAATTTTGGACACATATAAACAAATGGATTTCATTTGTTTGTGATGCACAATAGTGCTAAGTAAGAATCATATATTAGCTAACAAGAAATACTTCAATATTTATTGGGATCATCAGGGCAAGTAAAAAAATTTCCGGACAAGTTAATTTTTTGGGGAAGACGGCTTCAAGCCGTTAATCCCCAATGGGGTTGACCAGAGTGACATTCCCTCACATCATTCATTTTGTTATGCAGTTAAGCTGCATTATGCGAGCGCCCTCGTTTGTGTTCTACCCAATAAATGCTGAAATACTTGCCATTGTTATTATCTAGCTCGCTACTATGTTATATATAACTAATTGAACACTTTTTTAATACTTTTTATTCTGGATTACAAAAAATATGACCAGAAAAACCTTAAATGATCGACGATTTATCCAAAAGTTTTGAAGTTACACATAGGAAGTAGTGCTTATTAAGAATCCTTGTGTAGTTCATTATGACTTGTGCTTTTAGATAAGATGTCAAAGAACAATTGTATGAAATATTTAATCGCCAAAAATCTCTTAAGGCAAGTAGTTTAGATTTCCCAAATGGCAAAAGTCGTAGGGATATTGTTTGTCATCAATACGTAGTACAATTACGTCAGTAGTCTATTATATAATCAGTTCAACTGTTCATGCTGTTGGCGGCAATTTCAAATTCGAAAAAGAAATTTTCGTAGCTTTTCAATTTGGAGGCAGGTGTGCAAATTAGCGGTGGTCCGAGGTCCGCGACCTTCCACTTTTGCAAGCGGAATTTCGACTAGGATAGTTGGTTTCTAGCTACGCCCGACGTAGTCACCTTCCACTTGAAAGAAAATAAGAAATTACTTTGCAAACCTTCCATGCAAGTCACCAAAGTCTCCAATTAAACGAGCTGAAAACTTATTTTTATCATTATAATTCATGACAGCTAGCTGTATACAGAAAATCGCCGACAAATATTGTATAAAATCGAGTAAAATCGTATCTGATTGACAAAAACAACATTGTAAACACATAACAATGGCGGCCGTGAAGACAAAATTTTACAATATTGGATCCGATTCCGGAAGCGGATAAGTATAATTCCGGGTTTGGCGATCATTTACAAAATAAATCAAAGCAGGTGAAAAAATAAATCTATGCATGGTAAATGAATATAAACACTAGAATTGTAAACCAAAAGATATATGTAAAAGAAAGAAAAAGCAGAAAAATATTTTATACAGGAATTCAAAACTACTTTTTGACAAATTTTAATTTAAAAATCCAATACAACGTGACAGCTGGCAACAGTATATCTAACAATATACATGTTCATGGTCACAGTCTAAATTTTCTTTATCAGTGATAAATGATGATAATACATGTGAGATGCTTTTAAAGTGTAAACATATTACTGCAATTTCGAAGGGTTATTAGTTTTTCTCAATTTTGAAGGGTCAATTAAAGTAGCTGAAAGTTTCTTTATTTTCACAAATAATGCAACTATATTATATATACCTAAATGTAAGTAAATCATATGATATAGGCACTGGCTACGGTTACATGGAAATGTAACAATAATAAAAATATTATTGTTACATTGGAGACTAAATGCCGGAATGCATGGTTGGGTTAGGACCTGTTTAATTACGAATGTAACAATAATTATTGAGGCTACGGTTACATTGCGTTATTGTTACATGAAAAAAAAGCAATGTACGATGGGACTAGTAATATGTACTAAATAAGAAAAGTTGGGGACATTTATTACATACATTTATAACATACAATTTATTTACTGTAATTTTTTATTTACAATGACAATTTCTACAAATCCAGTTTGTTTTTTTAAAAAAGGCGACACATTATTGATGAACGAAATTACGTCCTCCACGGATACGTACATACATACCCCCTCATACAGAATTTCTTAGTATTTAAGTTACAGC
Source organism: Mytilus edulis (assembly GCF_963676685.1). Classification (NCBI taxonomy): domain Eukaryota; kingdom Metazoa; phylum Mollusca; class Bivalvia; order Mytilida; family Mytilidae; genus Mytilus; species Mytilus edulis. The sequence continues at coordinate 6,282,122 of NC_092345.1, forward strand.
TAGCAAACTTTGCTTTTGATTATCAATTTGCGTCAAGTTATAAAGCTGTATGAAATGTATGTCTTGATATTGTTTCAATTTCGTTTAAAACGCATCCCAGGTTTTAATTTTTTCACCATAAACAAAATTGGTCCAAAGTATAATGACAGTAATAAGAGTAGGTGTGCAGTTAAATACTTTAAAAAAGTGAATTCATTGAACTATATTTTTCGCCTTTGACAGTCACACTCCTAATCTTGAGTAGTATCTTTAAGAACACCAAAACCATTAATACCTGAGACTACTATAACACTGTGTTATAGTAGTCTCAGTTAATACGTAGTAAAACTATTCAAGTTGTACACCATTTGTTGAATAATAATATTTTATTATTTATCAGTATTAAATTACAAGTATTGTTTAGTACATATTGAAAGAATGAAGCAATACAACTATAGAAGATTTAAGTTTAATCAATCTAGCGTACATTGCTGTTTTTCATGTAACAATAACGTAGTGTAACGGTAGCCTCAGTAATTATTGTTACATTTGTAATTAATCGGTTCCTCACCCAACTTTGCATTCCGGCAATTAGTCTCCAATGTAACAATAATATTTTTATTATTGTTACATTTCCATGTAACCGTAGCCAGTGCCATGATATATAGGTGGCATTCTACCCCCTCCTGTTTAATAACTTGGAAACGGTCAAGCTCCCCACCCCTAAACCATATGAGGGGCAGATCCTGGATTTTAGGTTAGGAGGGGCACAAACTTAAATTTTCGCCGAGCAGAGCGAGGCTAAAAAAAATTTGAGGTAAAATTATCAGAATATTCTTTATAAATTAAAGCTGAGAACAACCCATGCTCTGCAAATTTAAGGGGGGTGCAAGCCCGCAACACCCCCCCCCCCCTGAATCCGCCCCTGCATATATTCAAGTATAGGACAATATAATAAATAAAATGAAATATAGGGGGAGTCCCTGGAGTTACTCCACCCCCTCCTGTTTGAGAACTTGGAAACGGTCGAGATCCACACCCCTTAACCATATATATTCATGTTTATGACAATATGAAAAATCAAATGAAATATAGGAAGAGTCGCTGGGGGTCACCCCATCCTTCCTGTTTTAGAATTTAAAAATGGTCCAGATCCCCACCCCTAAACCATATATATTCATGTATGGGACAATATAACAAATCAGATAAAATATAGGGGGAGTCCCTTTGGGTCACTCCACCCCCTCCTGTTTGAGAAATTGAAACCCATTGAGATCGCCACCTTTTAACCATATATTTATGTACGGGACAATATAACAATTCAAATGAAAGACAGGGGGAGTCCCTGAGGTCACTGTACACCCTTCTGTTTGAGAACTTGGAAATGGTCAAGATCCTTACCCCTAAACCATATATACTCATGTATGGGACAATATAATAAATAAAATAAAATATAGGGGAAGTCCCTGGGGTCACCCTACCCCTCCTGTTTGAGAACTTGGAAACCAATGAGATCCCCACCCCTAAACCATATATATTCATGTATGGGACAATATAACAAATAAAATGAAATGTAGGGGAAGTCCCTAGGGTCACCCTACCCCCAGTGGCGGATCCAGAAATTTTATAAGTGGGGGCCCGCTCCAGTCACGCTTCAGTGATTCCCTATATAAGCAACCAATTCCCCCCCCCCTGCCCCCCTAAATCCTTTGCCTACCCCTACCTGTTCGAGAACTTGAAAACCGTTGAGATCCCCACCCCTAAATTATGTATATTCATATGTATGGCACAAAATAACAAATCATTTACATTTACTATGGGCAGGTCAGTCAGACCTCACCTTTGATCCCTGTTGTAGTGAACATTTGTCTGATTCGTGTCTCATAACTTTTGTACTATAGAACACAAACTCAGTTTTCTTTCCAGGGAAACCAGTCCATTCATACTATTACATGTTCATACTAAGTCAACTTGAACTTCTAGCAGTCAAATAAAAACCAAGGTTAACTATCAAGTAGAACAACTGCAATCATTGGGAACTTGTACCACTGCAGAAAATATACATTGATATATGCATTGCTTTTGAAACCTTGATAACATATAAATTATTTGCCTTAATAAATAAAGCATTAGATAAACATGAATGTATACTACATGTATATATGAATGTTTAATGTTGACACATTTTTCATAATTACGGTTGCCTTGGTTTTTGGTTAACTGCCTTCAGCGCTTACAGCGCTTTGATTTTTATAGTGTGGAAAACCCCCCAACAAATCTTACTGAGAATGATGAGATGGGGAGACACAAATGAATAAATTGACTTTAAACACTTTTTTTACACATTTCCCTTCTGTTTCTCTCGAAATTATCGTATATTGAGCTCTCCTTTACACTATTTATGTTTCTTTAACAATCCGGAAAAATCAGTATGACGGGATATTCTAAATATATCCAACCTACATTATATTTTATAGTGACGTCATTGTTGGAATGCCACACTACGCATAAGCAGGGATATCCTTCACTGGTTATTTAAATCCTTCTCAAAGATTGTGCACTTATTAAAAAATAGTATTTTGTTAAATTTAAACATAATGATGTTTGCTGAAGATGATTCAAACATCAACATGCAATACTTTAATTTGTAGGTCAACAACTTTCAAAGTAAACAGGAACTCCGAGGGGCTACATGAGATCGGGGAGAGAAACGATCTTTTCCAATTTTTTCAGTAAAACTCTGTTTTGAGAATCTTCCTCCAATTCAGGAGCACCTCAATTTATCAGCTAATTATCCACTAAAATAAACACTTAAAATGTGACTTTTAGTATATGATAAGTAGTCTTCAATTAAAACTAAATTTTGTGTACCAACATAATCATTGTAATAGTTACAAAAAAAATTACAAATGTTGCATTTTGTAGTTTAAAACCTATTTATTCATGAAATTTTACAAATATTTCAATATGTAGGATTTGGAAACAAGCTTCACACAGTTAACACCAATCATATTGTTATTTTTATGAGTACCTGCATCCCTGTGATGAGAAATACAACTGGGAACTTTATCAATGGAAATTCAAAACTGAATAGATTTTTCAATCCTAACTTTCTTAAGAAAAAAATTTAAAATCTTAAGAGTACTGTCACAAAAAATGGAAAATGGCCCTAGCCTGCAGTTCAGTCGTACACTATTAAGATTTCAAAAATAATTGTAGTTGCTGTTAAATGACAGAATTCAACTAGTTGAATTTTAGATAATTAACTATCAACTTTAATTGAATGTTTAGATTTAGTAGATGCAGATCTCTTCCATTGGTCTAAATTGAATCCTAAACTAAAGAAACGAAATTACATTAAACAACAATTGATTCCAATAGTGTCAACCTTCCACATGTTCTAGCTGTTCTTTTTTTCCATTCTTTATATGAAGACTATCAAAAGATTACCCCAAAAAATATGAAATAGAAACAAGGGCCGTCTTTCCCCTCAGAGCTATTCAGCTCTTTGATTAGTTTTACTTGCCCAGGGACAAGTGCTCACAACAAATATTTCCACACCCCTGATCAATAAAAATTTCAAAGGGTAACTGAAATTATATATTGCTGTAAACAGCTGAGAATTATCTGTAAGGAGTTTACTGTTATACTTTCTACCGTGCATGGATTATATCGGGAGTTCTGAACATTTTTATTCTATTACAAAAAGTCAAAATTACTAAGAAACCTAATGATACATATGATGTGTAAAATGCATTGAAATGTTCTATGTTTATTCTTATATAGGACTTCTACAAACAGATGATAAAATTGCATTAAAAGAAATCACACGTCAGTTACAGCTTGAGAACACGCTGGGGGATAAAGTTTTCGTAAGTTGTTAAAAATTATATTTATTCTATAAGAATTAAAGTTGTAGAATAATATGTGAACTATTTATAATTCCTTTTGTATTAAGTTTTCGAGGATTGATGGATAAAATGGTAAGTTGAAAGTGATTTACTTCCTGTTTGTTAAATACAGTCCCATTGTCAATTATTTACTTTATTACTAGTATCATTGAAAATTACTTGTGACTTCTTATACCACTTGCTGACCCCTTAATGTCTCAATATAAATAAGAAGATGTGGTATGAGTGCCAATTAGATAAAACTCCATCCAAGTCACAATGTATAAAAAGTTAACCATTTATGGTATTACGTATAAGTCTTGTTGCAACTGAGGTAAATATCTCATTGTATGTACTGACTATCTTCATAGACTTGCTTTGGAAGGTAAAGAAAACAAGTCAAATATATGTAAATCTGTTCTAAAAATATCACAGAATTTGCACATTTTTCTTACATTCTACTTCAATTGATATACTTTTACAGGGTTCATTTGCAGAGACTTTACAGTTCTTGTTGGATGCATTGAAATGTGGTAAGAAAATTTCTAAAGCAGACAGAGTATTATCCATATCAAGAGGAGCAAGAAATGTTAAAACTCATAAGAATGAGAGATTACTAGTACTAAGAAATAAAAAAAATTGCCAAGGAGAAGTCAAAACTGAACATACTATAGCAGACAATGCTATGGCCAAAAGTAAAAGACGAAAGAATAACATTAAAAACTATGCAAAAAACTAATGATTGAGCAATATATTATACCTGTTAGTAAGTTATAATAAAATTCAGAATGGAAACAGGGAATTTGTCATAGAGAGAACAACTCGACCCAAAAATCAGAAATCAGTCTAAGGCCAACAGTGGGTATTCAACCTGGGGAGAAAATCACATACCCAGAGTAGGGCTTCAGCTGGCCACTAAACAATAACGTATACTAGCTAGATCAAACATTTCACACTTATGCCTATAAGGTACACCATATTATTATAAAAGAACAAGATTGTGTTGATAAACTACTATGGCTATATAACTTAATTTACTGTTGCTTTATTCACAAAATATCTTAAAACTAGAATTGATGGTGAGTTATACTGACACAATCATGACTATTTCTCATGAGATTTTTTGTGTTTTAAAATATATGAATAGAAGAAAATAAAGGATCTCACACTAATATGATAATCTAAAAACAAAAACAACTTAAAAGTGAACATTTAAGGGTTTATAGAAGTTAGATCTCCAACTCCAGAAAGTACAAATGTTTCTCTGTACCTGAAACAAAAATTATACATACCTCATGATCAATGACTAATTTCTCAGTGAATTTTGCTTAAAATGTTTTATAGGAAGTCAGAGTTCTAAGCCAATCTTGTTTATCCTAGAAGAATTTGATATGTTTGCCCACCATAAAAACCAGACATTGCTATATAATCTATTTGATATTGCCCAATCTGATCAAGCACCAATATGTGTAGTGGGTGTTACATGTAGACTTGTAAGTATACTTATGTTTAATTTCTGAGCGATAACTACTGTAAATTCAGAAATTATTGCGATGATTTTATTATTGCTTAAAATGCGACAGAGTTATAGCATGCAATAATTGAAATTAAGAATTTTGAGATTTTTTATATGAATCAAACAGGATTTTTCTGAATATTGCAAGAATTAAAATTGCATTTTAGTCTAAAATGACAAAATGGAAATATTAATAAATGTGCAATGATTTCTGAATTAACAGTAACTCCTTAAGTGTCACATCTAGAGCAGTAGGAAATGTCAATGTGACACACTTATTTTCTTTTCAAATATGAATATGAAAGAATTTTGGTTGGTTATGACATGAAAAAAAAAATGTTTTTCTCTACGCTTTGAAGAGGAAAAAGAAATATTAATTGTATGTCATTCAATATCAAATCACATTGGGCATAAAAATATCATTGACAAGACTTTGACCTGTAATATCAGAATGAGACTAGGGATAAAATAATTGGATTTAATTTATAATGAATTGAAAATGTCTACACTTTGCTAGGCTGAGTAGAATCTGATAATATAGTTTTGGCCTTTAACAGATGTCTTGTTTAAAACACTAAATACTTTTGAAACAAAAATTGCAGTCATATTTATAGAAGAAATTGATATCTTAATGTAAGATTTGTTGTTTTATGGAATCTTTTTGGAATTAAAATATATATACTCCTGTTCATGGGTTATCTGCCATATATACTGAAAAAATCTATAAAAAAATCAACTGAAAAAATGTATTTAATACAACATCACAACTACTGTACATTAAACATAAATGTCTGATTAGTCCAGTACATTTTGTACGTAAAATAGAATGTGTGACTTCTATATGACAATTATTTGTAAATGTTCTCTCTGATTTTACAGGATGTTATAGAACTACTAGAGAAGAGAGTCAAGTCACGGTTTTCACATCGCCAAGTGTATTTCCTAAACAACTATAGTTATGAGAATTTTTGTGACATCTGTATGTCTTACTTAAAAATAGAATCAAAACCTGTGAGATGTGATTTCATCAAAGAATGGAATAAACAAGTTGAAGTAAGTTATCTGTTAAGGGGACATCACCCCTTCATCAAAGAGTGGAACAAACAAGTTGAAGTAAGTTATCTGTAAAGGGGACATCACTCCTTTATCAAAGAGTAGAATAAACAAATAGAAGTAAGTTCTTTATTCAGGGAGGATTACTCTTTCTTCAATGAGTAGAATAAACAAGTAGAAGTAATTTCTTTATTCAGGGGGATCACTCCTTCATAAACGAGTAGAATAAATAAGTAGAAGTAAGTTCTTTATTCAGGGGGGATTACTCCTTCATCAATGAGTAAAAGAAACAAGTAGAAGTAAGTTCTTGACTCAGGGGGGACCACTCCTTCATCAAAGAGTAAAATAAACAAGTAGAAGTAAGTTCTTTATTCATGGGTGATTACTCCTTCATCAAGGAGTAGAATAAATAAATAGAAGTAAGTTCTTTATTCAGGGGGGATTACTCCTTCATCAACAAGTAGAATAAATAAGTAGAAGAAAGTTCTTTATTCAGGGGGGGATTACTCCTTCATCAACAAGTAGAATAAATTAGTAGAAGTAAGTTCTTTATTCAGGGGGGATTACTCCTTCATCAACAAGTAGAATAAATAAGTAGAAGCTAGTTCTTTATTCAGGGAGGACCACTCCTTCATCAATGAGTAGAATAAATAAGTAGAAGTAAGTTCTTTATTCAGGGGGGATTACTCCTTCATCAACAAGTAGAATAAATAAGTAGAAGCTAGTTCTTTATTCAGGGAGGACCACTCCTTCATCAATGAGTAGAATAAATAAGTAGAAGTAAGTTCTTTATTCAGGCAGGACCACTCCTTCATCAACAAGTAGAATAAATAAGTAGAAGCTAGTTCTTTATTCAGGGAGGACCACTCCTTCATCAACAAGTAGAATAAATATGTAGAAGTAAGTTCTTTATTCAGGGGGGATTACTCCTTCATCAACAAGTAGAATAAATAAGTAGAAGTAAGTTCTTTATTCAGGGAGGACCACTCCTTCATCAACGAGTAGAATAAATATGTAGAAGTAAGTTCTTTATTCAGGGGGGATTACTCCTTCATCAACAAGTAGAATAAATATGTAGAAGTAAGTTCTTTATTCAGGGGGGATTACTCCTTCATCAACAAGTAGAATAAATAAGTAGAAGTAAGTTCTTTATTCAGGGAGGACCACTCCTTCATCAATGAGTAGAATAAACAAGTAGAAGTAAGTTCTTTATTCAGGGAGGACCACTCCTTCATCAATGAGTAGAATAAACAAGTAGAAGTAAGTTCTTTATTCAGGGAGGACCACTCCTTCATCAACGAGTAGAATAAATAAGTTGAAGTAAGTTCTTTATTCAGGGGGGATTACTCCTTCATCAAGGAGTAGAATAAATAAGTAGAAGTAAGTTCTTTATTCAGGGAGGACCACTCCTTCATCAACGAGTAGAATAAATAAGTAGAAGTAAGTTCTTTAATCAGGGAGGACCACTCCTTCATCAATGAGTAGAATAAACAAGTAGAAGTAAGTTCTTTATTCAGGGAGGACCACTCCTTCATCAACGAGTAGAAGTAAGTTCTTTATTCAGGGAGGACCACTCCTTCATCAACGAGTAGAAGTAAGTTCTTTATTCAGGGAGGACCACTCCTTCATCAATGAGTAGAATAAATAAGTAGAAGTAAGTTCTTTATTCAGGGAGGACCACTCCTTCATCAATGAGTACAATAAATAAGTAGAAGTAAGTTCTTTATTCAGGGGGGACCACTCCTTCATCAATGAGTAGAATAAATAAGTAGAAGTAAGTTCTTTATTCAGGGAGGACCACTCCTTCATCAATGAGTAGAATAAATAAATAGAAATAAGTTCTTTATTCAGGGAGGACCACTCCTTCATCAATGAGTAGAATAAATAAGTAGAAGTAAGTTCTTTATTCAGGCAGGACCACTCCTTCATCAATGAGTAGAATAAATAAGTAGAAGTAAGTTCTTTATTCAGGGAGGACCACTCCTTCATCAACGAGTCGAAGTAAGTTCTTTATTCAGGGAGGACCACTCCTTCATCAATGAGTAGAATAAATAAGTAGAAGTAAGTTCTTTATTCAGGGAGGACCACTCCTTCATCAACGAGTAGAAGTAAGTTCTTTATTCAGGGAGGACCACTCCTTCATCAATGAGTAGAATAAATAAGTAGAAGTAAGTTCTTTATTCAGGGAGGACCACTCCTTCATCAATGAGTACAATAAATAAGTAGAAGTAAGTTCTTTAATCAGGGAGGACCACTCCTTCATCAATGAGTACAATAAATAAGTAGAAGTAAGTTCTTTATTCAGGGAGGACCACTCCTTCATCAATGAGTAGAATAAATAAGTAGAAGTAAGTTCTTTATTCAGGGGGGATTACTCCTTCATCAATGAGTAGAATAAATAAGTAGAAGTAAGTTCTTTATTCAGGGAGGACCACTCCTTCATCAATGAGTACAATAAATAAGTAGAAGTAAGTTCTTTATTCAGGGAGGACCACTCCTTCATCAACAAGTAGAATAAATAAGTAGAAGCTAGTTCTTTATTCAGGGAGGACCACTCCTTCATCAACTAGTAGAATAAATAAGTAGAAGCTAGTTCTTTATTCAGGGAGGACAACTCCTTCATCAACGAGTAGAATAAATATGTAGAAGTAAGTTCTTTATTCAGGGAGGACCACTTCTTCATCAACAAGTAGAATAAATATGTAGAAGTAAGTTCTTTATTCAGGGAGGACCACTCCTTCATCAACTAGTAGAATAAATAAGTAGAAGCTAGTTCTTTATTCAGGGAGGACAACTCCTTCATCAACGAGTAGAATAAATAAGTAGAAGTAAGTTCTTTATTCAGGGAGGACCACTTCTTCATCAACAAGTAGAATAAATATGTAGAAGTAAGTTCTTTATTCGGGGGGGACCACTCCTTCATCAACAAGTAGAATAAATAAGTAGAAGTAAGTTCTTTATTCAGGGAGGACCACTCCTTCATCAACGAGTAGAATAAACAAGTAGAAGTAAGTTCTTTATTCAGGGAGGACCACTTCTTCATCAACAAGTAGAATAAATATGTAGAAGTAAGTTCTTTATTCGGGGGGGACCACTCCTTCATCAACAAGTAGAATAAATAAGTAGAAGTAAGTTCTTTATTCGGGGAGGACCACTCCTTCATCAATGAGTAGAATAAATAAGTAGAAGTAAGTTCTTTATTCAGGGAGGACCACTCCTTCATCAATGAGTAGAATAAATAAGTTGAAGTAAGTTCTTTATTCAGGGGGGATTACTCCTTCATCAATGAGTAGAATAAATAAGTAGAAGTAAGTTCTTTATTCAGGGAGGACCACTCCTTCATCAACAAGTAGAATAAATAAGTAGAAGTAAGTTCTTTATTCAGGGGGGATTACTCCTTCATCAACATGTAGAATAAATATGTAGAAGTAAGTTCTTTATTCAGGGAGGACCACTCCTTCATCAATGAGTAGAATAAATAAGTTGAAGTAAGTTCTTTATTCAGGGGGGATTACTCCTTCATCAATGAGTAGAATAAATAAGTAGAAGTAAGTTCTTTATTCAGGGAGGACCACTCCTTCATCAACAAGTAGAATAAATAAGTAGAAGTAAGTTCTTTATTCAGGGAGGACCACTCCTTCATCAATGAGTAGAATAAACAAGTAGAAGTAAGTTCTTTATTCAGGGAGGACCACTCCTTCATCAATGAGTAGAATAAACAAGTAGAAGTAAGTTCTTTATTCAGGGAGGACCACTCCTTCATCAACATGTAGAATAAATAAGTAGAAGTAAGTTCTTTATTCAGGGGAGATTACTCCTTCATCAAGGAGTAGAATAAATAAGTAGAAGTAAGTTCTTTATTCAGGGGGGATTACTCCTTCATCAACGAGTAGAATAAATAAGTAGAAGTAAGTTCTTTATTCGGGGAGGACCACTCCTTCATCAACGAGTAGAATAAATATGTAGAAGTAAGTTCTTTATTCAGGGAGGACCACTCCTTCATCAACGAGTAGAATAAATATGTAGAAGTAAGTTCTTTATTCAGGGGGGATTACTCCTTCATCAACGAGTAGAATAAATAAGTAGAAGTAAGTTCTATATTCAGGGAGGACCACTCCTTCATCAATGAGTAGAATAAATAAGTAGAAGTAAGTTCTATATTCAGGGAGGACCACTCCTTCATCAACAAGTAGAATAAATAAGTAGAAGTAAGTTCTTTATTCAGGGAGGACCACTCCTTCATCAACGAGTAGAAGTAAGTTCTTTATTCAGGGAGGACCACTCCTTCATCAATGAGTAGAATAAACAAGTAGAAGTAAGTTCTTTATTCAGGGGGGACCACTCCTTCATCAACAAGTAGAATAAATAAGTAGAAGTAAGTTCTTTATTCAGGGAGGACCACTCCTTCATCAATGAGTAGAATGAATAAGTAGAAGTAAGTTCTTTATTCAGGGAGGACCACTCCTTCATCAATGAGTAGAATAAATAAGTTGAAGTAAGTTCTTTATTCAGGGGGGATTACTCCTTCATCAACGAGTAGAATAAATAAGTAGAAGTAAGTTCTTTATTCAGGGAGGACCACTCCTTCATCAATGAGTAGAATAAATAAATAGAAATAAGTTCTTTATTCAGGGAGGACTACTCTTTCATCAAGGAGTAGAATAAATAAATAGAAGTAAGTTCTTTATTCAGGGAGGACCACTCCTTCATCAATGAGTAGAATAAATAAATAGAAGTAAGTTCTTTATTCAGGGAGGACTACTCTTTCATCAAGGAGTAGAATAAATAAATAGAAGTAAGTTCTTTATTCAGGGAGGACTACTCTTTCATCAAGGAGTAGAATAAATAAATAGAAGTAAGTTCTTTATTCAGGGAGGACTACTCTTTCATCAAGGAGTAGAATAAATAAATAGAAGTAAGTTCTTTATTCAGGCAGGTCTACTCTTTCATCAAGGAGTAGAATAAATAAGTAGAAGTAAGTTCTTTATTCAGGGAGGACCACTCCTTCATCAATGAGTAGAATAAACAAGTAGAAGTAAGTTCTTTATTCAGGGAGGACCACTCCTTCATCAATGAGTAGAATAAATAAGTAGAAGTAAGTTCTTTATTCAGGGAGGACCACTCCTTCATCAATGAGTAGAATAAACAAGTAGAAGTAAGTTCTTTATTCAGGGAGGACCACTCCTTCATCAATGAGTAGAATAAATAAGTAGAAGTAAGTTCTTTATTCAGGGAGGACCACTCCTTCATCAACGAGTACAATAAATAAATAGAAGCTAGTTCTTTATTCAGGGAGGACCACTCCTTCATCAACAAGTAGAATAAATAAGTAGAAGTAAGTTCTTTATTCAGGGGGGACCACTCCTTCATCAATGAGTAGAATAAATAAGTAGAAGTAAGTTCTTTATTCAGGGAGGACCACTCCTTCATCAACATGTAGAATAAATAAGTAGAAGTAAGTTCTTTATTCAGGGGGATTACTCCTTCATCAATGAGTAGAATAAACAAGTAGAAGTAAGTTCTTTATTCAGGGGGGACCACTCCTTCATCAACAAGTAGAATAAATATGTAGAAGTAAGTTCTTTATTCAGGGAGGACCACTCCTTCATCAACAAGTAGAATAAATAAGTAGAAGTAAGTTCTTTATTCAGGGGGGACCACTCCTTCATCAATGAGTAGAATAAATAAGTAGAAGTAAGTTCTTTATTCAGGGGGGACCACTCCTTCATCAACAAGTAGAATAAATATGTAGAAGTAAGTTCTTTATTCAGGGAGGACCACTCCTTCATCAACATGTAGAATAAATAAGTAGAAGTAAGTTCTTTATTCAGGGAGGACCACTCCTTCATCAATGAGTAGAATAAACAAGTAGAAGTAAGTTCTTTATTCAGGGAGGACCACTCCTTCATCAATGAGTAGAATAAATAAGTAGAAGTAAGTTCTTTATTCAGGGGGGATTACTCCTTCATCAATGAGTAGAATAAATAAGTAGAAGTAAGTTCTTTATTCAGGGGGGACCACTCCTTCATCAACGAGTAGAATAAATAAGTAGAAGTAAGTTCTTTATTCAGGGGGGACCACTCCTTCATCAACATGTAGAATAAATAAGTAGAAGTAAGTTCTTTATTCGGGGGGGACCACTCCTTCATCAATGAGTAGAATAAATAAGTAGAAGTAAGTTCTTTATTCGGGGGGGACCACTCCTTCATCAACAAGTAGAATAAATAAGTAGAAGTAAGTTCTTTATTCAGGGAGGACCACTCCTTCATCAATGAGTAGAATAAATAAGTAGAAGTAAGTTCTTTATTCAGGGAGGACCACTCCTTCATCAATGAGTAGAATAAACAAGTAGAAGTAAGTTCTTTATTCAGGGAGGACCACTCCTTCATCAATGAGTAGAATAAACAAGTAGAAGTAAGTTCTTTATTCAGGGAGGACCACTCCTTCATCAATGAGTAGAATAAATAAGTAGAAGTAAGTTCTTTATTCAGGGAGGACCACTCCTTCATCAATGAGTAGAATAAACAAGTAGAAGTAAGTTCTTTATTCAGGGAGGACCACTCCTTCATCAATGAGTAGAATAAACAAGTAGAAGCAAGTTCATTATTCAGGGGGGATTACTCCTTCATCAACGAGTAGAATAAACAAGTAGAAGTAAGTTGCAATTCTTTATTCAGGGGACATCACTCCTTCATCACTTATATATTTGTTCAAAACTTATATAATTGTTTGAAATTTTATGTGATTGTTATTTGCATAATGTAAAATAATAATGGGCATTATATTGAACAGTTCAAAAACCACTAAATGTTGACAAATTATTTCTTTGTTTGACTTGGAACAAAAATAGATTTTGGCATATAATTGTAAAAACAATATATTGTTAGAGACTACATATTGGCCATTTGAGTGTCTTATAGTTGTTCGTATTGTTTGGTTGCAGTCTCATTGCATATGTTCCACATCTATTATATTGAATATGACAATTTTGAACAATTTGCCAATTGAGACTGTCTTACTTTCAAATTGTTGATTTTGAATGTTCACATGCTATTCATAGCTTCACTGGTAATTATAAAGTATTCCTGAAAAAAAGAAAGGCCTTTTTAATACATAGCTTGTAAATTTAGAATTAACATTTGCTGTTAAATGTCCAACACTCCAGTGCTATAGATTTATATTTCTTCTTTCCTGGATTATCTTTCTTTAACAATGATAAGCACAGTTTGAAAAACCCAAGTTCTATACAGATAATCATGATAAAATTGTTTTGTTTTAGAAATTGAGTAAAGACGGCACAGTCAGAGATGTACTACAGCAACAATTCCACTTCAATAAAGATATTAGAGCGTTACATCACATTTTGGTAAATGTAGCATTATAACTTAAAAAGCTAAGGGCTATTCCATTAAATAGAATGTACCAGGGTCGGACGGCAATTATAAAAACTCCTGTTGGTTGTTGATGTGTTGAAGCGTTTATGACCAGTGGCCCTTGGTGTTTAGAGAAAATAAGTATTGTTAGTTGTTGGTCTTCTTTTTTCTTGATTGTCGGTTTCATTGAGTTATTTTTTGTTATTTATTATTATTTGTTTTAGCAAGGACTTATGTAACCGATTGTTTTTGTCTCCTGCTCTTATCGTAATATTTAGGGAAACATAACTGTTCCCGCGACTTACGCAGAAGTAGGCGCAATGTTTTATCCTACCTATGGTACCAGTTCCGTAAGTGCAAGAGCTACTTCCCCTTAATGACAAGTACATGGGAATGGCAGACGATGTCAAATTCTATTGAAAATAACATTCGCAGGTTCAAATTAGCCTTGTTCTGAGTCTGCGAGCTTCCAATTTTGCATTCGGACTTTCGTTTTGGTTACTATCTAGGTCCAACGGACATTCAATTTGAAAGAAAATAAGAATTAACTTTGCCGATGTTTTAACTATCATTATGGTCATTTTGAAGCCATATTACTATTGAGATCCCTCCAGGGATTTTTCTAGCATTCCACAGGGTCTGGTATTCAGACCCAGTCCTATTGGCCATGGCAAATACCCTACGTTTTTCCCAATTTTCCAATCCTTTGTCCGTCCGTCATTGTAAACTTTTTTCAAACATCTCTGAGCCAACAAAGCCAATTGGAAGCAAACATAGCCAACATATATTAAGTTAACAAAACAATCAATTTGCAGTTCTATAGACCACAGTTCTAATTTTCATCAGTGATTTTTATAATATTTGAAATGTTTCAAACCCAGATGACCAAATTATATTTTTCATATTTTAGATTTAAAGCACAATGAAGTTTGATCTCATTTCTTCCCTCCCCCTCATTCCCAGGTTCCCTTAACCCTGTCCAACCCCTCTAAATTGTCCAGCAACTATAATGTTTAAATAACAATTCCTTTGGTTGTGGTAAATTAGAATAAAATAAGTTAGATATATTCCAGTTGGTTCTTGTATTATATGAAACGACTTCCTGTTGGTTGGTGTTAAGATACATGGTTCATTCCTCTTGGTCATGGGGGTACTTAAAAATTGCCTTCCAATCCTAGTTCCTCCTTTTTAATGGAATAGCCCTAATGTATTTTTATAACCACACATAAAGTATATTTAACTAGGCTTTCCAGAAAGGTGTTGTTGAGCATTTGCATACCTGGAAAAGTGGATGCCTATTTTGTGTAATCAACTCCTTGTATAGTTGATAACACATGATCCTTCAGTCGGAAAGCTGACCCCGGTTTGACCCCATTTCTTAAAGCAACAATGGACGTCATGTGATTACCATATAAGGGCATTTTTTTTACCCAAAAAGTGAAGCCCGTTTTTTTTAATTCATAGTTTTTTGCATGAATTAAAACTAATTTGCTTTTAAGTGAACATTCTTGAGTATATATATATAAGAAATATATTGATCAACTCAATTAAGGATAAAAATCATTTTTTCTCTTAAAATGTGTCTTTAAAGTCCAGGTGTTGACCAAATTTTCAAGAAATTAAAATCGCAATTTTCTTTCTTAACTTCTCGGGAAGCTATGCTGAATTTAAATTATGTTATGTAACATAACTTGGACTATAATATGTTAAATTTGTGCCACTTAAGACGCTGTAATATGCAAATGTGCCACTTCGATTTGTCGATATTTCTAACGAAGTGGGGCCGACGGTAATTTACGAGCTACGTCCCTTTGTTGGACACTATTATAAACAAACTTTTGTTATATAAAGCACCATATCCTGTTATTTCCATGTGGATATTATTAAAATAACTTTATTAAATATTGATACTAAAGATATGTGCAAAAAAATAGAGAAACACATTTTATCGCTTTTCAGAACTCAGTCCCAGTGAAATAGGCCCTATGATTAGCATATGTGTCCCTATATGCCATAATAGTGAAAATAATTAAATGTTAATTTATTATTCCAAGAGTTAATCAAATATTTATATTTTGGAAAGTATTTTTACTGCTGTAATATTCATGAATAATGGATCAAGACAGGATTAATTGAACAAAAACAGGAATACCTTTTCATTACTGATACCTGGTCCTACCTTTTAAGCTCACCTGGCCCAAAGGGCCAAGTGAGCTTTTCTCATCACTTTGCGTCCGTCGTCGTTAACTTTTACAAAAATCTTCTCCTCTGAAACTACTAGGCCAAATTAAACCAAACTTAGCCACAATCATCATTGGGGTATCTAGTTAAAAAAAGGTGTCCGGTGACCCAGCCAACCAACCAAGATGGCCGCCATGGCTAAAAATAGAACATAGGGGTAAAATGCAGTTTTTGGCATATATCTCAAAAACCAAAGCATTTAGAGCAAATCTGACATTATATGGTCCGAGTACACAGTTATCGTCCCTTGATTTTCGTTGTCCACGAATATAGTCCCTACTGTGGACAGCGTGTTACTTGTCAATTTTTTTTATACCCCTTCCAAATTTATTTATTTATGTTTTATGCCTCAAGTAGCAAGAAGGGGGATAAAATTACACTTTAAAAAAATTTGATTCATGAATTATAATGTAAAGTAGTGATTTGGTCCAGTTGAAAAAGGTCAAAAATTAGCATTTCGGAAGCTGTCAAAAGATTTCAAGCCCCCCTTCACATAAAATTGTCCATATTTTGAGTTAGAGCTGATGAAGTTTTCTATAATTTTGATATAATTTGTCCCAAAAGTAGTACAACACACTGTAAAAATATTATGGAGAAAGCGCAGGTGGGATTTTTTTTATTTCCATTTATTGTCTAAAGGAAGTGCACTACGAAATAACTGTGACCATTAATCAGGTCAAGATCCATCTGCCCTGAAATTTTCAGATGAATCCAACAACCCGTATTTTTCTTCTTCTATTGGAAAAAAATAATAACATTTTAAAAAAACTATGCATTTTTATATTTATATGAAAGTATTTCAGAGTAGTTTCTGTGTGCTAAGTCAACAATTATGTTTTAGATCACA
The DNA here is from genome assembly GCF_963676685.1 of Mytilus edulis. Lineage (NCBI taxonomy): Eukaryota > Metazoa > Mollusca > Bivalvia > Mytilida > Mytilidae > Mytilus > Mytilus edulis. Next base: position 6,299,021 of record NC_092345.1, read on the forward strand.
ATTCAAAATTAAATCACACTTCATGTCAGTATGAACATGCTTTGAATAAGATTGATTAAAATGCTAGTCCGAAAGAGATTGTTTTAAGTTCAAATTTAGGAAAAGACTTTTTCATTTACTTTTGCATGATTCCTTCATCACAAAAAAAAATAAATATTATTATAAACAATGAATGACTCATGTGTCAGTCATTTAAAAGCAGTTAAGGTTGTGCAAAGACAGTATAAGATTTCCTTACCTTGTTTTTAGTTAAGTCAAACATTTCACTGACTTAAAGAGAATTATTAATCCAGTCAAATATTCACAGCTGAACTCGCCATTCCTTTTCAAACAAACACACTAAATGTGTGTACATTGTGTTTCAGATGTATTAAAGTTGACATCGATGTGTAAGACCAAAAGACTACAATGTCAAAAAATGTCTTTCGTTTGGAATTTAGTTGGAACAGGGTTTCCTAAGGGGTGATAGAATGTTAGACTTTTTAATTTTTTTTTAACTTCCAGATACGTATTATTGATTTTATATAGTTATATAAATCTTTGTTTATCTATTTCACAATTTCGCATGATTTATAAACGACGAAGAAGGAGACACCGGTGTCATATGGTATTACCGCATGGTATTTTGACCCCTGGTTCAGTTTTTAGGGGTTCAAAATACCATATGACACGGGGGTTACATTATTGTTAACTTTGAAAGACGGCCAATTTGACATGCTTATTGTATTATTTTCTTTAATAATAAGAACCATGCTTAAAAAATCAAAAGAAATCTATTTTTGACCCTAATGGCAAGTAAGAAACAGAAAAAAGAAAAATTTCAAGTTGGCGCCGCCATATTATTTTTTCCGCGAAATTAACGCAATTTCAGAATGGCAGGTTTTAATATCAGTCCCATTGTTGACTTAAGAAAGTAGCAACAACGGTCGTTTCTAAGGGCTTGCTTTCCAACTGCCTTGGTATTTTAACGGAAGGATTGCATTTGTATTGCACTGCTATCGTGAAATAGTTCGAGAATTTTTTTTCCACAAGAACATAAATGTGTACTGAAAAAAATTTTCAAGGTTGAAATTTTTAAAAATTGGAAATTTAAATAGGAGGGACAGAAGTGGGTCTGAAAAGTGGATAATTTTTACTCCTGCTGGAAGAATCACATTTATGCAGAAAAGTTATAAAACAGTTCATATTTATAAACAATTTGTCTGATGAATAAGACACAATGATTAAATTTGATTAAGGATAAGAGAGATATTTTAACAACTGTTACCTAATGAGATAACTATTTGTTTCAGATGTATGTTGTTTGTCAACTGAATGAGACTCATCCTTTCCCAACACCCAGTGATTTTGTAGAAGCAATGAAAGTTACATCAACAGACAGCAAATCAGCAATGTTACATGGTATAAAAATTTATAACCTCAACATAGAACATAAAAATCATTTACTTGAACTTCATTAGAAATTGGTATTCCTTACATAGCAACATTTTATCATATAATTTTAAAGTACTTTTCGCAGGATATATTTTATGTTGGGATTCAAAAATTCAGTTGTTGAACTGGAGAGGCAATACCACTGTTAATAGAGAGAAAAAAACAATGAAAAATAGAAAGTTTACACAAAAACTACAGATTGAGCAAACCTCATGAGAACTAAGAATTAATTCTAATGCATCTAGTAAAAATGGACAATCTGATCACAAGTCATATGATATCAAATATGAGTTCACTGTTGTTTTTTTTCTATAAAAGACAACTCTTATAGAAAACTAAACACAAACCCAAACAAATACTAAATGTTTACATGTGTTAAGGCTTTGCTTTACTAGTGGTACATGTTATGTTGTACCAGAGAATATAAAAGGCAGTGATAAGTTACATTGTGATACACTGAGATTTCAATACCGAATGAATTGTAATTTTTGCTTAGTTTTCCTAGACTAAGACATAGTCAGGGTATATAGGAATCCTCATGACACCAGCCCATATGCCTTTTTATGTCCCATTTATGGGCATTATATTTTCTGGTCTATGCGTCCCTGTTTTCGTCCGTTCATCGGTTCGTTCTCCCATCTGTCTCACTTCAGGTTAAAGTTTTTGGTCGAGGTAGTTTTTGATGAAGTTGAAGTCTAATCAACATGAAACATGAGTACACATATGATCTTTTTAATTTTAATGCCAAATTAAAGCTTTTACCCCAATTTCACGGTACACTGAACACAGAAAATTATAGTGCGAGTGGGGCATCCATGTACTGGGGACACATTCTTGTTATATAATGTTTTACACCATAGAATACAAGTTAAGTTGATTCCTCTTTTACCATTCCAGAGTATTGGTACATGTACTTGATAAGTGGAAAAATTGGATTTAAAAAAAATGATATCTTAATTGCTGTGATCACTATATTACCACTCTAGTCTTATACATGCTGTACTATTTGTTTTTTGTTTTACAGGAATATCTATACTTGAGTTGTGTTTGATTATTGCTATGAAACATCTGACAGATATTTATGATGGGGAACCTTTCAATTTTGAGATGGTTTACAGTGGTATGTTATATTTAAAAATAAGTCTAGATATTTTATTATCAACCTTTTTTGGAACTTAAAATTTTGTATATATAGAAGTAAATGACGATTTAATTGTCAAGGAAATACCAATTACTAAATTACAGAAGCACCAAAACACAGAGGAAAGGAAGAAATTTGTGTAAAAGACAATATCTGCTTAAGGTAGATGGGGTGTCTAAATTATAATCCATAGATTTTTTTTTTAAATTTGTCAAAATGTAGTTTATATCATGCTTTTAAAAATAATAATTATAAAAAAGAATTGGTCACAGGGCTTATTTTCATGCTAAAGGTTGTTCAAAATTGACAGATTTTGTATAGATTATGCACAGAAAACCCAATTTTCTGCCATAAAACGAAAACTACCATAGAATTTTGAGATAAAATATGAGAAGATAGCTTTAATAGTATGCTTTCAGATAAGAAAAAGAAAAAATGAAGTCACCAGACCCGTTTTCTTGCTACATAATAAAATAGAGAAATTCCTAACACATTCTATTGTAAAAGTACCTTTATCTGAATTATCTGCCCTTACATTTGAGTTGCCTCCCCTTATGTTGCAAAGTTTGAAAAAAATTGAACAAAACAAAAGTTTCTGTTCCTTTTAAAATACAACTTGAAAGATGATAAAACATCTCATTTTCTATATTGAAATGAAAATTCTTACACATGAATTACCTTCTACACTCAAAATTTGCACATTTTATCAAAGATCTAGACCTTGTTTTCTGGTATTTCAAAAATCCAAGATGGAGGAAGACACCCTATTTAACTTAAACAACTATAAAAAGACATTTCAATTTTTAATTTTTACAAATATTTATATGAGTCAAGAAGTTGGATTGATGAGAGGGAATATCTGATGTTATTGGTTTTTATGTAACCAAACTGGCAGCTGTTGAATATGACAATTAAAGTATATAGTATTTAGTTAAATGCATTTAGAAATTGATTGGATGATTTTTCTGACAAAAAATGCATGCCACCAAATTTTTACACAAATTTTGGGATGACATGTGACGTCATCTTTTAGTCATTCCAAGAGGTCAGCAGCTATGACACTTTCTGTGTGGTAATGTGACTTGTGCAGTCAATAAGATGTTAAGTGTATGTGAAATTAACCTTTATAATGTGAAACATATTTTTCCACATTAACATCTTTATATAGCCTTATCATATCTTCTTCTTTCTTAAAGAATTATTGCAATTAAATCTAGTAAGAATACATGTATAATTGATATCAATATTTTAGAGTATGCAAAGTTTGCTCAGAAAAGATCTTCAATGCAGATGTATGAAAAGGCAGTGGTACTAAAGGTGAGTGAAAATAGTTATAACATAATGATTAGAACATTTACAAATGTAGAATATCAGTGGTTAGAATTGATTAAAACATAAAGCAGATGGGACATTAAGTTTTACCCTAGTCCATCAGTATATCCTTATGAATGGACCAAAATTGGTTGCCATTCTCAACTTTTCTTTTTCCTCAACCAAAAGTAGAGAAACTTATACACACTGCTTATCACTTCAAAATACAGATCAAGTTTGAATTTGGGTAGCATCACTTTTACTTCTCTAGAGTTATGCCCCTTTACAAATGGAAAAATTGCTGAAATTACGTTTTTGTTTTCTTTCTCAAGTTTACCCCAACCAAATGATATGAATCTTATATACAATGCTTATCACCATCAAACTCAAATCAAGTACAAATTTGGGTAGTGTCACTTTTACTATTCTTGAGATTTGTCTCTTTAAAACGTTAGCAAGCACGGGCATCTTCTGTGTCCCCATTTATATTTTATGTAATTTGACCTATAAAGGACCAGTTTTAGTCAGTCAATATTTCACTTTACTCTGATAGCAACAATAGCTGGCAAGAACCATGAAACCTTTAATAACCGTTTAACATGTTGGGCATATATCTTGCCAATGAACACAGATATTCCTGTTATTAACTTTTGATTTTTCTTGCAGGCATTTGAACATTTATTAGCATTAGAACTTGTAAAGTCAACTGATGGTTCAGGAACTCGTATTCAAAAAGAGTATAGACTGATGTCACTTCTGATTCATCCATCACAGATCACAGATGCATTACAAAAATACCCACAATGCCCTACAGAGGTCAAACAGTGGGCATCTACATCAGTCATATGATTTTGTTATTCAGTAGGAAAGGATATGGAAAGAAGAACCGTGCACAAAACATAAACTGAGATTTATACAAATAATATTTGAATACATAGAGCTTGTTCTTAAAATATATGTAAGACAAAATTTTATGGGACATTGTATTTGAATATCAAAACTTGATATAAAAATGTGTTCATCATCTATGAATGACAATGCATCAGAAAACATTATATTATAGAAATGTTCACCAAATGATGTTATATTTATTTTTGTAATAATAAATCCATTCCATTGGTTTTACTATTTTTTAATTTCTTGCATTCCTTGAAATTATTTTGGTCAACCATTTTTTTAGAAATGTTGGTCTGCGTTTTAGGCCTCCTATTCGCCTCTAACAAGTTTTGAGCTTTCATTGTTGGTCAAATCATCTGTTTGGTCTTTGATAAATGAGACATTGTTTTAATTTCTACAGACATATCATCATATTAAAGGCAACGTACCAAAACAAACATCATCTTGTTAAATATGTTTATACACATATATATTGTAAAATGTCAGCTCGAACCACAATGTCAATCTTTCTGGTATTGAGTGTTTATTTGTTTACATTTTTATACGCCTGTCAAACTTTTGACGGGACATATTATGGTTTACAAATGTCCGATGTCCGTCCGTCCGTCTGTCTGTCCGACTGTCCGGCGTAAACATGTCGCACCGTAACTTGAGAACAACTTATCCAAATTCATGAAACTTAATATAGTTGTTTCTTATGATGGTCAAATGATCTGTATACTTTTTGGTGAAAATAAGATTTAAACTTTTTGAGTTACGGTACTTTGTAACTAAAACAGGGGTGTGTTTTTTTTCACATGTCGCACCGTATCTCAAAAACATTTCTTGATTATTGCTTAAAACTTTACACACTTCTTATTTATATTAATCTTAATATCTGTATACTTTTTGGTGATGATTCAAAATTTCATTTTTGAGTTTTTGAGTATTTTGTAAAAAAAGGGGGAGGGTTTTTTTACATGTCGCGCCGTATCTCAAAAACGATTTACGATTTTTACTTAAAACTTTACACACTTCTTTGTTATATTAATCTAAAGATCTGTATACTTTTTGGTGATGATTCAAAATTTTATTTTTGAGTTATTGAGTATTTTGTAAAACAGGGGGAGGGGTTTTTTACATGTCGTGCCATATCTCAAAAACGATTTATGATTATTGCTTAAAACTTTACACACTTCTTTGTTATATTAATCTAAAGATCTGTATACTTTTTGGTGATGACTCAAAATTTTATTTTCGTGATATTTGTAAAAAAAAAAACAGGGTGGGGGGGTTCACATGTCCCGCCGTGTCTCAAAAACAATAAATGGTTATTGCTTAAAACTTCCTCAGAAACTATTTATGATTATTGCATAAAACTTCCACACAAGACGTCGGGCGTATCATGCGCTCATGGCGCAGCTGTTTATTCATACATGGAATAACAAAAACAATCAAAACCAAGGGAAAACAGAGACTCATAAAACCAAGGAGCATTTACAACAACAGTCAAAATAAATAACAAAACAACACAAACTCCAACAAAAACCTGAAGTGAAATCAGGTGCCCCCGAAAACAATTCCCATCAGAAAATCTGATTAACTGCTTATTGTGCTAAACTTCTGTTGTATTTCCCTTCACTTAATTAGTTTTAAAATGAATGTAAGTAAACTTGATACTTTTGCTCAGTGATTTTCATGTGTCTGAGAAGTCCTGCTCTGCAGGTTGATACAGGGGAAGAGAGAAATGACCAGTTTTACTATATAACATTGCCAAGCTAAACAAGGATACTAGCTAGCTGTCACAGAATTATCAAAACATTTGGATACCAATTGTACTGAAACAGATAAATATATGTCCAAATTTTTCTGATGTTAGACAGTTAGAGGTCAACACTGAATCAGAGATGTCTACATAAGATACAAAATATAAAAAAAAAGTCATCAACATGTAACAATATACCACACTATACTAGTTTAGCAGTTTTTAGTTCCCAATTTTTTTTGAAACGGTATACATTCAAATTAAAAAGATTAACCACACCAAATCAACTGTTACAGCTTTACCTAAGGAAACAACTGTTATTGATACGGATAAGGTGTGCACTGAAAAGTAATTATTGGCTAAAACAGTTAATAAAAAAATCTGTACAAAAACAGCACTAATAAGATTGTTACACTAACAGTTCTGTCGAAATCAGTACAGAATTTATAGAATTAGTAACTGTACAGTTACTGTTTAATTAAAAAATAATTGATGCAAGTTATACTTTATTGTAGTTTAACATGGGTAGGAATTATATCAATTATTTCGATTCTGATTAGGACAATTAAGGTAATTTCTTTGTCTGATGTGTATAAGTGTAGATCGTTTGTATAGGCTCTTCCATGAACCTCCCTTTTTTGATTGTAAAGAATCAAATGACTGACACTATGATTTTTCAGAGGGAGGAGTTTGAACGGCCAACATGAACGGTTGTCATTTCTAGGTCAAATATGTCAATTTTGGAATGCAACACATTACAGTCATAATAAATGAATTAGTAACAACATGTGCATCATTTATGAGTTTGGAAGTGTTTTAAGTTAATGAAATATATTGAATGCATACCAATTTGATAAAATTCATTATTCTGCAGTAGTCGATATACGCATGTTCAAACAAATTTTATTGGATTTAGAGCATGGGTTTGTTCACAAAACGAAAGAAGCATGTCATATTAGAATACTCAACAGTACTGAATAAATAGAAAGTATAAAATTATAAGTTTTTAGTCTTGCCAACCGTACTGATATGTAAGAGGGTAAAAATGTTTAAAATAAATCAGATTTGATTCCAAAGTTTAAAGAAACTTTAACCACCAGATTTAAGACATTTATTTTCATGCCCATCATGTCATGTCATGTCAGAAACTGACTACCATTCTAAGGCACCCCCCAGTATTGGGTGATATTCTAGTTGCTCATTCTTTAGTTTTCTATGTACTGGTTTGATGAGGTTTGTTTTGCCTCCTACATTTATTCTCCCTCTCTTATAAAAAGTTTTGGATAAGGTAGGTAACCAGGAAGTTGTTTTATAGCAGATTATAATCACCAATTTCACTGTAACTTTGAGATGAAGAACAGCAATTAAAGTAAAGTCCTTTTAAGTTTTTTATATAAGAGAACCATTTTCCCAATCGAGATAATAAGTACCATAAATGGTTTGTATAACTGATCCTTACTAAGTATTGATTGTTTTTATAATTAGTATAAATCATAATGAGATTTATATATAGCACTTGTGACGCCACTGAATTCTAAAAGCATACCAGAATCAATATGTATAACACTTTGGTGACATATGACCAACTTTAAGTAGGTTATATGCACTCATCTAGGTCAAAGACATGATCTACAAGACCATTACAAACAGTTCTGAAAACATTCTCTTGAAACAAAATACTTGGCCAATTGTGAAATTATAATTCAGGAATTGTAACAAAAGACCCTTTACATAGGGGCACTGCTTCATTGTAATTATTTGACATTGAGGGCTTGGGTTATACAACAGCTTTAGGAAAGTGGAACACAATTGGTTAGATCTGAAGTTTATCATGTGATGCCTTAACTTTTCATCTTCTTTAAACTACTTGATTACTTTTTATCAATCTGGCTGAAAAAAGGTATGGAAGATCCTGTAATTCCTATCATGATTATGAAAGGTCAGAGAGAAAAGTCAAAAACAAATATGTCCAGATGGTGACAAATACTGTCTTTGTTATCCATCCTGCAACACTCTATAGGGACATAGATACCTTTGTGTCCTTTTGTCCAGTTTTGTAAGCGGCCTCATGTTGACAAGTCAGCAATGTCTCTGAAGTAACAACTAACAGGCTTTTATTTGAACTTGGAATTATTTTTAATTATGGAATTTGCTTGATTTCTTGTTATTGAAATTTTCAATAAATTCGACGTTTATTCTGTACTGAAATGTTCTGTGCTGCGCACAACACTTTCTATTACAAAGAAAATAATATTTTTCAATAGAATGTACTGTGACGCGCACAACACTATCTAACCAAAATACATTGTATGGAAAGTGTTATTAACTGCTCAAAAGATCATAATACCAAATATAATGATGAGTACATGGAATTTATCAAAAATTTTAAACACAAGAAATTATGCAAATTCCATAATTAAAAATAATTCCAAGTTCAAATAATAGCCTGTTAACTATAGATCACTGTACAGCATTGAGAAAAGCCCATACCACATAGCAACGACAAATGTAAAACAATTCACAGGATAACAAACAGCCTGATTTACGTACAAAACAAAGTACTAAAAACATATATGAAATACAGTAGCAAACAACAACCACTGAATTAGAGGCATACTGAATGGAGTAGGATAAACATGTTTGTGTTTTATGTTTAACATTGAATTAGAGGCATACAGAATGGAGTAGGATAAACATGTTTGTGTTTATGTTTAACATTGAATTAGAGGCATACAGAATGGAGTAGGATAAACATGTTTGTGTTTATGTATAACATTGAATTAGAGGCATACAGAATGGAGTAGGATAAACATGTTTGGGTTTTATGTTTAACATTGAATTAGAGGCATACAGAAGTGAGCAGGATAAACATGTTTGTGTTTTATGTTTAACATTGAATTAGAGGCATACAGAATGGAGTAGGATAAACATGTTTGTGTTTTATGTTTAACATTGAATTAGAGGCATACAGAATTGAGCAGGATAAACATGTTTTTGTTTTATGTTTAACATTGAATTAGAGGCATACAGAATGGAGTAGGATAAACATGTTTGTGTTTTATGTTTAACATTGAATTAGAGCCATACAGAATAGAGTAGGATAAACATGTTTGTGTTTTATGTTTAACATTGAATTAGAGGCATACTGAATGGAGTAGGATAAACATGTTTGTGTTTTATGTTTAACATTGAATTAGAGGCATACAGAATGGAGCAGGATAAACATGTTTGTGTTTTATGTTTAACATTGAATTAGAGGCATACAGAATGGAGTAGGATAAACATGTTTGTGTTTTATGTTTAACATTGAATTAGAGGCATACAGAAGTGAGCAGGATAAACATGTTTGTGTTTTATGTTTAACATTGAATTAGAGGCATACAGAAGTGAGCAGGATAAACATGTTTGTGTTTTATGTTTAACATTGAATTAGAGGCATACAGAAGTGAGCAGGATAAACATGTTTGTGTTTTATGTTTAACATTGAATTAGAGGCATACAGAATGGAGTAGGATAAACATGTTTGTGTTTTATGTTTAACATTGAATTAGAGGCATACAGAATTGAGCAGGATAAACATGTTTTTGTTTTATGTTTAACATTGAATTAGAGGCATACAGAATGGAGTAGGATAAACATGTTTGTGTTTTATGTTTAACATTGAATTAGAGCCATACAGAATAGAGTAGGATAAACATGTTTGTGTTTTATGTTTAACATTGAATTAGAGGCATACTGAATGGAGTAGGATAAACATGTTTGTGTTTTATGTTTAACATTGAATTAGAGGCATACAGAATGGAGCAGGATAAACATGTTTGTGTTTTATGTTTAACATTGAATTAGAGGCATACAGAATGGAGTAGGATAAACATGTTTGTGTTTTATGTTTAACATTGAATTAGAGGCATACAGAATAGAGTAGGATAAACATGTTTGTGTTTTATGTTTAACATTGAATTAGAGGCATACAGAATGGAGTAGGATAAACATGTTTGTGTTTTATGTTTAACATTGAATTAGAGGCATACAGAATGGAGTAGGATAAACATGTGTGTGTTTTATGTTTAACATTGAATTAGAGGCATACAGAATAGAGTAGGATAAACATGTGTGTGTTTTATGTTTAACATTGAATTAGAGGCATACAGAATAGAGTAGGATAAACATGTTTGTGTTTTATGTTTAACATTGAATTAGAGGCATACAGAATAGAGTAGGATAAACATGTTTGTGTTTTATGTTTAACATTGAATTAGAGGCATACAGAATGGAGTAGGATAAACATGTGTGTGTTTTATGTTTAACATTGAATTAGAGGCATACAGAATAGAGTAGGATAAACATGTTTGTGTTTTATGTTTAACATTGAATTAGAGGCATACAGAATGGAGTAGGATAAACATGTTTGTGTTTTATGTTTAACATTGAATTAGAGGCATACAGAATGGAGTAGGATAAACATGTGTGTGTTTTATGTTTAACATTGAATTAGAGGCATACAGAATGGAGTAGGATAAACATGTTTGGGTTTTATGTTTAACATGGAATTAAAGGCATACAGAATAGAGTAGGATAAACATGTTTGTGTTTTATGTTTAACATTGAATTAGAGGCATACAGAATGGAGTAGGATAAACATGTTTGTGTTTTATGTTTAACATTGAATTAGAGGCATACAGAATGGAGTAGGATAAACATGTTTGTGTTTTATGTTTAACATTGAATTAGAGGCATACAGAATGGAGTAGGATAAACATGTTTGGGTTTTATGTTTTACATTGAATTAGAGGCATACAGAATTGAGCAGGATAAACATGTTTGTGTTTTATGTTTAACATTGAATTAGAGGCATACAGAATGGAGTAGGATAAACATGTTTGTGTTTTATGTTTAACATTGAATTAGAGGCATACAGAATGGAGTAGGATAAACATGTTTGTGTTTTATGTTTAACATTGAATTAGAGGCATACAGAATAGAGTAGGATAAACATGTTTGTGTTTTATGTTTAACATTGAATTAGAGGCATACAGAATAGAGTAGGATAAACATGTTTGTGTTTTATGGTTAACATTGAATTAGAGGCATACAGAATGGAGTAGGATAAACATGTTTGTGTTTATGTTTAACATTGAATTAGAGGCATACAGAATGGAGTAGGATAAACATGTGTGTGTTTTATGTTTAACATTGAATTAGAGGCATACAGAATGGAGTAGGATAAACATGTTTGTGTTTATGTTTAACATTGAATTAGAGGCATACAGAATGGAGTAGGATAAACATGTTTGTGTTTTATGTTTAACATTGAATTAGAGGCATACAGAATGAAGCAGGATAAACATGTTTGTGTTTTATGTTTAACATTGAATTAGAGGCATACAGAATGGAGTAGGATAAACATGTTTGTGTTTTATGTTTAACATTGAATTAGAAGCATACAGAATGTTTGTGTTTATGTTTAACATTGAATTAGAGGCATACAGAATGGAGTAGGATAAACATGTTTGTGTTTTATGTTTAACATTGAATTAGAGGCATACAGAATGGAGCAGGATAAACATGTTTGTGTTTATGTTTAACATTGAATTAGAGGCATACAGAATGAAGCAGGATAAACATGTTTGTGTTTTATGTTTAACATTGAATTAGAGGCATACAGAATGGAGCAGGATAAACATGTTTGTGTTTTATGTTTAACATTGAATTAGAGGCATACAGAATGGAGTAGGATAAACATGTTTGTGTTTATGTTGAACATTGAATTAGAGGCATACAGAATGGAGTAGGATAAACATGTTTGTGTTTTATGTTTAACATTGAATTAGAGGCATACAGAATGGAGCAGGATAAACATGTTTGTGTTTTATGTTTAACATTTAATTAGAGGCATACAGAATAGAGTAGGATAAACATGTTTGTGTTTTATGTTTAACATTGAATTAGAGGCATACAGAATGGAGTAGGATAAACATGTTTGTGTTTTATGTTTAACATTGAATTAGAGGCATACAGAATGGAGTAGGATAAACATGTTTGTGTTTTATGTTTAACATTGAATTAGAGGCATACAGAATGGAGTAGGATAAACATGTTTGTGTTTTATGTTTAACATTGAATTAGAGGCATACAGAATGGAGTAGGATAAACATGTTTGTGTTTTATGTTTAACATTGAATTAGAGGCATACAGAATGGAGTAGGATAAACATGTTTGTGTTTTATGTTTAACATTGAATTAGAGGCATACAGAATGGAGTAGGATAAACATGTTTGTGTTTTATGTTTAACATTGAATTAGAGGCATACAGAATGGAGTAGGATAAACATGTTTGTGTTTTATGTTGTACATTGCACAGTAAGCACTTTCTCAACTACATTTTTGTTGTATGTTTTATGAAATATATATTTGAGGTTTTTTATCACAAAGGTCGTGGAAGAGTAACCACCAAAGTATTTTACAGGAGTAATACCCCTTAGAAAAAAGAAAATGACATTTTTACTGATATCATGCCTAGATTTCTTGTGAGATATTTATAAAAAGTTTAAAAGGACCCCAACATATTTTGAAAATTATTGCCCTTTTATTGACATCAAAAATAAGGAAATGTGATATAATTGCCAATGAGACAACTGTCCAGCTGAGTTAAAATGAAGTTGATGTAAACAGAAATAGGAAACTGTTCCTCCTTGGAAGACCTGGATGCTTCATATACTATGTTGACAAATTAGTTTTTTGTGTTTTGGTTTGTTTTTTTTTAACTTTAAGCAATAGGTCAACTATATATTTTATATATGTTAGCCTTGCATGGTTATTTGACCTTGACCTTACAATTATTTAACAACAATACAAATATACAAAACTTAAAATCCTTAACTTTGACCACTGAACCCTGAAAATGAAGTCAAGATCAGATGACAGCTGCCAGCTTAACATGTACACCTTACAATCATTCCATATTGCATACAGTAGAAGAGAAACAGACCAAAACTCAAAAACTTAACAATCACCACTGAACCATGAAAATGAGGTCAAGGTCAGATTACACCTGCAAGTTGGACATGTACACCTTACACTTCTTCCGTACACCAAATCTACTAGACCTATTGCTTATAGTACTTGAGATATGGACTTGACCACCAAAATGTAACCTTGTTCACTTATCCATAAAATGAGGTCAAGGTCAAGTGAAAACTGTCTGACGGGCATGTGGACCTTGCAAGATATACACATATTAAATATACTTGTCCTATTACTCATAATAAGAAAGAAATTAACATTACAAAAACTCAATTTGTTTTCAAGAAGTCACTGAACCATGAAAATGAGGTCAAGGATAATGGGCATGTGACAGACAGAAACTTCATAACACGAGGCATCTATATACAAAGTATGAAGCATCCAGGTTTTCCAACCTTCTAAAATATAAGCTTTTAAGTAGTAAACTAACTCAGCCCCCCGGATCACTATCCCTATGTGGACCTTTCTGCAACAAAAGTTTTGTATTTTGTGATATTTTTTCAACCAGAAAAAAATATTACAGTATTTGTTCTTGATGGTAATGAGTGTATAATGTTTTGCCCTTCAGAACAGGTTTTTTTTTTCACTGCACAGACAACTGACAATATTTCTTTTGTAAGGAAAATGAAGCTTTGAATGTATGCTTGCATTACCACATTTGGCTCTCAACAAAATAAAACAATATCATATGTATTTTTATTGTCATGGCAACATGATCACAATTTTTACATATAAATATACAACAATCTGACTAGAAATGGAATTATTAACAAATAAAATATCATTTCCTTAAAAATATAACATTTTGTAAATAATATTTGAACAAAATAAGATCTGTTTTCACTAAATGTCATTATGTGTCCCAAGGATAGAGTAATTATTGATTGTAAACTTTTAGTAAGTAACTATATGTATGTGCAAGTTTAGATCTGATCCTTTTGTCCTAAAATTATTTACACAAGAACAAAATTCACCTATTGAAACTGAAAAATTATGTTTGAAAGTACTTGTTGATTGCAGACAATTTTATGTCATCAAAATGATCAGATATGTACAATGGGATGAAAGCTGCAGGTACAGTACATTGCTTCCCTATGTTTGTTGTTGATATAGAATTTTCTTCTCTTTTTGTTTTATATCTCCAAGTGATAGTCTTTGTTTTTGGAAAATAATGCAAAAAAAAATAGAGGATATTTTTTAAAGTTTAACAGGGTAATTTTTTCTAAGTGCTTGTAGGTACCTTTTAATAAATGAAGTATACAACTGTACAAGTAATAGAATAACCTTCAACTGTTGTTAACAAAGAGAAAAAGCACATCAAATTAGAAATGAGTTTATTTAATTCCTAAATCTGAGACAAAACTTTTACAAAAAGGAAGATTTGAATGACACTTGAATCAAATATTGTTAAATATTTGAAGGAAATTAATAATTATAACATCACTGGTTTATTAGTCCTTTCAATGCAACTTAAACATATTGGAATTATCTCCCTTGCTATGTTAATTTCACAGCTATCATTTTCAATGATTTGTATTATAACTAGATAATCAAAAACTACCACTGATCAGGTAGCTATGTAACTAAGTATTGTAGTTTTATGCTTACATTACAAACAACAAGAGTGTTTCAATAAAGTACACATTGCTATAGCCTTGTTAAAACCTACATAACAATATGGTGGGTGTCTTTAGGGTTTAAGTGTGACACTGGGTTGCCAATTTTTTGAAAGCATGACACGTGAAAAACAAATCATTGTGCTGTGAAAACAGGGAAATGAAGTCTAGCAGGACTCAGGAAATTACAAAAAATGAGAATTGCTTACACACATAGTGTAAGCATGATAGAGGGATCTGACAAAAAAGTAAGCGGCAAATGGGATCAGAACAACCCCCCCCCCCCCCCCCCCCCCCCCCCCCCCAATATTGGTAAGATCAGAGCTATTGATAATAAAAAAGCTTCATAAAATGATTCAATTTTGTTTACATCATCAGGTAATGGCAAAAATAAACAACACTTTAGTTTTGGCAATGAAACTTTTACAAAATGAAAACCAAAATATTGTACCAATTATGGGACTAATTTTGACTCTGAAACTATAAAACAACTACAGTAGTTCAGGACTTCAAAAATTAAATAATAAATACAGACTTTCAACAATGGTAAACATAATCTAAGTATAGGAATTATAGGAAATATTTCAAGATTTTACCTTTCAGGGTACCAGGGTAAAAAGTATAAAATATCAGAAAGCAAACTAAATCTTATTGCATATAAAGATGACTAGCAAACAATATATACTATATACTAACAATATGTTAAGTCAAGAAGGTTAACAGTACATTCAAATGCAGGAAACTTTCAAAAATAAAATGGTCAAATTAACATCTTAAATTACTATAATCATGATAATAAATGATCTAACATCGTGACAATGTCCTTATCATTATTAATGGTTTTGCAGGACATGTGTCCAGTAACTGGCAGTTTAACAAAGAAAAGAAAGCTGAAGCAAGACTACAGTTGCTGGAGGTTGTAAATTCAAAATTACAGCACATTATTTACCAGAAAAACTGACAAAGCTCAGTTGGTTATAAAATTTCAAAGAATCATCAAAAATCATAGTATAAATCAACATACATGTACAAGTTCTAGGCCAATCACAATCATCCCTGGAGTACATGTAATATTTTTAAATGATTGTTACAGTTGCAAATTGTAGTTTAGATCACCATCTACTCCAGTTGAAATATATTATATATTATTACATGGTATGACATTGTCATGGAACACTCAAATAAAAACAAATGGTTATGGCATTTTGCTTTGTAAAAGCTGAGGCACAATTGAGATTAATATTTTCTAACCTGACCAAGTTATAAATAAGATGTAAACTTCAATGTAGTCTTAATAATACACTTACTGAAAATTTTTGACCTCTAAGTTTTATATATGTCAGATTAAAACTACAGAGTGCCACTTACACCATTATAAACAGATCAGATTATATACTTTCAGTGTTCTACTTAGGGCATTTTTATTAACAACCTTGACACTGTCTTAAATGAACTTCTCTTAGTTCTCTATAAAGAAAAAACTGTTATGCTAAAAACATAAGCAGCAAGATAGTATATGAAAAGTTTTCCTATCTCAGGATAGCTGTTGAATGTAAGATTTAAGGCGAGAACATGATTTCCATAACATATTCTTTTTTTAATTTGGTTCTAAGTATTGGTCCAAGTAGGTAACATGAAAACATAAAAGAATTGTTTTGGTCTATAAATTAATTTCAACTGAATAAATCATCTTGTTGACTTTGAACTAATTTATACAAAAGAACAGACAACTGTTGTCCAATCAGTTTCACAGAGACTAATAGTCTATATCCAGTATAATCTGAATTGTTAAGTTCCCTGTTTGAGCCAGTTTCAATACACACAATTTTCCATATAAGGTCCTGAGCTGTATACTCTTTGCATATCCTGCATGTAATGGTACCGCTGCTCCATATTTGATGGTGCCATATTGGACGTGGATGTAGGTGGGGGCATCATATGTACAGGTGTCATGTGACTTGGAGGCAAATGTCCTTGAGAAATGTGTCCTGAATGTAAACTGATAGACTGATTTTCAAACCCGTGGTTTGGTTCACGAAAATATTCGTCTCTTGAGCACTCAGTTTTCAGAATGGGTCGATGATTGTCCGGAAATGCCATTGAAAACAAAGCTTCAGGATCACAAACAAATTTATATACATAGCGTTCTCCTGCAACTTTTTGCATTATACCTTTTTCATAATAATATCTCAAAGATCGACTTAATTTATCATAATTCATGGCTGGACGATTCTTCTGTATTCCCCATCTACGTGCAACCTGAAATGAACATTCAGTCTGAATAACAAAAATTGTAACTCTACAATGCAGATCTACTCATTGAATAACTGGTACATTTGGGACAACTATTTATAAAATATTCTGGATATCAGATTATTCTGCTCCATATGAGCTCTGAGTTCTAAATAAGGGATGTTATTTTGTAATTGGTCATTTTAAATAATTGATGGTTTCAAAGAGTTATTTCCCCTTCATAGCCTTAGTGGAGTTTCCCTTTACTTCTCTAAGTACAGAATATGTTTTTTACATGATATACAGCATGATTAGATTTTCACTGCTATTGTACTTATTGTCCTTATTGGTTTTCTGTGGAAATCCATAAATCATTGATAGATCAACAAACCTACAGACAAAAGTATTTATTTATGCCTATGTTTCTAAAATATAATTTAAGCCATATTATTTAACTTTTGTTGTTTCAAGGCCTTTTATAACTGACTATGCTGTATGGGCTTTGCTCATTGTTGAAGGCTTTGTGTTGACTTTAATAGTTGTTAATTTCAGAGTCATTTTGTCACTTGTGGAGAGTTATCTCATTGGCAATCATACCACATCTTCTTATTTTAATAGGTATTGCCTAAATTCTTTACCTCTTCTGGTTCAATAAGTTTGAATTCTAGTCCCCGACCAGTCCATGCAATAAATGCAGAATTTGCTGGATCATCCAATAAGGCCACTAAGAACTGCCACAACTGTAATGACCCTCGTCTCTGATAGGTTGGATGTGGTCCATCTCTATGGTAACGATCAAAATAGAAGTCTCGATAAAAATCAGCTTTCATTTCAATACCTGTAAATATATAATATTGAAAATTACGATATTTATAATTCAGTTTCTGGATATATGAAACAAATAACAGCACAAAAAGAACTTTTTCATGCTTGTCCAACCCCCACATACAACAAGAGGATGAAGTTGTCTGATCTGATAAGTGATAACATGATACTAATTATCATTGTAAAACTGTCGACTAAACGTAAAATAATTCTGTAGTCGTAATGAAGAAAGGTGTGACAATAAGTTTTTTTTTACCATATTCAAAAAGCTAAAGTACATGTACATTTATCTGCAAACAGGAAGAATATATGTCTGACAAATCGTTAAATGTTCACATATTAAAACTTATCACAGTCAATTCTGTACACAAATACTGTACTTGGACAATGAGTGACAAAAATGTTCATTTTATATAAAAAAAATTAAAAAAAGTATCGACAAACAGGAAGAAGTGTCTGACATAACTGTGGAACATGCATGTTACTTCTCATTACTGTCATACTACTTATCAATGGTAAGGTAATTCTGTTTAGTTGTACTTGGGGAAAAGTCAAACAAATATAAGACAGAAATTGTTCAACAGACGTATGGTCAGATGGACAAGGTGAATACCCTACTTAAAAGGGAAATATCAATAAATGTTTCCTTCAATTACCATTCAACAAGGAGTTTATTTTTTTTGTGAAGAAAAATCATGACCACAAAGTTCAAGAATTTATAAAATGCATCTATACCATCATATTTTAAATTCTTTATTTTGTTACTTTTTTTAAAAGATACAAAATTACAATTACAAATAATCAAAAAATATATAACAGTATCTTCAAACATAAATAATTATCCAAATGAACTTTCCCATTCAAAATTAGCTATGTTTGGTATGTATATCTTTAGTTCGCTTTAATATTAAAGGTGAGCTTTTCATCTAAACAATTGCACACAAAACTTTTTTATTTTATTTCCAATATTTTGAAACAATTGTTTTTGATCTATGTAATCAAATTTCTTTTCCATTGTTAAGATAGAATTGAAATAATTTTTGATTGGTGGATAACAATCTTTTCAAAATCAATCTTTCATAAAAAAAAAAAACACCACCAATATACCTGTATGCACATTATCTTATTAAAGGTTAATGATAACATAACTTTTAATATAGAGGATGTTTAAATCTCAAAGACTTTTTTTCCTTAATACAAATGTATTATGTAAAGCCATTTAGCTTTTTCCAAGGCGAAGCATTAAAAAGATTTTGGCCTAATAACACTTATTTTTCTTACTGTATAGTTTATTTATATATATTAAAAGTATATCTCCAATAAAATTTTGGGGAAATCTTTTTCATTCTTGTAATTTATAATTGTATTTTCATATATATAGTTTAATTAATACCTTTTTGCCCCATTCTTTGGATAAGCAAAATCTACACACATCATAAACTAATCAAAATCCTCATTTTTTTTTTAAATAAAGGCAAATGAACCTTTCTTTACTTTTAAAGGCAAATGGACCTTTCTTTATTTTCCATAAATTTGTGTAGAATACTTCTATTGAAAGAGATGTCATTGATGAAAATGTTGTTATTTCTAAAATTGATGAGTAAACATCTTCCATCTTGTGATATTATTGTAGAGATTGATTAGACATCAAAATGGTTTTCAGATTACAGTGTCCTATTGCACTGAACAAAGGGATTACAATTCTACTCATTTTTACAATACAAATTTTGTAATGTAGGACAGACAATTCATTAACGCACTTTACACTGCTCATACAGTCTAATTTCAAAGCCTGAACATGGGTTAAAACCAGAATGCGCTAATTACCCCTTATATCATTACAAAAGAGTCAATTAGCTAAATCTCCTATTAAGAGTCATATTTCTAAAATGTTCTACCAACCCTTGCCATGGACAGAACATCAAATGATGATTAAATTGTGTTGTTTCTATTTTCATTTGAATGGTTTCAAATGATTAGAACAGAGTAAACCATCAACTTGATACATCTAATCAAACACACCCAGAACCATCAATGGAAGCCTATGTGGTGTCGTATCACTTTTTATTGTCATACTGTATCTTTTAATCATTCGTTACAATCTTTACTTGGTCATTCTTTATGTTTTTGGCTTCTATAATGATCTTATATTTAATATCACGACAGTGGACATGAATAATAAAACAAAATGAAATTACCTTTTGAATCCTTACAAATGTAAACATAATAACATTGAGAAGATATATACAATTATCTTATGATAGTTAGTATCTTATCATTGTCAAAGTCATCATTCTAAATATTTCCTTTTATTTATAGTCTCTTAAGTAAACATGCTATGCAACATTCATCAAATTCAAGATAACTTTTTTTCTATTCTTATTTTATATCAGATTCCAAGACATTTTTTGATAAAGATTTTTTGTAACATTTAGGGAGTTTTATATACATGGTAAAAAATTAAATTTTAGACTGTGATTATACTGTATAGAGTATAGACACTTGACTATTGTTGAAGATTCTATTTTCAACTCTAGAGTCTTTTTGTTTTCAATGGACTTAAAGCAAACAACAATTAATCAATCAAATTTTTTGGTTAATTGTTTTGTTGCTATACTCTACACATTCAATTCACCTAAATCCTTTAAGATTTAAATATTATTAAAAAGTACTCTCTTAATATCTTAATGTATTCACATGAATCTTTCTTCATCCTTATCCTACTATTATGCTATAGTAAATTTCCATGTACATTTTCCAGCGCTTTTATTTCAAAACAACTGCTTCATTGAGCATTCAAACCAAGATTTTCACCTCAAATAGACGAATTACCAACTAATATAATAAAGCGAGAGAAAACTTTTGATTAACAACTAATAATTTTATTCAATTAAGTTGTGAATTGGATTAAGCTAATAGATCAACAATAATCCCTTATCAAACATACGTTTGATCAACAAACTAATTGACTCTCAATCATAGAACCAGCCCTCGGGACCTAAATTGTTTGCTCTTTGGCATTTTAAAATGCAATTTTCCACACTTTACGATGCTCAATTAATAAAGAGGTTGATCCCTAGTCCTAATGAAATAAGAAATATTGAATATGTTCTCCATGGGGAGTTTGCTTGTTAAATGTGACAAATATGGTCGTGAATACTAGAATAAAGCATGTTGGAGTTTGTCTCATTGTTGATAGAACAAATTATACCAACTACAAATTTGTATGTGCAATTGAAAAAGTTAGAACATTTTTTTTGGATTACTGAAGCAAAAGAAATTCATGCAATAAAAAAAATGGCATTATATAACATTTTCCAAAATTAATTTAAACCAAAAAATCTTCTTCTTGAAGGGGGGTTATCTAGGGTCGCCACAAAAGCTCTAACTTAGATACTAAAAACTTCAATCTCTAGCTAGACTATTGAAGTCTTTATTTACTTTTTTTTGTTGTTGATAAAGGGGGGGGGGGGGGGGGGGGGTCAACTAAAGCCTATCAAATAATAGCATCTGGCTACAGGCTGCAATATAATCTCATTTTCCATTTGCATTTCAATTTTTTACCCTTTATTATAGTACCCCTTTTTTCAAGACCTACATAATGTACAGATTCTCAATTTGTTTTTGTTCAGAACATGCATGAAACATTTGCCACTGGACATTAAGCAACAATCTATCAATCATTCAATATATATATATGAGTGATATAACAAGGAAGAACTTGATATATTCACTGATGACACATGAAATTTTAATTTGTGGTTTTTATAACAATTGCGGCTTTTGTAATTTAAATAGTATAAAATACGATATATTCTTGATCACTTTCATATGAACAATTCAGAATTAACGTGGGAAAAAGACAAATTATCTTCTAATGTAAACATTAAATCTATAATTTCAAAAAAAAAAAAATCATCGAGTATTTTGTATAATTATAGAAAATTTAGAAGCAAGCTAGAAGAAAAATTGCAACATAATAGATGTATTGTAATAACCTTTATTCTGTTTTCCTAGTAAATTCCAACCATTACGAAATCTAACGACCATTTTAGAAGAATAGAAATTCAAATTCCAGTGATTTAGAATATACGATTTTGTCAAAATTATACAAAATGATGGTAATTATTTTGTAAATAGTCGATCCTGAACAGAATTGTAGGCTAATTTAAGAAAATGAACAATGGTTAACTGTTTATGCGGTGAAAGCCCCGACTGCATTAATAAGACTATTAACTCAGATAATCAAAAATTAATTACACTAACTAACGCGGCGTTATTACAACCAAACACAATAGAACGAAAGTACAACGGAAGTCTCTTTGATCAAGGACGATGCTACAGATTGAATGGTGAAAATGGCTATCAACCTAGGATCTTATAATAATAAAAGATTCAATCTATTGTGAAAAAATTTAACATTATAGGGATGATTTGGTCAAAATGAATAAAAATTCTGACATTCAAATGAATAGCAAGGTAGAATACACAATTTGATAATTTAAATCCTGATGTTCAAAATGAATAACAGGGTAGATTTTACAGCAAATAATTATCAATTTAGAATTAACTGTAAATTAACAATTAAGTATCTTAGCAATTGTAAAGCTGTAATACTGTGATAATATGTTTTTTTCCATGACTTACTTAAAGTAGAACCTGATTTACAAATCGATTTGCCAAACATTTATAACTATTAAATATATATGTTATTGGGGAAATTTAATTATATTTTTGCGTCAAAAGTTCAAATGCATTTTTTTTTAAACTAGAAAAAGCCAGAGGTCTACACAAGGCATGCTTATATAAACTTTATCATTTTTATTTGTGTTTACACCAACTTTGTAGACCTTACACTATAGAGCTCTGGTGGGTAGTTGTCTCATTGTCAATCATACCACATTTCCTTGTTTATATACTAAACTTAAGTTGCGTTACCTACATTTATATATTCGAATAAGTCTCACGTAAAAATACAGTAAGGGCCTGAATTTTATACATGAGTGTATAGTAAATAATAAAAAAACAAGAATGTGTCCAAAGTACACGGATGCCCCACTTGCACTATCATTTTCCATGTTCAATGGACCGTGAAAATGGGTAAAAAATACAATTAGGCATTAAAATTAGAAAGATCATATCATAGGGAACATTTGTACTAAGTTTCAAGTTGATTGGACTTCAACTTCATCAAAAACTACCTTGACCAAAAACTTTAACCTGAAACTCTCGCTTTCCTTTTCTATGTTCAGTGGACCCTGAAATAGGGGTCAAAAGTTTAATTTGTCTTTAAAATTAGAAAGATCATATCATAAGGAACATATGTACTAAGTTTCAAGTTGATTGGACTTCAGCTTCATCAAAAACTACCTTGACCAAAAACTTTAACCTTAAGCGGGACAGACGGACGAACGAACGGACGGACGGACAGACCGACAGACGAATGGACGGACAGACCAGAAAACATAATGCCCCTCTACTATTGCAGGTGGGGCATAAAAAAATTACATAAGGGTATCTTGCAATGTTTAATAATTCCATAACCGTTAAAAACAGCAGTATAAGAGTTCTTTTAATGATATATGGTCTCTTCAAAATGAACCTTTCCAAATTGTTTCATAAATATTAACAAATGTCTAGGTTTTTTTTTAATTGGTATATGAGAATAGAAAAATAATCAGGATACAAAATCAAAATTTAAAAAGATATGTGAAAAAGATTAGATGTTTAAACATATGATATAAAACCATTATTTGACCCAAACAATACTCAATTAGTAAAACTTCAGACAAAACCAGCTTTCATTTGGTTGCTGTAACATAAATATTAAAGAAATATATTTTATGAGCCAAACCATATCCGGTGTAGACGGTACATGTTTGTAAAATTACTTTGCGACATGTTTTTGATGAATTGTAGTAGTAAAACTTAATATCAATTTGCCCATCATGATAATAATCCAACTACCACTAAGTGAATACAAAAATAATTATAAAGTTTGTACATCATTTTTCTGTGTGCTACCGATGACATTTTCATTATCAAAAGAAAAATTATCGCTAATTCTACGTCAATATGGGCTTTATTCAAACAAGAAAAGATAAAGTAACGACTAACAAAAATCAACTCCTGATCACCTATTGTAAAATTTCATGAATAATTCATGCTCTATTGATTTTTTGTAGAATATCTTTTGGTACAGAAATAAAAACTCATTTCCAAATTTTCTTTTTTTTTTAAAAGAAAACTTGCAATTTCTAGTATAAATGTTGTTTGCTCCAAAAAAATCCTAATTAAAGAGATTTTTTTTAAATCAACAGTGTAAAAAAAAAGTATTCAAAACAGTTAATATTTAAATTCAGCTCAGCGCTGAAACTTCTTTTGAAATCTAATGAAGTATAGCAACTGTATTAAGAACCAATAAACCCCCTCCTTTATCATATACATAAACATATATTAACATGTGTATACCGGTACTTCTTGATAAATTATAGGTGATTAAAACAACTGCTTGCCCTTCCAGAGCCCCTGAGATCATCCTTAGTTTTCAGTGGGATAATCACCAATCTTACTCGATCTTAAGATTTCTGTGTAGTGCTTGATATACTGTTTTGTTTTACTTTGCCCATGTTGATGGCTTTCTTTACTTGTGGTTTTTAATTAATCTCTTGGTATCTTTTTCCTTCCCACCTAATGACTTCTATCTTTTAGAGAAATTTTGGGATTATTTGTTTTATAATTTCATCCTTTTCATCTTTTCTCCATTTTTGTTAACTTCTGTCATCTCTATTTTTTTTATATTTTGAAAGTGATAGAATAATTGAACCAAAGAAGTTTTTAAAGTCTGATAACTATTAACATATTACAACAATTGAACATCCAAATCTATTTTCTTTACAAGAATCGTCTCATGTCTTTATCTGTCAAATCTTCTTAACCTTTTCACATAGGTAAAAAAAGTCAGACAAAAACTGACCTTTCTCTATCAGATAATACCCATCCACTAACGAGATGTCAACCATTCCAGCACATCGATAGCTTCCCAAGATTTTTTCATCAAACAGGATTAAGGTCTCATTATTCTTAAAAGATCAACTCAAAATTCTTCCAGTGGTCAACTTAATTACAAATTGGATTTACGTACAGTGTTGCCGAAGAGTTTTTGATCCCAAATGTAAAAGGATGGTGTTAATTCTAATTGAATTTGATCAGCCGCAGCTTTTCACTTGGGAGTTAATTAGAGTTGATTTTTCTGGTAGGGATGCCTGTGATTAGGAAACTATTACTAGATAAAGTCTCCTGACTCTGTTTAAATAAGACATCAAACTGGATCTTGATTGTGTTTTATTTTATTCTTATTTAAATTAGCTAATCAAACTCCTTTTTTGTCACCAGAAACATTTGTTACTGATGCGAACAGCATACAAATTCACTATGATGTTATTTGTTCTGAGCCTTTGGGATATAGAAACTATTCAACAGCTGATTGCAGTTACAGATAGGAAACAATAAAAAAAATTTACAAGCATTTTTACAAAAGTCAAGAAAATTATGAATTAAAATGTCTATCATAATGATGTTATTTTCATTTTGGGGTACAAAAAAATGAAATTTCTGATAGTCCTTTTGATTCTGAAATGGTGAATTTGTCCAGAACACAATATAAAATTGGAATTTATCTAGACTATCCGTTTGAATGAAAATGTATTACTTTTATTCCATTATTTCCATTTCAATCCCTGTTACCTCAATTATTTTTCTTATTTAAGCATGACCTTCAAAAATGGAAAAAAGGTCACTATCTCATCCCAAGTTTGATGAAGTTCGGTTCAGTCTTTATATTTAAACTAGTCTCAACATTTCTTGATCTATGACCACTGACTTCGAAAATCAAAAAAAACATCAATTTATTATAATAGTGAATATGAATGATAAATAAATGATGTTGGCTAAAGGAGGTTTATTTTAATGTTGATGACTTTGATGTTGTTGACTTTGATGTAAGGGGGATATATAAGTAACCAACAGTAAGAAATTTTCTGATTCAGTAGAAAATCTGCCTTATAATGTTCAGTTTTTTATATTTCTTTTCTTAAACAAAAATCAACAAACCTTCAAATCTCTCCCTGTGTTTTTCTCTAAACCTTTCTAAATATGACGAGTCAGCTGACTCGTGACAGAAAAATCTCATTGGATTGTCGTAGGGACAAGGAAAACCTACAATTTCATAAAAAGTTATAATACATATACATATATTGACAGACAACTCTATGATTGACCTTTTCGTTTGTCTCCCTTTAACAGATTTTATTGTCTACTACAACTTAAACAATGTTTTGGTATTATATACATGTGTAGGTTTGGTTTTTGTAAAGAGAAGTAAAATAGATGAAATTCAAAATCAAAATTTATTCTATTACACCATTTTTTCAAAAAAATCAAAAAAAGTCAACTGTTGCATAGACATGACATCTCTATCCTTATGTCACTGCTAATTTATTGGATAGAGTGAGAGTAAGAAAATCTGAGGGAGCAATAAAAATAATTAGTGAAATTGATCATAAAAATTTGGCAAAAATTGAACATGTGAGTGCGCAAACAAGACCAAGCGGTCAGAATCACAGACAAACAGACAGACAAAAAGGAGAAACACCTGTTTTTTCTATGTACCCTGCAATGTGTTTCACAGGGGACATTTAAATTAAAGGTACTGAATACAGATTCAAGTACAGACATTAAACTTAATACCTTTGTTTACCACATGGCTGGTCATGAAACTACCTCTAATTATAAGAAATCTTTTGAAATCTTGTATGACTAAAAATTGATGTAAGTGCATGTGCTGAACTGCAAATATTCATTTTATATCACTGACAAAACTGGAACAATTAGGATACAGCTTTGGGAAAGATTTTTATTACAATATTTTTTTTTAACGAAAGTCTGTACAAAAATGAACTCCAAGTTACCAAGTAACTGTTTGTCAATCAAAAGAAAATTTTGCTGAGCAATCATCTCCTAAAGAATGAACCTACCATTGTCAAATGTAAATTCCCTCGGCTCCTGTTTAATTGTGGGTGTTTGTGTAGAAGGCAACTGTGAATAGCCATGATTCCTAGAAATATCATAGCTTCTGTCATACAACTCTTGCTTGAAGAAATGATGAGCGTAAGTTGTGGACATAAGACGACAATAGTTGGTCTGTGGGTCAGGTGAGAAATAACCCTTCTGTGGTGCTGAGCTGGGTCTTGGAACTCTGGAGAGAAAGAAAAAGTTATAATTAAAGTTCAAAAAAGAAAAATTGTTTTATATACTTGATGGCTAAGTAAGAAGTACTATAAAAGACGTGTAAAGAAAACCTTTATTTCAACCAAATCTTCATAATTGTACTGTTGTTGAAGTATAATTGTCTTCCCCTTTTCTAATCTGCTTTCCATGCACAATGACCTTAACCACTTTTTTGTTAGAAATTACTCCCTTTTATATTACAAGAAATTATAATTTTCTATCGCACCATCTAAGTGACCTTAAGAACTCTAGAAAAAAAAACACTTGGTTTTTTTTCACTCAAAGTAGCTAAAGATGATACAAAGGATTGTCTTATAAAAACATAACAATTATCTGTGTAAATAAAAAATATTGTAAAATCACTTTTCATAATCTAACTCTTTTTATAGAAATCTTATGCTCTGACATTAATGAACTAAGGCAAATGGATAAAATAATGATTTTGTAGTTCAGGGAAACTGGTATTTATTGCAGCCAAATTTACATTTTATGACTCAATTGTTTAGAAAGTTCTAAAATATTGTTTCCTGTCAATTTATAAATGAGTCGCCTGACTCCTTTTATCAACATTCATCAAGGTATATTGTTTTCTATTAGTATAAACATTTTTAAGGTAAATTTTCTATTGCTAATCATGTTTTGATTTATATATTTTTAAAGACAATTGCTTCTCTTTAGGGAAAATCATTACAATCATAGAAGAAAGTGAAAATAGAGAAATATTCCCTACCACAAATTGTTTTATCAAATATTATTATAAAAATGCATGCAATATTTCACTAAGTTGTTTCCCACTTTCGTCCATTAACTTTTATTTTGTCACCAAAAGCTTGTAACCATTAAGTAAATACTAGGTCGTTAACTGTAAATACACATGCGAAATCCACATTCATTTCTCTCAGAAGCCAGGTATGTCAGTTTCACAATGAAATATGACATCCTCGTAACAATGTGACATCAAATTTATTCCTGAAACTGACAACCTTTCATCCTCTTGTTGCCATGACAACAAAAAGCATAACTTGACAACGAAAATTATTAAAGGTAGATTGCATGTTAAGTTGAAAATAAGTTCCAATTTAAAGTCTTCAAACACAATGGATTTTGTATTGATCATAAATCAGTCAAGTTTCTTAAGTGTACAAGAGATAATACCATTTGCTTTGTATGCATTAACAGCCTCAGATAGTGACAATAATTATAACACATATTAAGACATAACAAGATACCATAGTTCAATCCTTAACTTTTTACACAAGTGATAACACATATTCAGACATAACAAAATAGTTCTATTCTTTTTTTCCCAAGAAAAATCTAACAAGAAGTCATATGTATATATCTAAATAATAAACTATACATATATTATGTACATCCAGGGGAAGCTTGGGTTCACCTAAAACCAAACCCCCTTTCATTAGAAGAATTAAATGGCAGGCCTTCTCTGTCAACGTAATATAACCAAATTTTGTCAAATCTCAAGCAAGAATAACAAAATGCAAATACAGGGTGCACTATATACATAAATGTTTGTCTTAAATTCATGCAGTATGTTCAGTCACCAATTGTTATCTTTTTTAGGCAGAAAAAAATGAAAATTATGATAAGAGTATCCACACAGCTCAAAGACATGACAGGTAATTATTTGTGAACTTTTTTACTGAACCAATCAGATATTTCTTTTCAACCTTTTGAGATAATTTATCAAATTAATCTTAACTTATCTCTTACCTTTTTGAAACTTTAATTTTCATTGATAAGAGTTGTCTCCAATAGTATTTTAATAGCAAGTGGATAAAACTTTTAAAAAACATGGACAAAAATCTTATGAACTTTGAAAGAATAATTTTAAAAATATTAAATAATGTTTATTTTTCAATTATACCTGCTAGAATTATACCTGATTGTATGGGAGTTAACTTTTGCTATTGCCAAGTGATATGGGAGTTAACTCTTGCAAATGTAAAAACATACCTTTCAGGTGATCTGTTCATGTAGGTACATGATGAATCTGTCCCATTTGGATATTGTGCCACGTCTTTACTGCACGGTGACAGACTGGACGATTCCTTTCCCGATGATGATGAACACACAGACCCTGACGGAGAAGATGGTGTGTGGTCACTTCCTGTGAGATATCGTCTCTCTCCGTAGTCATACTTAGATGTACTGTTTCCTTTCTGTAAGCTGTTAGGTATGGCTGGACCACAGCAGGTGCTTGTTTTAGGCTCAGTTTTAATCTTTAAGTATGGATTTACTGAAGGAAGAAAGAATAATACAAAATAAGAAATTTAACAAAATAAATAAACATATGCTGAGACTATTATATAGATAGAGTCTGGTAGACATCATTTTCTGTATATAATCAATTGTTATATTCAAATGCATGTATTTCAAAGTATGCAAAAAAGTCTCAATTATGGTATTTATAACACATTGGGTATATTAAACATCTGTAAATATACTATGAGTGTGACATACAGTACATTACAAGTAGATACCTTTATTTTACCTGCATACTGCAGTCAATACAATCGTCTTTCATTAGATTGGTTGAGATTTCGAAAAATAAAAATTGTGAGTGCTGAGACAGATGTCTTTAGGTAAAGATGGCAAAGAAGCAAAATGTTTCCTCAATGAATTTTAGAAAATTTCTGTAAGTTCAAGTATTTGGGTTTAATTTGAATGACACTTGTGTTAATTATCCCTGGCGGAAAAAGCGTTTTCCTCTTTATTATGTTTAAGCATAGGATTCCTTTGACCTATTGGTCTTGCTGGTAACAATTATTTGCCACACAACACGATTCCAATGCATATCCTGCAACATTGCATTGATGCAGCAGAAATTAACATAACTGCTTTTCTTGTAAAGTAAAAGTAAAATAACCATGTGCAATGTATTTCAATTTCTTCAGAAACTAAAAGGCTTTAAATTTCCAAATTTCATAAACACTTTCCAAAGATGTAAATCAACGATATGAAGTGTTTTTAGTAATAAGTAAGGTACTTTTCATCTATACTTAAATGATGGAGCACCATATTCTGACAGCACAGATATTAAACTCTTTCCAATAGTCAAAGAAAAATAATTACTTTGTCTTTTAGACAGAAACTTGAAAAAAAATTTGTAAAAATAAAAAATATGAAATACAAGTTGAGAAGATGAACAAGACTGAAAATGAATTAAGATGCTGTCAACATCTTTTCTGACAAGACGATCATTAAATCTTAAATTTTAATAACATCTCATTTCTATCCCGTCAATAACGTGTTTGTCTAACATATACAAAAATGGCTGATCATTGACATAGTTAATTGGGATCTTACTGAAATTTTCTTGGATGTGCAGCGTAAATTATTCATAGAAAGACAAGATTGAGTGTCGCCGAGGTTAAAAGGCCCCAACATTCAGGAGTAATTGAGTCCTATGCACCACCTTAATTTGTTTTCATTCTCACAAAAAAATGGTTATTGAAAACGTTAGGGAATTGATTTTGTTACTATGGAGGTGTCCATTTCATCATTTTTAATAATTAAAGAGACATCTTTTGCGGTATGATAATCCGTTAAAATAACGGCATTCCGTCTAGGCTATAACTTTTATAGAAATTCTGACAAATTGTCTGTTAGTTCAAAGAAATTTCAGACACTGTGAAAAACTGTGATTAATTCTAAATTATCTGTGAAGAATATGTGTACTGTTTTCTTTCCTTTTTTAATAGAATTGGTTTTTTTCATCATATTTATTGTCTAGAAAAATTGATTTAATATTAAATGATTATATCATAAATGGGTTTTTGTTAAATGCAGGATAAAGTTATCTATTCGATGAAATAATTAAAGCTTTGAAAAGTGATAAATATTTTCTGGTATTGTATCATAATACCAAGTATAACTTTATTCTGATTTGGATTTTTATTTTATTTATTTTTGAAGAATAATAAAGTTATGATTCATCTTTTACATCAATGCAATTGCACACAAGAGTAGAATAAAGATGCCTTAATTTTTCTTTAGATTACGTAAGCAGGACTTAAAGATTCTATTTTCATAGTATTCAATTTATTTCAAATCCTCTATATATATTTTTTATTCAAATGCAGACCAATTTTATTCTGTAATACATTTAAAGAAAAATTTAAACAGTAAAATTATCTATAGACTATACCTTATGTACAATATAAAAAAGTTCTGAAAAAACTTTGTAGAAATCGGTTTTGAAAAAAGCTGTTAAAAAATAGAATACTTCTCTAATTCTGCAGTAAACAATATAAAATTTGTCATAAATGAGAAATTTCTACAAGAAATGAAGATAAAAATAAACAAAGACAGACATAATCTTATTTTCCAAGATAAAAGACACAATTCTACAAATTCTGTCATCGTGATTCCAATTAAAAGCAGCGCTGAATAGTAATTGTATAATATAGAATGGTTGATTGAGTAAGATCAATAGCTACACCTTTTTCTTGTTGATTCGTCAATGCAGCATAGCTATTGCTAGACCTTTAAATATGGTTATGACAAAAGTCAAATCTAAATCCCGTTAATCTTATCAAAGATTTGATCGTCAAAGTGTATCTTTATTGAGTTGTGAATTACACTATATCTTTATTGCTCCTATCATTGTTCATTATTTTCCAGAATTTAGATAAAAAATCTATAAAGATCTTATTCACTGTATCTGTCACTACATAATGTGCATTGATTATTACTTCAATTGATGGCTCTCATTTTCAATATATCTTATTCATAAAAGAAAAGTAAAATGACTTCATAGTTGATGAACAACATGCCACATAAGCATGTCCCAAGAAAGAAGCAGTTTCAGGAGAGTCAGTTATAGGGAGTGCCATCTTGAATTCCCTAAAAAAAATATTCTTTCCATATCTTGAAAATTTATTCATTAAATCCTGTGTCCAAATAAGTGAAAATCCAAACATTGCTGCAAAAACATAGGCCCAATCCCAACATTTTGAAAAAAGAACATCTGCCACTCTTACAATGGCTTTCCTATGCCATATCTAAATGGTTTGGTTGTTTGTAGAATTTAGTGTTAATGGCAGATATTTGATTGTTTATTTTAAGAATCTTATTTCTAACTTCCTAAATATTTGATTTAATGGCTTTGCCTTCAAATATACAAAGAATTTGTACTTTGTTGAATAATTAAAGATGTGGTATACATACACCCCCACAAAGATGGGGTATACATACACCCCCACAAAGATGGGGTATACATACACCCCCACAAAGATGGGGTATACATACACCCCCACAAAGATGGGGTATACATACACCCCCACATCCACAAAAAATCATCTAATACAAAAAATAATTAATCCACAGTAATTCTTATTTTTTTTCCCACTTTTAAAAACCATTATTTTCCAATGTTTAATTCTTTAAAAAAATAAGGAGATATGTACTATAACAGCCTATGAGACAACTTTATTCACCCAACACTAATGAATATTCAATAGTGTTGGGTGAATTAAGTTCAGAACTATAGGTCACTGAGTAGCCATCAACAATGATAAAACACATAATATATAGTAAACTACAAAAGGCCTCAGGATGACAAAATGTGAAACAACTTAAAATGGAAAACCGACAGCCAAGTTCTTTATCAGCCATATCGTAGGTACTGTCCAACTCAAGGACAAAAGTGGCCATTATTTGGGCTAAATCAAAAAGGCAAGTTAAGAAACTTCTTTGAATTTGAAGTAGTTCCAATTATATATAATTGTTAATTGGTTAATTTTTACAGAAGTAAATGGTATTATGGGGTACTGTTGTGTCAAAAAAAGAAAGGCACCTAGTGGTAAAAATTATTAAGGCTTTAGACTTTAAGGTGAGGTAACCCTTCAAAATGATATTTGTTTACCTTTTTGAAGGGTACCTCACCTTTATATCTCAAGGCTTTATAATTTTCAACGCTATTTGCCTTTCTTTTTTTGACACAACAGTTTTCATATCCCATGCAACCTACCTTAAATTTAAGTTACCCTTAAAATTTATGTTTCTCCTCATTGTATTTATAATAAGACGACATATTCCAAAAAGTTAAATCAGGTCATAGGTTAAAAGGGCAGTGTATGAAGGTCACATTTCATATGACTCTACATATTTAAAAAAAATATTGGTTTGAACTCTTCGAATTAAAATTATCACAAAAAATACTACCGGTATCATACTAGGAGAAATTTTCCAATTGACAAAAATAATGAAATAATCTATTTAATTTTCTTTGAATTTTAATTTTATTCAGAACCTGTTGACTTAATTTTCAATATGCCAAGATAGTCACCAACACAGGCACCATTTAATATTTCCTGTAAAACATGTCGACCATTTGAGACATTTACATAATTGAAAGAAGTTTAGTTTTACCCACTGAGAAAAAGTCAATTTAAAATTAATTTAAGTTTCACTTAACAAAAGATTCGTCTTCAATAATTGGAAAATTTATTTGATAATTGTAATCCTATTCAATCACTATTTTAACGCTGTGTCTTATCTGTTATGTAGATGGTATTCAGACTTATTATGATTGATCTGTAATAATACCACAATGATATTAAGAAATACCATGATAATTTTTATTCTACTGTAGGTGCATTTTATTCTATTTCTTTTTACCGTGAGCTACCTAGGGTTTGACTTAATGGAAAAATGACAATAAAAACAATAAGACGTTTGTTATGCCAGTCAAGACAATTATCATTAAACATAAAGCTGATTGTTATTAGTCAGTGTAGCAGAGATGCTTTACCTGCCAAATGAAAATAAAAATAAAATAGTGTAAGAAGAAATTATGGTCATGTTGACTTCTTAAGACATATGACAGGATAATATACCTTCTAATGTCTTCAAATTAAATGTAGCAAAAAGAAAACTAAATTAAAGATATTTTATCCAACTGGGGGTTGTTAACAATTCATGTAACTTAATAATTGACTCATAATATATAGTGAAAGAAATCACTTTAACGTTTTTTTTATGAAAATCAAACATTCATTTATTTTCAATTTTCTATAAAACCAGTTCTGCAAGTTATTTTTAAGTTGTGTCCTTTTCAGTTTTAAGAAGCAAATCTGCTGGTTTGTTGGTTTTTTTTTAAATAATTTCAAATTTTTTTGGGGTTTATTTTAAGAATGGTTTGATATTAAAATAATCATCATTGTTCATTTCAAAAAAAAATATTTCTGGAAATTGACTTTAAACTCAATTACACCAAAAAGAACAAAAAATCAATTTGTGAAGTATATATGATCTCAAAATATCAAAACTTGAAGAGAACAATGAGTTAGATAATTTGTCAAAGTCTGTAATTCCATCAAATTGTCAGAGCAACGACTGCAGATTTTTATAATAACTGTCATACACCTGCCATCGGCTTCCAACTCAGCAGATAGTCTAAGTTCACAGTAATCTCCCCTGGGAAGACACTCTAATTGACGAATATCAGATTTTTGTAACATTTTGCCAAGGGCTTTGCTCCATCAGATGGTCTCATTCTTGTTTAGGCTTTTTATTTGTAGTCAACAATGTTTTGTATTGAATTATTTATTCGCTTGTTAGACAAGAAATCGGCCTAAGGAGAAATCAGTTGGTCAATTAAACTGGTACAAATAACATTCGGAAATAATTCATATATGATGGCATTCTGTTTTGTAACAATTATAAGGATAACACTTTTGAACTGTGCTTGAGCAGTTGGAATTGCATCTTATACTATCATGCATAAAAACTAGATACAATTGTTTTAGCTAATCACATGTTGTATATTTATTCCCCAAAAAAATCCTAAATTCACCCCTGGTCCCAGACAATTCTTTTATTTTTTTAATTTAAATATTTTTTTATGTCATTTTGCTTCGAGTTTCTACAAAAAAATTACAAAAAAATCTTTAGAAAAAGAATCCACACACTTGCATCTCCAATTGTAAAAAAAAAGTTATATTCTTATATTGGCATTACATTTCATATCATCAAATAAATCAAGGAATTTTGTACAAAATACCATCAACATACTCGGAATTAATTACAAATCATTTCTATATATATATATATGCTCAAAGTAATAAAAGAATTGAATTTTTTTTTAATATATACGAATATGCATATAAGACATGTAAAAGGGCTAATATTCTATAAACTTTGACACAATCCTTAGATTAGTTCAGACATATAGAATTATACACCTTATATTGAAAGCATTTATGTTTTCTACGACTTCAAAAAGGCAACCCATTAGTTCAAACAAATTATTTTGTCATCATGTCATTTACACTAAAATATGCATTTCAGCGGCAAAAATATCAGCTATTATCCAACCTCTTAATTAAGCTACAAGTTTACATAACTAATTAACGATGCATAGCCTTCAAAACAACGGAAGTTATAAAACCGGTCTACTTTGATATCCAAGCAATTTCTGCTTTGCAAGTGACTGGTTTTTTAAACTCGATATAGCATCTGATCAAAGACCACTTTGCACTTATTAAGTGATAATATCATATTTATTTTTATTCAACCTTATGATATTCTGATCTTTAATAATTTTATTAACAGATTTTTATTTCACGACTTCATTATGATCGTATAGATTCCTATAATAATTCCTGATATGAAATTAACATCTTCATTACGCCTTTCTGATAAAATGTAATTTTCGTGTTAACCACAGCCCATCATAATTAAACGGGCTAAATGCACAATTAAACGATATGACCTAAGCATGCAAACCTTACATTGATCAAGACAGGGTGAAAAAATTATAAACAATTAAATAAGCCTTCATAAAGTAAATATTGATGTTTTTTAAAGTACCAGTTTTATGAACACCCTTTTTTGTCTTTATCATTATATGACTTTGTTCAACTTTGTGTTGAGTTAACATCTACCATTCATCACTTTTTGAAGGACAAATGGGCAAACCAAATAGTTTTAGATTTAGGCCTCAAATTAAGAGAAAAAACTTGCATTTTACCACTAGTGTTATTTTTAGTCATGTTGGTCATCTTAGTTGGCAGGCGGATTCATTTGACATACATTGTTTGCAACTAGATACTTCAATGACGCGTGCAAAGTTAAGTTTTATTTGGTCAAGTAGTTTAAGAGGTAAAGAATTTTATAATAGTTAACAGACAATAACCTAACTCTTGTGAGTGAAGGACAAACGCCTACCATTGCCATGACAGTCAGACAGAGATAACGAATATCCAACACATAAACAACCCCTACCATTGCCATGACAGTCAGACAGAGATAAAAAAAAATATCCAACACACGAACTTGCAAAGTGGTAAAGCAAATCAAAAACTTTCTTCCGTTTTTGTTTTCATACAATTTCACAATACATATTTATGAGTAAAGAAACTTAGAATTGCATGCCTGTTGTTCTACATTCTGACCTATATATTGAACATCTGTTTAAAAAAATACACACACCTGACTTCATTTCAAATAACAATCACTGTGGTCTGGTTAAATACCTATGTATGTTTTATAAAATGATATTGCATATGGTGTCTTAATTACATGATATTTTGGCTAAGACTGAATGGAAACCTGGTCTTACTGAGCATGTTTGTAACAAATTAGATACACTCAATTGGAAATTTGTAAAAATTATGAATGAAATATTTTCCCTCTAGTATTTTATGAGTATAACTACTTGTACAACAGAATCAACAAGAATACAAATGAATAAAGATTAAGACTAAACATCAATTAGACAGCAAACCAAGTAAAACAAAAGATAACCAAAATTTAAACATTACAGAAACTCATTTTCTTAGTGGTTGTTGCTCTGGTGTCATTAACATTTTTGGAATAATAATTTACCTGGGTTTCTTACATAGCGGGCAAGTACAGACTTAAATATTTATTGAATAAAATTGAGAATGGAAATGGGGAATGTGTCAAAGGGACAACAACCCGACCATAGAGAAGACAACAGCCAAAGGCCACCAATGGGTATTGAAATACATATTTACCTACGGTAGGTCCTGAAATAAGATATTGACCATGATGGGAGATTTGTAATGCAACTAATAAATGTAATCTATCGCAGAGGGACAGAAATTTATTCTTGCAACAGACCACCTAGTGGCCACTAAAAGAATTGTTGCAAGGGTTCTTATTCACTAGAAAGTAAATTCACTCATTAAAACAACAACTCTTAAAACAATGGCCCTATTCCGCCCTAATGTTGACAAGGCATCTGATGCTGTACTAATTTATACAGACAAATAACATATATACTCTATGTCGACTTAGTCACCAAATTAAGGCTATAAAGTTCAAATTAAACATACTTTTTCTTCCATTTAAGTCTCATTAAATAAAGAAAATAGACTGTCATTCCATTGTGCTCAGAGCAAAAGTTTTGAATTTTCTATTTCATTCCTAAGAGGGGAGGTTACTCCATACATCAAAAGAAAGTGACATTTATTTCTATATCAGTCGGCAAACAAATCAAGTTACACTCAAGTTATGTCGCAGGTATTTTAAAAACATTCTTCTTCAATGAAACTCAAACTTTACTTTATTTAATATTTACTCCATTCATTAAATAAAAGTTGAAATTATCAGTGAAAAGATAAAATCGTTAAAGAAATTCCACTAAGCCATCTTTATAACTGAGTATTTTTGTGTAGCTATGACCAGCGGCATTTGTGAGGACATCACACAACAATTAATTACACCCTTTGGAGATAGGCAGATGAAGTTGAGATAAGTCCGTTTTAGATTTCGCACTACACATGACAATTATCTTAGTTTGTGTCGTCATCCAATTAGTCAATGTTTGTCTGGCGAACAACATTATAACTTTTGTTGTGTCCCTTTACCATTTAGAAAAGAAAAAAAAACTTGCAATCTAACATTGTTATTAAATATGTGGTAGTTAGAATTCATGTTCTTTTCAATACGCTAACTGAAAATTTACAATTCTTAATTTCTAACTGTGATAAATCCTAATGTCTGCTTAAAGTTCTTACCTTATTAAAATTATATTTAATAATGAATAAGCCATACATTACAAGTACTCACTAAACAGGTACTATTGATAGTACCAAATTATGAAATATTGAATGAAATAGACTCTATATATATAAGTATTGCATTTTTTAATTAAGAACTGTAACAATTAGCAGGCATTTAAAAGGCTATTTAAAATGTTTGCATTTATTTCTTCCTGTGTCCTGTGTCAGTGAGGGATCTTAAAAAAAGATATAAAAAATATTCTCAGCTGAATTTTTAATTATCTGGATCATCTTACGTTCAGAGGAGTTTAACAATAATTTGCAAAAAATAAGGGTCTTTCTAAAACCTCAACTGCCTTTCCTTATAATAATCTTTGACAATAAAGATTCATATTTAGGAGAAAAAAAACATTTACACAGGGAAAAATGAAATTGCTCTGAAGAAAACTCTAAATTCTATAATAAGCTATAGAGAAGGTCAAACAGTTGGATAAATTCTTAATGGACAGTTACTAGATAAAGATGCAATATCACTTAAATAAATATTTTTTCTATCTTCAAATAGTAAGTTGTAACTTTATATGAACTATTGTAAACTTTTTCCACCCAGTGATATTAATTGTATCAACTAATGTGAATTTGTTGACTTAGATAGGAACCTTTTCACATCTTAGATATTACAAACTAATTATCGGTATAGTTTGTGGCGACACCTATCTGCATTTCCAAGTAGTCTAGGTGTCAACTGTCATCCAATTCAGTCCATTCCTATGGCATTGTCTTGTAACATATATATACACAATGTAAGTAATATAGAAATAAAATCTTCTTATGGGTAATTCCTAGGAACCAACCGTAATGAAAAAATGTATTTATACAATAAAGAATATTGAGTCCATATTTTGCTTGATTTCAGGCATTTCTCGGTGCTATTGAATAAGATTAAAACTTAAGACATCAAAAGTGGGCACATCCTTTTTAAGAAATCATTATAAAATCCCACTGATTTTTAACTGTTTACAAAGTTTAATAAAAGGATAAAATGATTATTATTTCATTTTCAATTGTCAATAAAATAATGAATCCCACACCATTGCAACAAATGCCCTGCTCCAAACAGATGACTAAATTCAGCTAAACATATAACCTTCTAACTTAAAGGAATGACTTAAGTGACACTCTTATTTAACCTATTTCAAATTTTAATAGCAGTGAATGTCATAACTTCTGACATATCCTCAATTCAGGTAGGAGCTCAATGATAAAAAATTCAAATGATGTGACAATGATTATTTTAAGAAGTTTTAAAAAACATCGTAAAAGAAAATCTCAAATTGGATACTTTTACCCCTAACAATGGGTATACAACTCTTAGAGTGATAACAAAAAATGTCCAAATTAACCTGTGTTTAAAGGTTTTAGAAATAATTCACTATTTAAAATTATTTAGCCAATTAATTGGATATAAAGCTGAAGGGGGGACAAAAAAAGAGAAACCAGTTTAATATTCTGTTATCCATTTTGATTTTTCCCTTAAGCTATGCATTTTATTTTTTACAAAGTAACCCTATATTTCTTAAACTTACATCTTTGAAACAATTATGGATAAAAATATTATGAAATTTTTTTTATATCCAATACATTTTTCATACAGATAAACTTTCAAATCTTCCAATACATTTAATTTGAAAAATCCAAACATCTTTTTACCGCCAATATTTCTTTAAAAATTTCACACCCTCATAAAAACAAGAACACAGATCGACACCTAACTTCTTTATTCCAAAATATTGTTGTAGTGTGCATACATTTATCTGGACATGAAATAATATATAGTGAAACAAATTTGAATAATTTTCTCTGCAAGCATCAAACTTTATTTTTTTTAAAGTTTGAAAGGGAAAATAAAATCATTTCAAAACTTATAATACTGTAATTTATGCAATTCATCATGGTCAACAGAATCAACAATTAACCATACTGTTCCATTAGTCCCTATTTATAGTTTACACAAAATATACACTTATAAAATCAAAAGTCAAATTTTCCCTTTAAAGTTTCCATAATTTTTGCAGGAAAATATCTAAAATTTAATCTCTAAAGATTATATAAGTCAATTAAGATACCACAACTTCCAACAAATTTGTGATAAAACCAATACTATTAGTTGAGTTTGGGTAGATTTAAATGTATTTCACAATGAATGTGACAAGTTAATCCGTGTTAATAGATCTATATAACATAATTGACTGGGTGGAGTGTTAAATCTTGGTGTAAATCTGTTCAATTATACACTCTTGATAACAGGCCTAATGTCATACTTCAAACACATTGGTAAATTATCTCCCTATATCACTGTATTATTGAAGATGTTACCACCACTTCATTTTTATCAGTGAAAAATACCTTTATTGGAACAGGGAAGTCTTAGATTGGTTACCTGGTCCAATTTTTCATTTTTATCAGTTAAACTTTTCATGATAAATTTCTTGCAAATGCATTATTATACACATGTCCAGCTTCAATATACAAAAAGAAATATGTTATGATTGCAAATGATATGTCCCCATTCAAATGCACTTGATTGTCAAAAAAAAAAGGGAGGTTCAAATCCTCCCTCCCCTGGATCCTCCTGGACTACTGTCTCTTCTATAGTTTAAATAGAGATATTCAGCATGTTAGATGGTATGATTGACTTACCATAGTTATTTCCCTTGATTCCAGTATTGCATCCCGGAACATACTGTTCCCTCTCCTCTGTCTGACTCGCTAAAAATATACAAATAAAGATGGTTATTCAAACATATTTTTTTTATTTATAATATATATATATGTATTTTAAAACTAAATGTATTTGTGTTATATCCATTTTTATGTGATTTGTAGGTAGGTATACATGTTTACTGTGAATTTAAATGTTCAATGTTGACTTTTATTTTATGTTGTACTCATTTTCAATAGAAAGATTGTATGTAGGATTTGACAATACAATGAAATCAAATATCCACAAAAACATTATTTGTTCTCAATCATGATGCAACATAATAAATGAATCCACAATATGTTATTCTCAATTTTTTTTTTATAGAATTGTTTTTTTGTTTTTTTTTAAATACATAAAATATTCAAGATATAAAGTTGTTTTAAACATTTAAAAATTATATTCTATGACTTTGCTTCGACCAAGTTGTCTACTGAACAAAACTTTTTTGAGTTTTTGTTTTCTTTAAGATGGTTAAAATCTGTGTCAATTAACAAGCTATGTGAATTAAGAAATAATTGGGTTTATTTATGATAGAAAGACATATAAATGCAATTGCCTGAATCCTACATTTAATTATAAAATTAAAAATTCATGAGATAATTACTCCTATTAAAATTTTCAATATTTAAAACAAAAAAATTAAAACATGTTTCTGGATTTAATGAAGATCTAATGAGTTTTAAAATATGATGACATAATGAAATTTAAAAGATTCAAAATACTTAAAAGTGATAAAGAATAATGCTGTCTATGGGGATGTTAACATATATCACAATCAATTGTTCACAATGTTTAAAGTGATTAAGGCAAATAACAAAGGAATTGGGCCATATAGACATACAACAGACAGACCAACCCATTGCTATACTATAGATCCCAAACTTTACTTCAACAATAAAATGTCCTTTAACTAGTGCACCCTAGATAAATATATATAACATTCCAAACAAATCTACATATCTTTTATTCTACAACATTAAGAAATTGTATGCAACATCATAAGCTTTTGTACATGTAATTTTTTGTATGTCTACAGACCGAGTCAGGCTATGATGACACGAGTCAGAGGTAATCATACAGATAAACATAACATGTGTACCACCTCTTCTTTTGAAAAAGATCTGTACTACTAATCTCTTGTTAAACTTTCAATGATAAAAACCAATTCAAAGGATAGCAGTAATCCCAAGTCAAATCTATACGCAAACTTTTCTATTTAAATTCAACTAGTCATAAGAAAAAGGATTAAACCACACGAGACAAATTTCTCTACTGCAAGGGAAGTCTTATACGCTTCTTTTATTCAACTTTTCTTCTTACAGAAAATTGTCTCCATGTCAAGGTGTAGAAAATTAACACAATCTTTTTTAAAAACTTAGTTCAAAAAGTGAAAGTTGTAAATATATACATTATATATTTGTTCTTTATTTCTTTAATCTTTATCCTTTTGAAATATGCTACATCATACACTATAAAAATTGACCAGACATTTGAATATTGAGTAGCTGTTTATATACAGAACTGGACTATTGTTATTTCAATTGTGATTTCTAGTCTTGGTATTGATCAATTTTCCATGAATTACACATTTGTGTCTTTTTTTTTTTCTTCTTTTTTTTTTTTGCTGAACATTACATTTTTGTATTTTTGCACGTATTTATGTCACAGGTTGCTGTTTTTAATCTACCAGTTGAATTTTCCTTTTAAATATAGTCTAATAATTAACTTTATCTAGACAAAATTTCCTTTTCTGGCTCTTATTTTGGTCATATTATTTCAATGGGACAATATTGGTGCTAGTAGATTCAAGGGAAAACATGAATGTCACACTTTCGTCATTACGTCAAGTTTTTTTTCATTGTCAAGTGTGCCTCTGTGTAGGTTGATCCCCTCCGTAATATACCCAGTATGTCTTTGGAATATACAAATATTAATATTGTCAAGAATTTCAATA
Source organism: Mytilus edulis (assembly GCF_963676685.1). NCBI lineage: Eukaryota > Metazoa > Mollusca > Bivalvia > Mytilida > Mytilidae > Mytilus > Mytilus edulis. The sequence continues at coordinate 6,342,244 of NC_092345.1, forward strand.
ACGGCCGGGAAACAGACTAGCCTCTTTGACACGTCTTCGCAGAGATTTGGCGCTAAAAATAAAATTGGTGTTTTCCAGTATTTCTAATTTTGACCAAGACCGGACATTTATCCGGAAAATAATACGCCAACTTACGTTGAAATTACAAATAAAATAGAACGCCAATTTTTTGTTAGAGTAAAATCTCGCTGACTATTTAAGCAAAGCTTCTTAAATAAATAAATAAATAAATAAATAAATAAATAAAAGCTCCACTAACTGAAAACACAAATTTTCCTCCAAAACGAGACATCATGGTACTGTCTCAATCCAGGGACTTTCTAAACTAACTTACGCTTTAGGAAAATTAACGGCATTGCTTTTGAAAGTTAATTGCTTCAAGATTTCGTATTTTATCAAACATATGAAATTGGATTTTGCCATTTTACTGTGTTGCTTTTAAATGTTCTTTTTTGTTTAAAGTGTATGTTAGAAACGACGAACCAAACTCATGACTGGCTAGTCCGGCAGAGCTATACCGTCTGATTTCGATCATACAGAAATGTTTAAAAAGATTTTCATTATCTGCTTGGACATCTTAATTTCAAATCAGCAACAAATTACAAATTAGCAATCGTTACCATACCACATTATCATGGCAAAAATGAAAAATGACAGATAAAATACATATAATTCAGGTGCACCTCAGTTGCTATGTACTGTATTGTATTCGAGTCACTTCAATTGCTACTAATCTCTGGCTGATTTGATTACCATACATATTTGTATCTTTGTATCTTGAAAGGCCATATACAGTAATATGGCTTCGGAAAAAAAACATAACCAGTAGTCCATGCATTGCCAAAAATGAATTAAAGTAGAGACATACCTTCTGTTAACCACGTCTCTTGCATCTGGCTTAGGTCTTGGAAAAGCTCTGAAAAGTAAGAAATGTACCAGAGTTATATTTAATCGACTCAAAACATTAAAAGAGGAATGAGTTAAATTTAGAATCATTTACTATCACCATACGTTATTAGTAAAAACGCGTGTCATTGTTACGTTATTGCAATCAGAGAAAGGGAATATTTCCCATGAGCCATATTTCAGGCAATGTACCAGAATCAAAATCATATTAAAAAGTTTCTCAAAGATTTACTCCCATCGAAGATGAAGATCTACTGTAGTTACAGATATTTTTCATTTTTACCATCACTATTGCATGCTTCGCTCTTTCTCTTACATTGACTTTTATACCACATTAACCTTAAAACACAAGGGTAGCCCAAAAATTTAACAACTGTGCCTGAAATTTTATATATACCGGCAATGCTTTTGATTCGTTATGAGAAGTGAGTTTAACTTTATTAACAAACATAAGTATTTACCGTCTGAAACTTGAAGTAGTTCTGATCCCCGATTCCTTCTTTTTCTATTATCAATACTACGGTCTGCTAATTTGCCTTCTGTTGATTCTGGACTACGATCTTTCTTATCAATCTAAGGTAAAAACCAAAATCATAATATGGTACCACATGTTCTAATTTCAATAAAATAATATATAGTTAAAATAAACTCCTCAAATATATCAGGCTTATAATTTGTGCATGGTTCGACTACTAAAGACTCACCAGTGACGTAGTTGAACAGTATAGAGGACCCCAAAATTACAAAAGGTTTTGACATATACTGATTAAGAAATCTATTATTGGGAGTAAACATTCTTAGTTTTCAGAACAATTCAGATATGTCCTTACTAATGATATCTCATGTCAACACAAAAGTGCTGAGTATTGGGTTGGGGATACCCTCGGTGATGAAACATCCACAAGCAGTGGCATCATCCAAGTGGTTGTACAAATAAACTCATAAAATGTACCAGTCTTGTAAATTTGTACACCTAGTAATACGCGCGTTTCTTTTACTAAAGACTCATAAGTGACGCTCAAATAAAAATGCGACATAACACACGTCACAAATTTTGAAGATTTAGAAGGTTTTCTCCAGAGTCATGCGTATTGAGAAGATATAAAAACTATCAGGAAATGATACTAGTGTAAAATTATATTTGTCTTTCGAGAAAAATAAATAAAAATAAAAGATTATATACAGAGCTCATCAACTCATATTCTGTTTTCTACGTTGTCCTTGATATGACAGAATACATGATTACAATAGGAAATCCCATTTGTCAAACCACACCCAATCCGTGCAAACAGGGAGAGAACTGTCTGAAATGACATCTATGCACGTGCATAGAACCCCCTGTAATGAACAAGACCCACATTTTTTAAATTTCATTCTGTAATGGAATCAATAAAAATAGGGAGCTTGTCGGCAGTGATTAAGGAGGAGTTGCCGTAGCCGGATAGTGAAGAATAATATATTGACAATATTTTAATCAAAACAAAAATTAAAAGGCATAGTTTAGGAATATTTTTGCCGAATTAACATAGAATACAATAAAACTTCACCAAAAACTTTATTTGGCAATCGATTACAAAATAACACAACATCCGTATTTCATATATCTTTGCGGTGACAATATATCAATGTGCCTTGATTCTTATTTCAGTATTTACTTCAATACTAATTATATAAAAATTCCACAAAATTCAGAAACCTATGTCTGGAAAAGAGTAGGTAGATACTTTGAAACTTTTTTTAGAACTAATGTTTTTTTCTGAAAGATATGCAAACTTTTAATGCAGCATAAGAGAGAACTATTGCAATAACAATATAACGGCACCTGGCCTCTTGAAGGCAACAAACACCTGTTTAGAATGGTCGGTTGTCTAATTGGAAATTACCTACGTCTTTTCTTACCTTTTTTCCTACTTTCAAAACAGTAAAAGTTATATGCGGGACAATCGCCCTTATTTTTTTTATGAATATCAATTTGTGTCATAGCTGAATATATTCTTATCACAATTAGAGACAGATTATGGTGGAGACAGGGGGCCCGGTCGTGTCTTATGGATCTTCGTATAATATTAATGTATAGACTTTTACAAGTATCAACCTAAACAAAGGATTGCCAGCCCCTTTTATTAAAACCTGGATCCGCACCTGACCATCACGGTGACTTTCAATTACAGATATCATAAATAAAATTCATTTTACATGGTACCTAGTTTGCACTAAAGCTTCTTATCGACTAATAGACAATAACATTTTTACCAATTCAAAAAGTATCATTGTAAAAAAATGCCTTCCAACACGACAATTAGATAAAAACTGTGGTTAATTATTTTTTTACCTTCCCGTTTGCACAATTGTATTATTGATTTTTTATACTTGCTAAACTAACACTCTTGAACCATATAAAGAACCATTCTGAAATAACATTTATGCACGTGCAGGGACCCCCTGTAATGCAAAAACTATTACACACACGACCGATAATAGCACTGAATAAAGATATTGTATCGAATCAATAATCGGAAAATTGCAAATGCTTTATGCTATCACATTGGTAAAGGATTATTTAGTAACTTTTACATCCTTGGTTCGACCTGTATCGTAACACACCTATTCTAATAAACAACAAAATACTGAAAAAATAAACATATGGTATCTTTACATTACAGTTACATTGTTTGAAATTTTCTCTACGAATCTAAAAATAATTCAAGAATAGTCAACTGCGATATTAGTTATTTTGCATTGCTTAAGTCCAGAGAAGTTCTACTCCTTAATAAAACAAATAATCATTCCAATAAAAAAGGACTTACCGTTTTGTAATGACTGTCTAACATCACGTAGATTAGAATAATCTTACCCTTCGTTAGTGCTCTGTGCCCGTAAATACATCAGGTACTTACCATTTACCAATATGTATATATTAGGAGACTTACCTATGGGTTGCTGCATGATTTATGCCCACATATAAACCATGAGAACTACTCTGTACCTATATCTTCACCTGGAGACTTACCCATTGGATGGTACCTTATGCCTGTATGTGCACCTGGAAACTTACCCATTGGATGGTACCTTATGCCTGTATGTGCACCTGGAGACTTACCCATTGGATGGTACCTTATGCCTGTATGTGCACCTGGAGACTTACCCATTGGATGGTACCTTATGCCTGTATGTGCACCTGGAGACTTACCCATTGGATGGTACCTTATGTCTGTATGTGCACCTGGAGACTTACCCATTGGATGGTACCTTATGCCTGTATGTGCACCTGGAGACTTACCCATTGGATGGTACCTTATGCCTGTATGTGCACCTGGAGACTTACCCATTGGATGGTACCTTATGCCTGTATGTGCACATGGAGACTTACCCATTGGATGGTACCTTATGCTTGTATGTGCACCTGGATAATAAAACTGTTCCTAAATGTACACATAGAGACGTTCCTCCTATATGTTTTGTCTTGTACCTGTGTGTTCACCTGAAGACTTGTCAATTGTTTCTTGACTTATACTCATGTGTAAACATAAAGTCTTTCAACTTGGTTGTTGCCTTATAGCCGTACAACTGGATACTTGCCCGGTGGTTGGTGCTTCGTTCTCAACCCGTTCTCATGTGTGCACCTGGAAACTTACCGGTTAGTTGTTACCTTGTATCTGCGAGTACACCTTGAGACTTAAATCTCAGTTGTTGTCTGAAGTTTACAAAAATCGACTCACCACTTTATTATTGTCTAGATAAGGAACTTCTTGATCTTGTTGTGTGCCAGTATCACTACTCATGGCCCGTCGATGAACTTTGAAGACACATTGGCAAATTCGTCTTCGTGTCAAATCTAAATGAATGAAGGAAAATAGAAAACAAGTTAATCCTTAAATCTCAGACGAATGCACAGTGCTTGTTTTTGTCACATGACATATTCATCAATTTTGGTATCACTTCATAAATTAAAAAAAACGGTTGTTCAAAAATGTTATAATTGTGAAATTTGAGTTACCCAAGGAAGAAAAAAGGGTTTAAGTTATCCGGGATGACACATGCAGGCAGTAAATAAAATGCAACGAACATTTTAGAATGGACCATTCTTAACTTGGGATAGATGGCTTATTTGTTTATTTTGTTTTAGTCATTTTACGATTAAAAGTTTGTAACTTGTTGAAATACAAAAACAAATTGACTTTTCACGTGAGTTCTCAGAAAAAGTGAACGACAAATTCCTCGTGTAGTGACAAAATATTTCCGTGATTAACCATAAAGCTAAACCATCTTGTATGTTTTAATAGTAGCACTGCAGCTGACACTGTAATCTGTTTCGCGGTATGGGGTTCCCGCCAAATTGCACGAGACTTCATCAATAGATCCAAATGTTAAACAATAATTACTCTATATTCGGTTAACTTTTCATAATCAATTTCAAAGAAGCCAGTCTGGATCACTGTTAGGGTTATGCGGGTCTTATGACTTTAGAGTTAATGAGAATCTGTACGTGTTTTAGGAAATATTTCCATTTTATTCCATTTCGTTTGCAGAAGTCTATTCCAACAGTTTTATTAATGGCGCGTGATTATGATCTCCGTAGTTCTTGTTGGTCAAAACTGTCATTTTAAAATTCAAAACGTTTGGACCTCAGAATTTCATTTTTGTAAATACCTAATAATATAAGGCATAACAATCTGGTTTGAAAATACCAATCGCCAAGAATCTAAAATCTTTATATTTTATATTTTATACAAAATTTAAAGGGATAAATGTCAGAGATAGTAAACATTGTTTGAGAAGACACGTTAATTTTTTCTTTCTGTATTATGCTAATTGATTGAAGAGGTTGAGCCGACTTTACAACACAATAAAGATGGTCCTATCGCTGACCAAAAATGTTCTCCAAAATTTTGTATCTTTACCGCAAAGTTTGAGTAATTGATAGACTTTCCCCTCCTTATTTTCTCCTGAATATGAGTTATTCATTCAACTATTCGGTAAAAAAAAAAAAGAGAAGATAAATAATGCTGCCAGCTATCAATTTCACAATTTAAAATTGTAACTGAAACAGACAGATTAATAGACAATTCAAAATAAACCTGTCAATGTTAAAATGTTTTGAGAATTATTTCAAAGATAACATGTCAATTTCTAAAACCAGTTTACATTGATCTGTTGGTTGAAATAAATATATTTCGTTTTGAGATCTACTATGCCTATCGGTCAAAATACCTTACAATGAAAGTTAGCACAGATGATAGTCTATGAAGATATATTTTTTTACAAAAAAAAACCAAATAATCCTCTTTTCTTCCGTTATTAATTAATCCATTGTTTAAAATGACCCTGTATGACGCGTTCTTGCAGTTCCACATTTTATCGAACAAACTCTATTCTACTCGTCATCAAAATTATGTCTTATTTTATATCGATATTGTAAATTGATATCACCGACAAATTTGCCAAAAGCCATTATTTCTCAGATTTCTAACCGACTACTAACATGTATTTTCAATGAATTATTCAAACGTCTATTACAGCCCTGTGCTGTCGTCCTTTTATAACAATTGTGTCGCGTTTTAATTGAAGGGACAGGACGGTTAATGAAAATCAAATAATGTCATATTTTTATGAACAATTTCCTGACAAAAGATGAAACAAAGTATTACTGTTCAATTTGCACTAAATGGTACTAAATTGTACAGACACCATGTTGCTTAATTTAAAATATGATTTAAAGTCCGTTGACTGCTTGTACACCTTAAATGAATACAACATTTTGTTATATCCCAGGACCTCCAAAGTATTATTGGAATCACTGATAAAAACACATTAAGACATAGTAAAGCAATGCTTTCCAAAGAAGTTCTGGAGCAATATTGACAAGAGGAGTTTGTAACTTTAATTGTACTACAAAAATCAGAGTAAATAACATACATTTTAAATACAAAAATACTTGTACCACAATTTGTTGGCTCTGAATAGCTGGATTGTTTTGTGAATAAACAATTTAAAATATAACAGTAAGTTTCAGATAATGAAATCTTAGTCAGCATTAAAAATTCGAAATGTACCATTAAAGCATATACGCAAAAGAAAAAAATCAAAACGATACTAGTAAAACTCGTTTTCAATAAAATGATATATATAGATGTGTGGTCATGGAAATTATATTTAAATTCAATATAATACTTCCATGGTGTGGTTTACTTTATTCCGCATAATTGTGACAATGTTTCTATCCAATATGCAAATCCGTTGTTTAATAAACTAGGTAAAATGCATAACTTCATTTTTACATTTGAACTCAGAATTCCGAATTTATAATATATTTCCTTTATGTTTCAAGTTAGCTAAAACAGCCCAACTTTTGAACAATTGTATCTTTCGTTCCGATATTTCTTGTGTTAATTTACCAATTGAGTTGGATAGGAAAGTAAGAGAACTATTACAATTTTTTATATTGAAATGTAAAACATTTTTCATTTAGAAGTTCTCGCAACATGTTTGAAGCAATCAAAATGACTTTCATCTGACGTATCTGATTATTGGCAGTAATGAATAGGTTTGGGAGTATTTTGGTGTTGTAATAATTGACTTCCAATACCCTAAATTGAGCGTTCATTGGCAAATTCACAGCATATTCACAGTCGGTTTATTAAGTGAAATAAATCCAGGAAAATTGGTCTTCCTTCTAGTTGGGATAATAACATATCATTTTGTTTCTGGTGAATAATGTCTTTACCAATAATATCAGTATCATTTGGTTTGTAATTTAGTGAATAATGTCTACAACAATAATATCAGTATTATTTGTAAACAAAGAAAATCGTGGAGAAAATACTTTAAACAAACTCTTTTTGAAGGAAAATACACACAAACTTAACAAAAAAAAACCGTCTTTTTAAAAACTATGAACCCGGTTCAATCCACCATATTCTACATAAGAAAATGTCTATACCAAGTCAGGAATATGACAGTTGCTATCCATTCGTTTGATGTGTTTGAGCTTTTGATTTTGCGATTTCATTAAGGACTTTTTTATTTATCGTTTTCTCAATATGTCTTATCCAAATAAAATACCGAATAAAAACTTGCCAAGAGTAAAGCTCACGGATGTTTAAATCACAAGTTTACCCTGAGATTAGTACTCCAAAAATAGAGACTTGTTTCGCTTGTTATCGTCATATTTTGTTTTCATGCTTGTTTTTCTAAATGGAATGCTTGACTTCTGTATTGGTTCTTAAAATGATGATTTCATTTATGACAAACAGTCTGTTTAAGTTGGATTTTATGTTTCTGACTTTTCTGCAGATACGATTTTTTCCTCCCGAACGATGCCTCTCATTGCTTGTTTTATTTGAAGCGATATTTTTTCTTCCTCCAGTTAATGTTTGTCCCATTGTTTGGAGTCATTTGTTCCTGGATCAGACTTGAATCCTACCACTCTAGAGATAAATGATTATACTTTGTGATGAAACCGTTTGGTGTATTATACCTCGGGTGAATGTTTTTTAATCTACGATGGTTTTATCGCAGTTTGGGTTTTTTTTATGTCTAAACTGGTTTGTTAAGGATTAAGGATTTTCGTATGTAAACCACGATTGTTTTATGATGTTTATTCGGTTGTATCAAATCACAAATAAGCAGGATATCTAGTAAACCAATGTAATGTCCCATTTTCATTATTTTGTGTGGTGTCAAAATTAATATAATATCACACTGAAGTAGAAGAAGCACCTTACCTCAGATTGTTTGGTGGTTATGATATTAATGAATTTTATTTCATCTGCTGAATGCACTTTAATCAATCATGATTTTAGATATATATTTAGGTAAAATTAAGATAAAATAAAAACCAAAAAATAAAGATGAAAAAAAAAATGAAAAATGAAAAACAAACACCTAACAACTAATAAGACAAATGGCAATTCGATGGTTTAACATTTTAACTATGCAAACACATTCAATTGTCAAGACATGGTTTTCGGCATACCGCGAAATATGTACAATGAAAATAATATTTTCATTAGCAATGCTTACCCCCAAACATTTGAAAGTCAAGGATATACTACCGATACACGCACACAATCATAGTTTACCTTGAGTATGTTAAGATAAAGTGTCAAGTTGAAGTTGACGATTTTGATTTGTAAAAATATGTTGCAGTTATTGTTCTCATGGACATGTTCGTTTATGTTCAAAATGTTATTGCCTTTCCTAAATCACTTTTGACAGAATAAGCAAGAAACCGTTCAATGCATTAGTATATTCTTTTTATAACTTAAAACGGTAGAAAAGGTTTTTGTTCATATGCATAACACATAAAATAAATGAATCTAAAACAGGGAAAGAAATGAAGGACACAATGTGAAACAGAAGAAACCAGATTACAATCTTCTTCGTTGAATGAGATATTTAGAAACTTAAAACATAATGGTCTTGCGCGAACCTGGTGAAAATTATTCCAACAAACACGTGTTATGTGCATAAAAATCAGCATCATACCTTTACTTTAACAATTGATGGATAATTAACAAATTGATATGGTGTATTCACAACTTAAGAATGTATCTGGTTTTTTTTAACTATTAAATATTTGTACACAATGTCACTTTCACAAAGTATGCCGATTCATTAATAAGTTTACTGTTTTCATTTTCCCTTTCTTTTAATTATAAATATTATTTCAGCTAGAAAACAGTTTATAACATTAAAAACATATTTTACAATTATTCTTAACATTTACTGAATATTTAATTTGAATATTTATTTTGAGTTATATTGAACATTCTATAATGGAAAATGATTTTGTGTATAGTTAAATATTGCCGGAGAAATTTTATAAATAGGAAAGATCATAGATGTGAAGAATAATGAAATCCTATTTTCATAATGATTGTGATGAATGTTAATGACATTGAATTATATCCTACTCAGCAAGGTACTAGCAATCAGTAAATTCACATTGAAGGATATGTTTCAGTTTATTTCACACATTTTTGATTATTTTAAAATAGAACCATGTAATACTCTACTATTTCATCTTCTGAATACACTTATAATTTTGTTTTTTATCATTAATTACCTGTACAATATATACCAGTCACATAAACAATTGTGGCAACATAAAATATGTATTTCTAATGTTTAGAAAATCAGAATTAAAAATACAGATTTATTTAAAATAAAATAAAAGATTTACCTCAAATATACATTAAAAAAAAGTAAAAAAGATATTTTACGTGTGAAATTTACTAATTTACTAATGTGAAATAAACAAGTAGTAACCATCAAGCTGTTATAAAAAGTAAAAAAAATAGTAGTTATAATAATAATGACAATAATTATAATAATAATAATAAAAAAGATAATAATAATTATAATAATGATAAAAATTATACATTGAGAATAAAGAAAAAAATCATTATTCTAATTATTATATCAATAAGATAATTTCTGAAAATGTTTCTTACCTTAGAATCTGTTTATTAGGTAATTGTGTCCGATTAATAATCCTCAGGATATCTGCAGTATAATCTTCTAGTAATGAAATACGTCAACTTATCAATAACTGATTCAAACTTTGAAAAACAAGGGCCTTACATCTCCATCTTAGAAGAGCTTCTTTTTGATTGGCTGTTTACATCTATGCACGTGGGGAAGATCCAGACGACAAATCTCTGGCAAGAAAATCTGGTATTGAAGAAAAATATGCTTAAATCACTAATTAAACATTACGGTTTAGAACAGATATGATCTACATGCTTCAGTTGAAGCAAGGTAGCAGTTTCTTGAATTTTGATCTTAATTTTAAAACGTATAAATAACTTCTGATATTTTGCAAATGTTATCAAATGTTATCAAATCTCTTCATACCATTACTGTGAAGCAGTGTCCCATTATAACTGCATTTCTCTTTTTCAGTTGAATCGAAGCTTTTGTTTTTATTTTACTTAAACAGAATAGCCTGTCATTTTGATTTTGTTCGTTTTTATATTTATTTAACTTTATTTTTTAACATTATTAGAGTGTAATTGTCACGTTTCAAAATATCTGAATAGATAAATAAAATGTAAAATTTTAACTATTCCTCCCTTTTTAAATGCGTTTTACGCCTTTTTTGCCGAATTATATGAATTATAATACTAACAGACAATTGTCTTTTTACTCTGTTTTAAATTCGTATTACCTTTTTAAACATATTTTTTTCTACAAAGAAAAGAGAATAAATAAAAAGGTATTAAAACCTCACAATTAATGCACACATTTTGCATTGTCTATTGTCAATATGAGAATGCATTCAATTTTATCGGACAACAGTTGCAAATACAATCATCATTTTCTGTAATGATAATCAATAAACAACAAAATGAAGCGTGACAAGTGGGATAATATAGTAATATTTAGAAGTTTGACAGATTTGTCTTAACCATTTAAAGGTAAGATGACAGGGTTTCTTCCAGAAAACTACTTTTAATCATACGTTTTACTATGAATACAGACAATATTATCTGATAAGAGAATAAGAAAAAAAATGTAAAAAAGTATAATTTTTAAGCATATGAATAATAATGTTCTTAATGAACGTGTGTTGCATCAAATAAATCTTGCCAAAACCATGGAGGAGTGTTACTCAAACTGCCACGAGTCAGAATTATATTTTACGCCTTAATTCATTGAGGCTGCAATAAAAACAACACAATTTAAAATTGAATTATAAGATATTTAAAAAAATAGGAAAATCATCTACATATTTCTAAATCTTTTTATTATAAATATTAATATACCATTTTACAACAACTCAGTTTGATTGAAGATTTAAGTTTCAAGTTTTACGTTCTTAAAGATTTTAACTGGGCAATACGATGGGTAGCAAATATGAAGCAGGATCTGATTACTCTAACGGAGCACGTGAGATCACCCGTATTTAGGTTGGGTAATAACAAGACTTCAGTTTTTTTATTGAGTGTTATGTAGACTGTTATATGTATTTTCATCGTTTTTTTATTTTTAAGCCATGGTTATGTCTTTCTTCAAATCATGAGCTTCACAAGACAAAAATATCAAATCATACTATAAAATACTACGAAATGTTGATTATTTATAAAAAAAAAATGTGCATTTAAAGAATGGATTAACTTTGCTAAGATAGGTATAATATCACGAGGCTGATCAATATTCGTTCAAGCCACTGCTGGCGGAGATTTATTTCCCCGAGGGTATCACAAGCCCAGTTGTGCTGACATCAATTATCATTGATATTGTTATATTTATAAATTAACTGTTTACAAAATTTTGAATTTTTTGAAATACTAAGGCTTTTCTTCCTCAGGTATATATTACCTTAGTCGTATTTGGCAACACTTTTAGGAATTTTGGATCTCAATGCTCTTCAACTTCGTACTTTATTTGGCTTTTTTACGTTTTTGGATTCAAGCGTCACTGATAAGTCTTTTGTAGACGAAACGCGCGTCTGGCGTATATATAAACAATATAAAATTTAGTCCTGGTATCTATGATGAATTTATGAGTTTACTTTTAGCTTTCATTAAAAAATATATTAAAAATTCTATTCTTGACAATAAACATTAACATCACTCCGATCATGTAAAGTCTCTAATTTGGAGTGTATTTTTTTAAATTTACGATCATCATGCACTGATACTTATGTCATTATTTGACTTTCATTTAAGCACACGTAACATTGACGAAGACAAGTAAAAGTTACTTTGTAAATGATCGTCTGCTAATTTCAATACCATTTAATTTTATCTGTAACTTCAGTGATGTTGTAAGTTTGTATATACAACTGAATTTAAACTCGACAAAAACTTCAATCATGTCTTTTGATGTACGATTAGTTTTGCTGTCGGGTGCCCCAAGTTTTTCATTAATCCGCCCTGAAGTCGCATTGGCACTCGACATCAACACAATCATTTATTAGCCATAACTACATTGAAACTTTTAAACAGTGGAATTTGTACGAATAAAATTGTTTTCTTTTCGTGATTTTAGTTTCAAAGTTAACAAGAAAATTAAATGTGTACAATAGAGTTGATGTTAGTTTGATATAGTCCGTTTGATTTCTATAAATCTTCAGAAAATGAATCTTAAAAGTTCATTTTTACAAATAAATATTTTTTTTCTTCATGTATGTTAATGTATGATATATACGAACTCTGACTATGAATAACATAATTTTGAACCAAAAATCAAAAAAGTTACTCATTAGGTCTCTATGTTACTTCTATTGTTTTTAATATTAAATACTCAATGGAGTAAGTATGAGTAGTGTAACAGCCTTCCATTCAAAACAAAAACATAAGACATGTGCTTTAAACCTGTTTCATTGTACCATGTGACTTTACTCATTTGAATATTAAAGGCACTATACATGTTATGAAAAATGACCATCATCTAAGTTTTTTTTATGATTTTATAAATGAACTTACATTTATCTACAAAGATGTTATTAGTGGAAAAAATGTTATAAACATATGTTGTATTTTTTTTCCTTTCTAAACTTTTATTGTAACCTTAATTTGATTATAAATTTATACCTTCTGAAAGAAATTAAGCAAGCTTTTCATGCTTTAAGCATGGTGACAGTAGTAACAAAATGGAGAGGCTCTAAAAAGTTTTACTAATAATTATTTACAGAATATATCTGATATTTACCTTTTTCTTGAAAAAAAAACCAGCTAAATTATGACTTTCAAAAATGAAAATAAAATTAGATAACATATAACCCAAAATACCTTTATTATTTAAAGAGGCCTTTTTTAATATTGTTTTTAAATTATGCATTTTCTCCCTTACTTATGAATATAAAAGAAAGGAATTAACATGCCTCCAAAAATTTCTAAAGAAAAAAAGGATATAATTCTGAAAGTGTTCAACTATTTTCTTGCCGAGTCAAAGCGGGGAGCTCCATTTCATGCATGGCATAATACCACAAAAAGAACTGCCCACTGTTTGAAAGTTAGTGAAAGCTTTATAAAAAAAATGCTTGGTTCAGAAGAAATCTTGAAGTCAAAAAGTGTGTCAACTAAAAAGGACAAAATTGATCAGTTTGACAAAGATCTGATAAAAACTACTGTGCATAATTTATTTAGGAAAAATCAATGTGTGACATTAAAAAAATTAAAACAACTTTTGGAAAAAAATCATGAAATTAGTTTATCAAAATACAAGTTATGGAAAACTCTGCATGAGTAAGGCTTTAGATATAAGAGAGTGGATAAAAACAGAAAAGGTTTAGTTGAAAGAAAGGACAGTGTTAACCAACGCATACAATATCTTAGGACAATTAGGAAAAAGCGTGAAGAAGGTTATACTGTTATTTATTTGGATGAAACTTGGGTTGATACCAACCATACAACTTCCCATCAATGGACTAGTTCAGAAGATGCAAAAAACAGAAAAATACCCCTAGGTAAAGGTCAAAGATTCGTTGTTTTGCATGCTGGGTGTGAAAAGGGTTTTTTAAAGGGATGTGATTTAGTTTTTAAGGGTATCAGTACGGACGGACGAGATTACCATACGGAGATGAACAGCAAAATTTTTGAACAATGGATAGAAAAACAATTAGTTCCAGCTTTGCCAAAACAAAGTCTAATAGTAATGGACAATGCGTCATATCATAGTGTGCGTGTCGAGGGTACAAAACCTCCCACATCTAATTCCAGAAAAGGTGACATGATTGACTTTTTAAATAAACTTGGTGTTGAATTTGACATGAAAAAAACCAAACCCAAGATATATGAAATTATTAAATCCAAAAAAATTGACCCTGTATACAAGGTTGATGAATTTTTGAAAAAGAAAGGACATGAAGTTCTAAGACTCCCACCATATCACTGCGAGTTTAACCCTATTGAACTTATTTGGGGAAATTTAAAGGGATTTGTTGGTCAGGAAAACTCTACATTTAAACAAAATGATGTGAAATCCCTTATTCAAAAAGGATTTGAACAGATACATAGTACAACATGGTTCAATTCATGCAATCATGTAAAAAAACAATATTGAACCAAAATATTGGCAAAAGGATGCTATACAGGATGAAATTCAAAAAATAATCATTCATATTGAATCAGACTCTGAAATTGAAAGCGAAAGTGAGAATGATGATTTAAGTGATGGAGATGAGACTGAAGATTATGAATGGCCTTAATAATAAATTTGTTGTGAGTATTTTGTGTTTGGTTTTCCTCAAATTGATCAAAGTAAGCAGATAAAACTTTCCATAAATAACTAACAAATATGTTTTATATCTTTCACAAAATTTTGTTTCTAAACTGAATTTTGCAAAAAAAGTACTTTGTAGTTTTTTTTTAAAATATAATACTAGTAATGTTCAGTGGAAAATATTACTAAGGACTTATGTGACTCATAGAACAATGAAAAATACAAAATCATTTATACAGAAAGCTCAGTTATCACATGACTTAATTGAATGCTTGTCAGAGTTATTCAAATGAGTTAAGTCACATGGTACAATGAAACAGGTTTAAAGCACATGTCTTATGTTTTTGTTTTGAATGGAAGGCTGTTACACTACTCATACTTACTCCATTGAGTATTTAATATTAAAAACAATAGAAGTAACATAGAGACCTAATGAGTAACTTTTTTGATTTTTGGTTCAAAATTATGTTATTCATAGTCAGAGTTCGTATATATCATACATTAACATACATGAAGAAAAAAAATATTTATTTGTAAAAATGAACTTTTAAGATTCATTTTCTGAAGATTTATAGAAATCAAACGGACTATAATATCCTAATTGGCAGCTCTAAACTTTTGGACGACGAAAATCTGCAGTATAAAAATTAACGGTGATGTGACATGATTAAGTTTGGACTTGAGGCTCGAGCTCATGTTAATCCTTATGCCTTTTTTGTGTATATTTTAGATGGATTTACTAGATTTAAGGCTCCCAGTAAATACTATTGATTCTCATAAATCAATGCATTCCATGCTCCATCACACATTAATTTTGTTCTTTTTAGAAAAAAAACCCCAATAATAACAAAAACTGTTTGATTAGTACATCTAAAGAAGTCACATGGTCCTCCAAATTTAACAAAATAAAGACGAATATGTTTTCTATACTTGAATGAAATTAGCTTTACTGAAAAAAACCGATTGTAATAGACTTTCCTTCAAAAAGAATCTTAAATCTAATCCAATTCATGAGTAATCACTGTCAACCAACTTATTTTCGCGAATATTTTATTTTGCGTTTCGCTCTTCCAGCCCAATTCGCGGCGATTTAATTTCGCATGTACTTGAGGTGATTAGACAAAGAAAGATCCAAGTTTTAAATTTTCGCAAAGATTTTTATTCGCGACATTTTTCTTCTCGCTAAAATAAATCGCTCGCAAAAATTAGTTGGTTTACAGTAACTGCTATTGAAATATTGTCCTCCCGTACTTTGCCGATAGAATCGTTCAGATAATCAGTATTTTATGTCAAGTAAAATATTTAGAAAGTATAAAGCAGTAATTCTCTTATCTTCTACTTTTTTTTAACTTAAGAAATCCGCTCGGAGGTACACCTATTTATATCGTGTTCTAAGAAGTTTTTATATATGTCATTTGAACTTTCATTCTAGACAGCAACTGAAAGTATACTCTTCAGTCGGTACCACTTAATAATTTTGTATTGTTTTTCTGTCATCATTCCAGTTTGTTCAATGTACAGGGGTATGCAATCACATCGCATTTAAATGATAAGAGAGGTTTGCAAGTAAGAATGTGTTGCTCTTCAAATCTGTGCCAATTGTTTTAGTCGTCTTTTTTTTTAAATCCTCTTGGTTTATTAGCTTATATGAGATAATTGGTTGTATACTCAGAAACATTATTTACATTTGATTAAGCTTAGCTGAGAATATGTATGTGTGCCCATTATTGTAAGGTAAACACACTTGCAGATACTTTCTTTCGTTTTCTGCCTTTCTTAAGGAACAGTCATTTCATTGGCAATCACGTTTTTATTTTATTTATATCATGAGTACAATTTTTCAGGCGTAAAACGTCTTAATTAATTACAAAGAATTTTTATCTAAATGCAATGACAGATACATAAACTAGTTAGATAAAAATGTTTGAAAGTGTCAGATATCCTCTTACCTTCAGACGAATATTTAAGGTATTTTTATAATACAATATCCGAATAATTGCAAACGTCACTTCGACCCCATATATCACCGGTCAGAACAAGTTACTGAGTTCAAACAATCAACTAGCTATTTTTATTTATAAAATATTATCTAAGCTCTAACATAAAATACAAACAATTTACTAACTTATTAGTTTTCTTTGATATGGAATTAGTTCAGGATTTAAGTTGTCATCCTAATTTAAACAAACAAGACAGTCTATCCGATAAAAGGTTCCTGAATTAACGTCCACTCTGCCTAATTTGTCCGTTGTATAGAAGGATGAGACACATACTTACATATGTCAATTACACGGTTTGAGGTAGGTATTTTATACACCAAAAATTCACAATGTACACAAAAGAATTTCACACACATAACAAGTCATACTAATTTACATATTTTAATAATGATTTTTTAACATATTTAGTGGATACTTTGATTGTATGAATTAGAGTACCTTTTTATTTTCTATGAATGACATTGGCGAATTTAAAAAAAGATTTGTAACGAACAACGCATAGCATAAATATATCGGAAATAACATTGACAGTTTGCGAAATTCTAACACAGACGTACTCAGTTTAAAAAAAATCACAGTTCTGTTCATATTTTCTAGTGAGTAAAAAAGAAAATAACAAAATCATCGCTCTCCAGCGCAATTTTAAAACGAAAAAAAACAAATGGCAAAAGCGCTAACAAATCAATAAAATGGAAAACAACAGTCATTTGACTGTTGATGCAGTCATTTGACTGTTGGTGCAGTCATTTGACTGTTGGTGCAGTCATCTCCTTATGTAGAATAAGGTTGATTAAACCTGGTTTATTGCTAGCTGAACCTTTCACTTGTATGAAAATCGCTATATTGATTTGATATTGTAAACGGTATCAATTTTACTACACCAATTTAAAACATGTAAATTTACCAAAATGATTATTATAGGAGGAATTATTATTGGTGTCAATGAGACTTATATCCACCATCATTTGTGGCATTTGTATCAAAAATGTGGAAGAAACAATCCCATACAAAGTCTAAGATGTATTGAAAACCAAAATATCCGAAGGTGTGGCAAATATGACGTACGTCATGAATATGGCAATTGTTATCAAATAGTTCTTTTCTGTCTTTGTTGGCGGTTTTCTGTGTTGCACTTCTGTGTTCCTGTTGTTCGTTTGTTAAACTCTCATAGTTGATGGGTTTCCCTCGGTTTCGGTTTGTGATCGAGATTTATTTTCTTTCAGTCAATTAATGACTTTTAAACAGCAGTATACAACCGTTTCGTACTTTATTTGGCTTTTTTAAATTGTTTGATCCGAGCGTCACTAATGAGTCTTTTATAGACGTAACGGGCGTATGGCGTAAATATAAAATGTCAATCATGGTATCTATGATGAGTTTTATTATCTATTTATCATTTATGCATTGAGTTACAGAACATAAGTACTTCGAATTGTTGAACCTTTTATAGACAGTATACACAGAAAATTAAGATATCCACGATATATCTTGACATCACGGGAGTGCTGATTACTTAGGTGGTGGTACCATTGGGTAAAATAACCTTCTAACAGCAGTAGCGTCGATTCCCTAAACTCTTCAAATATGACAGGTTTATAATTCGCAACATTAGACGCGCGTTTCATCTAAAACCAAACTCACCAGTTGCGCCTTATTCAAAGCAACCAACTGGAAGGCAACACCTAATATGAGTTAAAAGAGCATTTGAATGGTAGACAAATACGTCTGAGACCAGTTTTAAATAATCCATAATTCCATAAACAGTCAATTTATTGTAAGTATTACATTAATGCTATATCATTAAAACGCATGAGTGCTGACTACTTGACTGTTTGTACCCTGGATACCAAACGTCAACCATCAGTTGCATCGTTACAATGAATAAACAACTCTGGTTTGCATTTAAAAAAAAACCAAGAAGTTGGAGAGCACAGACATTAATGTAATGGCTATGTTCCGAATCCATTGCAGTCCTCAGCGTTAACACATATCTTGTTGGTCATTATATCTGGAGTCATTATTTCAAGTAAAAATCATTGGAGTAATACATCTTTAAAAAATTCAGATAGTTCATGTACTGCATTGTACTTAATGACCTCATGGACTTATTAAACTTTAGAAGAAATTTCAAGGTTTGTACAAAACATTATTAAAGTAAAACAATAGAAATAATAAAATTAATACACAACTTTGCATTTGCAATTCTTAAAATGTTATCTGCAATGATAGATTCGTCATTCTTTTATTAAAAACCCCAATTTTAAATAAGTTGAAAAATAGATACTTAATAATTTACATTCAGGGACGAGAATAACACAACTTAAGCTTAAGTATATACCAAACACTCGAATTGAGAATAAGATGTAGATTTTGTTTAATGATGTTTATTACAGTTTGATGACTTGTAGATTTCACTTAAATTAGATGTTCTTTGATGTAATGCAAACAATGGTATTACACACTTAAAACATGCACCAATTTATTTTTTGAAAGTTAAACTTGGCGAGTAAAAAGTCATGTTGCCAGTATACTAGCTATATGAATGTTTTTGTGCATAGACAAATCAGAACGCCATTTATGTTACTTTTCGCAAGGTTTTAGTTATAATATATAAAATATTTTCCGTATTTACTTTATACGCCCAAAAATCATCACTTGGTGTCTTCAGTTTTATTGCCTCTAGTGTCTGAAATTAGGGAAATTGAACGAAAATGGTACATGACTTGCACGAAGTTGGTTTATGTTATAAAACCTTCAATAAAACATACATACAAACATACACAAATTAAGGAAAGCTTACATACATTTTGCCGCTTCATTCTGAAATTAAAGAGAGTGATACAAAGCAGACATTGAGCCAGAATCTACGGCTAGTGTTTAATATACTGTTATAACTCATTTGTCGTTTTGTCTTTTCAGAACATATTTGTTTGTCTTTTCGGTCCCCTCGTGTATTTTCTATAAATGTTTTTCACAATTTGATATCATTTGATTTGTTTACGAACAAAACAGCACTAAGAATGAGCAGTACGAACAGAAGAAGTCAATTGCTCTGGATTAGTAGACAATTCATGTCATACAAGTGACAATTTGCCGTGTTACTTGTATAAATAAGTTAGCACATGTACGCCGTGTAACCGTAGTACATTACCAAATATATATATATATGTGTGTATCATAGATATATAAACAAGTTATATATATATTTATATACTACGGTTACACGGTTAACATGTGCTAACTTATCTATACAAGTATACCATAGATATAAAAACGTTTTAATATGCTGTTCAAAATATTGGTAAGCAGCTCATGCTCCACTAGTGTTGCTTTTTAGTCCTCATTATAAACTATTATGCTATGTTATTGTATTTAAAGGGTGGTCATAAATTTAAATATTATATAATTTTTTTGGCACCTTTTCTTTATTTTTAGAAATAATGGCTAATCTGTAATTACTAGATAACTGTATTTTGGACATTTTGCACCCAATTATTTTCTGTTCTTTATAACCCCATTTTCTATCCCCCCTAATCTCTTCACTTTAAACCTCATCCACACCTTTATAAGTGGTCATATTAATTCTTATGACTGAAAAGGTTACGAATATGTTATGATGAGGATATTGCTTACTTATCATCAAACTAAATATAGCATGTGATTGCTATTAAAGGATCATTGAATCTTATACTTCTGGTAAACAATGACTATTTATAAACCTATTTTCTATAGAAATGATTTTAAACGTTAGAAAAATAACAGTGTTGAATTTCTTGTACGCAATCTATATAAATAGCAATATTCTACGTGAATAATCATTTCATATTCTCAAATTATAAAGATTCAAATTGATTGATCTTAGTTGATACATGAAACAAAATAAAATTTTCACTCGACGTAGATCGAATAATGAACAAAAATGAATTAGTTAATGTAAAACTTCCAATTGCAAAGATCTAACTCCAATGAAATGATTTAGACTGTTTCAAATGACATCATAAATTAAGCAGATAAAATTACAACACAATGTTAGAAATCAAAATCTAAATTTGTCATAACCTGACGTAAATGCAATTCGTTTTTATGATTTTAAGTTTTTGATATGATATTCAATCAGTATTTATCTTAAACCGTGTTTCATTTCAAAATTTAGAGTACAAATGTAGATTCATTCATAACTTTCGCGTTTCAGTTTACTTTATTTTGACGTCAGTATTTGAATTTACGTATAACGACTTTAACGTTTTTGGTTTTTACTGTCTGTCGATAGTACTATTATGTTACAACACTGAGTTTGTTCGCATGATAATGCATTAAATACACCAATAATAACATTAAAACATGTAACGACACCACCAGAGACAAACACATCTTAATTCAAAAATAAGTACTTTGAGATTTTAGGGATGACGCCAATAGATAAAAACAAAGAGAACACTTTCATTTCTGTATCTTGTAATTACCACATCATTCTAAATATATCATTATAATTAAGGTATGATGTCGATTTCTTTTATCAAGCTTAGATTAAAAAGTTGTTTGGACAAATTAATGAAACAAGTTATATAAACAAGCACATTAACATCTTAAGAAAGGTGAATTAAGATTAGAAGTTTGTTTTGATTGGTATCAATGTCCAGAGGAAAAGTGAAACTTTTATTTGATTCGTTAAGGTTGCTATATACAGTGGATGGTTGCTGGTAATTTCAAAACATAAGCGTGACTGTTTTTCGTTTCCTAGGTTACGAATTCTTCAGTAATATTTGAATATAAAGAAAGTTTTGAAAAGTCCCATTTACACATATTTACTTATTAGTATATACATTTTCCTGGAATTGTTAATTGATTTGATTTACCAGTTTATATAAAATGAGGGGAGATGGGCGGTTTTTTAATAGTATCAATCATACATTCTACGGAATCAAACCATGTTCACGGTAGGTATAGTGTCCGGCTAGGATCGTGGTTTTTCGAGTGATTTGGTCCATTTTTTCGGGTGTAGTTCCGGCTTTTTCGAGTGATAAAACATGCGATAAGTTAAATTAACGGATATTTCGTAGTTATAACAGTTTTTAACATTACTTCCCATCTTATATTGAATACTATATATGTCTTATTAACAAGGAAGCACATTTTCCTTGTATTTGATCAAAAACAATCAGTGTTTGTTATTGTGCGGGTTTTTTCGAGGGCAACTGTGAAATCGTCCGGGTTTTTAGACAAATGGTCCGGGTTTGTTTACAGAAAATTGGAATAAGAAAAAAGGCATTCTAGACTTTAAAAAATGACTTTTTCAGTTTATAACTGTAATTAAGTGAAGGACAATATCATATATTCCCAATAAGTCATCAAAATGAATCATTTTTCAATTTAATGCAAAATTTCTGTTTGGAGAGCGTTATACTACTACTTTCCAGTATTTATTTAGACATAACGTAATCCTTAACAAAACGGTGTCTAGAACATAATGCAGGGAACTCATATTCATTTTAACTTCATTTCATGCTACTTTTGATCTAACACTTAATAATCATTCTTGTGGTGAACTCCGGAGATTTATAAAAGAAAACTATTTATAAAAAAAAAATATAAAACACACACACACCTAATCCACCCCATTTTTATTGCCATTGAACACAAAATTTGAATAAAATTCAGATAAAATCAACACTGAAATGAATAGTTCATTAGCCTAAATATGATCCTTTAGTAATGATAGACAATACAAAATTTGTATATTATATGCTATCACCAGCTAGATTGTCCAGTGCTTCGATCGACACCAGGAACAACATGGTAATGTCTTGATTAGTATTCATATTTTCCACTTTTTAGACACTGTTCTTTTATTGAAAGGCAGTTCTAATGATGTTTAGTTGCTGTATGATCAATTATTACAATTGCATAATCAGATTCCTCCTAACAATTGCAGCATTTTGTCATTTTCGGTTTCCATTTCTTAAACATTAAATTAAATAATACAACATACAAGACAAAAAGTTAATGAAATATCTAAGATGTATACTCTTTTAAAACCAAAAACATATATCTCATCTTATACAATATATGTATGTACGACTCAATTCAAATTGTCTATGCTTATGTTCCGGACCATATAAATATTAGGATCATATGCGTATACTCATATGGTCAAATTGTATCCGTATGGTCGCACCATATGATATATATAGAAAGATGTGGTATGAATGCCAATAAGACAACTCTCCATCCAAATTACAATTTATAAAAGTAAACCATTATAGCTCAAGGTACGGCTTTTAACACGGGGCCTTGGCTCCCACCGAACAACAAGCTATAAAGGCCCCACAAAATAACTAGTTCTGAAACGAGAAAAATAACGGTCTAATCTATATAAACAACGAAAAACGAGAAACATCTACAGTAATATACTCATTTGGTTATTAACGAACCGTACCATATGAGTATTGAGACCATATAGGTAAACATTAGAAACAATTCATTAATACAATAAACTTATCTATAACAATGACGGTTATATGAAATGTATTAATTTTATAGTTCAAAGGCTACCCAAAACAGCACAAGTTACTGTACAAGTTGAAAACCATTGTCTTCCAATTAATTGTCTTAATCTGGGTGTATCTGTTTTTTGTTCGTCTCTAGTATCAATTATTAGACTCTTAACCATATCGAGTTTTTTTAAGTTAGTAAAACAGTTGAACTCTTGTTTAACAGATAGATATAGGAAGATGTGGTGTGAGTGCCAATGAGACAACTCTCCATCCAAATAACAATTTATAAAAGTAAACAGTAACATTTTTGGAAGTTATCTTCCAAATCGACATTTTGCTCTTCAGTAATATTTTTCCCATGAAGTCAAAATACTTATATGGTTCGGAACACTCACGTCAGATTGTTGATATCACGGATATATACTGTACATGCAATTTATTAGATATGAGAAAAAGAATATATACAAATATGTATTTGTGCCTTGAAAGTACTTAATTTGAACCTTTATTTTATAGTTCTTAAACGTAAACACATAAAAATTTTAGATATAAGAAAATGTGTATAGTCACTCGTTAAAAAAAAAAGAACACACTCGAAAAAGCCCTGACATGAAAAACTGAATTTGGTCTCAAAATGTCGTTTCTAATGCAATAACAATAATTTTTGTAAAGTGTCTATATATCTACAGATATAAAGATTCCATGTATGCATTTCCGTCGACATTTGCATTGATATGTGTAAGAAAATGGCTTTATTTGGTATTTTGGAATAAAAGCATTTTAAGGTTAAATTTAAACTTTTTAACGAAAAGAAATGCCAGAATGATCCTATCTTTATATCTCAAATACTAACAAATCATGTATAACCTTGTATATCAAAGCCCGATCAAATCACTCGAAATCGTGATGTTTGTGTGTCTTATTTATGATTGAATAATTGAAACTTAACGGTTGATTTATTATCATAGGCATTGAATCGAGACCGAAATGCAGTACTCACTTTTCCAGTCCGTATATCCGTCATTAATAAAAGCAACAGTAGTATACCACTGTTCAACAGTAATAATCTATAATGTGATTTTGTTTACAATGAATTTTGTACATTTGTTTACCATCTCCGAATTTTTTTATCTTCAAAATCTTTGCAAAATCGTCAATTTTTTTATCACATGTTCTCTACATTTTGTTTTGGAATGCGATAAAATCTACGAAACGTTTTTTGTGGTGATGTTCATATATTTTTACCTAACCATTTTCGAGTTAGCCGTTCTATGGTTATTGGTTGAATATATATATGGACAATTTTGGACCATAATTTAAGTAAGTCTTATTTAATTCTTTATTTTTTGCTAAAGTGGACCTTAAGATTCTTTAAAGCAAGCTTTATTCACCAACAATTATATAACTGAAATGTTATCTAGTCGCTCTCACGACACTCTATAGGATTTAAACAAAATTCTTTGACCTTTATTGTACCAGTATCTAGTTATCAACAACTGCCCCATATAGTACAATATTCTAAGAAATAATTGCGATCAAACTTATTCCAGAGACCGTCTCAATTTTTAAGTTAGATTTGAGCATCATTATGTTACCTGGGAATATAACCAGCCCAATAGTCAACACTTATTTGTTAACAGTAAATATTAATGATACATTCTTTTCTGTTTAAGATATTAGAGTTATTCGAAGGACAAATGTTTTCTAGTTTCTGGCAAAGATGACCTAGCCGTGTTTGAAAACAGCTATTCGGTATTTTTGGTATATTCAATGTTCATCCTCTTCGTATTAGATAAGACCTTCCAACTGTTTTTGATTGGAGCTCCATTGATGATTTTGGTTTAGACGAAACATGCATCTAGCGTACTTAATAATAAGTCTGGTATCTATGGCCATAAAGAAATGTCACTCTTTAAATTGGAGAATGAGGAGTTCCGTCTTGATTTAAAGTTAAATTGAGCATTGGATTAATGTTGGATGCCTCTCTATGAAAAATAGGCGAATGATACCAAAGGGGAAATTTGAAACTATATATACATCTTTTGCTTGCATATGCATTTGTTTGCGGGTGTTTTTACGTATATATACATTTCTAGCGTTAAACTGCTTTTGTTTGAATGTGTGATTGTACGTACATATAAATTCCTTGCTTACATATGTTTTTGTTTGAGTGTGTGTTCTACGAATATTTATAATTCTTGCTTACAAATGCTTTTGTTTGAGGATGTGTTTCTACGTATTTATATACATTGTTTTCTTACATATGCTTAATTAGTTATCAAAGGTACCAGGATTATAATTTAGTACGCCAGACGCGCGTCTCGTCTACTTAAGACTCATCAGTGACGCTCATATCAAAATTTATAAAGCCAAACAAGTACAAAGATGAAGAGCATTGAGGATCCAAAATTTTTAAGTTTGAGTTGTTGTTTCTACGTATATATACATTTCTTGTTTACTAATGCTTTTATTTGAATGTGTATTTTTACGTATATTTACATTTCTTGCTTACATATGATTTTGTTTGAGTGTGTGTTTCTACGTATAATAAAATATATACACATCTTGCTTACATATGCTTTCGTTTGAGTGTGTGTTTCTACGTATATATACATTTCTTGCTTTCGTATGCTTGTTTTAGTGTGTGTCTTTTCGTTTATATACATGTCTTGCTTACATGTGGTTTGGTTTGAGTTTGTGTTTCACTTACTTACTTACTTAATCCTCTTCGTGCATACTTGCACATGAGGCCACAAACGTGTGTTTCACGTATATATACATTTCTTTCTGACCAATGATATGGTGTGTGTGTGTGTGTGTTCCTGATGAGGCAAAATTAAGAATAGCAAGTCGAACGGACGAACTTATTTTCGTTTTACATATTTGTTTGCAGTCGTTTTAGGATCAGTTCTCTCATTTCAAGTAGGAGGTATTGTAAATGTAAGTACAAAAACTGATATTGATATTTGTTTTTGTCCATAGATTTATGAGTTTTGAACAGCGGTATACTACTGTTGCCTTTATTGTTTATTTTGGTACATTGTAAAATCCTTTTTTTGTGAAGATTTGCATGTGAGTGAGTATGTGTTCATACAGACCGATTACCAAAGTTTGTTGTATTTTATTGCTTAACAAACAGTTTTTGTTATATCCAGTTTAGGGGCCAGCTGAAGGACGCCTCCGGGTGCGGGAATTTCTCGCTACATTGAAGACCTGTTGGTGACCCTCTGCTGTTGTTTTTTATTTGGTCGGGTTGTTGTCTCTTTGACACATTCCCCATTTCCATTCTCAATTTTATTCTGTAACAAAACGTACAATATCGGTTTTTCAAACCACGAAAAGATTGCCTAAACGGTTCCTCTACTTCCATTTTTTGTTTTTAATGCTCTTCAACTTTGTGTTTGATTTTGGCTTACCGCTATTTTAATAAAGGCTCCACTGACTAGTCTTAAGTGGACACGAAGCGCGTGTCTTGCGTATTAGATTATAAGCCTGGTATATTTTTCTCATATGCATGGTTATCTAAAACAGCCCTACCAATAATTGTTTTATAGTGAAAAAAACGTTTTTATGGTTTATTATGACTTTTTAGGTGTATAGTTTGTATCATTATGTTCTATTGTATCCATACATGATCCCTGTTAATAAAAGATCAAGTGGACATTTGACTTTGTAGTCATACAGTTTACTAAAATAATCTAATTAAATACCAGTTGCTGAGATAACATTGTGTAATACAGGCATGTAACAAGATTAGAGGGATTACCAAAGGAAGGCAATCTAACCGAAATTGTTACAAATTCACATTTAATTATTATGTTGGCTCCACTCTCACCTCAGATATTGAATTCACAGTAAGAAATTCCAATTTGATTACAATATACGTATGCATTTTATTATTTCAATTCTTAAAACTGACATATTAACAAGAAAATAATTGATTCAAAAACTAGAGAGATGCTCTTAAAACAATTCATATTCTTACATACTTATTCATGGTACGAATATTACTTCTATTTGGCTATGTAATGGAATTCATTTTATTGACTAGACCTGGGACATACTTTTATTATTTCTATGCTGTTACGTCTGAAACTAAGTAGTAAAAGAAACGAGCTCTAAGTTAATCACATGTATAATAAGTGTCATATTCCTAAACTTGGTGCAGGCATTTTTACAAAGCAAATGATTGGTAAAGCGTGGGTGCATAGCTAGCTCAACCTACCACTTGTATGATAGCTAAGGCACCAAGAATGAGCTTAATTTTATTATTTATGCTTATTACTTCTTATATATTTATATGTATAAAGGTTATTGAATATCAAACCCGCTAGAGATTTTTCTGTTATTTTGCAAAGCACGGTAATGTATGTAGATATATACGAGACGCCGAATTGGACTAGTCTTGCACTTTTTGTAATCAAAATCAATTTTGTGTATACAAAACTATGTGATACTGACTTGTTTTATGATAACTTCAATTTTGTAATGACAAAATTCATTTTTGTAGACAAAATTCATGTAGACAAAATTCATTTTTGTAGACAAAATTCATTTTTGTCATGACAAAAGTAAATTTTGTCAAAAAGGTATGCAAATATAAACTTATTTGTCCGTACAAAATTGAATTTCGAGTACAAAACCACAAGAGTCCCGTTCGGCGCCCCGTAATATATGCATGGAGTTTTCGTATTAGTCTCCCAAAAAAATATTTGACGAAATATTTGTCTTGCATTGACGCAATTAAATCGTATTCGTACCTAAATATTCAGTACATTAGGTGAATGTATATAAAGTAGGGATCTCAATAAGTATTCGCGTACTGGATTGTCGCTCGGTACAAAAATGATACTCGGCTAATCGGTTTCGTGTTGGAATGATGTTGCTTTCTAAAGCATATCCGAAGCGCCTCCCGGTAAATCAAATATGAGTCAAATTCATTACAAATTGAAGTAAGATTCAAATGTTTGCATTTAACTGTCATAAAAATCCTCCAAACAGAGGAAGGCTATGAACAAGAGCACTATTCCAAATCATACACCTTTAGCTAATCTTAGTGATTCCACCGACTCTGTACCGTCAGAGCATATATTTTCATTAGCAGAACTGTTATTTCCCTAAGAAAAAATGAGAAATCGTCTCGTCCAAGAAAAAGTTGACAAGACAATTTTTTTAAATTAGAACAAATTCTTTGCAGCCTGTGTCAACCCTAAGAAAATGATTAAAGACATAAGTAAATTCTAATCAATACCCCTTTGTTGGTTTTAAATGTGTGTTTTTTATAGTTCCCAAATACTGGTGTTTGAGTAAACATTTCTCTATAGATATTAATTAATTATTTGATTAGATTATTGCCAGTTTGTATAATTAGTACATGTAGTATATGAGCTATTATTTATGGTATAAAATTCCGTGGACTTTTATCTAGATGACTTCTACCAGATTCCATCCCTTAAAACTGTTAATGGAACACTTCGCCTAGGTTCATCATATTTTCATCACAATGGAAATCTTCCTTCAATACACTGCAAAGAGTCCGGATGTTAGCAAAAGTTTTTTTTTTAATAACATCCAAAATCCTAATTCTTGTCTACCCCGTTTTTTTTTCGTCATGCATAAATGCTTGTATAAAAAAATGAAAACTATTTCCCAAATTCTGATTAGGAATCCAGAGCAGTGCTCCTATTTTAATCGATTCCCTTATGTTAAAATGGCTATATCAAAAAGCTAAAAAAAAAAAAAGTCATTTTGAGTTACATGTGGTCTCTCACACTTGTGATATAAAAAGAGTTAGTTTTAAGCCACAAAAACCATTTATTTTTTTGTATATACATATACTATTTATTTATTCTATCTTTCGTTTATTCTTCGTTCATTCATGTTCTTAAATGAATTGTGTGTTTATTCAATCATGATTATATTTCAGGTCCATCAATACTCAAATATAAAATGTTTTGATGAATTTAGATTTCTTATACGTTGACTTGGTAATATTGTAATGTTTTAAGTGAAAAATAAAAACAGGAAGACCTTTGTAAAATTAAAGTCAAATAGAATACGAAAAATACCCGACTAATTAAATCAACTAATAGTAGAAACAAGAGAATACCAAAGATACAACTTGACAGCGAAAATTTAAAGGAACAATACATGAGAGTCTGAGTAGAGTTTGTATAATGATGGATAAAAAAAAAACAAAGGAATAATGAGGGTGCTAGAACTCAAAGAAGATAAGAAAGGGCATAAGAAGATAACGTTAAACTAAAATTGCATAACTAAATTAACAGAAAGATGAAAACACAATCCCACAGAACCCACAAAGGCCTTATATACAGACATGACAATCAATGAAGGTGCTAGAAATAGATAATAAGGGGCAAGCATCCGAAAATGGTCTGAGGTAAAGGAAACGAAAATGAATGTTCCTCTGAGTTCAGTATTTTTATGATTATACTTTTTATACAACCCCCATCGACCACACTAAGACCCTCATATACGGACGTGACAAACAAAATAATAGTCCATAAGACACTTAATTATTTTTTTGCCAATTATTTACTATTATTGAAAGGCAAGATGTTACTTCCCATAAATCATGCCCTGATACATATATCATTGGTTGACTGTACCTTTTAATGTGGATATTGTCCGTTTATTATTTCCCGTCACGTTCCTCAGTGACACCATGCTTTTGATCGATCCTGATGTGTACAACTGTTTTATTATTGTTGAAAATTTAGCTATTTGTCATTTTCCTCTTCAATTTTCAGACAATGTTTATAATTTTTTAATATGTGAGTATAGTTAGAAAATGTATATTCCTTTGCATTTATTCCCTAACAGGTCTTTGAAGCTATAATAAAATGCATGACATCTCTTTCCTGTGTGATATATATGTACTCTAAATTTATGTATGACACGTTGTTGTTTCAATTTATGATTCTTTAATGAATTTTGCACATTGAAATTTGCAATTGAATGGATTTGTTAAAACAAAATAACAAAGAAAGGCATTTCAAACGCTTACTCTAACGAGTACGTGTCAATTAATGTAAAGTTGTAAAAACCTTCATCAAAACTGTATCAATTAAATTTGTATTATAGTTCATATCCTTAAATTCACAGTTTTACAAATTATTTATAAGTAGCAGTATTCAATCTAGAAAAAAAGGGCTTCAGTTACTTAATTGATTGATGGGTTAAACTATATGTAAGCAAATTGTAAAAAAGTCCGAATGACTTGTAGATTTTAGTGGGCCTTGTAACATCATCTAAGTTTGGATGTGACTGAACAGACAGTGATTTGTTCAGGAGTCTGTGTTAGTACTGTTTTACATATTGTTAAATAATCATCACTTTTTAAATCAGAGTTACCGAACAATTTACATCGTGCTTGGCACGCGAAAAGTTTCCTGCGTAATGCTAATGTAAACATTGTAATCTATAATGTCTTAATACTAATCTGTATGTAGTTAGAAGGAGTGGGTGCCGTTTCTACGGTAATGGACGTTTCTTAATTTACCACAAATAGGATAACTAAAAACGAATTGACGTTTAAAACTTAAAAATTACTGAGGTGTTCTCTCCATCTGTGTAACAATTGTCAAGTCCCAGTGTCTATCCTTTCATGTCCCTCAATTAATTATACAGTCTACATTGAAAAATTACCTTTACTCCTGCAAGTTGTTTTTAGTTGTCAGGCTTTAAAGGAAATATAGCCTTACAATTCATTTAGAAGTTGACATGGTAAAAGTTAATTTGTGCACTAATTTGGGTATATGAAAATGCATTTTGCAGCCCAAAACACCTTCGTAAATAAATGATATATCATATTGTGCAGTATACATGAAAATTGACAAAAATAGTTTAATTAATTACGGTTTTTGAATAATTGGTTTTTTTTCTCTCCATGCATAGTGCGTAATGATATTGCTACACATTATTGAATCATTCATTGACCCTTCAAGTCATTCACAAATTCAAAAAAAAAATCATTTTATTTGTACCGTGAATGTTATTTCATAAATGCTGGTCCGAAGCATTCCTGTTTACAAAACTTTGAATTATTCGTAAAACTACGGATTTTCTTATCCCAGGCATAGATTACCTTAGCCGTATTTGGCACAACGTTTTGGAATTTTGGATCCTCAATGCTCTTTAACTTTGTACTTGTTTGGCTTTATAAATATTTTAATATGAGCGTCACTGATGAGTGTTATGTAGACGAAACGCGCGTCTGGCGTACTAAATTACAATCCTGGTACTTTTGATAACTATTTACTACAGAGACAGTTATTGTCGAAACGCAGATCTCCTGCAGTAAAACTGAGTCTTTTTTAATCATCCTTTCGTAAATATTACGGACGCCATCACGAGTTGGTTGACCGTTATGGAATAACCGTTTCACAAAATAATATTGAATATGTTCCTTTCCAGAGGGTTGCTGCTCACAAGGAAGCTATTAAACCAAGAGTTCCGAATGGTGAAGTTGAAATCATCCCTTCGTAAATTTTACGGACGCTAACACGAGTTGGTTGACCGTTATGGAATAACCGTTTCACAAATGATATCGGATATGTTCATTACGTCGTAACTACAATCCCCTTCCCTTTCATGAATGTGACCTACCGAATTAAGACTATTTACCGGATTTTTTTTTATCACATAAGCAACATCACGGGTGCCACATGTGGAGCAGGATCTGCTTACCCTTCCGGAGCACCTGAGATCACACCTAGTTTTTTGGTGGGATTCGTGTTGTTTATTCTTTAGTTTTCTATGTTGTGTCATGTGTGCTGTTATTTATTTGTCTTTTTCATTTTTAGCCATGGCGTTGTCAGTTTGTTTTAGATTTATGAGTTTGACTGTCCCTCTGGTATCTGTTATATTTGTTATTCTCGTGGGATTTTGTCTGATGCTCGGTCCGTTTCTGTGTGTGTTAGTTACATTGTAGTGTTGTGTCGTTGTTCTTCTCTTATATTTATGCGTTTCCCTCAGTTTTAATTTGTTACCCCGATTTTGTTTTTTGTCCATGGATTTATGAGTTTGAACAGCGGTATACTACTGTTGCCTTTCTTTATCTTTCGTCCCTCTTTTAATGGTATAAATACCACTTGATTGATATATCGGCTGGATGGCTGTTAGTCCGTTCAAACCCAGACTGGAAAGATACTAAAAGGACATTCAAACTCGTAAGTCAAACACATATTGATAACGCAATGGCAAAAAAAACCGACCAGAGACAAACGGCAGTCTGCATATCACAACTAAGACCACAAAAAGATACTGAGCTACAAGAACCTCACAACAAACCGCGGATAATATCAGGTGCTCCGGAAATATATCCTGATTAACATGTGATACCTGTGGTATCCTCCTTTAATAATAAGAAAAACAAATACTATGACAAGTCAGATTTGGTGACTTCATATTAGAGGCAAAAAAGACGACATTGTGGTCATGACAATTTGTTCATATCCATAGTCATCTGCGAACACCTAAACAATTTCGGTCAACTTAGAATTGTTGTCAGCTTCCGTAAAATTTTCAGAGATGACTTCAGTTCAACCATTTGTAACTTTGACATTGCATTCAAATACAGATGTTGTTCTGTCAAAAATGTGTTGATAAAAAATGTCTGACATCATATAAAATTAAGGAATGATATTTATCGTATATATCTCTTATAACTTACTTTTGGTTCTTTTAGGTTTTATCAGCTCTTCATTATGTTTTTGATTTCCAAATTTTTTGTCATCGAGAGCATCACCGAAGAGACATTTATTATCGAGATACACATCTGGTCAAGACAATGTGATCCCGATAATGTAATCGCTTGCAGTGGCTCTATAATTCTACAGGGGAACTGTGGCCTGCACTTCGTACGAAATTTTTATATTAAATTTTTGTTTTAAAAAATATATTACAATCTAAAAAGAATCAACGAATGTATATCCTCGTGCATAAACGCTGATTGCTTTTCGTTTTTCTTTTTTTTAAGTTTGGATTTGGATTTTCAAATATTTTGGCCTCGAGCATAATTTAAAAAACTGATCGTCAAAATGCACATTTGGTACGGGTTTCTTCCAGGTATTTACCTCTGCTGGTACATTGTTAAGTCGATGCTATCACAAGCCTTGTAGCAAGTTATTCGACACTTGCATGGCTATACGGTTATTGTTTTATTGAAATTTGCTGTTGGAAATTTGGAAATCATTAAAAGGTAAGGAAAAGCTAAATTAACAAAAAATGTCGATTTCTACGGAAAATTATCAAGGGGACGTCCCTTATCAAATAGCAGAATCAAAAGCTCCAACACATCAATAGAATGTAAAAAAAAATGTCATATTCTTGACTTGATACATGCTTGTCGTTATGACGAAATTGGTGGAGTAAACATGGTTTTATAGCTAGTTTGACCTCTCACGTTTATGGCAGTACCAACAATTCCAACATATTGCATACGATATATGAGCAAAACAAACAGAAGTTTTGTAACGTATCACATTTGTGGATTGGTTTTTTTTTTTTTGTTCGCGTTTGTCTTTATATCTTCTCTTAGTTTTTTCAGCTCTTCAACGTCTGTATTATGTTTTAGATAATCAAATATCTGGCCTTGAATAACCCTGAATAGACATTAACTGAGTAAATGCGCATCTAGTACTTCCAAAAACCTTGAGAAAAAAGAATTACAAAATAACCGAACTCCAAGGTAAATTAAAAAAGTCCATAAAATCTGACAAAATCAAACGATATCCATGTAATAGATATTTTTGTATGCTATAGAGAAAAGGAGATGTGGGGTATCATCACAGAGACAGCGATTCAATCACCCTTCAACTAAAGGATCTAGAGGTCGTCACATAGTCTATTACAGTAGACAGGGTTCTATATAAAATGTCTTTGTAATAGGTCTAGCAATGAATCTCTCAAAGTCTAGAAAAGTTTGAATTTTAAGGCGAGACTATTGAAGATCAGCAATAGATTGCTAAAGTACATAAACATCGTCGCATAATACAAGATAATGTTGAAGGAAAAACCGCTCTTTCCTTTATATGGTTTGGATGAAGAGACGGGTTAGCTATTTATAAAGATACTGTTTGCATTAGGTAAATTACTGTCAAAACTATAAAAAAAAAATCAAAGAAATTCAAAACAGCAATCAGAAAAAGAAAAAAACTAACGAAGATGCCAGGGTTAAAATTTGTACGCCAGGCACACTCTTCGTCTACAAACCCTACAAATCAGTGACGCTCATATCAAAAAGTTAAAAAGCCATACAAAGAACAAAGTCCCAAATTTCCGAAAGGTTTTGCCAATTATAGAAAGTTTATAGTTTGTCATAATACTTAGTTCTTCAACTTTTTAACATAACGTTCTACTAGTATACCAATTTGATATCCATGATGAAATATTAGTTGTGATAATTATCATAAAATATTAAATTCTTTCACAATCGAGAAATATAACTTTCCTAGAAAATTGAATTTTTTTATGTATCATTTATTCCTCCCTTGGAAACATTAACAAATCAACAAAACTATGCAGGGAAGCGATATTAATATTTTTTAAAAATATCACTGAAATCATGGCTTAACGTCTCGTGGTTTACACTATTTACCGCTACTTATCATCATATTGGCAAGGTATAACAGTGTTTTTGCTAGGACAAGCCATTCGAGATAAAAAAAGAAAAATAAAAAAAATACCGTACCATATGTACCCTAGTATGACTATGTGACCATTACAATTATTCTTTAGAAACATAATCAGTTGTTGATTTGGCTGTTTGGGGTTTTAGTTTGTTGTCTTATCTTCGATTACAAATATAGAAACAATCTGTCGCGTGTTTACCATTGAATCTTAACATGCAAGGTATTCATGGAAGAGTTTTATCACCTTAATCCGCAATTATGCACATTTCATTCTGTCATTTGACACGCACTGTCTTTTTGTTAAATTTAAAATGCCTCAAATCCAAATATTGTACTACGATTAAAAGAAACTGATTGACTTCGTGTTGTTAATTTGCAGGAGTAGGATTGTAATAAGATTTACGCACATTAATTCTTTTATTGACCGCAAATGAAATAAAGATTTTTTGGTGTATATAATTTGAAGAAAAAATATTCATTACTAAAAAATTACTGTTATGTTCTCTAAATATTTCGTGCGAAATCTTATGCTTTTCTTCTTTTACTCAAGTAAAAGCATGCCTTAGAATAACCTTAGAATGTCGAGCAGTAAATGCGTATTGCCGCTGAATATTTTATCATGTATGTAGAACAAAAATATTGAAGGAAGTTCAAGAAAATGTGTGTTGTCTGTTAAGTTATCTAGATTATTTGTATCATTTTCCAAATCATAAAAAGGCGTCATTTTTCTATAATTTTCTTTTTGGGGCATTATCAATATCAAAATACAGACATAGACATTAAATTCTAAGGTCGTTGTAAATATCATAGTACTATAAAGGTTTTTATTTCACATTGAAGCTAGCATCAGTGGTTCAAGTACAGTATTTATATGCTTTTCTTATTGAAAAATGGTCACAAGT
This sequence comes from Mytilus edulis, assembly GCF_963676685.1. Taxonomy (NCBI): domain Eukaryota; kingdom Metazoa; phylum Mollusca; class Bivalvia; order Mytilida; family Mytilidae; genus Mytilus; species Mytilus edulis. The sequence continues at coordinate 6,378,372 of NC_092345.1, forward strand.
AAACAATTGTTTTGCTCCATCTAAATTCTGAATATACAGTTATAAAAACTCTTCAAGGATACCAGCGAAACTTTACACAGAAACAATGACGATTAAAACACTCTTAATTATAAAAACAAAAGAAGACGTGGAATGATTGCTAATGAAACAACTCTCCACAAGAGACAAAAATGACACAGAAATTAACAACTATAGGTCACCGTACGGCCTGTTAAGTCATGATCACTTCAGCATAATATACGATCAATTTGAAAAGTAGGATTTTTTTCGAAAATTATAGCAGACTTATAATTTATGAACGGCAGACTGATTTTGTCTTCATAGTTTCACCAATCGTACTCTAAGCAATTGGAATTCCAAATAAACACGATGATTAAAAGAGCATTGAAAACCAAACAATCTGAAAAATTGTGCCAAAAACGACTAAGATTACATATGCTTCGGTGAAGAAAAAAATATTTTCTTTTCTCACAAAATTGTCACATTCTATCAACAGTTAACTCTCAGAAAATGATGTGAACACAAAAAGACAAGCTACTGGACCAGTAATAACCCCGGGAGACGAATGAGCTAGTGATACCCCGAAGGACGGAACGTTTACAGACGGGGAAAAGAAAAATCACTGTTTAAAAATAATTAAGCTGATGTAGTAAAATGTAATCACTGACAATACCAGAGTAACTGTAAATGATTTGAATTGAAACAGGCATTTTCAATTGGAAACGTAACAGTTGAATACCGTCCTTAAGCCGGAGTAACAAATTCAAGATTTTACTGCCGTCCTTGATAGTACTATTCCAGATAAAAATTGCACGACTAAAATCAGAAATTGTCCAGGAAGCGTCTAAATTCAACAGTTTCAATCCGAATTTGTTCCAATTATCCCGTATTAAATCCGATTATCACTTGAGTTGTTTCTTTTGCATATTAAAAAAAGAACCAAAAAATGTCCCGACAATGTCCTTATTTTGCCGAATGCGATCCGACAGAGATCAAATATAATATGGCAACAGTAGTATGACACCATTTAAAAGTAATAAATCGATTGAGAGAAAACAAATCCGGTTTCAAAAATAAATCCAGGAAACGACTTCAACTACAAGAAGAATACAAAGGAACAAGAGGAACAATAAAGTGCAACACACGCCAACATACATAAAAGTACACTTTTCAATAACAACTGCCATATTCCTGACTGGGTACAGGACAAGAGAAAATGATTGGTTGACCCTGGTTTTAATTCTAGACAAACCTCTTGCTTATATGACAATATTAAAAACTATAACAACACATGCACACACGAGAGTTTTCATCACAGAGAAATTCAAAAACAAATATAATAGTCAACACAACATGCAAACCGTAGAATAACAACGAAAATATTCCATCAACGACAGACATCACAAACAGTGACGCACTTGTGTAAAGACAGTGACCAGATAGTTAACCAATGATTACGGAAGATATCCGTTAGAAAACAGTTTAATGTGATAGTCCCGTCCTTAAAAAAAAGAATCGCCATATTCATGAATGACTAGGTAATTACGGAAAGCGATCCCATCTGAGTTTGCTGTACTGATTTGCAAACCGCTTGTCGGAACTCCGTCGTATCGTGTTCTGTAATTGTAGGGACTCTGAAACAAAAGTGGTTTGAATTCGGCAATATCTGGTGATATCTGGATTCTATCGGTAAAAAAACAGCAATGACAAATTTCTCTAAATCATGCGCGTTCCCTATGACACCGTTAAAAAAACCAGAACATTGTTACGATTTTGATCCGATACATACGAATATTTTGCAATATAGTGTAGATTGTAATCCGAATAAAAAAAATCAAATCTGTTTCCCCGAATGTGACATGGACGCACCTTATTGCCGGGGTCCTTATCCGACCTCTCCGGACAATTCCCGATTGGTTACGAACATGTGCGACTGCGTTCAGACATTCCAGATCAATGACTTTTTCACTTTTCGTGTCATAGCGCAGTCCGATCACAAACTGGAACCATAATCAGCACTGTGTGAACATTGTATTAACGAACTCGCAAGTTAAAATAAAATAGATAGTTTATACTTAATGTAAAAATCTGAATTCAGAGCAAAATTCAAAGCAGAAAGTCTTTAATAAAATGGCAAAATCAAAAGCTTTAACACATCAAACGAATGAACAACAACTGTCATATTCCTGACTTAGTACAGTTATTTTCTTAAGTAGAAAATGATTGATCAAAATTGGTTGATAGCTAGCTAAACATCTCCCTTGTATGACAGTCGCATACAATTCCAGTATATTGACAACGATGTGTGAACATAGCAAACAGACATTAAAGGTGAAAAAATTTATTCTGAATGCCAAATTATATATTACTTCTTCCGAATTATTCACTGTTCATTAAAATGTGAATCTATTCAAATTAAAATTCATTTGTTAAAAATAATATTTGGATCAGCATTTAATAATGGAGTTCGTATAATTAGTACCTGCCGTCCATCTAGTAATCAGACTTCTGATAGTACTCGTTGGCATATAAATAAGCGTTATTCTTTATATAGCATGACCCGACGTATAATCTTTTACGAAAACAACCAACATATCTATAATCTACGCCGGAATATTTCTAGATATTGTATTTTTAACAGTCATGAAAGTAATGTAAATTAGTTTGGTCTCATTTAGTTCTTGATCAAATGAACAAAGCAGTAAACGCTGTTGTATTGAGAAAAGCTACTACACTTCTTAAAATATTGATAAACGCTGCAGCAAGAAACCGGTCACAAGGACAGATTTGGAAGATATCAAGAGGCTATATAAATATGCAAAAAACACTCTAGTATTGAAAATATAATAACGGAGACAAAAATATAAAACAGAAAATCTACAGATCTATCAACACGAACACCATCAAAAATCGGATTGAAAGTGACATGAGAATTTATATCCGGGAATAAGTTATAATAAAATTAACGGTATCAATTTTCTTGCACCAGATGCGCATTTCGACAATACATGTCTCTTCAGTGATGCTCGTGGCCAAAATATTTGAAATCCAAAGCTTATATAAAAAATGAAGAGCTATAATCCAAAAGGTCCAAAAAGTATAGCCAAATCCGTGAAAGGAATCAGAGCTTTGCATGAGGGAGATACATTCCTTAATTTATAATAATTTCTATCATTTTGTAACAGCAAATTTTAATAACACAAAAAATCCGTATTTTCATGCCGGTACCGAAGTACTGGCTACTGGCTATAAACGAGGAAACCAGAACGAGATCATGACAATGGAAAATGGAACATATACGTGATGATCTGTGGCATTATTTTCCGTAGTAGCCAACCAAATAATGGTGGCAAGAGTAAGACATTAATATAGAGGCAACAGTAGTATACATGTACCTCTGTTTAATTGTCATAAATCGATTGAGAGAAAACAAATTCGCATCACAAACACACATCAACTATAAAAAGAATACAATGGAACAACAGAAACACACTCAGGACTGCTACAAAAGCAAACGCCAACATTCATGAAAACGGACTTTTTGATAAAAATTACCTTATTCTTGACTTGTTTAACCTGGTTTTGTGGTTTCAAATTGAGCACGCTTAACTTCACGTTGAGACACCTTCGTCACTTTGGAAAAAAAACTGAAGCCATGAATTCATATAACATAAATACATTTTATAAGTGTCTGTTCGATCTAAGGAGATAAATAGCTCCATCAAAAATATATGCATGTCTACATGTATCTTGATAGGCGGATTCATTCCTTAGAATATAAATGCAAATATTAAGAACGTGTCACACCTTGAGATACATGTGTTAATACAAATTTAAAAAAAAATATATTTAGGTCGTTTTCTCGTTTATGTATTTTTATTCATTTGCATTATATTATTTTGTAAGATTGCGTTGATTTGAATATCTACGAAAGTTAGACTGTAAAAAGTGAGAGTAAGCAACCATCAACAGATAGTGTCTCGTTTTTAAACACAATTTCTTTATTCAAAATCAAAAACCTGGGAAGAGGGTAACTCACACTGATATGATGTCCCAGGAAATACAATTCGGTAAAAATAGAGATGAATTTTTATAATAATATAATTCTAAATTTTATATATTATATATAAATATATGTTTATCAACACGATAGGATTTGTAGATTCGTTTTTTGTGTTCCCTCCGTTTTAGTTTGTTACCCCAATTTTGTTTTTTGTCCATGGATTTATGAGTTTTGAACATCGGTATACTACTGTTGCCTTTATTTATCTTCCTTTTTTATAGATCAAAATGCATTTACTGAAAGTCCTACTGGATATGTCAGCATGTTAGGGGTGTTCAAGACTTAGGGAGTGTATGTATGTACCTTTCAAATATACTCAATTGGCCTCATATGTTTCATTCTACATCATCAAGTTGTCACATGCATATTTCTTCAAAACATTCAGATTGGCAGTCAAGTTGTGCATTTTTTCAGCCTTGAATTTCATGTATGTGCCTTCAAAATACAAATTTGACGAGAATGCTTGTAATCTTAATTTTCTGAACAAAACTGAAGATTGAAATTTTTGAACAATACAAAGCCATACATGAATCAAAATTGGAAAAGCACTGAGGGAGTAAAAATTGCTTCAATTGCAAATTTTGAACTTAATATTAATTATATATAGGCAATATTTAAAAGTGGGTTATATCCCTTTGTCCATAATAAGTAGCATAGATCATTCATACGCAAAGCACTACTTTCTGCTACTTGATTTACATTTAACCAGAGGCCGATTTAGGGGGAGGGCAAGGGGCCCCAGCCTCCCCCCCTTTTGGAAAAAAATGGTTGATAATATAGGGAATTACTGGAGCATGACTGGAGCGGGCCCCTTCTTGGATCCGTCACTGTTAAAATGGTTTTCTGGGCAAAAATTGAACGACTCCTTCTTGTCATTTTATGAATTAAATAGCAGGGTATATTCTTTTAGTTCATTGATCAAACTATGCATGGATAGGATCTGAAAAATGACTTAATTTTCTTTGTCCATAATTGTATTACCCGATTTATTTCACTTGACTGGGCGGAGTTTAACCAGTTCGCTCATAATAAACCAGTCCATCTATAGATAGGTGTTTTAGGATAAACTCATCAAGAAGTGTCCAGTCAATGTTTTGTAAATTCTTTTGATGACACTGATAGGTGATTAGAAATTAGTAATTATCACACACATCTTCATATAGACTGTCTTTATGCAAATTAAAACGTAAGCTCCGCCCGATCAGTTGAATTAACATTGGTAATATGTAGAACATACAGATTCATACACCAAGCCATACTTTCTGCAGCATGTGTGATTTTTAACAAAGTTGTTTTGGTATTGCTCATACACCACATTTTTTTTAATTTAATATCCGAGTATATATTGTAAGTTTTATTACTTCATATGGGCATAAATAGGAGCTAAATCATGGTGATCTCACTAGGCTAAGATTACTATGTTAGGAATATAACAGTTGTTATCAAATTGTTTGTTTCTATGTTTGTTAAATTGGTACTTCTTTTTGTTGAACTTCAGTGTTTCTTTTCTTCCGATGCTATCCTCTTATAGTTAAGGCTTTCCCTCTGTTTCAGTTTGTAACACAGAATTGTTTTCACTCACTTTTGAACAGCGATATACTACTGTTGTCTTTATTCATATATCTATCCAGCTAGTGACTATTAGGATTCTATTTACCTTTTCGATTTTCCACAAGAATGACCCAAATTTAAAATTATATTTCTCTTTTGCATTTCTTACCACAAGAATGAACAAAAATAAAAATTGAGAAAACATTTTTATTATCATTTTAACAAAGAATATATTGTTAACATACAGAATGAAATAACATTATTTTCTATCACAAAAAAAAATGTTCTATATGGTATAGACAAGAACATTATATAAGTTACACACACGTAAATATATAAAATTGGTTGTACCATAATACACTTATACAGGATAAGTCACAAACATGGAAAACACAATATGTAAGTTCTGTCAGGATAATCGGAGCTCAATGGGATAAAATCGTTAAACAACAGGATCAAATATTTTTTGTTTGTTTACAATTCACTGAGCTATATGGTTAAATGTGTTAAAGTCAGGATTATCAAAGCTAAATGCTCAATGGGATAAAATTATAAAAAACAGGATCAAATATGTTTTGTTTGTATAGATTCATTGAGCTATATGGTTAAATGTGTTAAATTCATATGTAAAATATAAAGGGAATTATTTTAGTTTGTAAATATTAACTGAGATATATTGCTCAATGTATTATTAATATATTCAAAATATCTACGCAAACTTTCAGTCTATTTGTAAAAAATCAACTGAGCTTTATTGCTCAAAAGTTGAGAAATTACATATTTGAATAGGAAGGGAAAAAGTCTAGGCTGTTTTGTGATGTATAAGTTTTTAAAATATAATAATTTGGTATAAATTGTAATTTGTACAAGTTATGAGTATATTATTAATCTCTCAATTCTAAATAGAAGAAGCAGTCGAGTTTTGTTTCAGCCTAATAATGTCATACTTGCAAAACTACATTCAAGACTTTAACATAATATTCATACAAGTTTTTAATGACATTATAAGATGTTTTTATGGACTTAAAATCTAGTATAATAGAAAAAATTCTGAAGTTTGATTTCATGATATGTAAAAGAACCTCCAGAATGGTTAAAATGCCCCATTTATCGATCAACTATTTATCTCCAAAATATATAAATGCCACCAAAATGAAAAAAAACCCATAATGGTGGGTTATTTTCTGTTGTGAAAGTTAGTCTTATGTTGTGAAATTAGTCTTTGGGTATGTTATGAATGAACAATTTAATGCTGTTAAAGTACAATTTGATGTTGTTAAAGTTCAATTTTGTTGTTGATAGATTTACAATTTAATATTGTGAAACAATACAATAGAACAATGCTATAATCTATAGTTTCTTTTTAATTCAAATTCCAAAATATTAGTTGTGTTTCTCCTACTACATCAAGTGGAAAATTCAAGTCCAACATAATCAAACCTCTTCTTATCAGGGGAGCTAATCATTTCAGATATTGTACTAAAATAGGAAATAATGATCTCATTGGTAAGAAGATGTGTCCTATACATTTCAATGTAGATTGAGGATTTACATAGTGACTGTGATCAGAAGTAGGAAGTTTCTCAATTGACATAAGTAATCTTTGGATTTCCTGATTCAACTTTTTGCAAATGCATACAATTTATAGCATAATATATTGTAAATTCAGAAATTATTGCAAGGTTTTTATAAATGCAAATAATGCAGCTTGATAAGTATGGTATTATTGCATTTTTAGATCTGATACATGTACATATATTTGTATACAGATTTTCCTCAAATCACATTAGTTATCTTATCTTTTTGTCCATTTTTTTAAATTGCAATAATAAATACACACAATAATTTTCTGAATTTACAGTAATAGAAAGCATCTATACATGTATACACATCAGAAATGTTGTCTTTAATTGAAAATCTAAGATGTTCTCTAATTCAGTACAACTAACATATTAGGTATACAATATTTATTGTATTTGGTATCTTGTAAAACATTGCATTTATATTTCCAATCAAGGTAAAAGGTTAAGAGTAGCTAATAACTGTAGAACTCAAAAATACATTAAAAATAAAGTTTTTTTCTGACAAGAGGAAAGTTACAGAGGTCTGGGATTACGCACATAGTATAAAAGTGTTGAGCAATAATGACGTTTAATTTAACCACCATAATATTTAATTATACACTCCAGATATAAGTCACAATGTAATTCTTAATATTCGACATTCACTCCCATTTTAATACATGAAAAAATACACATAAGCTACACAATCTCTTTAAAATGAGCATGTGAACGAAATCTGAAAGAAACGTTTTATTGGCATGAGGAAATCATTTTTCATCTTTGGTGGTAAGAGTGTGAATAGCTGGAAATTAAATTGAATAGATCTTTCTCTTCATACTGATATATAGAATTGTGGCTAATATGTCAATGAGACAGCAAGCGAACATCACAAATTATATTCACCAATTTTGAATATTTTTTGTTAACTGTATAAACCTGTTAACCTTTGAACACTGCTTGAGTACTGACTGTAAATAAAACAGGACTTTGATCAAGCAGTTTGCACTGTATCATGTTGGAATACACATTAAAGCACTGACAGGCTTAAACATATTCTCTATTTATAGTCCAATTGTTATTTTCCTTCAACATTTTGGTTCCATATACTTAAATACAGCAAACTACCAGAGCATTCGTGTGATACATTTTCAATAAATTATATTTTGGATGTAACAGGTCTTCTGATTGGCTAAAAGATGTTTTCTATCAGCTCATCGACATATTTTTGTCATCTTACCAAATATTATGTCATTAACGTTTTTTTCCTTAAAACTTGAATTTGAAATTAAATAATAAGGAATGACTGTTATATTTTTTCTGTCTATTTGTTTAGTGTGTACCACGTTTTTGATGTTATTCATTCATAGACAGAACAAAATATTACAGTCATGCAAAAATAATCTGAACTTTATGTGTCTGTCATAACCTGAGATACAGAAATTAAATAATTTTTTATTCATCAAAATATTCTTTCAGTTGCTTAACACATCACCATTATCTATTTTGTATAATATGACATATTTTATTGCACAATATGATTAAACTTATTTATATATAGTACAGTCAAAGTCCTGGTTAAAATAAAATCCTACCGAACACTAAGTCAACATTATTTAATATTTTAATACATTTAAAATAAATACCTGTGACCAATCAAGTGAAAGAACAGTTTAAAAACAATTCTATCTTGCCAAACCCCTTTTCCCATGATTCTCAAATTTTACTCAAAAGTTTTTTGGTTTTTTTAGCACAATTGGGAAAACATTTCCACATAAAGTGTGGTCTTACTATCATTAACCCCCCAGCAAGTTCCAAGGTACACTAGTTTAATCCAAAATTATACCTAAATTATTAACCAAACTTTCCAAGTCAAATTTTTTGTATGTTTTGTTTCAGCTAAATAGAATGAAAATTTTAACACATTGACAAAATTAAATCTAAACAATTTATTTATTTATAATACTCAAAACAAATAAAACTCAATCATTAACAAATATGCATCTATAATATAAAAAAGAAGATGTGGTATGATTGCCAATGAGATAACTATCCACAAAAGAAGTTTATTTTCAGTTCTAGACTCTTAACTTTCATGTGTTTTAAGCCATAACAAAATGAGACTTTTCTTCAGGAGTTACACAACCTTTTTGATATTAATAGTGCATTTTCTGCCATTAATATTTTTGAAACACCACTTTTATTAAATGTAGAATTAAATTTAGTTCATATAACAAACATTTCACTCAAATTAACTTAAACTTTAGAAATTTAATGCAAAGTCTGTGCTGTATTGACCTCAACCAAGAATGCTTAAACCAGAACAATTAAAAGCTAAGAATGTTCAAAATTTTGAAACCAATTCAGAAGACATATGACAAAAGGCATACACAATTGGTTTAATCCATCTAAAGTTGCAGAGCAAGTTATAATTTTAGTTTCTTAAAATAATTTCTGCATTTATATAAGAATAAAATTTACAAGGGTATGTTGTACCAAAGCTCTGACTTTTGTGTTGATGATAGCATTAGCAGTTCATATACAACAGTACTGGACCAGTGCTAGAACTTTATAAAACTTGGTTTAAGATAGATATCCACAAAGTTAAACCACTGACCTGGTTGTTTTGATATCTGATTAACGAATTAATATATTTTAAAAAAAACAAGATATAAAAAATGTTGATCTTAATGTCAAAAGTGAGAAGTTCTATATAACTTGTATTAATATTCTATAAAAGTGAGAAGTTCTATATAACTTGTATTAATATTCTATAAAAGCACACAAAGGAAGCCATTTTATTGAACAATATATATATATATAAATAATTACAAATAATAGCAAATCTCATCTCACTGGACATCATTAAAAAAAATATCCAATTTATTATACATTAATTTAAGGCCATGAAAAATAAAGCTTCAATTTTTAATCATTTTTTAAAGAATATTTGGTGAAAGTTTTAGAATGCAAGTTTTTCCCTCTCGTAATTCTCAAATACATAAGTGTTACGTAAGCTTTTAATAATAACCTAATAAAACACAATATCTCCCTTAAAGGAAGGAACAAATCCAAAGTTGTAGTTTTAATCCTAAAATGACTTATGTCAAAAATTGTGATTTCTCCAGAAACTAGTTGTGATGTCACATTTAGAATGGTATTACTTCCTCAAATCATGAGGCAACCTTTAGAACGGGTCCTATAGGTCAGTTTGGAAGAAAGCTTCTGAATTTTCCAATAAAAATTGATATCATTCTCTATGCTCTCGCTAATGTTTAGTGTAAGGATATCTTCCAATAGAATGCCTAACCATGTGAAAATGAGGCTTGAACATGACGGGAAATATTTTGTTCTTAATTATTTAGATTTATGTAAAAATCAGTAAGTGGATATACAATGAAGGTATGTTTGGTAATAAAAAAACAAAATTCCTTTTTGCAAATATTATTAAAGTATCTTTCGTTTCCATAGTGATGATAAAGGTAGAAATAGCAGCATCCATGAATATTTGAAAATACAATGTAGTATCTACAAAAAGTATTATTGGCCTGACAGTTTCCATGGAGATAGGGTCGCCTCATTTATTATAATGATGCCTTTATGTAAATCAGGTTAAACAGAAAAACTGGTTGACAAAAATAAATTATTTCTTGAATAATCTATCAGACTTTCTTATATAGTGTATAACCAAGAGAATTTTCTCCTACTAACTGAAAAATATAAACCAGTTGAGTTTAATTATTGTGTTTATTACTTTTATTCTGAGTATTGTTCTCATAATAATCAACACTAAACCTTTCATGGATTTAATTAAAAATATAACATATTTGCATGAAGCTATTGCAAAATATACGAAGACTGACTATGAAGGATGAAAAAAGTAAAAAAAATCTGGTGATGATGAATAGATTCTTATAAAGCCAGGACAATCCAAATATAAAGTTATATTAAAGAAAAGAATTGTCATAACTTATTGCCGTTCTACTCTGAAAAAATGGAGAAGAAAGGATAGAACTCGGATTTTTTAATTTAATCACCCGTTTGACCTCTTACATAGACCATTAGTAAAATCTTCCTTTTTTTTCCACAAAGTTTGTATGATTATGTTGTGAGTAAAATGAAGTCTCCCTTTTGTCCTCTTTGGCCTGATGCAGGGATGCTGACCAGCAGCTGGTTCCCATGACGACAGCATACTCAATGTCTATATATGATGCTGCCCTTTGGTTATGTATTGTATTCAGAAGATGAACACCTATAAATAGAATGCAAGTACAAATAGATTTAACACCTAAAAGTAGATTAAGGCCGTTTTTATTAAATAAGTTGGTTTACGGATCCGCCGACCCGAATTTTCGCTTATTCAAATAAAAATAAACGCACATTTGTCCTTAAAAATTATTTCCGCCGACCTCATATTTCTCGATTTACTAAGAAAATTTTAAACGGAATTTTTGTGTTTACGTTTCGTATTCTGGTTCCTATTACTGCATTAAAAAATCGTTAACCAGTGCACCGGAAACGTGACTGGTAAGCTTTCCCCGACACCCAAAAGCGAAAACAAGTCGCCCTCTTCTTGACGATACTCGCTTTCAGTCGCTTCCGTCATCGGACATTTTCAATTTTTACCAAGTTGATGAAACATCATTTTTTTATTGATAATTAAAGAAATTAAGACATAAACGGTTCAATATCTTAAGAAAAGAGGCGGAAGCATTGTATTTGCAGTGTGTAGCAGTTTATTTGATAAAAAATACAACTTTTTATCACCTCGAACATTTTTGCAAGTTCCGGTGCTTGTTACTCGAAAACGTACATCAACCTAAATTTCGGCGGTAAAATAAGTTTGTTACTTCATTTAAACGTGATAAAAGTTGCCTCTAGTAAATGTTTAATCCATTTATTGCATTAAAAACGTCATGTTCCTTTCCAAATAACTTGTCAAACATCGTTTATTTTTGTAAATTTTCTTGCATTCGTCCGCCATTTACCGATTCCTAAACTACGGATCTGAACCGGACCAGCTAAACCGAAATCCGTACTTTTACAATAATTATTACGGACGCACGGATGGAACAGCTGACAGACGAATATTGACCACAAAGGAAAAAATTACGTATTTCACATGCATTAAGAGACTTTTAGTTACATCTAATTGATTGGTGTATATAATTCCCTATATTTTTTATGTATTGAATTTGTTTCAAACTTTATTAAAGTTGCTTAACTCTGAGACTATTACACTAGCTAATATCAATATATTATGGCCCAGCTTAAATTATATATAGAGAGACACTGAATTTCATACTTAAGATAGTTTTGAATTAAATTGTAATTGATATATTATAATTTCTTTACATTTTTTCAAAATAAAAAAAAAATTTTTTTAGTGCTAGATATTAAATATTTAGTTGGAAGTTTCTCACAAGAACCTAAGTAAAACTTTTAATTTGAAATGTTACTGTTAATTGTATACTCAGATATGAATTGAACAATATAAAAAGAACATTATTTAACATATGACCCTTTATACTATAGTAAAATCCAAACATTGTAGGGCACCAAGCGAATGAGCACTTCTCTTTCAAATCTCACCACTTCTCCCTATCAGTTTCAAAAAGAAAAGTCACTTCTCCCTATAATTCTGAAAAAGTGTGAGCCCTGCTGATATCCGTAAACCAAGTAAAAAAAAAAAGCTGGAAAGATCTAGCTAGTTTAAATTTATTTTTTTTCCCTCCTCCTACCCTAAGTTTTTTGGGCTGATGTCCGTAAACCAACTTATTAAATAAAAACGGCCTAAACACTTATAAATAGATTACACACCTACAAATTATAAATATAATACACATACAAATAGATTTAACACCTAAAAATAGATTAAACACTTATCAATAGATTACACCTGTTTTTGTTATGGACCTTAATATGAATTTGTTATGAATTAATCCCCAAATGGAATGTTGGAATTTTTAACTTGCATTATAATCATTATATTTTTTCCAGACCACTAGCAAGTATCTAGATAAAGACCAGCAAAATATTTGTCAAGTTCATCATGTGACTTTCAAGTGACTGCTATTCAATGTTATACTTCAATTCAGGGGCGGATGCAGGAATTTTCGAAAGGGGGGGTGCTAACCCAGGGCACCCAGGGCAAAGGGGGGGTGCAAAACATATGTCCCGATACAAATGCATTGATCGGCAAAAATAAAGGGGGGGTGCGCACCCCCGGAACCCCCCCTGGATCCGCCACTGCAATTTGTTCTGATTTATCGTCTCATTTTATAGAGGTTATATCAAAACAAAACTTAGTCTGTTAAATGACCCATAGCTCTAAGAAACATTCTAAAAATTCAAATCACAAAAATAATAAACTCTGAGGAAAATTCAAAAATGTGGAGTCCCTAGGAACCTTGGAATACTTCATATTGGAAATTGTGTTGTAAGCCATATTTTCCCAGTACTAACACCTTTTTTTTTAAATGAGCACAGAAATAAAGAAATAACCATATTTGTTGTGTTACATAAATCAGACATTATTCTGGGTATTTTTAATTATAAGTACTGTAAATAGATCATGACCTAACAACCTATGCCTTCTACATTGTTATATATCAAAACAGAAAGGGGAAACTTTAACTAATCTTATTGAAGGTAAGTGTTTTTCCATGTTTGAGGTTTTTATTTTCCAAAAGAGGTACAATACAGGCTTTTTCCTATATGCTGATGATTCCTTATAAAATTTCTCCAATAGTAAGTAAATGCTGGACAAGATGTTTTTATAGTAATATCCTGTCGATAAAAACTCAATGTATTAAAGATAAAGCAACAAGCAATTAAGCATACAAACACAATAAACAAACACAATAAACTGAACATACCTCACCAAAAAGCTAGTGTTGTCAAAATTTTACATTGATTGATGTTTTAATGCCACTTTTAAGCACCTATTTTTGGCTATCTTTATTGGGAGGAAGCCGGAGTGCCCTGTGAAAACCCTGAACATCAATAGGACAACTGACAATCCTAGTCAGTTAAGATTGGAGTTGAGTGCACCTGCACAAGCAGGGTTTGAACTCACAACCTCAGTGTTGACTCCATAGTGAGTAGAATCACTAAGAACCCCAAAATTTTACAGAAACATCACTTATTTTAGACATGTGGAAATAAGACGTTTTATGTAAATTAATTTTCAATTTTGTTATAATAATGTACTATGACTGTCTTTTGAAGAGTTAAGTTTGTGGTTTTGTCTTTTATTCAGTTTTGAAAGATTGATGTTCACTGAAGTCAACAACTTAAATTAATATCAGCTTTTCAAAGTCAACCACACATTTACCGAAACAAAAGACAATAATTGTTTTATTCCATATTTCAAAGGAAAAAATCTATTGGATGACAATTATTTTTTGAAAACATTTGTAGATCAAACATGTTACTATTATTTCACAGGCAAATGACCAATGTTCACCCGGCATTTGACATTAACCCAGTCAGTATCACGTATCTTCAGGTGAATATGCAGTTTTATTCAAAATCACCTTTACATAGAAAACCCTTCTAAAATAATCCTAATATGGAATACACATACATACCATAGGTATCATTTCTTGAACATCTTGAATAGAGAAGTTTTTTTACTGGAAGGTGGTCCCATTAACATTGGAACCTGGTTTTTATGAGTTATATTTATCTGCAAAAAAAACCCCAACATATATTTAAATGTAACCCAATAGTCCAATACAACAACAAGATCTCAACTTCTAAATTTCATTTCCACTTGGAGATTTGTAAACTTTATACAATCAATTAAAAAACTTCACATGATTATAAATACAGAGATATCGACTCTTCTTATTATAATTTGGTTATGCCATTGTTCCACTATACACATACAATTGAATAGGAAATTTTTTGCATGGGGTTTATGTTTTGGCTAATTTTATGAAAGTATCTACCTTAGAATAATTACTCAAGCTTAGAGTATAAGCATCAAAAACAAAAAAACATAAAAATAAAAAGCGGCCGTAGGTTTGGCCTACAAAAATAGAACCACTTAAAATGTTTAAATAAATAAAATTCTGTCCTTCATTGTAGACATCAAATGTATTCCCGAGCTAGTTTTAAGAGACTTCTTCAGTACATTTAAGTGCATTATGTTATGAAATCTGGAGTGTTCTGGGAAAAAAACAGTTTCTTTTGTAATTGAAACCAAGCTTCAATAGCATTAGTTGTTCTATATCCTACTATTGTAAACAATAAAGTACATTGTAATTTTAGTTTTAGTTTCTATAGTATTTCTGTATTGAGTAGGATAATATAATAATCTGATTTATTGTGTACTATTATGAAGTTTTAGTATTACAATGTTTTCACTTGACTGATTGTTTGTTAAGTGTGCTTGCCTATGTCAATTAACTTTTGTTTTAATTTGAATGTTTAATAATTAATTCATTAACAAATACAACACATTTCTGAAAGGGACATAAGCTACCTTAAATATGAGATGTACAAGAATTTTAAATATTATCTTTAACTGTTTATATCAATATTACTGTTTATATCAGGTTGGCAGTCTTTGGAGGTCACCTCACTGGTTAATTAGATGGTGTCTTATTATAGATTATCATTGATCATCTCAACAAGATTGACCTTCTTGCTTGACGACATTGTTAATTTCATTGAAAACGGGCAAGTGCGCCCTTAGTTTCTAGTGATAATTTTTCATATCACTCTACTGTGCTGAGAAAGGAAATTATCAGTCAGTAAGATCAAAGGAAAATTACTTAAAATGTTGAAACAAAAATGCACACAAAATGCTGATACATATTATCAATGCATTAAAAATTATTAATTTTATTCTTCTTTTATAATTTAGATGTATGTTTTTTTAGTATGTTATAAATCAAATATGAAAATTTTAGTCAAATCAGTGAATATGAATTTGACAGCTCTTCCCCTTTAACAGTTAAAAATACAAGAGATTTATCAACAATATTTAAACATCCCTTAAAGTTAATTAACATTTGTGCCACTCAATATTTATCAATATTACTCACTGTACAAGGTGGTTGTAACCAGGGTTCACCATCTATCTGCATTGGGAATCTTTTTCTAGTTCTAAAAAAATATTTACAATATTACAATAAAGATAAATTACATAAAAACATTTTTCTTTTTTTCAAACATCAATTTTACTTCAAAATTATAATACTAGAAAACAAGAGTGTGTTCCTAGTACACGGATGCCCCATCCATACTATCATTTTCGATGTTCAGTAGACCATGAAACTGGGATAAAAACTCTAATTTGGCATTAAAATTAGAAAGATCATATCATAGGGAACATGTGTACTAATTTTCAAGTTGATTGGACTTCAACTTCATCAAAAACTACCAGTCTACCTCGACCAAAAATTTAACCTGAAGCAGGTCAGACGGATGAAAGAACAACGGCCAGACCGATGGATGGATGAACGAACGTACACACAGACCAGAAAACATAATGTCCATAAATGGGGCATAAAAATAATTCATTCCCAGTAGCAAAGTGTTAAGATTAATTTAAAGAATATCCAAATCTCAAAGATTTGATGTTAAGTCATCTTTGTTTGAGTACTAGTACCTTTATTTTAATAAAAGTTATGCTGGTTCACATATAAACATTGTAAAACTGACCAAATCTTTTTTAAGACGTCAACTTTGATTATTATCGGCATAGATATTGTTACCTCATAGCAAGATGGTTACATTTAGGAAGACAATTTTAAGACAAAGGTAACTTTGACCAACATCAGTATCAATAGCAGTCTTACCTCATAGCAACATGGTAACATTGAAGAAGACATTTTAAGACAATTGTTAACTTTGACCCCTATCAGTATTAATGGCAGTCTTACCTCATAGCAACATGGTAACATTGAAGAAGACATTTTAAGACAATTGTTAACTTTGACCCCTATCAGTATTAATGGCAGTTTTACCTCATAGCAACATGGTAACATTAAAGAAGACATTTTAACACAATTGTTAACTTTGACCCCTATCAGTATTAATGGCAGTCTTACCTCATAGCAACATGGTAACATTGAAGAAGACATTTTAAGACAATTGTTAACTTTGACCCCTATCAGTATTAATGGCAGTCTTACCTCATAGCAACATGGTAACATTGAAGAAGACATTTTAAGACAATTGTTAACTTTGACCCCTATCAGTATTAATGGCAGTCTTACCTCATAGCAACATGGTAACATTGAAGAAGACATTTTAAGACAATTGTTAACTTTGACCCCTATCAGTATTAATGGCAGTCTTACCTCATAGCAACATGGTAACATTGAAGAAGACATTTTAAGACAATTGTTAACTTTGACCCCTATCAGTAT
Source organism: Mytilus edulis (assembly GCF_963676685.1). Taxonomy (NCBI): domain Eukaryota; kingdom Metazoa; phylum Mollusca; class Bivalvia; order Mytilida; family Mytilidae; genus Mytilus; species Mytilus edulis. The sequence goes on from NC_092345.1 coordinate 6,395,930, forward strand.
TAATGACAATCCTACCTGATAACAACATGGTTACACTGAGCAAGACGTTTTCCAGATGACCGTAGACCAGCATACACTTGACCCATGTGCATGCTATTCTCCAATCCGACAACCTCTATCATTCTGTCCCCTACATCTGTAAAGAAATAAATAGAAACAATTTAAACCTTGTTTCCCTTCATTTGTAAAGATAATAATGAAATAAAATGTAAACCTTATGTTTACAAGTTTAAGAATGCTAGAATGTTTTAACACTGCAAGTGGACTATTTTAACAGTCCACTTGTAAAACTTTGTTTTTAAATAAAAAGAGATGTGTATATGTCAATGAGACAGCAACCCAATGACCAAAAACAAAAGGCATAGGGATGCACCCATTTAGGCTTAAACCCATCACAAGTATATGACCATAGGGATGCACCCATTTAGGCTTAAACCCATCACAAGTATATGACCATAGGGATGCACTCATTTAGGCTTAAACCCATCACAAGTATATGACCATAGGGATGCACCCATTTAGGCTTAAACCCATCACAAGTATATGACCATAGGGATGCACCCATTTAGGCTTAAACCCATCACAAGTATATGACCAGTGTGTCAAGCTCTGAACTGTCCAAATCTTAGAAGTGAATACATTTAACAGATTCCTAACAGATTCTTAGCGATTTTCCATTTCCATAATAGAACACAAATTGTCAAGATATCCATTGATTCCTGACTTAGAAGACATTTAAACAATTGTCATCCATTGGGGGGATTTAATTCCTGTACTTTAAGTGTCAATGGCTTTGATAATTATTTTTTTTATTAACTACTTTCTTCAACTGTAATATTGCTTTATAGAACCTTCAGTCATTTGCAAGGAGTTGGCAATTTATCAGAAATTGTCGCTTGTTTTATCATAATATTGTCAAACAATTAAAATACCTTAATATTGAAATCCTTTACTTGTATTCTATGACGTTTTTTCCAAGGTGCATTAAATTCATTATCATTTTACGCTCACTGAAGCTCGTACCTATTCCTATGTAAAATCTATAATATTGATATTAAGAACAATGGTCTTCTTCTGAAGTTTAAGATCAATGGTGTTTAGATCAGTTTTCCCCTCATCTTTTTATTCAAATGTTGAAATTGATTACAAAAAAAGAAAATATTATCATATCGTTCACAGGAAGTCTTAAGCTCATCAGCTTTAATCGTGAATTTTAAATTAATATAATTATTCGTCTTTTGGATTTTTGTCTTAACCGAAATGATCAAACATAAATTTGAATATGAAAAGAATAATAAGTTCAAAAACAGGAAACATGGAACAATGTGATTTGTTCTGCAAAAGTGAGAGAAAAGACAGTATCCATTGAAATGTAGCAATCTTTTGACAACTCAAAAAGTCACTTTGATCAAAACATACATTTATTGTTTCCAAAAAGTCACAAAAACTAACATACAAAAGTTTGTGATAGATCAAGGAACAAAATAGTTACACTGAACGATAAGATTTGAAATTTTGATTATCAGCATTGACCTATAGGAAATTTTATTCATTTTACAATAATATCTTTATGCAAATACAATATCATTATCTTTATATTTTAATGTACTTTTTCACTTCATAATATCTATTTTATACATCCACTGGTACTGGTCCCCCTCCCCCCCCCCCCCAAAAAAAGCCAATTTATAGTGAACTTTTTAATATGCAACTATATTTAGTTAAGAATTGAGTGCATCTTTTTGTAAATTTATTGGGGTGTAAAAGCATGTATCGAAGTACATTTTGTTTCCACGTTTCATTCTTCAGAACCCTATAAAATTATTAAAAGAAGCATTCAATATTTGTAATTACATTTTTTTGCTAGGATAATGAAAACAAGATTTCTATCAAGTTTTTCTTTTATTTACCTGTGCACTTTATTGGGGAAGCTGCTGTCATTATGAATGTTACATAGGGTACATTACATTTCATTTTGAAAGGCATAATAATTTCTGAATGATGCGAGATTGCTGTTAGCTAATCAAAATAATGCAGTACGGTATATATAATGACACATACATGTTATGTAATTATATACAAGAACATATTGTTGACAATTTATATTCACAATACTACAGAAAATAACACAGAACAAACGTTACAAATAAATAGTCAATTGCTAATATATGGGAATTAGTTGCATATTCTGGGGTGGGAGTAAAAGGTGAGTGCCCCGTATTTATTGGAAAAATATCATTTTTAGCATACAATTGTCCAAAAGAATGTTCATCATGATCAACTCAGCTGTACAACTTCATTTTCTCCAATTGTACCCTCTATCAAAAATTGCAGAAAATGACACTGAGAATTGATAGCAAAGTTCAGTGACAGTTTTATACAATTTTAACATCTGATATTATCTTTAGTCCATGATCTATGAGCTATGCATATGTTCACTAAGAAGCCAAACTTTCTTGACCACCAGAGATCTGTTAATTGCCAGAGAATTGAGATCAATTCCTGTTGTTGGTTGCCAGACTTAGTTTTTTATGTAGTGTTTTTAGACATATTGTTTGTCTTTTCATAAAATTTCGTCTTTTGCCCTGGCTTTGATACTCTTCAACTGGTGAGGTCTGAATGACAGTACTGTGTGTCTCTTTTTCATTTTACTCCTTTTCTTTTAATACTGGACAGTTTAAAAATAGTTACAACATCTTACATAGTCTACCAATTCCTTTAAATATTCACTCATTCAATAGAGAACAGCAGGTAAACCAATTAGGTGTTTATTTCTAAACAGGTAAATTTATGGATGTCACTTTCATTATAGTGATAATGACAACAATGTCAATCTGACAAATAGTTTATAACATCATTTGATCACACAGTTTCGGACAAAGACATTTTTGCGTCAATTAATTGTTAGTTTCCATGGAAATGATGAATTTATTAAGAAACCGTGTTAAATTTTCTTGACAAATTGTGTTTAAGACATGATTAGGTATCAGAGATAGAAGATGTTTTGCTTCCGTTATAACCCAAACTAAATCTTCCTTATGGTTATAAAACTGTACAGGTAAAATGATGGACTCTAATGATCGCAGTTAATTACTTTCTGAGAGTTAGAGTGAGAGTTAACCTTCATCAGAATGGAAAGCTAAACAGTAACATGTAAAGGGGATTACTCTAATGATCACAGTTAATTACTTTCTGAGAGTTAGAGTGAGATTTCAGCAGGTAGTTAACCTTCATCAGAATGGAAAGCTAAACAGTAACATGTAAAGGGAGGTTACTTGGAAAAGTTGATCAGATATTTTCACCAAGCATTCTCAAAACAAAACATTCTCCATAATACCTTTAACAATAAATAAACTTAAGAGTTTTACCTATAGACAAAGGTATACAGCATAAGAAACATATTCCATACTGCGTTTACAAATAAACAAACAAAGAAATTCAGGTAACAATACATTTGAAAAACAAACCATTTTAAAATAAAATATTTAAAGTTCAACATTTTAGTTTTTTAACTATAGGCAAAAGCTTAAAGCATAACAAAGGTTCTGAAACTTTACAATTAAACACCTTTGTTTTTAGTATTCACAAATAAAACTGAATACAAGTAAATCCCCTCCCAATTTCTGCTTCAATGATAATTAATAACATCTCTTTTACTCATAACTGATTTTGAAAATATTTCAGATGTAAAACAATTAAAGCAGTATATCTCAAGTTATTTTATTTCTCTATGAATTGTGCATTTCAAGTCAGCTTACTTATTTTATGTATCCTTTATTATATTTTTCCTACATACAAAATATGTTTTTAACTTTTAAATTTCACTTATGCATTTATTTTAAAATATGAAGACATGTTATTGCAATTAATTCTTTTTATGTCTGATATAAATTCTATTCAGCTATCAGTTAACTTTGGGGAATTTAATTAAACAAAGGAAAAGACAAAAGAATGGGTTTAATTGAAGGTTCTTGACAAAAAGTTTGTTTTATACGGACTTAAATCTTATTTAAATCATATTAATTGACAGAGAGAAAAACAACACTTTGACATGTGTATGACTTGTTCTTATCATTGTCAACTTGATCTCGTAATAGAAATATTGGTAAAAAGGATGTGGAAGTTCAGAAGAACTTGTTTAACAATAATATAGCAGAAATTCTGACCAATGCAACAAAACGATCGCAATTATAACATCTACTAAATAATTATGTCAGATATTACTGGTCAGTTATGCCTACATGTGTATGTCACACATTCACAGATTTGACGCCAGATTAGCTATGGATACAATCCAGCATCAATCGTGGCAATCTGTATATTTATATAATTTTGATTTCATTCATCTTGAACAATCCTGAAAAAAGGTGGACTATTTTCCTTTAATCTGTTGTGTTTGAACATCAAAAGTCTTTACAAACTTAAACAATACAAATTTAATGAGTTAACTGCTATATACTTGGTGAAATAATTCATCCATTATATTTTACTCTTATTTTACCATCCTATCAATTAATTCACAAATTTTGTTACAAATTTCATCCTTCCGTTTGTTAACCGTGGAACGTTTCTTTGAAGAATATCTTAATATTTCAATAATTGACATTACAACCAAAATAATAGGATCAAATTTCATTAAAACATGATCTTTCTGAATAAAGTTTGGGGAATTTTTGCTTCATTAGAAATTTTAACATGCTCTCTTGTGCTTGCTATGCATCCAAGTCATACCACAGTTGTAATTTCAAAGACAGTATAGAACAATTAAAAACAGAAAAGGAATTAATTATAGAGACACAAGTCAGTAATATGGCGTATTAATTACACTGAAATAATAAACCATTACACAATCATTTAAAAGCATACAAGATATTAGCGCAAATATCATTTGGTGCTTTCATACAGATTTTTTGTTATTTATTTTCTTTAAATAAATGGGGAATGTGTCCATGGGACACAGATGATTCCCCCCCTTGCACATCATATAAATTTATAAAGGACATAACTGAAGAACGGTAAAAGTGAAGCTATCCAAATTTGTACTTGATCTGAGTTATGTGGTAATAACCAATTGTCTATAAGTCTCATAACATTTGGTTGAGGCAACGTAAGTAAGAGAACGGAAAAAATAATTCAACATTTTTTTCCAATTTTAAAGGGCATAACTCTAAGACGATTAAAGTGATAGCCCAAAAATTCAATCTTGATCTGTATTTTGTGGTTATAAGGATTGTGTATAAGTTTCATACCATTTGGTTGAGGCAAACTAAAGTTAGAGAAGGGAAAAGAAAATTTTTGCAATTTGTCCAATTGTAAAGGGGCATAACTCTAGAAAGGTTTGAATGACAACCACCAAAATTCAAACTTGAACTGTATTTTGTAGTTGTAAGCATAATTTATAAGTTTCATACCATTTGGTTGAGGCAAACTAAAGTTACAGAAGGGAAACGAAAAAATTTGCAATTTGTCCAATTGCAAAGGGGCATAACTCTAGAAAGGTCAGAGTGACACCGCCAAAATTCAAACTTGATCTGTATTTTGTAGTTATAAGCATAGTGTATCAGTTTCATACTATTTGGTAGAGGCAAACTAAAGTTAGAGAACGGAAACCAACTTTTGGACATAGAGATGTACAGATGACATACAGACGGACAAGGGTAAAACTTTATACACCCTCCCCTATGGCCGGTGCATAACAATGTAAAGTAGTTATGTGTCCATAGTGATTTTCTGTATTTACCTTCATCAGGAAAAGCCATCATTTAAAGGCAATAGCTCCTACAAGGAGACCTCAAAGGAGACTTCTATCCTTGACTTAAAAGTAAGTTACGGTAAACTTGAAATCTTTTGCAAAGTTTTTTTTTACTTATTTAAGCCACAATGAATGGTTCGTAAGAAGCAATACTATTAAAATGAAGGCTAAACGCTGTTTATGTGCAAATCAAACTGAAACACAAAAATAATATGCCAAAAATATCCATATTTACCTTGGTGCAAAAAAATGACATTTTCGTTTAAATTTATCCTAGAAACGAACCTTGAACTGCAATAGCTAGTTCTGCAGAAGACATGCTACTTGTAGAAAATTCTTTGTCTTTGTCTTTTTTGGCATTCTTTTGAGCTTTGCGTCGTTTTTTCTGACTGGGGTTGTCTCCCCAAAGATTTGTTCCTCCATATATACTAGGGATATTAAGTACAGCTATGCCCTCTAATCGTGGACCATTGGCAAGGTCTAATGATACACCATCACACTGCAAAACAATGGAATCAATGACAGAAACATAACATTGTTATATATAACAGTGCATTCATTTATATTTCTGGGTATTTTTATGGATATTCATTTTCGTGGTTTTGCCAAAGTCTGCAAACAAGCTTATTGAAATTTTTACTTTGTAAAACTTTACAGTTTATGTTTTACCTTTACCCATGAAAATAAGTATTCCTCACATGAATCCACAGAAAGGTGTTTGAATTTTATCTTGAATCTTTGCCATTTTACAACACATTTTATTGCCATTTATTAAACAGCAACAGCAAGGGAAGTGTAACAGATTCCTAAAATGTAACATTCAAGGAGGAAGCATGAAATAGAGCGAGAATTTGTCTCTGAAATTTAAAAAAAAGAGACATCTATCAACCTGAATAGCTTCCAATATCAACAATATAGTTTGCATGGCTGATCATAATAGCTGTTATTATTATAGTTTTTGAGATACAGTGGTTTCATTAATATCATTGGATACCAATTTTAGTGGTTTTCTTGGCAACAGGGAGAACCATGATTCAAATATTCAACTAATTACAAATTTTCTATCTGGTTGTATGCAGACTTTGGCAGAACCATATTATCATGTATCTATGAAAAGGCAAGTTTTCCACAATCCACAAAAACTAGTACCAACGAAAATAAATGAATCACCAGAACAAGCAAGAGTTTGAAAAATAAGTTAAAAAAAAAATTAATAAAGAGAAAGTTATCCTATAAAGAATCCAATTGTTTTGATTTTCTTGGCATTTCTTGTAGATCTTGTATTGCTGTTTATTTTTGTTGTATACAGTTTTATTATATTTTATTTAGATAATAGATTATCACACTGGATAAGAGTCTTCACACACCCAAAAGATACTTAACTTACATCTTGGTAACAAATATCTGATAGCCTAAGGTTTTATTTCTAAACATTAATGAAAAGATCTAAAAATATTTATTTTCAGAAAATGCAAAATAATAGAAGCCCAAAAGCAAGCAAATATACATGACAAAATTTAATCAAAGTGCTTGTTTCAGAGCACAGAGAGCTAAAGGTTGTTTTCATTTCACATTTTTAAGGCAATATTTTGCATTGAGTTATCTTCCTTTGTCCATAATTGTAGGTAGAGCAGATAGATTCATTTGTCAATCACTACTATAAATATAGATAGCAAGCCTGTGATGGCGTCCAATCTTAACCCAAAAGTATTAATCTAATTTTGATGTCTGACTGAATAATTATTTCTGAATGTCAATGTCTAAAGGATAAATAACCCATCCCCTCCCCCCACCACCACCACCACTATTTACAGCTGATAATTTTGAGTGTGTACTTTTACATACAAGTAAAGTTTGAATCTTTGTCAGGTGAGCTATGATTTCTTTATTACTTATTGTAAGAAACAAACTATTTGTTGCTGTATATCATATTTCTTTTGTAAACAAGAATGTGTCCACAGTACACGGATGCCCCACTCGCACTATCATTTTCTATGTTTAGTGGACAGTGAAATTGGAATAAATTCTCCAATTTGGCATTAAAATTAGAATGATCTTATCAAAGGGAACATGTATACTAAGTTTCAAGTTGATTGGACTTCTACTTTATCAAAAACTACCTTGACCAAAAACTTTAACCTGAAATTTGCACTATCATTTTCTATGTTCAGTGAACCGTAAAATTGGGGTCAAAACTATAATTTGGCATTTAAATTAGAAAGATCATATCATAGGGCACATGTATACTAAGTTTCAAGTTGATTTGACTTCAACTTCATCAAAAACTACCTTGACCAAAAACTTTAACCTGAAATTTGCACTATCATTTTCTATGTTCAGTGAACCCAAATCATTTATTTGTGTCCTGGCAATATCACAAGAACCATAACTGATGAACGGTGAAAGTGAAAATCGTCAATATCAAGTTTGACCTCCATTTTGTCATCAGTATCAACATATTAAAATTTGAAAGAGCTTAGGTTGAATGGTTCATGAGTAAATGCAACAACATGAATGGAAACACCATTTTTTTATCTTTCAAAAACCATAACTCCTGAACGGTAAAAGGTCAAAATCTACATTATTGAACTTGACCTCCATTTTGTCATCAGTAACAACATATTAAAATTTGAAAAGCTTTGGGTGAACAGTTCATGAGTAAATGCATGGACACGACTGGAAATGCCATTTTTCAATCTTTCAAGAACCATAACTCCTGAACGGTAAAAGTCAAAATCGTCATTATTGAAATTGACCTCCATTTTGTCATCAGTAACAACATATTAAAATTTGGGAAGCTTTGGTTGAACAGTTCATGCGTAAATGCACGGACACGACTGGAAACACCATTTTTCAATCTTTCAAGAACCATAACTCCTCAATGGTAAAAGTCAAAATCGTCATTCTTAAACTTGACCACAATTTTGTCATCAGTAACAACATATTAAAATTTGGGAAGCTTTGGTTGAACAGTTCATGCGTAAATGCACAGACACGACTGGAAATGCCATTTTTCAATCTTTCAAGAACCATAACTCCTAAACGGTAAAAGTCAAAATCGTCATTCTTGATCTTGACCTTCATTTTGTTGTCAGTAACAATATATTAAAATTTGGGAAGCTTTGGATGAAACCTTGATGAGTAAATGCACGGACAACATTTGGTTGCCGCCCGCACGCCCGACTGCCCACCTGCCGTACATCCCCAAATCAATAACCGACATTTTTGTCACAAAAATCCGGTTAAAAATTACTGTTTTCAGTTGTACATTTGTATAAGAAAATAAAATTATTAGAAAAATAAGCAGGAAATTTCTTAAATTGTGTTCCATTCCAATGTAAAATATATTATCTTTTGTGTTGACAAACTACCATGTATGTCTTTATGACAAAGGCACATTAAATTAGATTAAACACTTCAAAATGGATTGTACTACTGTACAGCACATAGTTTTATTTAATACAGAAGGAAACTGCAAGAGATTTGGCATTAAGCAAACCTTGGTGACAGACAAACAGACAGTCTGACCAGATGTCAACAGTTTACCCTGGTTTAAATTTATTGAAGCTGAAAATGATTCAGAATTTGAAAAGAACAATAAATAATATTTAACTTACCATTATGTCAATATTTTCATGTAAAGCTTTACAAGTTGCAGATAAAGTTTCGGACGTTCCAAATTCAAAATACCACAGTTTATTTTTCATCCTGAAATTAAAAAAAAGAAACATTCAATTTGAAAAAATTTGCACTCTGAATGAAAGTAAATTTTTGTTTACCAACATTAAGTCTGTTTTTGCAATGAAAACAACTAGGTCAAAGAAAGGTGACATTTATTCATTTATTCCCCAATTAATGCTACCATTTCATAATTTTCTTTTTTTAAGGTTTCAAACTAAAAATTTCAAAGTTTTCTGTTTCTCTTTTCTTCCAATAAAATTGGGAATGGAAACAGTGAGAGTGTCAAAAAGACAACAACCTTTGTCACCCTTATTTCCGCTCTTTCCACAATTTTGTTAATTATTTTTCAAATGTGTTTCAGTTTTGACTTTAGTAGTTTACTGAGTTGAACCTTCGTCAGTTTCTTGAGTAACTATTATCGAGTTATCACCAAACAAATAATTCTATGTAATTTAAAGTCATACTATCATGTCTATGTACTAAATTCAACAACCAATTGATTTAGAATGATGGTATACATGTAGTATTGCATGGAATTCCTTCTTATTCTAACAAAATTCAACCTTACTTCAAACTCTTTTGATTTTTATATTTATCTTGTTTAATTTTATATGATTTAATTGACATTTTTATACTGCAGATCTTACTATTTCTTTTTTTAAACAAATGAATACAAACTGATAAAACCAACATTTGTTCTATTTATTTTGTTACTTGTAAAATTACCTGCTGTTGAATTTTTCAGGATGTTTTTCTCTCATTACATGGAATCGATGACATATGGAAGCATCCTGAAATAAATACAAAGGGAGGTAATAGAAGCATGGTTAAATATAAACAAAGGGAGATAATCTATATATTTGCTGCAAATTAAAGTTTGTACTAACTTCAAAATTATATCTAACCTGAAAAAGGTCAATAGTTCACAAAACAAGCAAATGAAAAAAAAGAGAGGGGGTTCTGAAATCCAGCTTAAAATGTGATCAATTGGATACTCACATCAATAAAGGATCTTAACTTCAATTCTGCCAAATATCTTGGCAAAAGTTTGGTTAATCATATATCAAAGATCTCTTTAACTACTGTGGATTCGTTATTATTCATTGGATAACAATTTTCGTGGACTTCGTGGTACAGGTAATTAAACCACAAAATTATATGTTCAATAAATTACAAATTTCCTATAGATTTGAATGCAGACTTTGTTTTCCTTAACCCACAAAAATTGGTACAGACGAAAATAAATGAAATAAAATAAATTTATCATGTTATCTGTAGTTAGTTCATACCTAAATACTAAATCTGAGAATAATACACAATAGAAATACAGAAAGAAGAGAAAACTATAATATTAAAGAAACCCAAAACTAACATACAAGATCTATCTTCTAATTACACAGAACTTCTCATTAAACATAACTTCTCATTAGTCTCAAGGATGGCTGACAAAGTTTGAAAAAAACAGCCATTTAATAAAAATTATGGGCACTAATAAGGTCAAAAGTACAGGGACAGGTAGAACAATATTTAAGGAATAACTGTACTGTACTTTAAGAGTTGCCACCGTCAATTGGCAATTTGATGGTCGCAAAAGCAGTTTTACTGGCAACATTTACAGGAAATTGATGTTGGCAACTCTTCAACTACAGTACTGTTATTCCCATTCTAATGCATTACAAAAAGAAATAATATGTTAGTTTGAAAAAATGTATAAATTTGAAATAAAATAAATTCCGCCAAACTTCATGGATGATTTTGGCGCATAGATGTCATTGCTAAACATGATGTCATACAAATGAAAATTTACAAACTGAAGGTAATTTTGTTACTTCTACGATTCAAATTTAGATAAAATCACATCAAAATGGTGATTATTAGGTCGACATTGTTTTATTTTCGATAATATTGTAGTAATTGACATTTGTTGATCCAATGAATTCAAAATGGCGGTCCCTCCTTAGTTACGACTGGTCAACTGTGGATTTCACGGTAACTTGTAGCCAATGAAAAAGATTGTTACATAAAAAAATGCATTAGAATCAGTGTTTCTCTCCAACTACAATGTATATATAAAAAATAAGAACATATGGAATGATTGCCACAGAGACAACTCTCCACCAGAGACCAAACATGTATATATATATATATATATAGAAAAATAAGAAGATATGGTACGATTGCAACAGAGACAACTCTCCACCAGAGATCAACATGTACATGTTCTTATCACACAACCAGAACTGAAATTTAATATTTGAAAGTCAGAAAAAAATACCATTTTGCCTGTTTTATTTCCTCAATGTTCTAATTTTAGTAGCTGTGTCCATGTTGATTGACAGAAATGATGAGAGTATATTTGAAATTAGATACCCTTAAGAGGATTGCAATCAAGTTTGGTTTCAATTGGTATGGTGGTTTCAGAGGAAAAAAATTGTTAAAAGTTTCCAGAAGGATGACAATGACCACAACAGATAGATCATGTGATCTCATAAAAATGTTGAGTAAATTCATTAACCTTAATGTATTATCCCTTTGATTTTAATAATTATTCCTTAAATTTCACTCAACTGACAAACTTTACAAGTAAGCTGAAACATAAAAGGTAAAAGGTCCTTATGGTAGCAATATTCTCTTTTTTAAACCATACACAGTGTCATACTTTCAAACACTGGTTTTGTTCAACAGAAGAAAAAAACTTGCACTATAATTTTTTGCAGCAGATTGAAAAGTGGTTTACCATTCTCTCAAACTTTGTCACCACCAATTACCGGTTTCAAAACTGTTTTAACTAATACAAATAGGGTAAGTGATTAATTTGTACTCCCTTTGTAGAACCTCATCATGTATACTCGTTTCTCTTACTCCCTTTGTAGGACCTCATCATGTATACTCGTTTCTCTTACTCCCTTTGTAGAACCTCATCATGTATACTCGTTTCTCTTACTCCCTTTGTAGAACCTCATTATGTATACTCGTTTCTCTTACTCCCTTTGTAGAACCTCATCATGTATACTCGTTTCTCTTACTCCCTTTGTAGAACCTCATCATGTATACTCGTTTCTCTTACTCCCTTTGTAGAACCTCATTATGTATACTCGTTTCTCTTACTCCCTTTGTAGAACCTCATTATGTATACTCGTTTCTCTTACTCCCTTTCTCTTACTCCCTTTGTAGAACCTCATTATGTATACTCGTTTCTCTTACTCCCTTTGTAGAACCTCATTATGTATACGTGTTTCTCTTACTCCCTTTGTAGAACCTCATTATGTATACTCGTTTCTCTTACTCCCTTTGTAGAACCTCATTATGTATATGTATACTCGTTTCTCTTACTCCCTTTGTAGAACCTCATCATGTATACTCGTTTCTCTTACTCCCTTTGTAGAACCTCATCATGTATACTCGTTTCTCTTACTCCCTTTGTAGAACCTCATTATGTATACTCGTTTCTCTTACTCCCTTTGTAGAACCTCATTATGTATACTCGTTTCTCTTACTCCCTTTGTAGAACCTCATTATGTATACTCGTTTCTCTTACTCCCTTTGTAGAACCTCATTATGTATACTCGTTTCTCTTACTCCCTTTGTAGAACCTCATTATGTATACGTGTTTCTCTTACTCCCTTTGTAGAACCTCATTATGTATACTCGTTTCTCTTACTCCCTTTGTAGAACCTCATTATGTATACTCGTTTCTCTTACTCCCTTTGTAGAACCTCATTACGTATACTCGTTTCTCTTACTCCCTTTGTAGAACCTCATTATGTATACGTGTTTCTTTTACTCCCTTTGTAGAACCTCATTATGTATACTCGTTTCTCTTACTCCCTTTGTAGAACCTCATTATGTATACTCGTTTCTCTTACTCCCTTTGTAGAACCTCATTATGTATACGTGTTTCTTTTACTCCCTTTGTAGAACCTCATTATGTATACTCGTTTCTCTTACTCCCTTTGTAGAACCTCATTATGTATACTCGTTTCTCTTACTGCCTTTGTAGAACCTCATTATGTATACTCGTTTCTCTTACTCCCTTTGTAGAACCTCATTATGTATACTCGTTTCTCTTACTCCCTTTGTAGAACCTCATCATGTATACTCGTTTCTCTTACTCCCTTTGTAGAACCTCATCATGTATACTCGTTTCTCTTACTCTCTTTGTAGAACCTCATCATGTATACTCGTTTCTCTTACTCCCTTTGTAGAACCTCATTATGTATACTCGTTTCTCTTACTCCCTTTGTAGAACCTCATTATGTATACTCCTTTCTCTTACTCCCTTTGTAGAACCTCATTATGTATACTCGTTTCTCTTACTCCCTTTGTAGAACCTCATTATGTATACTCGTTTCTCTTACTCCCTTTGTAGAACCTCATTATGTATATGTATACTCGTTTCTCTTACTCCCTTTGTAGAACCTCATTATGTATACTCGTTTCTCTTACTCCCTTTATAGAACCTCATCATGTATACTCGTTTCTCTTACTCCCTTTGTAGGACCTCATTTTGTATACTCGTTTCTCTTACTCCCTTTGTAGAACCTCATTATGTATACTCGTTTCTCTTACTCCCTTTGTAGAACCTCATCATGTATACTCGTTTCTCTTGCACGCTTTGTAGAACCTCATTATGTATACTCGTTTCTCTTACTCCCTTTGTAGAACCTCATTATGTATACTCGTTTCTCTTACTCCCTTTGTAGAACCTCATTATGTATATGTATACTCGTTTCTCTTACTCCCTTTGTAGAACCTCATTATGTATACTCGTTTCTCTTACTCCCTTTGTAGAACCTCATCATGTATACTCCTTTCTCTTACTCCCTTTGTAGAACCTCATTATGTATACTCGTTTCTCTTACTCCCTTTGTAGAACCTCATTATGTATACTCGTTTCTCTTACTCCCTTTGTAGAACCTCATTATGTATATGTATACTCGTTTCTCTTACTCCCTTTGTAGAACCTCATTATGTATACTCGTTTCTCTTACTCCCTTTGTAGAACCTCATCATGTATACTCCTTTCTCTTACTCCCTTTGTAGAACCTCATTATGTATACTCCTTTCTCTTACTCCCTTTGTAGAACCTCATTATGTATACTCGTTTCTCTTACTCCCTTTGTAGAACCTCATTATGTATACTCGTTTCTCTTACTCCCTTTGTAGAACCTCATTATGTATATGTATACTCGTTTCTCTTACTCCCTTTGTAGAACCTCATTATGTATACTCGTTTCTCTTACTCCCTTTATAGAACCTCATCATGTATACTCGTTTCTCTTACTCCCTTTGTAGGACCTCATTTTGTATACTCGTTTCTCTTACTCCCTTTGTAGAACCTCATTATGTATACTCGTTTCTCTTACTCCCTTTGTAGAACCTCATCATGTATACTCGTTTCTCTTACTCCCTTTGTAGGACCTCATCTTGTATACTCGTTTCTCTTACTCCCTTTGTAGAACCTCATTATGTATACTCGTTTCTCTTACTCCCTTTGTAGAACCTCATTATGTATACTCGTTTCTCTTACTCCCTTTGTAGAACCTCATTATGTATACTCGTTTCTCTTACTCCCTTTGTAGAACCTCATTATGTATACTCGTTTCTTTTACTCCCTTTGTAGAACTTCATTATGTATACTCGTTTCTCTTACTCCCTTTGTAGAACCTCATCATGTATACTCGTTTCTCTTACTCCCTTTGTAGAACCTCATTATGTATACTCGTTTCTCTTACTCCCTTTGTAGAACCTCATTATGTATACTCGTTTCTTTTACTCCCTTTGTAGAACCTCATTATGTATACTCGTTTCTCTTACTCCCTTTGTAGAACCTCATTATGTATACTCGTTTCTCTTACTCCCTTTGTAGAACCTCATTATGTATACTCGTTTCTCTTGCACGCTTTGTAGAACCTCATTATGTATACTCGTTTCTCTTACTCCCTTTGTAGAACCTCATTATGTATACTCGTTTCTCTTACTCCCTTTGTAGAACCTCATTATGTATACGTGTTTCTCTTACTCCCTTTGTAGAACCTCATTATGTATACTTGTTTCTCTTACTGCCTTTGTAGAACCTCATTTTGTATACTCGTTTCTCTTACTCCCTTTGTAGAACCTCATTATGTATACTCGTTTCTCTTACTGCCTTTGTAGAACCTCATTATGTATACTCGTTTCTCTTACTGCCTTTGTAGAACCTCATTATGTATACTCGTTTCTCTTACTCCCTTTGTAGAACCTCATTATGTATACTCGTTTCTCTTACTCCCTTTGTAGAACCTCATTATGTATACCCGTTTCTCTTCCTCCCTTTGTAGAACCTCATTATGTATACCCGTTTCTCTTACTCCCTTTGTAGAACCTCATTATGTATACTCGTTTCTCTTACTCCCTTTGTAGAACCTCATTACGTATACTCGTTTCTCTTACTACCTTTGTAGAACCTCATTACGTATACTCGTTTCTCTTCCTCCCTTTGTAGAACCTCATTACGTATACCCGTTTCTCTTCCTCCCTTTGTAGAACCTCATTACGTATACCCGTTTCTCTTACTCCCTTTGTAGAACCTCATTACGTATACTCGTTTCTCTTACTCCCTTTGTAGAACCTCATTACGTATACTCGTTTCTCTTACTCCCTTTGTAGAACCTCATTACGTATACTCGTTTCTCTTACTCCCTTTGTAGAACCTCATTACGTATACCTGTTTCTCTTACTCCCTTTGTAGAACCTCATTACGTATACTCGTTTCTCTTACTCCCTTTGTAGAACCTCATTACGTATACCCGTTTCTCTTACTCCCTTTGTAGAACCTCATTACGTATACCCGTTTCTCTTACTCCCTTTGTAGAACCTCATTACGTATACCCGTTTCTCTTACTCCCTTTGTAGAACCTCATTACGTATACCCGTTTCTCTTACTCCCTTTGTAGAACCTCATTACGTATACTCGTTTCTCTTACTCCCTTTGTAGAACCTCATTACGTATACTCGTTTCTTTTACTCCCTTTGTAGAACCTCATTACGTATACTCGTTTCTCTTACTCCCATTGTAGAACCTCATTACGTATACTCGTTTCTCTTACTCCCTTTGTAGAACCTCATTATGTATACTCGTTTCTCTTACTCCCTTTGTAGAACCTCATTATGTATACTCGTTTCTCTTACTCCCTTTGTAGAACCTCATTACGTATACTCGTTTCTCTTACACGCTTTGTAGAACCTCATTACGTATACTCGTTTCTCTTACTCCCTTTGTAGAACCTCATTACGTATACTCGTTTCTCTTACTCCCTTTGTAGAACCTCATCACGTATACTCGTTTCTCTTACTCCCTTTGTAGAACCTCATTACGTATACTCGTTTCTCTTACTCCCTTTGTAGAACCTCATTACGTATACTCGTTTCTCTTACTCCCTTTGTAGAACCTCATTATGTATACTCGTTTCTCTTACTCCCATTGTAGAACCTCATTATGTATACTCGTTTCTCTTACTCCCATTGTAGAACCTCATTATGTATACTCGTTTCTCTTACTCCCATTGTAGAACCTCATTATGTATACTCGTTTCTCTTACTCCCATTGTAGAACCTCATTATGTATACTCGTTTCTCTTACTCCCATTGTAGAACCTCATTATGTATACTCGTTTCTCTTACACCCTTTGTAGAACCTCATTATGTATACTCGTTTCTCTTACTCCCTTTGTAGAACCTCATTATGTATACTCGTTTCTCTTACTCCCTTTGTAGAACCTCATTATGTATACTCGTTTCTCTTACTCCCTTTGTAGAACCTCATTACGTATACTCGTTTCTCTTACTCCCTTTGTAGAACCTCATTACGTATACTCGTTTCTCTTACTCCCTTTGTAGAACCTCATTATGTATACTCGTTTCTCTTACTCCCTTTGTAGAACCTCATTACGTATACTCGTTTCTCTTACTCCCTTTGTAGAACCTCATTACGTATACTCGTTTCTCTTACTCCCTTTGTAGAACCTCATTATGTATACTCGTTTCTCTTACTTCCTTTGTAGAACCTCTTACTCCCTTTGTAGAACCTCATTATGTATACTCGTTTCTCTTACTCCCTTTGTAGAACCTCATTATGTATACTCGTTTCTCTTACTCCCATTGTAGAACCTCATTATGTATACTCGTTTCTCTTACTCCCTTTGTAGAACCTCATTATGTATACTCGTTTCTCTTACTCCCTTTGTAGAACCTCTTACTCCCTTTGTAGAACCTCATTATGTATACTCGTTTCTCTTACTCCCTTTGTAGAACCTCATTATGTATACTCGTTTCTCTTACTCCCATTGTAGAACCTCATTATGTATACTCGTTTCTCTTACTCCCTTTGTAGAACCTCATTATGTATACTCGTTTCTCTTACTGCCTTTGTAGAACCTCATCTTGTATACTCGTTTCTCTTACT
This sequence comes from Mytilus edulis, assembly GCF_963676685.1. NCBI lineage: Eukaryota > Metazoa > Mollusca > Bivalvia > Mytilida > Mytilidae > Mytilus > Mytilus edulis. The sequence continues at coordinate 6,413,806 of NC_092345.1, forward strand.
CCCTTTGTAGAACCTCATTATGTATACTCGTTTCTCTTACTCCCTTTGTAGAACCTCATTATGTATACTCGTTTCTCTTACTCCCTGTGTAGAACCTCATTATGTATACTCGTTTCTCTTACTCCCATTGTAGAACCTCATTATGTATACTCGTTTCTCTTACTCCCTTTGTAGAACCTCATCTTGTATACTCGTTTCTCTTACTCCCTTTGTAGAACCTCATTATGTATACTCGTTTCTCTTACTCCCTTTGTAGAACCTCATTATGTATACTCGTTTCTCTTACTCCCTGTGTAGAACCTCATTATGTATACTCGTTTCTCTTACTCCCATTGTAGAACCTCATTATGTATACTCGTTTCTCTTACTCCCTTTGTAGGACCTCATTATGTATACTCGTTTCTCTTACTCCCTTTGTAGAACCTCATTATGTATACTCGTTTCTCTTTAAGATTTCTTAAACTAATAGAGGAAATTCCCATTTATTAAAAGATCTTAAAACAATACCACTACTTTTCTTTATGGAAATTTTGTCACTTATTCATCATTTCTAGAAATTACTAGGCAACATATATATAAGTCAGTTGGACTTTTCATCATCATTTCTGGCACTTTCTAGCTCTAAGCTAAAGTCAGTAGGACTTTTGGTGACGTAAATTTTCTATTGTACAATAAAACCTCTGCAGATTTAACAAAAGGGAGAACAATTAATAATAAACATAAAGGTAAGCAGTCTACCCTCTCGGTCTTAATGATAATATCATGGGAATTGGCAATATATCAAGAACCGATTCTGTTAACATTTTGGATATAGTTTCTAAAACTGTTCGTAAAAATCGTTCTCATGGACGCAGAAAAAATCGCAATCAAAGAAAATTTCGGACCAACCATACAAATATTTCGGACCTAATTTCCATTTCAAAAAACAACGGCAGACATTATCTGTTAACCAAGCTTTGTTCTTTACCTATAAAAAAATTAAATAAAATTTTAGAGGATTGCAACACAATTTCATATTACAGTCCTAAGTATGAAATTGTCCAAATTATAATGGCATATTGTTATTCTAAACTGTTTCCAAAAATTGATCGCCCTGAAGATCATAAAAAACATTTTATTAAAATAAAGTATGTCAATAAAGGTTTTGATTTTGTAAATATTGCCGGTATTTTTAACGACCATTCTGTTAAAGACCAAATTCCTGGATATTTTGATAATACTGAACTCCCTCTCATTTGTTATATTTACAAGAAATCTACCCGAAAATATGTGTTTAATTATAGCCAATTGTGTAAAGATGTAAATATCACTGAAAATACACCTATGTCGTGTAATTGCAGTAATTCAGAATACACCTATGGACCAATTTCCCATGTTATAACAGGAGACCTTAACATCGTTCGCGACCGAGAGTTAAAATCATTCCTCAGTAAAGGACCTAAATATCGTCCCCCGTCAACTGTTAACTGGAATGAGTGTCGTAATATCATCAACGACTCACTCCGCGCCTACTGTTTGAAATGGGTAAAACGGGAAAAAGCTGACAAAAAATCTTTGGACTCTTTTTTTAATTCAGTAATGAAGATAGTTGATATTCGAATACAACATTTTAAAGAACATTTTACCCTCAACAAAAACTATAAAAACCCTATTTCGCGTATCAAAAATAAACTAACAGAACTAGCCAAGGAATTTGTTTTTGTCCCGGCTGATAAAGCTGCTAATAATATCATTATTGTTTGACGTAAATTTTATATAGAGGTTCTGCAAAAGGAAATCACGAATTCACCAACATTCCAACTGACTTCATTTTCAGAAAACGACATCTGTAACAAACATAAACTTTTAGCTACTTCTTTACAAGCAGAACCAAACACAATGAAAGTCCCAACTATGTACTGGCTTCCGAAGCTGCACAAAAAACCTTACAAATATAGATTTATTTCATCTTCCAGCCATTGTTCAACTACTAAATTGTCTGTTTTACTTACTAGTACACTTGGTACAATAAAAAACCTGATAATAAATTGTTCAAATAAGGCCTTTGAAAATAGTGGAATTAATTACTTTTGGAGTGTCAAAAACTCGTTGGAAGTACTTGATAAATTGCATGCATATATTGGTGATTTTGAATCTGTTCAAAGTTTTGATTTTTCTACCCTATATACCACTTTGCCTCATATTCTTATTAAGAAAAAATTCACATCCCTAATTAACTGGGCATTTAAAAAGTCGGAATGCGAGTACATATGTTCAAACTCTTTTAGATCATTTTTTAGTAGCAATAAACAAAAGAACTATGTCAATTGGACATGCTTTGATACTATTTATGCACTTGAATTTTTACTTGATAACATTTTTGTTCGCTTTGGAGATTCCGTATATCGTCAAGTTATTGGAATTCCAATGGGGACTAACTGTGCACCACTTATTGCGGACCTATTTTTGTATTGTTATGAGTTACAATTTATGACTAAAATTAGCAAAGACCCATCAAAACAACATTTGATACAAAAATTTAACAATACTTTTAGATATTTGGATGATATATTGGCTCTAAATAATGACGACTTCAGTATGTTTACTAAAGAAATTTATCCTGTAGAACTTACTTTAAATAAAGCTAATGATAACAATGACCACTGCCCTTTCCTCGATCTTGATATCTATATCATAAACGGGAAGCTTAATACAAAAATTTATGATAAAAGAGATGATTTTTCATTTCCTATTGTTAATTATCCATTTTTAGATGGTGACGTTCCCTTGTCACCATCTTATGGTGTTTATATATCTCAACTTGTACGATTCGCTCGTGTATGTAACAATGTATTAGATTTTAGCGAGAGAAATTTATGTATTACTGAAAAATTATTACACCAGGGTTTTCGATATCACAAACTGGTCAAAACATTTACTAAATTTTATCACCGGTATAAGGAAATAATTCGTAAATATAACTCAACATGCAGACATCTTATACGTTCAGGTATTTCACATCCAAAATTTTATGGAAATATTCTTTATAAAGCACAAAAATGTCAGTATTCTCCTCAGAAACTAACAAAACCTTTAAATAGACTTATTAAAAGGGGATATAGTTACGATACTGTTGTCAGGTCATTAAAGATTGCATATTTTGGCTTTAACATTGATTCACTGATAGGGTCTTTGCATCGGAACTAAACACATTTATTTCTAAAAAAACAGTTGTTGGCATGACACGGGTTATGTTCTTCTCATATATTTTATGATAGTATGATACTAAACCCCTAACGGGAGGGATTGTACCTGATATTCATATGATGAAGACATAATCTTTCAATCAGTTTAATTGAGGTCTGGAGCTGGCATGTCAGTTAACTGCTAGTAGTCTGTTGTTATTTATGTATTATTGTCATTTTATTTATTTTCTTTTGTTACATCTTTTGACATCAGACTCGGACTTCTCTTGAACTGAATTTTAATGTGCGTATTGTTATTGTTTTACTTTTCTACATTGGCTAGAGGTATAGGGGGAGGGTTGAGATCTCATAAACATGTTTAACCCCGCCGCAATTTTGCGCCTGTCCCAAGTCAGGAGCCTCTGGCCTTTGTTAGTCTTGTATGATTTTAAATTTTAGTTTCTTGTGTATAATTCGGAGTTTAGTATGACGTCCATTATCACTGTACTATTATGCATATTTTAGGGGCCAGCTGAAGGACACCTACGGGTGCGGGAATTCTCGCTACATTGAAGACCCATTGGTTGCCTTCGGCTGTTGTTTGCTCTATGGTCGGGTGGTTGTCGCTTTGACATATTCACCATTTCCTTTCTCAATTTTATTTTTTACAGAGTTTGTCTTTAGTGCCGTGTGGAGACAGTAGAGTGCCTCCCCGTGCTTAAGGTTTATGCTCTTATATTATACTAGATTATGGAGTGTGTGTCCGAGCGAGAACTTCTCTATGTTCATTACTTTAGGAATATCTATCAAAAAGTAGTATTTTAATATTCAGCCCCATTCATCTATTTAGTCAGACGTCAGTCGCTACCTTGATATACCCTATCTTTTGTTAAATTTGTCGGGTAACTTATGACAATAAGCATTTGACGTCTTGAGCCGAACAATTTTATCATTTTTACACAATTTAATCTACTGTGTGATGGTTCATATTCTGGACGCCAGTCTTTGCTCCTTTGTAATAAATCTACATACCAAAAAACAAATATGAAGCTTAGAAATGGAAAAATATTAAATACTAAACTCGTTCAAAGGGTATCTACACGTCTCAATCTTCAGAATCGCTTATCTAAAAATACTACAATAGCTAACGTTTTTAACAATAAAAATCGTGGTTACCCTTCTATCGATAAGTGTCATGCCAAAAAATGACTTACGTGTCCCCGTCTTTCCACCAACAATACAGTAAGGTCCACATTTAATGGTCGCACATTTTCTCTAAATTTTGAAACTGATATTACTTGAAAAACAAACAGTATTATTTATTTACTCACATGAAACAAACCGGGATGCGGTATTCAGTACGTAGGTGAAACTGGGCGATATTTATCTAAACGCACGCAAGAACACCTGTATCGTTTTAAAAGACCCAATAAATTCAAAAGTATCATTTATCAACATCTTAAGAAGCACAGTCATCCTATTAAATATTTAACAGTTCAACCTTTAGAAGTAGTAAATAAGCAGCCTGGTGAATCTCATTCCAAGTTTGTACGATCACGAAAAATAAATGAATTAAATTGGATTAAAAAATTACAGACAGTCTACCCTCTCGGTCTTAATGATAATATCATGGGAATTGGCAATATATCAAGAACCGATTCTGTTAACATTTTGGATATAGTTTCTAAAACTGTTCGTAAAAATCGTTCTCATGGACGCAGAAAAAATCGCAATCAAAGAAAATTTCGGACCAACCATACAAATATTTCGGACCTAATTTCCATTTCAAAAAACAACGGCAGACATTATCTGTTAACCAAGCTTTGTTCTTTACCTATAAAAAAATTAAATAAAATTTTAGAGGATTGCAACACAATTTCATATTACAGTCCTAAGTATGAAATTGTCCAAATTATAATGGCATATTGTTATTCTAAACTGTTTCCAAAAATTGATCGCCCTGAAGATCATAAAAAACATTTTATTAAAATAAAGTATGTCAATAAAGGTTTTGATTTTGTAAATATTGCCGGTATTTTTAACGACCATTCTGTTAAAGACCAAATTCCTGGATATTTTGATAATACTGAACTCCCTCTCATTTGTTATATTTACAAGAAATCTACCCGAAAATATGTGTTTAATTATAGCCAATTGTGTAAAGATGTAAATATCACTGAAAATACACCTATGTCGTGTAATTGCAGTAATTCAGAATACACCTATGGACCAATTTCCCATGTTATAACAGGAGACCTTAACATCGTTCGCGACCGAGAGTTAAAATCATTCCTCAGTAAAGGACCTAAATATCGTCCCCCGTCAACTGTTAACTGGAATGAGTGTCGTAATATCATCAACGACTCACTCCGCGCCTACTGTTTGAAATGGGTAAAACGGGAAAAAGCTGACAAAAAATCTTTGGACTCTTTTTTTAATTCAGTAATGAAGATAGTTGATATTCGAATACAACATTTTAAAGAACATTTTACCCTCAACAAAAACTATAAAAACCCTATTTCGCGTATCAAAAATAAACTAACAGAACTAGCCAAGGAATTTGTTTTTGTCCCGGCTGATAAAGCTGCTAATAATATCATTATTGTTTGACGTAAATTTTATATAGAGGTTCTGCAAAAGGAAATCACGAATTCACCAACATTCCAACTGACTTCATTTTCAGAAAACGACATCTGTAACAAACATAAACTTTTAGCTACTTCTTTACAAGCAGAACCAAACACAATGAAAGTCCCAACTATGTACTGGCTTCCGAAGCTGCACAAAAAACCTTACAAATATAGATTTATTTCATCTTCCAGCCATTGTTCAACTACTAAATTGTCTGTTTTACTTACTAGTACACTTGGTACAATAAAAAACCTGATAATAAATTGTTCAAATAAGGCCTTTGAAAATAGTGGAATTAATTACTTTTGGAGTGTCAAAAACTCGTTGGAAGTACTTGATAAATTGCATGCATATATTGGTGATTTTGAATCTGTTCAAAGTTTTGATTTTTCTACCCTATATACCACTTTGCCTCATATTCTTATTAAGAAAAAATTCACATCCCTAATTAACTGGGCATTTAAAAAGTCGGAATGCGAGTACATATGTTCAAACTCTTTTAGATCATTTTTTAGTAGCAATAAACAAAAGAACTATGTCAATTGGACATGCTTTGATACTATTTATGCACTTGAATTTTTACTTGATAACATTTTTGTTCGCTTTGGAGATTCCGTATATCGTCAAGTTATTGGAATTCCAATGGGGACTAACTGTGCACCACTTATTGCGGACCTATTTTTGTATTGTTATGAGTTACAATTTATGACTAAAATTAGCAAAGACCCATCAAAACAACATTTGATACAAAAATTTAACAATACTTTTAGATATTTGGATGATATATTGGCTCTAAATAATGACGACTTCAGTATGTTTACTAAAGAAATTTATCCTGTAGAACTTACTTTAAATAAAGCTAATGATAACAATGACCACTGCCCTTTCCTCGATCTTGATATCTATATCATAAACGGGAAGCTTAATACAAAAATTTATGATAAAAGAGATGATTTTTCATTTCCTATTGTTAATTATCCATTTTTAGATGGTGACGTTCCCTTGTCACCATCTTATGGTGTTTATATATCTCAACTTGTACGATTCGCTCGTGTATGTAACAATGTATTAGATTTTAGCGAGAGAAATTTATGTATTACTGAAAAATTATTACACCAGGGTTTTCGATATCACAAACTGGTCAAAACATTTACTAAATTTTATCACCGGTATAAGGAAATAATTCGTAAATATAACTCAACATGCAGACATCTTATACGTTCAGGTATTTCACATCCAAAATTTTATGGAAATATTCTTTATAAAGCACAAAAATGTCAGTATTCTCCTCAGAAACTAACAAAACCTTTAAATAGACTTATTAAAAGGGGATATAGTTACGATACTGTTGTCAGGTCATTAAAGATTGCATATTTTGGCTTTAACATTGATTCACTGATAGGGTCTTTGCATCGGAACTAAACACATTTATTTCTAAAAAAACAGTTGTTGGCATGACACGGGTTATGTTCTTCTCATATATTTTATGATAGTATGATACTAAACCCCTAACGGGAGGGATTGTACCTGATATTCATATGATGAAGACATAATCTTTCAATCAGTTTAATTGAGGTCTGGAGCTGGCATGTCAGTTAACTGCTAGTAGTCTGTTGTTATTTATGTATTATTGTCATTTTATTTATTTTCTTTTGTTACATCTTTTGACATCAGACTCGGACTTCTCTTGAACTGAATTTTAATGTGCGTATTGTTATTGTTTTACTTTTCTACATTGGCTAGAGGTATAGGGGGAGGGTTGAGATCTCATAAACATGTTTAACCCCGCCGCAATTTTGCGCCTGTCCCAAGTCAGGAGCCTCTGGCCTTTGTTAGTCTTGTATGATTTTAAATTTTAGTTTCTTGTGTATAATTCGGAGTTTAGTATGACGTCCATTATCACTGTACTATTATGCATATTTTAGGGGCCAGCTGAAGGACACCTACGGGTGCGGGAATTCTCGCTACATTGAAGACCCATTGGTTGCCTTCGGCTGTTGTTTGCTCTATGGTCGGGTGGTTGTCGCTTTGACATATTCACCATTTCCTTTCTCAATTTTATTTTTTACAGAGTTTGTCTTTAGTGCCGTGTGGAGACAGTAGAGTGCCTCCCCGTGCTTAAGGTTTATGCTCTTATATTATACTAGATTATGGAGTGTGTGTCCGAGCGAGAACTTCTCTATGTTCATTACTTTAGGAATATCTATCAAAAAGTAGTATTTTAATATTCAGCCCCATTCATCTATTTAGTCAGACGTCAGTCGCTACCTTGATATACCCTATCTTTTGTTAAATTTGTCGGGTAACTTATGACAATAAGCATTTGACGTCTTGAGCCGAACAATTTTATCATTTTTACACAATTTAATCTACTGTGTGATGGTTCATATTCTGGACGCCAGTCTTTGCTCCTTTGTAATAAATCTACATACCAAAAAACAAATATGAAGCTTAGAAATGGAAAAATATTAAATACTAAACTCGTTCAAAGGGTATCTACACGTCTCAATCTTCAGAATCGCTTATCTAAAAATACTACAATAGCTAACGTTTTTAACAATAAAAATCGTGGTTACCCTTCTATCGATAAGTGTCATGCCAAAAAATGACTTACGTGTCCCCGTCTTTCCACCAACAATACAGTAAGGTCCACATTTAATGGTCGCACATTTTCTCTAAATTTTGAAACTGATATTACTTGAAAAACAAACAGTATTATTTATTTACTCACATGAAACAAACCGGGATGCGGTATTCAGTACGTAGGTGAAACTGGGCGATATTTATCTAAACGCACGCAAGAACACCTGTATCGTTTTAAAAGACCCAATAAATTCAAAAGTATCATTTATCAACATCTTAAGAAGCACAGTCATCCTATTAAATATTTAACAGTTCAACCTTTAGAAGTAGTAAATAAGCAGCCTGGTGAATCTCATTCCAAGTTTGTACGATCACGAAAAATAAATGAATTAAATTGGATTAAAAAATTACAGACAGTCTACCCTCTCGGTCTTAATGATAATATCATGGGAATTGGCAATATATCAAGAACCGATTCTGTTAACATTTTGGATATAGTTTCTAAAACTGTTCGTAAAAATCGTTCTCATGGACGCAGAAAAAATCGCAATCAAAGAAAATTTCGGACCAACCATACAAATATTTCGGACCTAATTTCCATTTCAAAAAACAACGGCAGACATTATCTGTTAACCAAGCTTTGTTCTTTACCTATAAAAAAATTAAATAAAATTTTAGAGGATTGCAACACAATTTCATATTACAGTCCTAAGTATGAAATTGTCCAAATTATAATGGCATATTGTTATTCTAAACTGTTTCCAAAAATTGATCGCCCTGAAGATCATAAAAAACATTTTATTAAAATAAAGTATGTCAATAAAGGTTTTGATTTTGTAAATATTGCCGGTATTTTTAACGACCATTCTGTTAAAGACCAAATTCCTGGATATTTTGATAATACTGAACTCCCTCTCATTTGTTATATTTACAAGAAATCTACCCGAAAATATGTGTTTAATTATAGCCAATTGTGTAAAGATGTAAATATCACTGAAAATACACCTATGTCGTGTAATTGCAGTAATTCAGAATACACCTATGGACCAATTTCCCATGTTATAACAGGAGACCTTAACATCGTTCGCGACCGAGAGTTAAAATCATTCCTCAGTAAAGGACCTAAATATCGTCCCCCGTCAACTGTTAACTGGAATGAGTGTCGTAATATCATCAACGACTCACTCCGCGCCTACTGTTTGAAATGGGTAAAACGGGAAAAAGCTGACAAAAAATCTTTGGACTCTTTTTTTAATTCAGTAATGAAGATAGTTGATATTCGAATACAACATTTTAAAGAACATTTTACCCTCAACAAAAACTATAAAAACCCTATTTCGCGTATCAAAAATAAACTAACAGAACTAGCCAAGGAATTTGTTTTTGTCCCGGCTGATAAAGCTGCTAATAATATCATTATTGTTTGACGTAAATTTTATATAGAGGTTCTGCAAAAGGAAATCACGAATTCACCAACATTCCAACTGACTTCATTTTCAGAAAACGACATCTGTAACAAACATAAACTTTTAGCTACTTCTTTACAAGCAGAACCAAACACAATGAAAGTCCCAACTATGTACTGGCTTCCGAAGCTGCACAAAAAACCTTACAAATATAGATTTATTTCATCTTCCAGCCATTGTTCAACTACTAAATTGTCTGTTTTACTTACTAGTACACTTGGTACAATAAAAAACCTGATAATAAATTGTTCAAATAAGGCCTTTGAAAATAGTGGAATTAATTACTTTTGGAGTGTCAAAAACTCGTTGGAAGTACTTGATAAATTGCATGCATATATTGGTGATTTTGAATCTGTTCAAAGTTTTGATTTTTCTACCCTATATACCACTTTGCCTCATATTCTTATTAAGAAAAAATTCACATCCCTAATTAACTGGGCATTTAAAAAGTCGGAATGCGAGTACATATGTTCAAACTCTTTTAGATCATTTTTTAGTAGCAATAAACAAAAGAACTATGTCAATTGGACATGCTTTGATACTATTTATGCACTTGAATTTTTACTTGATAACATTTTTGTTCGCTTTGGAGATTCCGTATATCGTCAAGTTATTGGAATTCCAATGGGGACTAACTGTGCACCACTTATTGCGGACCTGTTTTTGTATTGTTATGAGTTACAATTTATGACTAAAATTAGCAAAGACCCATCAAAACAACATTTGATACAAAAATTTAACAATACTTTTAGATATTTGGATGATATATTGGCTCTAAATAATGACGACTTCAGTATGTTTACTAAAGAAATTTATCCTGTAGAACTTACTTTAAATAAAGCTAATGATAACAATGACCACTGCCCTTTCCTCGATCTTGATATCTATATCATAAACGGGAAGCTTAATACAAAAATTTATGATAAAAGAGATGATTTTTCATTTCCTATTGTTAATTATCCATTTTTAGATGGTGACGTTCCCTTGTCACCATCTTATGGTGTTTATATATCTCAACTTGTACGATTCGCTCGTGTATGTAACAATGTATTAGATTTTAGCGAGAGAAATTTATGTATTACTGAAAAATTATTACACCAGGGTTTTCGATATCACAAACTGGTCAAAACATTTACTAAATTTTATCACCGGTATAAGGAAATAATTCGTAAATATAACTCAACATGCAGACATCTTATACGTTCAGGTATTTCACATCCAAAATTTTATGGAAATATTCTTTATAAAGCACAAAAATGTCAGTATTCTCCTCAGAAACTAACAAAACCTTTAAATAGACTTATTAAAAGGGGATATAGTTACGATACTGTTGTCAGGTCATTAAAGATTGCATATTTTGGCTTTAACATTGATTCACTGATAGGGTCTTTGCATCGGAACTAAACACATTTATTTCTAAAAAAACAGTTGTTGGCATGACACGGGTTATGTTCTTCTCATATATTTTATGATAGTATGATACTAAACCCCTAACGGGAGGGATTGTACCTGATATTCATATGATGAAGACATAATCTTTCAATCAGTTTAATTGAGGTCTGGAGCTGGCATGTCAGTTAACTGCTAGTAGTCTGTTGTTATTTATGTATTATTGTCATTTTATTTATTTTCTTTTGTTACATCTTTTGACATCAGACTCGGACTTCTCTTGAACTGAATTTTAATGTGCGTATTGTTATTGTTTTACTTTTCTACATTGGCTAGAGGTATAGGGGGAGGGTTGAGATCTCATAAACATGTTTAACCCCGCCGCAATTTTGCGCCTGTCCCAAGTCAGGAGCCTCTGGCCTTTGTTAGTCTTGTATGATTTTAAATTTTAGTTTCTTGTGTATAATTCGGAGTTTAGTATGACGTCCATTATCACTGTACTATTATGCATATTTTAGGGGCCAGCTGAAGGACACCTACGGGTGCGGGAATTCTCGCTACATTGAAGACCCATTGGTTGCCTTCGGCTGTTGTTTGCTCTATGGTCGGGTGGTTGTCGCTTTGACATATTCACCATTTCCTTTCTCAATTTTATTATCTATCAACGTTTAACATACACTTAAACTTAAAACTAAATATATGCATCAATGTTCACACTCATTAAAGAAAATAAATAGAGAATATGTCTATGTGCCACAGATACATTCTGTATAAGTTATATAACCATTGGTTGAGGCACACTAAAGTTAGACAACGTTAACGAAAAATACAGCAATTTTTTGTTTAAAAAGGAGTATAACTTATGAGCCGTAAAAGTGACACCACCCAATTTCCTACTTGATATGTGTTTTGTGGTAATAAGCATTGTGTATAAGTTTTATAACATTTGGTTGAGGTAAACTTAAGTTAGAGAACAGAAACCAATTGTGCGGATGTACTGACAGACAGGATGGGACGGAAGGGACAAGGGTAACACTAAATGCACCCTTCACTACCGGGTGAAACATACAATTGTTTGACATCAGTATTAGTGATTACTATTCAAAATTTAGTTAATGTTTAGTTTACTCAGATTACAATATAATATCTGTAATTTAATTTATGCTATAATATCTGTAATTTATTTATGCTATGTATACTTTAACAATAACTCAGTATGCAGTGTCAGAATGGAGAAAATTATCTATGAACAGAATTCTCTTCAAAGGAGTAATTAAAGGAATATCTGTATGTGTTGGGGATCAGGGTATTCATTTAAAAGTTTCAATTGCACTGACATTTTTTTTAATTGCAGTTCCTTTTTTTTGTCTTCTATTTCTGTGTTGATAGGCTAGTGATACAGTAGTTAAGAATACTTAGACCACTTGGCCACCGAGCCCACTCTTGACGAAAATGTCATCTATCACTACAAGACTGGCCTTAACAATAGTACATTGTCATATCAACAAATGTTAAATTATTTTTAATTTGTTGAAGATTTTAAACAATATGTGCATTAAAAATAGGAGTTTACATTTAAATAAATATATATATAAAAGAAGATGTGGTATGATTGCCAATGAGACAACTCTCCATAAGAGACCAAAATAACACAGAAATTAACAACTATAGGTCACAGTATAGCCTTCAACAATGAGCTAAGCCCATACCCCATAGTCAGCTATAAAAGGCCCTTAAATGACAATGTGAAATTAATTCAAAGGAGAAAACTAACGACCTAATTTATGTATATAATTTATTATAGTTTTGAGTGAAAATTATTATATATTTTACAGAATTGAGAGGTACCAGTGAAAATGTCCACAGATAAAAGTCTATCAATTCATTTTTATGAGTACCTGTGTAAGAAGATTGGTTCTAAGGAGGATGTTAGAGTTCGGAGATTGACTTACCTTATAAGTGACATTGGTTATATTGAGATGTCAAAGATAAGTAGTGGCAGTAAAGGTGAAGGACTAGACTTAAAAGGCAGTGACTTTGATATAATGTTAATTGATCCAGAATTTACAGTTTATGAATCAGAAAGAGATGCTGTTTTCCCATTCTATCGGATTCCTCTAGTTATGGATACAGAGGATACACATCCATGTTTCACACAATTACGTCTTCCAGATGACTATATTTTCCATTCAAAATTAGCAAAAATGATACTACAACAGACTTGTATGATGAATAAGCTCTCAAATGAACTTTATCTATCTTATTTACAATCTTTTTCAAATAGCAGTCCTTCTTTCAGTAAAATTCATGGACCATGTTTCTCAGATCAGGAAGATTTATATGATTTAGCATTTTGCCTTAAATGTGATAAATGGGTAAGTCAAGCCCAACCATGGGTCAGTAGACCACGCACAACATGGCCTACACCAGAACTTATTACTAAAATAGCAAACTGTGGTGTGTTATTTGTACCGATTGGCTGCAAGGGGTCCAAAAATGAAAATCTCGAATGGAGAATGTCTTTTTCTGTTGCTGAAAAAGTTCTAATATTTTCCTTCAGTCATACACAGCTGTTAGTCTATGCCTTGTTAAAAATCCTTCTCAAAGAAATTGTAGACAAGCACCAGGATTTGAAAGGTTTATTGTGTTCCTATTTTCTAAAGACTTTAATGTTTTGGATATCAGAAGAATCAGACCCATCAATATGCAGACCAGATAACATCATACCATGCTTCATGGCTTGTTTAAAGAGACTTTTGTATTGTGTAGAATATGAAACATTATTACATTATTTCATTCCTGACAATAATTTGTTTTATTTACGATTTAATCGTAACAACAAACTTAAAATGACCAATACCCTAAAGGATTCATATGAACAAGGAATTCACTGTTTCTTACATTCAGAACCTCTGTATCATTGTAGTAGTCTACCCATAGTAAATAACGTCTCAAAGATAAACGCATATTCAATGTGTGATTATCCTAAAATTTCAAACAAAAATGGTCATGTAACCTTGTTTAAAAACTTGCTTTATCATTCAAGAACAGAATTATCGAGACGCATCTTTACACTATTTCTTTCACATATATATCAGAAAAAAATAGAGACTTTACAACTACCAAATTCAAACAACAAACACCAATATTATAAATACAAACAGGACCTAAATCATCTATTGATAGGAACACAATCAGATGCAGTATCTGGATGGCTGATGCTGGCCGCCTTCTTTTATGTTCATAAAAATAACTTAACATCATTATGTATACTAGAACTTGTTTCAAGAATGAAAAGTACAGCAGAATGCAAAGGTGTAAATCAAAACGAGGAATCTGTGCTGAATAAATTAAAACAAAAAAGACCTCACACAGTATTAAAAATACAAACATTTCCTGAAGCTTACTTTCTATGCAAGTCCTTATATGGGACAATATCCCTAATGCGCCTTGAAATGAGGAACTCAAAAGTCACCTGTAAACAAATGACTGAGCTGAACCATTTGTGTTAATTTAGAAAGTAAGGGAACACAGAATAAATGTGTAAAGTCTATGGAGCCATTAAATGTGTTCAAAGTATTAAATTTTTAAAGAACTTATTGTGTCAAAAATGGGATTTTTTACCTTGAGGAGCCACATCGCAAAAGGATACTCGGGGTTTGCTAATTTACGGAAAAATGAATCACACTTTGTACCCCGAAAATTTAACCACATATGTAAAAATGTCTCAGCTTCGAAACAAGCCATCATACATATACAAGTTTACGATATGGGCTGAGCAACAAAAGAAAACATTACCATTACCGCCTATGTAGAAACAATTGCGCATATTGCCCCATATATTCCACAAGAACTACAAATGGATGTTACAGACCATCCTATAATGATAAATCCTGTAGTGTTTGGAGTATTTCTGACATTCCTGTGTTACTACCATCAAGGTGACATTACATCATATAGAATATATCTCCATATGTTACATCAGACAATTATTGATTATTTTAAACATAAAATTTTACATGAAAATATTTCATATTATTCCCTAATCTGTCTTGGTATTGCATATCAGATGATGGGTGATACAATAAATGCAAAACTTCTTTTTCATTATGCATCTCAGTGTGATATATATAACCTAACCAGTGCAGCAAAAAGATTATCTTCCCGTAGTTAACGATATTACTGGTAAATCAAATCAGAGTAGTTACAAACTTAACTTCATATTCGGATAGAAATACATAAGACTATTGGTTTTTTTTAAGAAATACTAAAAAAAAAACAAACAAACTTCATAGATATAGAGTAAAAACATATATATAATAATGATTTCATAATGATATTTTGTCATTGTAAAAATATTTTTTATATATTCTTCAATAAATGGATTTACTTAAAAGATGTTGTACCATTCTTAGTGTAATATGAAACAAGATAATTTCTCCTGTGTAACTTTTTTTCTATTTCATAAGCATCAAGGCCGAGATAATAATGCCAAAAATAAACAACTGTAATGTCAAGTAATGCATGTGATTCATGAATGACAGATTGATTAATTAGTGTTTAACCCCACTTTCAACAATATTGAGTTATTTCGTGACAATCAGTTTTTATTGTTGGAGAAAGCTACAGTCCCTAAAGAAAACCATGACCTTCAATAGAAAAACTGACAATTATAGTCAATTAAGTTTGGAGTTAAGTGAACCCACATAAGCATGGTTTGAACTCACAACCTCAATGTTACAGAGCTGTTATCTTGACTGACAACACCATACATAAAACCCACCTAAAAATAGAGTGGAAAAGAAGTGGTATTACACATCATCTAATAACACAAAATTCCTATACACACTAAACAAAATCTCAGCAAAGATCTTTTTTTTGAAGATCTATATCACAAAGTAACAGTGACTATACTTCACAAGATGAATCCTTTAAAGTACAAATAAAGGAACTTTGTGGTATATATAAACAAGGCAATAATCTAACAGCTTAATTCAACACAGAGTTCTTACATTATGTCAACTAGATTCAATAAAATGTTTGTACTATCTCTCTGACAAAGAAAATACCATCCTCAATGGAGAATAATCTAACAAACTGGTTCTTTAATAACCTATCAGAAAAACGTGGTATAATTGACCTGGAGACAGCAACAAAACATAAAACCAAAAAAAACCATCAAAAACATGCAAAGAAAATGTGACATTCATAATTATCACATGTGTCAGTTATATCACATTTACTGACACTGTGTATTAAAGTCTCATCAGTTGAGAATGGTCTGATTTTTAAGATCACATGGAATCTGTCATCACTTAGCATTTTCCCTTGTAGCAAATGAGATCAAACTTGGCAGATATGTTCCTAAGAAACTTGAAATGAAAGTTTGTAATTCTCATTCTTGTCCATGAAAAAGTAGAGGGAACTGTTTTTAAAAGTTGCCTAAAACTAATATCTAACCTTCATCTTTAGAAGTCATTCAAGAAATGAAAAAGCAGTACAAACTATTCAAGGACTAAAAAGGTATTGAAATTAAAAAAAATAAGAATATATAAATGGTTAATTGGTGGTAATATCTGTTTTCAATATATTTACCTGTAATTATACTAGGGGTTGGGAATGGCCTGCACCCCATACATGGGCAAAATAAATGTCTTGTCATGACAATTCAGAATATTAATGGTTGTCATGACAATTCAGAATATGAATGGTTGTCATGACAATTCAGAATATGAATGGTTCACATGGGTTCCTTTGTTTTTCGTGTATTTTTTAACTATGAAAAAGATGTGGTATGATTAATGCCATAGAGACAACTCTCAATCCAAGTCACATTGTAAAAAATAATTAACAATTATAGGTCATAGTATGGCCTTTAACACAGAGTTTAAATGGAACAGCAAACTAAAAAGTGCCCCAAAATGACAAGTGTAAAACAATTTAAACAGGAACACCAATGGTCTAATGTATATAAAATAAATGGAAAATGTGTCGATGAGACGTACACAGATGATGCCCCACTTGCATATAACATTATAAAGGGACATAACTCAAGAACTGTAATAGTGATGCTACCAAAATGTGTACTTGATCTGAGTTTTGTGGCAATAAGCATTGTTTATAAGTTCATAACTTTTTGTTGAGGCAAACTAAAGTTAGAAAAAGGAAACAAATATTAAAACAGTATAGCAGACTTATATAAACCCTGAAACCCAATTTTAGAAATCCTTGTAAGGTAGTACCTGAGAAAAATGCGATGACAATATTCATGGGACAGACAGAGGGACGGACGGATTGGATGGACAGATGAATAGACAATGGAGAAATAATTATTGATAATGTTATAAGGTATAGGACTTACAACTCCAATGGAGAAATAATTATTGATAATGTTATAAGGTATAGGACTTACAACTCCAATGGAGAAATAATTACTGATAATGTTATAAGGTATAGGACTTACAACTCCAATGGAGAAATAATTATTGATAATGTTATAAGGTATAGGACTTACAACTCCAATGGAGAAATATTTATTGATAATGTTATAAGGTATAGGACTTACAACTCCAATGGAGAAATAATTATTGATAATGTTATAAGGTATAGGACTTACAACTCCAATGGAGAAATAATTATTGATAATGTTATAAGGTATAGGACTTACAACTCCAATGGAGAAATAATTATTGATAATGTTATAAGGTATAGGACTTACAACTCCAATGGAGAAATATTTATTGATAATGTTATAAGGTATAGGACTTACAACTCCAATGGAGAAATAATTATTGATAATGTTATAAGGTATAGGACTTACAACTCCAATGGAGAAATAATTATTGATAATGTTATAAGGTATAGGACTTACAACTCCAATGGAGAAATAATTATTGATAATGTTATAAGGTATAGGACTTACAACTCCAATGGAGAAATAATTATTGATGATGTTATAAGGTATAGGACTTACAACTCCAATGGAGAAATAATTATTGATAATGTTATAAGGTATAGGACTTACAACTCCAATGGAGAAATAATTATTGATAATGTTATAAGGTATAGGATCCCCTTCCTCCTCTTCGCCTTCCTCTGGTTTACTGAAATCAATCTTCCATCTATCCATCATTATTGGTAAGCTATGTGATACACGGAATAAAATCTTGTTCAAACTCTCTCCTTCATAACCTAAAAAAAGAACCTAATTATTAATAAACTTGGGATGCACAGAATTTTTTTAGGTGTGTTTGATAGAAATCGACCATATATGCAAGTGCACAAATACATGGACACTAAAAAGACATTGATTGATATAGGAACATTCAAATATAATTTAATTTTGGATGTAACACGTCTTCTGATTGGCTGACGTTATTTTGTTATCAGCCCATAGACATAATTTAGTCATGTGACCGTGACGTCATCAACGTTTTTGCATGGTTTTCTACGGTTTAAAATGGAATTTAGAATTAAATTTTTAGAAATGACTGTAATATTTTTTTCTGTCTATTAGAAATAACATAAAAAAATTGGTGCACACTGTTAAATAACCCGCAACCTGCTACGCGTGTTATTCAGTGTGCACCAAATTTTTTATGTTATTTCTTCATAGACAGAAAAATATTACAGTCATTCCTTAAACAAAATAAAAGAATTTTGGTCTGTTTTGTGGTGGCAAAAACAACACAATTTTAAATAGAAAAAAATAGTTTAACAGATGTATTGTTATTCATAACTCATTTAGCACAATTTTCAGCTATGTGTTAATTTAGTCAAAATGTATCAGAAATGAGCTATATAATTGTAACTTCTTACCACCACCCCAACGTAAACACCTGGCTAAATCATTTCCTGTCCCTAAGGGTAATACGGCTACTGCAGGTCTTTCTGTGTAATTCATCTTATCTGTAATATATATTCATATGTAAAAGTTTATAAAGTTCACAATTTAGTATTGTATGAATATTGGATCAGGATTTAAAGATCCAGGGCCCCTTTTCTTATAATCAAAATAGAATGTGATTTGTACTGAACATTCATTGTTTACTATAGCACTAAAAAGAGTTTTTTTTCCTTCTCTGAACAAAATGAAGCTTTAACACATTCAGGTTTTATACTCCTATATTATGTATAAGAACATAAACATTATGAAAGAAGTTTTTAAATGGTTTATTGCTTGAAATAATACCAAGTAAAAAAATGCAAAGGTAGAAAAAATAAAAAGTATATCAGCAAAGACACAGCTCTAGAAAAAAATACAAGGAAAGTAGAAAAAAAGAGGATATGGTATGATTGCCAATGAGACAACTGTCCACAAGAGACCAAATTGACACAGACATTAACAACTATAAGTCACTGTACAGCCTTCAACAATGAGCAAAGCCCATACCGCATAGTCAGCTATAAAAGACAATGTAAACATAGGGTTTTGATTTCATTTTACGCAATCTTTACCCCAAAATTAAGTCAAATCTTTAGCTGTCTGTCTTGAAATAGATTAATACTTGGCTAGACCTTGGGGTTAATAAAGGTCTTATATGGTGTGTATAATTTTTCATTAATTACAAATTTATGTTGATCTTCAGATGTCTATTTTTAAGTCCTGTACTTTGATGTTATCCAACTGTCTATGTTGAAATTTTTTACAACTTGTACAAACTCTAATCTTACCATACTGTAAATTCAGAAATTTTTGCATGCATTTATTTTTTAAATTATTTAAATTGTTGCAATTATAACCCTGTCACATATTTTCACAGTTTTAAAAACATGGCAATAATTTTTGAATTTACAGTACTATAAATATTACCCATGGCATCTATGAGCCATCCCACAGTACCGTCTCCACCACAGGCTAATATTCTGGCTCCTGGCACGTCATGAAAAAACTGTAAACTGGAAAATCAAATATAACCTAAGATCAAGTTAAACATTTTGAAAGTATTAATTACAAAGATATCAAAATATAAGTTCCTGTCTGAAAGTGGTGATAATCAATTGTTGATGTACTGTATACCTATTTTCAAATATATGGTTACAATTGCAACACAACAAGTTTTAACTAATTCAATGCAAATCATAATAATCTCTGAATATGCTGAAGAGGAGTAAGACAACTTAATAATGTAATGTCCTTTTTATGATTCTGAGATAACTATGTTCCATGCCAAACATAATCAGTCATGGACTGCCATTTTTTTTCTATCTGATGGTGCTGTGTTGTATTGGCCCCTGTTTAGAGACAGTTTCAAGCACAATGTGTGGGGTCATAGCTAAGAATTGTAATATAAATATTCATTATCTGAATTCAAATCACTCAAATTCATTAAATATCACTTAAGGAGACTTTATGTTGTTGAAGGTTGTGTAGTGACTTATAATTGTTGCTAACATCTACTTCATTTGTAAAGTTGTCTCATCAGCAATCATGCAACATCTATTTATTTCATATTTACAATTGTAATTTTTAATAGCCACATGGCTTTAGAGGAAAAGCCTTTTGAAATTTTTTCCAGATGGATGACAAAAGGACATTGAAAACAGTGTGAGGAAAATAGCTTACATTTGGCAAGTCATTTGTGGATGATGAGCTAAATAATATTACAGACTAAACAATCAAATTACCCCTGCATTGGTCCTCCTTTTAACATATCATACACCTGTCGTGGATTCAACAGATACTGAAATTTTCTCAATAACCTACAAAATACAATAAAATTATTTACACTTCGTCAGGGCCTTCCCATAAATGTTGGCTTGAGCAATTCTAATAAAATTGAGAATGGAAATGGGGAATGTGCCAAAGAGACAACCCGACCATAGAGCAGACAACAGCAGAAGGTCACCAACGGGTCTTCAATGCAACAAGAAATTCTCGAACCTGGAGGCATCCTTCAGCTGGCCCCTAAACAAATATATACTGGTTCAGTGATAATGAACACCATACTAACCTCCAAATTGTACACAAGAAACTAAAAGTTAAAATGAATGTTCATAATCCTGATTTTGGTTCCTAATGATCCATGCATATAATGACCTCTGTTTTCACATCTCCTTTCTTTAACACAAAGAGGCTTGTGTTTATAGGAGAGAATGAATTTATCTAATTTGTGATTAAGATTCCAAACTAGTTGATTGAAAGGGGGACAATTCAATTTGTAATTATATTAAAGGGGAACAACACACCATGTACTTTTGTTGGATAATCATTTGTAAAGAACACGACCTTGTTATCTGAATGTTTTAGGGCATCATTAAAGATTAGTTAATATTTCAACTTGAAATTCAAGAAAAATCTAAAGGGGGATAACTTACTTAGCACCTTGTTTTCCGCCACTTTTTGGATTTAGAAAGATGAGCAATGGATGTGTGCCTGGTAATGGAGTGATTTGAAATGAACCCTGTAAAATAAAATAATAATTATCAATACACATTCTCTCATACAAATATAGTATATAAGAGCCTTGTTTATTGGTTGTTAGACAACTATTGTATGCTAGAGCCTTGTTCATTGGTTGTTAGACAACTATGGAGATATGAGTCTTGATTATTGGTTATACCATTTTTTTTAACTATTGTATATATTAAAGAGCTTTGTCTATTTGTTGTAAGGTCAGTCCCAAGTTAAGAACCTCTTCACTGGTTAAGAATCTTCCATCACTGTATAGACATTAGTGTTGATGTACAGACAATATATTTAGATTAAGAGCTTAAATTTTGTATTGATACTTGGTTACCGTTTCATGATCTCTTTTTGCTGGGTGACTGTCTCCATAATGTCTACTGTACACGATGTCTCCTTTTATTCATATGTTTTGGAGGAATGTAACTAAGGTATATGCAAAATACCAAACTATTTTCAGTTGTTTTCAGTAAGAATGAAAATATGATTAAGTCACACAAGTCTGGAAGAAGGGTAACTGATTGAACAATGTCAAGAGGACCAGACAAAATTTGTACATAAAATAGATACTAAATTACCTCTGCCCCTCTCCCTTCCACTATAATTTCATAATGATTTTGGTATAACAAAAAGTGTATAAAAATATAGTACCTTTTAAAAGCTTTATCTTAAATTGGTAATATGGGGACGAAGTCCCAATAACAGTAGAAAATTCAATAAAAAAAAAAATCTGGAAAATTTTCCCGATATTTTCATTGTACTAATGAACTCAAAATCATTCAATTTTTTTTTGTCGCGTTTTTGAATTTTCGGATCTGCGCAGAAATCTACTTCCGTTTCCGGTCTTGTTTGCATGAGACTTTGAATAAGATGTATATTTATCAGTCTAAGAGAGGAACTCAATACTAATTCATTTTTAAAAATTGTTTGTTATAAAAAAAAACGTTACTTGATGACAGCGTTTCTTCGTTTACATTGAATATGACGTCATAACTTAAATAACGTCACAACTAAAATCCCTAACAACTGAACCAAAATCGGAAACGTTACGTTTTGTTTACATTGAATATGACGTCATAACGTCACAACTAAATCCCTAACAACAGAACCAAAATCGGAAACGTTACGGTAATTCCGTTTCTCTTTTTAACATGTTTGATTTATAAAAAAAATCATACAGACTTCGTCCCCATTCACAGGTTATGCCTGCCTCATATTAATTGTTTTACAAGACTGCACAAACTTGACCATTTTTATTGTACTTAAAGAAATGTTAACAATAAAATACTTACAGGGCCTTCAATGTTAACAATAGAATACTTACAGGGCCTTCAATGTTAACAATAGAATACTTACAGGGCCTTCAATGTTAACAATAAAATACTTACAGGGCCTTCAATGTTAAAAATAGAATACGCAATAAACTACTTACAGGGCCTTCAAATGTGAACAATAAACTACTTACAGGGCCTTCAATGTTAACAATAGAATATGCAATAAACTACTTACAGGGCCTTCAAATGTGAACAATAAACTACTTACAGGGCCTTCAAATGTGAACAATAAACTACTTACAGGGCCTTCAATGTGAACAATAAACTACTTACGGCCTTCAAATGTGAACAATACACTACTTACAGGGCCTTCAATGTGAACAATACACTACTTACAGGGCCTTCAAATGTGAACAATACACTACTTACAGGGCCTTCAAATGTGAACAATACACTACTTACAGGGCCTTCAATGTTAACAATATACTACTTACAGGGCCTTCAACAATACACTACTTACAGGGCCTTCAATGTTAACAATACACTACTTACAGGGCCTTCAAATGTAGTTGAGTCTGTTCTTTGTAAACCTTTTTTGTTCCCTTTGACTTCTGAATTTCTCTGTCTTTCCTGTAACAGACAAGTTACTTATAAATTCTACCAAGTACAATCACTAATGAAACAACTTCAATATACAGTTACACCAAACTCAAATTCAATCAAGCAGTTTCATCTAAAGAGTACAAATCTAATACATAACAGTTTTCTGTATAGCTTTTGATAACATTTACTTGCAATGATTAATTGCAAAGAATAAATTGGATTTACAAATGAATGGTTTCTGCACCTTTAATCTTTTTTGTGATAACTTTTCATATTATGCTACTGGCTTGAGATATAAAATTATCATCATAAACTAAAGCTGTATACATGTGCTGTTGTCAATTTAACATCAATGGCATCATAGGCAAGATAGCATTAAACTGATTATCAATTGTTAACCTCTAGGATGTGTCTCGACCACATCTGATCTCAGGTATGTCACGTCACCCTTTGGTGTTATTCAAAAGTAGGCACCACATGTTTAGGTTTCCAAAAAATAATGTAAATTTAAGATTTGATTCATTATATTCAAATGTATGTGACCATTCAATTATTCGTTAATAGCTACTAGATGGTAAAAGTTTTTAAAAAAATATGATGTCAATTTTTGACACTACATGTATTATAAAATAAGTGAGTTAAAACTACAAAATTTGAACCAAGTTATGGTGATCCAAATGTTACTGAGCTGGGTTGCACTGCATAAGAAGGTTGTAACAGAGAAATCAACAAAGGATGCTGGGATAGATGTGATCCCAAGGTTAAATATAGGTCATACAGAACAAACTGTCATAATAATATATTTACTTAAAATAGATTTAAAGTTAAATTATTATAAATAGGTCTTCATAAGTTTCTAACCATGGGTTGGGCATTTATATTCATATTTTACCTCTCCTCAATGCTCAAGGTAAAATAATTGAATATAAATGCCCAACCCATGGTTAAATGAAAACAAATCTACAACTGCCACAAACTCACTTCAGGTAAAATGTAAGTCAAGGCACATCATATGTTTTTGAAATACTTTTACTGTATTTGAAGATTGCAGAAGTGAAATATTAATGTGTAATCATTGTTATCCAAATCATGGGCCTATAAAAATTTATACAGTAATGGTCTACCCGTACTGACAAGAGATTCAAATTATGATAAACATAAAAACAATAGATGACTCCACAGAGAATGAAGACAATGATTTTTGCACTCCTACTTTTGTTATAGTTAATGACACACACCAACAGTTAAAGCTGAAGGAAGTTGTTTTAGATTTTGAAAAGTTTACTCCGACTAGGAGAATTTAAGAAATATTTTTTGCCCAGTGATTATAATTATAACAGCAGAAGTAACATAAAATAGAAGATGATCCCAAATCTGAATATCCCTTCCACTGAGCATTCCAGAAACCACAAACTCCATGGGTTCAAACAGGTGTATGTGTGGCATAAAACTTCTTGAGTGGAAGTTAAATAACTAATCTTTTTAAACTCTTCATATCATAAACATATGTACAGCAATAGGCTTATCAAAATTATGGCTATATTCCTATTCCATGATCTTACTATTAAAACAAAGCAGTTTTCACTTGCACTTATTTATCAAACTTCTGGGTAAAACAACTGACAGACAAGACTTTATTTTCTTAAGGCTTAACACACACAAAAACATCATGCATTGAATATGGTAGTCGTCTGACAAGGGAGATTACTGTGACTAACAAATCCAATCTGAAAATTCCATGCTTGAAAGAAAATACAAATATATAATTTTGGCTTAAGCTTTGGTATACTTGTTCTATAACTGAAGTGACAATGGAGTTAAATTAACATAAACTGTCCTATTTAAAGCACAGTTCAAATTAGTTTAAAGTCTTCATTGACTATGTGTGAAAAATTGTTGTGCTGCAAAACCTACATAAACAGGGATTGGTGCATGTTTGTGAGAACCATAGATTTACCTTGGCTTACAAAAAACATAAGCTGAAAAATAGGATAAATGAAAAGAAATTAATTTTTCAAATTTAAATTTGGAAGAATGGAAATTCTTTCATTTTAATCTGTTTGTTAAGATTGTTATATTCTACAGGATAAGGCAAAAAAAGAAAAAAAGACCATATGAAGACCACAAATTCTCAAAAAGTGGTGGTCCTAAGGTTTTGACCACCAAATTTGCAAAGGACCAAAGGACAGGCATCATTTCAGATTTTTGCAATAGAAATGATAGTGAAATCCAGCATGTTTCCCTCAAGGATCACCAAGGGAAAAAAGATTTCAAGAACTCTGAGACCAGTTTTCAAAATCTCACAACCTTTCAAAATTTTGAATCAAAAATGCAAAATTATTTCCATTTAGACCAGAAGATACTATTTGCTCATGATTTGTTGATATAGTAAACTGTCAATTGTGAAATTTGTTTTTACTTTCTGATCACATTTACCTCAGTTACGTTAGGGCACATCTAAGACATACCTGCCAAGCTCTAAAACCTTCAAAAAGGAAGTTCTCATCCCTGAGCCAGGACAGATGAGGGGGAAATTTCCAGTGAACAACATTTTTGTTGTTTGTGGGGGAGACTCCCACTCAAAATGGGAGGGTTGGCAGGTATGATTTAAGATGGTATATAATTGCCTGTAATTTTGTTAACATAAACTTCATTTGAACTTTGGTGGACAGTTGTCTCATTGGCAATCATACGAATCATACCTCCTTATTTTTAATCTTACATTTTCCACCTGAGATCACTCTTGGTTTTGGTGGGGTTCATGTTGTACAGTTTTTAGTTTTCTATGTAGTGTTTTACAGACTTACTTGACTTTCATCATATTTAGTGTTTTTCGTGCCAAAAATAAATACCTCATTACCACTACTGATTTTTATTTCTATAAACTGTAAACCAACTTATTATCATGCAAGATTTAGTTTCTTGACTTTTTGCAAATAGAAAATCAATGTAAACTTTGATATCTCGAATATCTATCCTTATTTAACAGCATCAAGTTGTTTTAAACGCCATATAATGGACTAGAAGGGGCTAATCCGGAAATAAACTTAAAAGTATCTGTGAAAAATAATAAAATTTAGAATGTAAAAGGGGAATGTGTCAAAGAGACAATATCCCCACTAAACAGCAGAAAGCCTACAACGGGTCTTCAACACAGCAAGAATATACCACTAACATGTGCTTCAACTTGCCCCTTAAAAAAAGTTGGTTTACAGTAAGTGATACTTGTCCATTCAAAAGACCATAAAATGTATGTTGGATAAATCCCAGTTTCCTTCTCTGACTTAGCATCACAGCTGGTTTTGTTTTAACCATACCACTTTAAGGGGGACATTATACAAATTATACAAAATTAAGAATCTTAAATCCTAAGTCAATGAAAAACTGTGCCATTTATCACAAATGCTATAAGAAGATGTGGTATGAGTGCTCATGAGACAACTATTCATCTAACTCACAATTTTTAAAAGTTAACCATTATAGGTCAAGGTACAGTCTACACTGCTCTCCCTCAAAATTAAGTCAAATACAAAAACCTTTAGTGAGCAAGATTAAATACCCCCATGCCCCCATATAATACGGTCAAAGCTTACAGTGACATAGTTGGCATCCAGAAACCAATGTTTTGCACAAACAAAATCTTTTTTAGTAGCTTTAACCTTGACCTCTGACCTCTTATCAAGAGTGATCTTACCCTCATTGTGTGTAATCATACATTTAAATAAGGTTGCAATCCCATATGAAGTATTTGATTAAACATCTACAAACCACAGTTTTGCACAAATTTCTTTCTTTTTTTACATGTAGTAACTACAACCTTGAACTTAGACCTTCAAATCAATTAAGTGTGACCATACATTTATCATGTGAGATTGCAATCCCATATAAAATATTTGACTAAACATCTTCAAATGACTTTATTTTTTACAGATTTTGTTTCCATTTTTGTACTTTGAACTTGTGTCTTTTAAATTAACAAACATTGAATAAATTTCTCAATACATAGCATTACAATAATCATGGTCATCTGGAATGAATACTATACATAATAATAAACAATGGTAGAAATAATCTAAACTGAAAAAGGACTAGCAAATAAAAAGCTTCTACATTCCTCCCCCAAAATGTCTCACCTGAAAACTTTCTTTATCTGCAACAGTGTCAATAAAATATATATAATATGGTGTGTGTTTTTCATTTAGACTATCCTGTTATAAAATCTGCATAAGGAAAATAAATAAGAATGTGTCCATAGTACACCACTTATACTTCATTTGCTATGTTAAGTGGATTGAAACTCTAATTTGGCACTAAAATAACATGTGTACTAATTTTCAAACTGATTGGACTTCAACATTATCAAAACCTATCTTGACCAAAAACTTTAACATGTAGCAGGTCAGAAAGACGAACAGACTCACAGACCGAAAAACACATAATGCCCAACCTAGGGGGCCTAAAAAACTGATTCTGCCACTATGCTGTTTGAAGAAAAACTTATAGGTGTCATTCAATCAAGTATGAGTTCTGGTACATTTGACCTGATTCAAATTAATAACAAGTCAGGTAAACTAATATTTTATTTCATTATTTTTCTATTAACAAGATTCTTATATCAATAATTAGTTTTGGGAATAATGTGTACGAAAAACAAGTTTGTTTTTTTGGATTTCTTAAAGAGACAAGAACAAGGCACATAAAACAAGAGTGCACACACTGAAATGTCTCCCCTTCTTTACTAATAATTGATATTATGTTGATAGTCCTTAATATAAAGCTTTATTACAACTGTCACATAAACTTAACATAAACCAAGAAAACTAAATATTGACCTTTGAACCATGAAAATGAGGTCAAGGTCAGATGAACCATGCCAGGCAGACATGTACAGCTAAAAATTCTTCCATACAACAAATATAGTTGACCTATTGCTTATAGTTCAATAAAAACAGACCAAAACACAAAAAATTAACACTGAGCCATGAACCGTGAAAATGAGGTCAAGGTTAAATAAAATGTGACTGACATAAAGATTATAAAATATTTCCATACACCAAATATAATTGACCAATTGCATATATTATCAGGAAACCAGATGCTCCGCAGGGCGTAGCTTTATACGACCGCAGAGGTTGAACCCTGAACGGTTGGGGCAAGTATGGACACAACATTCAAGCTGGATTCAGCTCTAAATTTGGATTGTGATTAAATAGTTGACACAGCATAGGTTTCTGACACAGAATGAATGTGTTCAAATGAACTTAAAATTTTTGTTTTCTCTTAGAGCAATTCACTATGCTGTTGAATATTAATCCTCTCAAAAAAATGTTTGAAGAAATTTTCTTTTTTATTTATGAAATTTCAAATGAGAAAAATTGATCCCAATTTTTTTAATCACATCCCCCTTTCCCTTATTCCAAAACTAATCTCAATTAAAATTTCTAATGGAGTTTGCAACAATAACTACTCATTTAAATACATCATAAAATATTAAGATGTAAAAAAACTGCTTGTTATCACTGAATGGTAAAGATTATTTTAATTTATCAGTTGGTGGTAAAAAGTGAATATACATTGTATATTGTATATAACAAAGATTTAAGTTGATTCTGGACAAAGAAAGATAACTCCAATTAAAAAAAAATCTTGCTATTGCACAATATTTTGCAATTAGATATTTCTTGCTTACTATTCTGGACAAAGAAAGATAACTCTAATTAAAAAAAAATTTGCTATTTCACAATATTGTGCAATTAGATATTTCTTGCCATTGCGCAATACTGTGCAATTGAAAAGACTTGCTATTGCACAATACTTAATATAATAATTTTAGATCCTGATTTGGACCAACTTGAAAACTGGGCCCATAATAAAAAATCTAAGTACATTTTTGGATTCAGCATATCAAAGAACCCCAAGATTTCAATTTTTGTTGAAATCAGACTAAGTTTAATTTTGGACCCTTTGGACTTTAGTGTAGACCAATTTGAAAACAGGACCAAAAATGAAGAATCTACATACACAGTTAGATTTGGTATATCAAAGAACCCCATTTATTAAATTTTTGATGAAATCAAACAAAGTTTAATTTTGGACCCCGATTTGGACCAACTTGAAAACTGGGCCAATAATCAAGAATCTAAGTACATTTTTAGATTCAGCATATCAAAGAACCTAACTGATTCATTTTTTGTCAAAATCAAACTAAGTTTAATTTTGGACCCTTTGGACCTTAATGTAGACCAATTTGAAAACGGGACCAAAAGTTAAGAATCTACATACACAGTCATGACAGTTAGATTCGGCATATCAAAGAACCCCAATTATTCAATTTTGATGAAATCAAACAAAGTTTAATTTTGGACCCTTTGGGCCCCTTATTCTGTTGGGACCAAAACTCCCAAAATCAATACCAACCTTCCTTTTATGGTCATAAACCTTGTGTTTAAATTTCATAGATTTCTATTTACTTATACTAACGTTATGGTGCGAAAACCAAGAAAAATGCTTATTTGGGTCCCTTTTTGGCCCCTAATTCCTAAACTGTTGGGACCTTAACTCCCAAAATCAATACCAACCTTCCTTTTGTAGTCATTAACATTGTGTTTAAATTTCATTGATTTCTATTTACTTAAACTAAAGTTATTGTGCGAAAACCAAGAATAATGCTTATTTGGGCC
Source organism: Mytilus edulis (assembly GCF_963676685.1). Taxonomy (NCBI): domain Eukaryota; kingdom Metazoa; phylum Mollusca; class Bivalvia; order Mytilida; family Mytilidae; genus Mytilus; species Mytilus edulis. Next base: position 6,444,001 of record NC_092345.1, read on the forward strand.
CTTTTTTGGCCCCTAATTCCTAAACTGTTGAAACCTAAACTCCCAAAATCAATCCCAACCGTTCTTTTGTGGTCATAAACCTTGTGTCAAAATTTCATAGATTTCTATTAACTTAAACTAAAGTTATAGTGCGAAAACCAAGAAAATGCTTATTTGGGCCCTTTTTGGCCCCTAATTCCTAAAATGTTGGGACCAAAACTCCCAAAATCAATACCTACCTTCCTTTTGTGGTCATAAACCTTGTGTTAAAATTTCATAGATTTCCATTCACTTTTACTAAAGTTAGAGTACGAAAACTAAAAGTATTCGGACGCCGGACGACGACGACGCCAACGTGATAGCAATATACGACGAAAAATTTTTCAAATTTTGCGGTCGTATAAAAAGACCAAAATTTAAAAACTTAACTTTGACCACTGAACCACGAAAATGAGGTCAAGGTCAGATGACACCTGCCAGGTAGACATGTACACCTTACAATCATTCCATACACCAAATATTGTAGACCTATTGCATACAGCATGAGAAAAACAGACCAAAACACAAAACTTAACTATAACCACTGAACCATGAAAATGAGGTCAAGGTCAGATGACACCTGCCAGTTGGACATGTACACCTTACAGTGCTTCAATACACCAAATATACTAGACATATTGCTTATAGTATCTGAGATATGGACTTGACCACCAAAACTTAACCTTGTTCACTGATCCATTAAATGAGGTCGAGATCAAGGGAAAACTGTCTGACAGGCATGAGGACCTTGCAAGCTACACACATACCAAATATAGTTATCTTATTACTTATAATAAGAGAGAATTTAACATTACAAAAAATCTTAACTTTTTTTTCAAGTAGTCACTGAACCATGAAAATGAGGTCAAGGACATTGGACATGTGACTGACAGAAACTCTGTAACATGAGTCATCCATATACAAAGTATGAAGCATCCAGGTCTTCCACCTTCTAAAATATAAAGCTTGTAAGAAGTAAGCCGTAGCCGCTGGAACACTATCCCTATGTCGAGTTTTCTGTGACAAAAGTCGCAGGCTTGACAAAAATTGTTACTGATAAATATTTGACAGAAACCTAACAATAGATGTTTAACCTTAAGCAGTATTTGTGGGAACAATTCAATTCTAAATGCATTGCATACATAAATGAAGATACAATTTCCCACTTGAAAATTCAGAGTGCGGTAATCGCAAGTTTAGCAATATTTCATTTAAAAAGGAACATTACTCTGGAACAATGGAATAGACATTCATCAAATTCAAACTTGTTGGGCTGTAATAAGAATTTTGTATAAGTTTAATCACATTTGGTTGAGGTAAACTTAAGATAGAGAACAGAAACTTATGTTGAGACTTCCTGAGAGATGATATTGTACAAATAGACAAGGAAAAAACTTAATGCCCCCTCAGTTGCGGCAAGGCATAAAAAGAATCAAAATCATATTCAGATTTTGATGAATATATTTTGAATAATTCAGAATTATATTTAAAAGAACACATAAATTATGTGACATAATACTGCGCAATACAGTATTCCCTCAAACATTTGCATCTAAAGAGATTAACTTCAGGTCCAATATTATTAAGGTTGAAATCGAAAAGCCATCATAAAAATCATGAATGAAGGTATGGATGGATGCAATGAAGTAGAAAGTGAAATAGCATACACATGTAGTTTTCTTTTTTTTTATAGTAAATCTATGAAAAGTGTAAATCTGATTGTATATATATTTTAGCAGTATATAATTGATCGAGCAGGACTTTTCAGGTGAGACATGTAAACAAAACCATGCAGCAGCTAAAAAGCATGTATAAAAGACTTACCCAGTACCCCTGTAAACAAACAAACAAAATCAATCATGCATGACACACAACAAAACATGCAGTAACAATATGCATAAATATTTGTTAAGCTGCAGACTGTTACAATCATGTGATACTAGTCATTATCTATCTACATCCCCACCCCCTACATTAAACATACCAGTAGTTTCTAAAGTTGTAATTATAAATTTGGTTGGCAAAGAAGTTCAAATAGATATTCAAAGATATTTTCTAATATCATAATAAATGTACAAATTAGGAACTTTTTAATAATTTTAAGAAAGATGTTCAAGATATTTTCTGATGCAACAATTCAAAAGATAAATTTCTAGTTTTAAAACTGACATTACAAAATGACAATGACAGATTTTCATGTTGATCATGGAAGTTTCATGACAGCAAAAAAAGATGTGGCAAGCACAATTTTGTTTCCCTTCTTTAGGATGCCAAACAAGTCGAGTTTTCTTTTTCTTTTCCTAAACATTTGTTTCATGCTTTAAATTTCTTGTTATCATATTTGGAAAAAAAACATCATTTAAAATGTCATCTAGAAAAAGAAACTTTTGACAAATTCCAATTAATAAGAAAAAATAAACACACTTTTATAACTTATAAATATTTAGAATGAAATATTAAAAATAGATTTGTCTTCAAAAGATGAGCAAGAAGATATCAATTACTCAAGAACCCTTATATCCAAAATGATACAGAAAATAAAAGTTATGTAACAAACTATCACCATGATTATAACATCTGACTGCAGGACTAATTTGGTTTCCTGTCACTTGGAGTGTCTATTAGAACGACAACAAACAGAATATATTGTACAGTATAACTGCTTCCAGTAATGTTCCAAACTTAAAACTTGACACATACTGTGAATTCATTGTTATTCATCAGATATCAATTTATTTGGTACAAGTCAACCACAAATTAAAACGTTCCACAAATTACATTTTTTTAGACTTGTATACAGGCAAATCCAGAGAATCAAAAAATCATGAAAAATTGAATTTTTACACAATTTAGGAAAATTGGTATCTTAAAAAAATATATAAATCCACAATATGTTAGGTATGCAGTGCTTCAACTTCTATTCTAATTTTCTTTTAAATATTTGCCCCATGATTTGGTAAGATATCCAAGTATCAGGAGACCTACCAATATGTACTAATTACTCCTATATTGGGTGGATTTGTTGGTTTACAAGCTTTAAATCAAGGGGAATGAGCTTGGTAGGTGATGTGTCTAACAAATGCATTGCTCTACACCAGGATTATCTTAAATTTTTGTGTCAATATTTCAGGGATATTTTCCTCTTCCAACATATACAGGGTGTGATCATTTATTTACATGTTCTCAATAAAATTAATCCTTCTTTACAAAGATATTACTTATATTGATATATAAAGGCCAAAACAACATGTGCTTTCAGAATGTTTAACCTATTTTCAAGGTTTGAAGCACTTTGTGAAATATTTGAAATAAATTTTCAATTTATTTAGCAAACCCTTTTTTTTCCAAACCTGTATACCCTAATTTTAGACAGAAACCTGGAACATAATATTTTTTGTAGAAATTACAAGTATCAAAGCAAGATAATTTAGATATTTGTCCAATAAATGTACTTTTGGTAGAGACAGAAATATACAACAATACTAATAATTCCATATTTAGTATGTAAATAATCATTAAATAGGGTAACCTATGAATCATTTGATTAATGAAATAATCTTAAATACAGATTTATTTAGGGTAAAATAGCCAGATAATTTTACAGTACAACAAACACCCAGTTAATCTAGACAACAAATACAGACCAAGATACCAGTACAGAGTTATGTTCCTTTGACTACCTACCAGAACAGCTGGACAGACACAGGTTGGAGGTAATGTATGTTCACGGAATTCTCCTAGATCACATTCTGGTTTGACAAGTGGGGCACATTTGTTGTGTAGCTGTAAAACATTAAAATACACTTATCAATTATGTTTATATGACTATACATGTGTTGTGTAGCTGTAAAACATCAAAATACACTTATCAAGTATGACTTGTGTATATGAGAATCCATGACAAATCGCCCCACTGGCAAATCGCCCCACACCTAATCGCCCCACTTTTTCACAAGCTTGCCCCACTTTCTAAAAAACCGCCCCACTCTTGTTTACCAACTCGCCCCACTTATGAAAAGGGTAAACTCCCATTGCAAATAGTTATGATAACATGCTCCCCTTATGAAAAGGGTTAAAATCTCGCTGAAATACGGTCTGTCAACTGGCCCCACTCATGACAAATAGATAAAACATTAATAAAAAAGATGCAATCCCGTTGTATATCTTTGTCCCTGCTCATGTCAATACCTTTGAACACCAAAGTGAAGTGCTATAAAATCAAATTGCTGTTAAAATCTCTGTTTTTGCAATAAAGTTATATATAAATGTTAATCACGCATCAATAGTATGATTATGATACAATTAACAGGTTTCTTTTCATTTGTTATACAAATAACTAAGCTTACAAGTATAAAGTTATTCTCCAATAATGATACAAAAATGTAATTGCAATTATATTTTTAGAATGTTAAAAAGTTTAATAAATTTCGTTTTTTTCTTGTTGTATTGTGTAGATTACAAAAATCAAAATAAGTTTTCATTTAAGTGCGGCTAGTTGGTAGACCTGAAAATTACATATATAGAAGTAGATTTTTCCCTTTTTTCAATAAGTGGGGCGAGTTGACAGGGGAAAATTAACTGGATTTAACCCTTTTCACAAGTGAGGCGATTTTTTTAAAAAGTGGGGCGAGTTGGTTAACCAGGTTGGGGCGATTTTTTAATTTTTTTAAGTGGGGCGAGTTGGTGAAAAAGTGGGGCGATTTGGTGTGGGGCGTTTTGCCAGTGAGGTGATTTGTCCTGCTTCCGTATATGACTATACATGTGTTGTGTAGCTGTAAAACATCAAAATACACTTATCAAGTATGTTTATATGACTATGCATGTGTTGTGTAGCTGTAAAACATCAAAATACACTTATCAAGTGTGTAGCTGTGAAACATTAAAATACACTTATCAAGTATGTTTATATGACTATACATGTATTGTGTAGCTGTGAAACATTAAAATACATGCTTCAACTGGGTTAATCTATTTCTACATTTGTTGTGAAGCAGTTAAACTTCAAAATACACTTATCAACTATATTTATCAAACTGTACATGTGTTGCGTATTAGTAAAATATAAAAATAATATGTTTCAACTATTTAAATATACATTTGTTGTGAAGCTGTAAAACAACAAAATACACTTATCAATTATTTTAATCTGAATAATTAAAATTATTATATTTGTAAGTCGTTTTCGGTGTAGATAGCAGATCTTTTAGTCTCTGCTAATGAAACCTTTTCTACTTTTCTGTACATATTGTAAAGACAGGACTCTGCTATTGAAGACTTGACCTACAGGTCTTTTTTGGGTTGTTATTTGACTCATTGCCATATATATTACATTGTACAAGTTTATCTATTTGCACAATTGTGGTGCTATTGTGTGGCATTTTTTTCTCAGGTTTTCTGTTTATTTTTTAGTAATAAAGCTTGTTTTAGAGGTTTAAACTTATATGTTAAAGAATATAGTTGCTTTTAAGTATCTGTATTTTTGGAACGAATATTGCTTATAGCTGTTTTTATTAAAATGGATATTCTGGTAATAACACCGTCTACAAAATATTCATATAAAGACAAGCAATTATGTACTTACTGTTACGTGACACCAGCGACAATGTAGTCCTGTCACACCATTTAAAGTCTTTACGGATTTCTTACATTTATCACATTTTCCTGGACAATTTCCTTCCACCCAGTGATGGTTCATCACCTGTTATCAAAATAGTAAATCATATCCAATAATTATACATCTATAGACACTTCGAACATTATATACATCTGTATGATGTTCAATACTAAGTCATGCAATGACAAACTAAACATTTGTTTAAAATTTTTCTTTAAAAATTAACTCTGTTAACAATATTTAATTTTTTTTCATATGAAACAGTTAATTTTTTTCAAATATTCCCTGTGTTTTAATGACTGTAAATGTCCTCATATGTTGGTTCATATATTTCAATACAAGTTCACAATATCTGTTTCTTTGGATTGATGAAAATCTATGAATTTAATTACTGAAACATTTATTAGTTAGCGCTTCATTATAAATCCACTCAATAAAAAAAATAGTTTTTATTTCTTGGCCCATATTTCATACGGCATGACAAAATTTATACATGAACAAGAAAATATTGCTTGGAATCGGTCTACAGGTGTTGAACGGAATCTTACTTTTACCGCAGAGATTTATGAATATATGAACGTGAATTCAAAGCCTATTAAAAAGGTAAGGCTAATCATACATGTCGATCTCATTAAAATACTGCAGCAATCCTTAAAGTGTTATAACCACCTTCACAACAAAATTATTGTTATCCTTAAATTACAAGTTTTTGTGTTGTATAAAGAACACTCATTTCTCTAGGAAAACTTTTCAATAACACAATTCATATACAATGTATAACTTATCACCACAATCCATGCTCCTAAATTGATACTTCACACGAGTAAACAAATATTCTTCTAAAATATTATTCCAACTACTTGACACAAGGTAACACATATTCTTCTAACACACCAAACAAACTACATCTATTCTATTTGTTAGGAGGAGGTGGTGTACAACATAGAAATGTAGTACAACACTCCCAAAGATTTTTGTGATATCTAATGAATGGGAATTAGGGTGGGTCGAAGTGGAAAAGGGGGGTACTTTAGATTTATGTGGATGAAATAGGACTTGTGGGGACGGAAGTTTTACTTTAAATTTTTTGTGATATTTAATGAATAAAACAAGACAAAGAAAAGGAAAACTTTGAAAAGTTATGGACTCAAAAAGTTTTACTTTAAGTAAAAAAAAATTTCTACATTTTTTTCTTAACATTTTGTAGCTAACATAGTCTGAAAAAAATTCCTCAACCATAGTCATATGATGAGATGTTTGATAAGTTAACAAGACAAATACTTCATACAAGCTAAAGGTTTATCATTTATAAACACTCAACTAGAGGAAAGATCAGTAAAACTACTATAAATCAATTTATTTTTCATGGATACTTTTTTTCGTGTTTCGCCTTTCCTAGTCAAATTTGCAGTATTTTCCAAACTTTGTTGGTGCTTATATTTACAAAAGATTGAAGTTTTAACTATTCTGGACAATTTATTTGGCAGTATTTTTTTTATCACAAAAATTAGCTGTTATTTTCATTTTAAATATTGATTCCTTAAATTTCTCCATCTATGAAATATTTAATTTACATTTTGTGGTCAGGCGGTCTGAAGAATTTCAATTCATAAATAAGTTGATGATATTATAAAATGTGGCTTCATTAACATTAGCTGTTATACCTACATACAGACATAGGTTCCCATCACAAAAATCTATGGTCGCATTGTGTATTTAAGTGTTTTACCTGCGGTCTGTTTACCTGTGATGTTTTTTTAGATTTGACATACGTAGTTATACAACAGGCTGGAGCTCTCTGAACACATCTTTCGTGTACTGTGTATTTACAAACTGTAATGAGAAAACACACAAAACAACATTAACAAGAATGTGTCCATAGTACACGGATGCCCCACTTGCGCTATCATTTTCCATGTTCAGTGGACCGTGAAATTGAGGTCAAACTTAAATTTGAGTTAAAATTAGAAAGATCATATCATAGGGAACATGTGTACTAAGTTTCAAGTTGATGTGACTTCAACTTATTCAAAAACTACCTTGACCAAAAACTTTAATCAAAACTTTAACCTGATCTTAGCACTATCATTTTCTATGTTCAGTGGACCATGAAATTGGGGTCAAAACTTAAATTTGAGTTAAAATTAGAAAGATCATATCATAGGGAACATGTGTACTAAGTTTCAAGTTGATTGGACTTCAATTTCATCAAAAACTACCTTGACCAAAAACTTTAACCAAAACTTTAACCTGATATTTGCACTATCATTTTCTATGTTCAGTGGACCGTTAAATTGGGGTAAAAACTTTAATTTGCCATTAAAATTAGAAAGATCATCTCATTGGGAACATGTGGACTAAGTTTCAAGTTGATTGGACTTCAACTTCATCAAAAACTACCTTGACCAAAAACTTTAACCTGAAGCGGGACAGACGGAAGGACGAATGAACGAACAGACGAAAGCACAGACCAGAAAACATAATGCCCCTCTACTATATAGGTTGGCATAATAACGAACAGACGAAAGAACAGACTGACGCACAGACTAGAAAACATAATGCCCCTCTACTATTGTAGGTCGGGCATAATTATGCCTCTACTATTGTAGATGGGGCATAAAAACAATGTAAAAGAGCCTTTTTTGGTTTTTGGGAACATTTTTTGTTTGGAAACTTGAATTTGTAAAGTGTATTACGTAATTTTTTGTTTGTGGTTTCTAAAAATTCACAAAACGTGAGTTCAGAACTACTTGTAAATTATGCATTGTATCATAGAACAGTATGGTCCGAGACCACAATTGTTGTCCCTTGATTTTCGTTGTCCACCAATATAGTCCCTAGTGTGGACAGTGTGTTACTTACCAATTTTTTTTATACCCCTTCCAAATGAAATTGTCTATGTTTTGAGTTAGAGCTGATGAAGTTTTCTATAATTTTGATATAATTTTTCCCAAAAGTAGTACAACACACTGTAAAAAAATTATTGAAAAAGCACAGGTTGGATTTTTTAAATTTTCATTTATTGTCTATAAGAAATGCACTACAAAATAATTGTGGTCTTGGGCCGTACTAAATACTAAAGATTATACCTCAATTACTTGTTTATCTTTTAGGTATATAGGTAAACATATGAAGGTAAGTTTATAAATCAGGTGTGTGTATTATGAAATCAAGTGACACATTGAGGAACCAATTCATTCCGAGTCTTTTTCAAGGTCAAATGAATTTTCATATCTAAATGTACAGTGTTGTGTAATTTACATTTTGTGTAACTTACTCACTGTGTCTAAACCACACCGGCAAAATTTGCTCGGACTCGATGGTATCTAACATCCGGCACAATGACGGAACACCAATAGACAAAAGAAAGGTAGGTTTCTCCTTATTTTTTTATTTTTTTTTATGATATCGCAAAATATATATTCATATACAACTATTTTCTATTGTGAGATGCAATATTTTCTACAACCGTTCTATATTAACGGAGAAATAAGTCAAAATGTATGTCAAAATGACGAATTGAGTGAACCTTGCCTCGAAATTGTTTAATTTCTCGTTAAATTGTTCACATTGTACGGAAAGAAAGGTACGGGAAGATAGAAATTGATACGGAGATTGCAAATTTAGTTATTATGAGCATCTCCATAATTGTATCTCTGTGTATGGAACGAAAGAAATAGGTCATGTCAAAATGGAACTGGCCGGTTTCGTCAATGTATACAACCCGGTTTCGTCATAGATTTCAAAATGCATAACCCGGTTTGGTCAAATAAAAAAAATCATAATCGCATTACATTATAATTGATTAATTAACTTCAGCTTTCAAAAGGAGTTTTGTGGGTCGTTGGAAAACAAGTTCGTTCACCGGAAAACGGCTTATTATTTATGAGTCTCAGATTCAAATAAATAATAAGCAAACACTTGAATTCCTACTCTTATAGAACACAAATATTTTAATTTACTTTGCAGTCCGAAATTTTTTAACAGCATATTGAGATTAAAGCTCTCTAAATATGCGTTTTCTATATGAGTTATGGGAAAATATGTTGAACATGTTTAAACTTGAAATTAAAGTTTACGGTCTTAAAAATCGAAACACACAATTGATATGTGATTTTCTCGCACAAAAGGATGGACACCTTTATAACTTATCTAATCATTCTATGTATGTAATCTTTTCTACAATCGTTAAGGGATAATTTTAACTATGATACAAGCTTTGGCACACATCGCTCATTTACTATACAGGCTCTGTCATCGGATGAGTTAAGGTTTTTTCATTATTTTTTATTATTTGTACTTTTGTTGTACTGTTTGTGTCAGCGACAACACTTTGACTCAGTCCATCCCCGAATCACACGCTTGTAATTCCATGGTTGTCTTTGGTTGCTTTATACCATATGCGTTTTGAACATAAAATAGGCAGGTAGTTTTCTTGTTTGAATTGTTTTACATTTATAATTTAGCGCCCTGTTATAGCTTGCTTTCATGCAGTTTGTGTGTTTTTCTCCTTGTTCAAGGCATACGCTGACCTAAACTTGATTAATTCAACATAATTTTTGTGTCTAAAAGAAAGTTGTCTCATTGTCAATGTTTATGGGATAAGTAATTACCGTCACTTCTTCTTAATAAGACCTAGATATAAATGACGGTCATGTTTTGCAAACCAACTTTTATTCACATTGAAAATACAAAACTGTCAGATATTGTTTTCGAAAGTTATCTTGAAGTTTCAATTGAATTTGAACTGTACAAAAATGAATTTGATTTGTAGAAATAATGTGAAAAACATGCCATGAAAATAAATGTGCCTACCAGAAACGGGGAGAAAGTTACAAATCTCACTGCTATGTTATGGATGCTTAAGTTTGAAAACTTGCTTTAGTGCGCAAGTAACACAGTATATATAGTACCAGAAAATCTGGCAGGACTGCATGCATGATTAATTTTTGCAGAACAGTATAGACTATAGTCGGTTTGGGACTGTTCGTCAATGATTGAATGCATAAATGTATTAATAATTGATAGTAAATATTGTAAACTAAGTGTATATAATATAGTATCTATAATACTAAAATTACGAGGTCCAATTTGTCAGCCGTCATCACGTAAAAACGACGAATCAAAGAATTCAACTTTATATATAACTAATATAGTACAAAGGTGTAGATTAAAAATTACACCAATCCAGGCCCTTTTGTTTTCCACGTAATTAATATTGCCAATAATTGAGAAGTTCCGGGTTGAGTCTGATACCGATACCAATAGTATATTCACCTGTTACCTATTACCTTATTTGTACGTTTCCACGGCCGACACTCGGCTAACCGAGAGATTGGTCGGTTAATCTATATTGAGTATGCGGCTATATGGGAGATTGGTCTGTTAATCGGGTTGGTTATACGTCTGTTAAGAGTAAAACGCACAATTTAATGTTAAACTGTATCAAATATACAGATTTTTGGCATATTATAAGAATCAAATCAAAAAAAGAAAAGTGTCTGACAAAATGATATCTATCATAGAACATTTTCCACTCGTAAAAACATTTTATAGTCTACGCAGTTTTCAGTAAAATTAAAAGGCGTCGCGCAAGTATGTAGTATTTATGCTTATACGCATAGGAATTTTTTAATAAAAGTCGAAACAAACAATTTTAGATATCATTTAAAGGACACAAAATAGTACTTTGGGTCTAAAAAATAAATTTGCATTGGTGAATATTTCATAATTGTAATATAAGGAGAATATTACCACGTTTTAGTGAAAATTATGGGAATAAAGTCTGTTAATGCATGGGTTGGACAATTGAAATTGTGTCAGTTAAGAGTTATTTAGCCACAGTTATTTTTGCTACCTTTATATTTTCCCATAGAAAAAGTTAAGAATGAGATGTTCCTAAGTAATAAAAAAAGGATAATACGGTGCAACAGTATCCTACGAAAGCGAATTAGCGCCACACATTTTTTTAAAAATTTTTCTTCCTATATTTGCGTTATAACGCAAACCTCAAATATCTTGATTGCAATTGTTCATTAAGTTTTGTAAAAAAATGTCAGTCTGTCATTCATTTCGGTTGTGATTTACTAGTAAGAGCATTTTTATTTTGACTTTCTTTTGCATTTTATTGAAGGGTGTCACTTCAATATAGCGTGATATAAATTGGCCGCTGGAATATGCATGAATTTATTATTAATGTTTTCAATCAGCCTCAATGTTTGTGTCTGTGACTCTGTTCAAAGTAGCACGTTTTCAAATCCGACTGAAAGTGTCTTTCTAATACAACACAGGGTACCGGTAAAATAAATATAAACTGTACATCTGTCCATCTGTCCATTGCATATAACGTGTTGTCATTCTCATATGCACATGATATTTGTCACTGGACGAAAAACTCTAATTCGTAAGCATCCTCCAATAGACCACTTTCGAGTTCATCCGTCACCAGCAAAAACTCGTCAATTATGCACGCCTTTATGACGTCATTTACCAGATAGAGGGGCTCGCCTGTATCCCTGCACTATTTACGTTCATCAAGCGTCTAAGTGATCGTTTTTGTGCAGGATAAACTAGAAATAATGGTTGCTCTGTAGGTACTTACTGACAATTCCCTAATGACAGCAGTGTTGATTGTCTATTTTCAGAATTCAATTTGCCGAATAATTCGTACAATATAGAATTATAATTTTCCAACCACTCGCTCAACACTGTAAGGAAGTGACGACGCCCCTAAACGCACAGATGACGGTGATAAAGGCGCGTATAATTGACGAGTTTTTTCCGGTGACGGATGAACTCGAAAGTGGTCTATTGGTTTTTTATTTCTATTACTTAATCATATGTTGTTTACAAAAAAAAAGTACAATCACAAAAATACTGAACTTAGAGGAAAATCAATTCGGAAAGTCCATAATCACATGGCAAAATCAAATAACAAAACGTATCAAAAACGAATGGACAAAAACTGTCATATTCCTGAATTGGTACAGGCATTTTCAAATGTAGAAAATGGTGGATTAAACCTGGTTCTTTAGCGCTAACCCTCTCACTTTAATGACAGTCTCATAAAATTCCGTTATATTTACATTGATGGCGTTAAATAAACAGACACAATAAATAAAATAGTCAAAATATGGGTACATCAGTCATCATTGTATAACAATTTTAAAAGGAACAATTTAACAGAACACAAAAAACATCTACTATCTACGAACACATTCATTGATTTGAGTGTCTGACATCAGAAAATTTTACATAGGCAATGTTAGTCATTCTCAAGAAGTAAATGGAAAGGAGCGAATGCAGCTACATTTGGTCATCTTAAGTTTTAATACATTGTATTCCGTTTAGTTCCTTTCTTCATAAGTGTAGAGGAGAACGGCAGTTGTCCACATGTAAACTTCTAGCATTTGTCACCAATATGAGTACATCGCAATCCGTTCCTGTTTCAACACCCAGGGGTGTTTCAGGTGTGTATTCTTAAACAATTATTAATTTTTCTCTCTTTTTTAGCAATGCATCACTCTCTACTGTCCTTATCTATTATTCTATATTCTGCTACTCCATCCAGATTATCGTGTATACCATGAGGGTTGGGATTGGGGGTGTTGTTTATTTCTGTATTCTTTAAATTGTTATGTCACGTTTCTTCCGTGACGTTTTTTCCTTTTACCTTTTATTTATCTTACTCATTATTCTTTCTCTATTCTTTATATTTTAGCATCCCAATATATTTTACTTACTGATGTTTAGTTACATTACGACGTTTATCTCTGATTTATATACTGAATACCAATGTATGGTGTCATGCATGACAATTAAACAGAATCCACATGACATATGCGACCATTCTTGGATGAAATTAACATTACGTTACTAGTAATATTACACTTTTTGAAACAATTTTTATCAATTTTCTATTTCCATTGTTTAAATTGTTCATTGTTCACAGTGGCGGATCCAGCCATTTTAAAAAGGGGGGTTCCCAACCCAGAGTAAAAGGGGGGGGGGGGGGGGGGGTTCCAACTATATGCTCCCATTCAAATGCATTGATCGGCAAAAAAAGTGGGGGTTCCAACCCCCTGGATCCGCCACTGGTTCATGTGTTGTTTCCGTATATTTTATGTTTCATTGCTCATGTGTTGTTTCCGTATATTTTAGCCGCTCGTCTTGAGCCTACCTATTTGATCCGATAACACCCCATTTATGATACTAAAATTACGAGGTCCAATTTGTCAGCCGTCATCGGGTAAAAACGACAAATCAAAGAATTCAACTCTATATAGAACTAATATAGGACAATGGTGTAGATTAAAAATTACACCACTCCAGACCCTTTTATTTTCCACATAATTAATATTGCCAATAATTAACAAGTTCCGGGTCGAATCCGATACCGATACCAATAGTATATTCACCTGTTAGCTATTACCTTAGCTGTACGTTCCGCATTTGACAGGCGCACCACCAAACGGTGTATTTAGGATTTTGCTATATACACGGTTCATAATCAAAGGGCTGAAAATACTCCATTCCTGGATAGCCAGGACCTTTTGTTTTCCAAATAATTAATATTACCAATAATTGATAAGTTCCAGGTCGACGGGTTCAAACAGAAAGATTTGAAAGCAAAAACGACGGGTTCAAACAGAAAGATTTGAAGGCAAAAAAAACTGTATCTTATAATCGACATGACTTTATCAGATAACAATACCAATTACTAAAATAAGGCTTAGGCATAGTTATATACTTTAAGTCAGTCACGGACCCGCGATATCACGGGTGTGTACTTGTATAGCAATAAAATTATACTTTTATTGCCATTCATAACTCTTAACAGACCAATTAACAGACCGGGTTTTATACATCCGACCCATTAACAGACCAGGTTTTAATTAAAGATTGATTTATGTCACCAAAATACAGATTTTCGTGAAGATTTTTCACACAATGATTTCAGTATGGTTAACAAACATAATGCCTGTCTTTTTTCTATGTTTAAAATATTGCATGCACGTAAATTCAACCAACGTGTCATTTTGTGTACAGTTTGTGTGTGTAAAATGTGTATAAATTTATTGAAGAGTAACCCACCTTTTCATTTTATAGATCGTACATTGAAGCTAGAAAAATAATAATTACACCACTGGATTAAGTACATTGAATTGTTTTGTTAGACATGAATACTTTTTATGATAAACATATATTTAAAAAGTTATACAGTGAAACATGCTGAACTTTCAATGATTTCTCGATAACACCTGATTAACAGACTTTAGCCAACCCGATTAACAGACCAACCGCCGATATAGCCGCATACTCAATATATATTAACCGACCAAACTCTCGGTTAGCCGAGTGTCGGCCGTGGTTCCGCATCTGACCAAACGGTGTATTCAGGATTAATATGCTCTATACACGGGTCATATTCACAGGGTTGACACTACTAGATTGTCAAATTGTTACCTATTGTAGCATTTTAATCAGTAAAACTTTCTAAGATAACAATACGAATACTAAAAATCTGGACTAAAATAAGGCGTATAGGTACAGTTTTCCATTTGTTAGCGGGCATGACGTAAAACAGCGAATCAAAGAATTCAACTTTATGACTAATATAGGACAATGCTGTTGATTAAAAAATATTCCATTCCAGGACCTTTTGTTTTCCAACTAATTAATACTACCAATAATTGATAAGTTCCAGTTCGACGGATTCAAACAGAAAGATTTGAAAGCAGGATAAAACTGCGTATCTTATAATCGGCATGACTTTATCAGATGACAATACCAATATTAAAATAAGTCTTGCGCATAGTTATATACTTTAATTCAGTCACGGACCCGCGATATCACGGGTGTGTTCTAGTAGTAAATTAAAATTATGGCACAATCAAAACACATCCTTTTATTTTTCATCTTTACATACTACTATCATAAACAAAGAAAATATAATAATGTTACAAGATAATTAGATACCAGTGTTTGCAATTCAGTATTTGTATTCCATTTAAAATTAGTTTGAAGTTAAGTGAAATAAGGGATACGCCTTTCATTAGGAAAATGTGTATTATCATAATTAACTATGTCCAAAAGTGCCCGTTTAAAATAGATTTTAACACGCCAAGTTTACTTTACAATAAATATATATTTAAATTCTCGAAAGACAATGTTCAGATCCGTGCCAAAGTTTCTTTTCATAAATTGTTTGTTAAAAAAAACCAAAAAAAAACCAGGTGATATATATAGACGAAACCGGGTGATTGTGTAGTAACAACATTGACGAAACCGGTTTATTTTAATTTGACATGACCCTTTTCTTTCGTTCCATACACAGAAATACAATTATTGAGATGCTCATAATAACTAAATTTGCAATCTCCGTGTCAATATCTATCTTCCCGTACCTTTCTTTCCGTACAATGTGAACAATTTAACAAGAAATTAAACAATTTCGAGGCAAGGTTCACTCAATTCGTCATTTTGACATGCATTTTGACTTATTTCTCCGTTAATATAGAACGGTTGTAGAACATATTGCATCTCACAATAGAAAATAGTTGTATATGTATATATATTCTTCAATATCATAAAAAAAAATAAAAAAATAAGGAGAAATCTACCTTTCTTTTGTCTGTTGGTGTTCCGTCATTGTGCCGGATGTTAGATACCATCGAGTCCGAGCAAATTTTGCCGGTGTGGTTTAGACACAGTGTTACTGGTACATGTACACCACACACCTTGTTTGCCTACACTCATTAATGTATAGGGTTGTGTTAGATTTACATTGTGTAACTTACATTTATATTTACATTTTGAGGAAATTACATGTACATTGACATTTTGTTTAACTTAAATATACAGCACAACCCTTGTTTGCATATGTTGTGTGTGATATACATTTTGTGTAACTTGCATGCATGTATATTTACATTTTTTTGTAATTTACATGTACATTTACTTGTTGTATAACTTACATGTACAGCACAACCCTTGTTTTCCTACACCCATTAACATATTAAGACACAAATTACAGTAAGCTGGTCTCCCAAAATGTTTTAATCTCCAGACATGTGTCCCATCATCTTGCACATTCTGTTAAATAGAAGAAAAAAAAAACATTTAAAAACTGTCATGTCATCAATAATAACTATACATTCTAATTTCAGTCAAGCTGTTTCAATGTTGTTTTTATTGAAAACATGCAACATTGCAATATGAAGTCAATTCTCTATGGGAGTGGTTTTTAAATGGTTTTGTTGGTTATGTTATGATTTGTAATGGATGTACCTTCTTGTAGTGGTTTTTTTTTTGCCATGTTATTGTTGGTTGAGTTATGATTTGTAATGGATGTACCTTCAGAGTCTTTTTCAATTAGCTGTATTCTATTGTCTCGTGTTTAAGAAATGACTATTATCAATTTTGCCTGTCTGTCTGTTGTTCAAGATTCACAGTAATAAATTCTTGTATTATATTTATGAATCTACAGTTTATATTTTATACAGTGCCTTTATTTAAAACACACAAAGATCGATTTTTGTTGTCAGATTAACCAAAGGAGTAGGTCCAGTAAGACCCTCTTTTGGCCCCAAAATATAGCAGTTTTACAAAGTTTTTGACAATACAATGCACATGTATCGGGTACTAGCATCATTAAATCATGATGAATTACTGAAATCTTTGAAATTTTGGCATTTTGGTTAATTGTAGACGGTTTCCATTTGAAATGGAAGTGGCCGCATTTTTGTTTATTCTTGATTTATAAATGTAAGTTGTATTTGATGATAATACATATCATATATAAAGGTTGAGAATGAACACAGATGCGACCCCTTTCATTTTTGACAAAAACCATCTGAAAAGTGACATATTACGGCATATTAGTAACGAACTACGGGAAACAACTCATGCCCAAACCTATCTATCACGATATATAATACAACCCTGTATAAGTCCAACATTATTGTCTTGTCTTTAAAAAAAACTTAATGCAGACTATGAATTGTGAATTGACAATGACATAGAGTATATCGTACTGTATCTAATCCTAGTAAGACTAGTAAAGGTATGGTTGTCATCCCTCCTCTCTTCCATTCCTCCAATGATACTGTACCATCAGAATCATAATCTATCTCTATCATCATATCTTGTAAAATCTAAAAATAGAAAATAATCTTTCTCTATCATCATATCTTGTAAAATCTAAAAATAGACAATAATCTATCTTGTAATATCTATAAATAGAAAATAATTAATCTTTATCATCATATTTTGTAAAATCTAAAAATAGAGAATAATCTATCTATCATCATATCTTGTAAAATCTAAAAATAGAAAATAATCTATATTGTAAATCTATAAATAGAAAATAATTAATCTTTATCATCATAATCTTGTAAAATCTAAAAATAGAAATTGACAGACAGATCCACTCATCAGACATTTTAACTGGATTTCAGTTAGATATTGACTGCCAGATTTGAGTCAACTGACAATTAAATAAACACCATATGGCGTCCTTTAATTGTTTATAATATTTATGTTTCTGACTCTGGTGAGAGTTGTCTCATTGCCTATCATACCACATCTTCCTATTTTTATACAGTATTTATATATTGTGGATTGTTTATTAGTTTAGGATACCAAATTTTTTCTTGGATTTCGTAGGTACAGGTAAACCACAAATAAAAAAGTTTAACAAGTGACAAATTTTCATTAAGCTTGTATGCAGACTTTTGCAAAACCATGAAATTTAGTATCCTTGGACATACAATCTTTTCTCAACCCACGAAAATTGGTACCCAAAAAATGTATGAGACGGGAAAAACAGCACAAGTTGTCAATGAGATGAGAAGGTATAACATCAGTATACTAGGTGTCAGTGAATGCAGATGGTTAAACAACGGATCGATCACAACTGACACAGGTGAGACCATACTGTACTCAGGCCGAACAGACAACAAACACTATGAGGGAGTTGCTTTAGTACTAAGCAAGGAAGCAAAAAGAGCTCTTCTAGAATGGCAACCAGTTGATGAAAGGCTTATTATGGCAAGATTCTACTCAAAATACTCAAAACTGTCAGTGATTCAATGCTATGCACCTACCAACGAAGTTAGTATTGAGGACAAGAATAAGTTTTATGACAAATTACAATCCCTTGTCAGTAAAGTACCAGCACATGATTTATGTCTTGTAATTGGTGATCTAAATGCAAAGATTGGGGTAGATAACTCATGTAAGGAAAGAATAATGGGAAAACATGGATGTGGAGTATGCAATGAAAATGGTGGACTTTTAATAGATTTATGCGGCTTGAATGATCTAGTTATTGGAGGTTCCTTATTTCCACACAAGGACATTCACAAGCTTACATGGAACTCACCAAATGGCAGGGACCAAAACCAGATAGACCACATAATTGTAAATGGAAGATGGAGAAAGTCACTGATGGATGTCTGTGACAAAAGGGGAGCCGATTGTGGAAGTGATCATCACCTTCTACTTGGGAAAATTAAACTTAAACTGAAAAAGGTAGTCAGACCACAGCATAACAGAAAAGCATATAACATCCACCGCCTCAAAGACAACATGATAAGACAAAAATTTAACATCAGCATAAGAAACCAATACCAAACACTACAAAATATCAGTGAAAACAACAACAACATTGGTCCTGATCTAAATGAACATTGGAACAAAGTAAAAACTATGTTTAACGATACAGCTGTAAATGTGCTTGGAATTAGAGACAGTACAAGGAAAAGGTGGATTTCAGATACAACCTGGAATGTTATTGAAAAGAGAAGATCTACAAAAAGTAAGTACAATCAGGCAAGATCAGAAAGGTTGAAAGAAAAGCTACAAATAGAATACTCAGAACTTAATAAAGAAGTTAAGAAAAAAGCTCGAAAAGACAAATTACAATACATTGAAGGATTGGCAAATGAAGCAGAAGAGGCATGCAAACATGGAGAACTAAGTACTGTATATAAGATCACTAAACAGCTATGTGGGAAAAGTAACAACAATGACACACCAGTTTTAAGCAAGAATGGAGAGGTACTAACATCAGAATCACAGAAACTTGAAAGATGGGCAGAGCACTTTCGGGAAGTTCTAAACAGAGAACCACCAGACAAACCAGCTCAATTTGATAACACCGAAGACAAGATTGAAATAGATATATCAGAAGAAAAAATTGAACTTGGTGAAATAAAGAAAGCATTATGCAAGCTAAAAAATAGTAAATCAGCTGGAGTAGATAACATCAGTGCAGAACTCCTTAAGGCAGATGTAGAAACAACAGCATCAATACTACAAACACTATTTAGCAGAATATGGGAGGAAGAAGTTATACCTGAAGATTGGGAAGAAGGACTTCTAGTTAAACTTGCCAAGAAAGGTGACATGAAAAATTGCAACAACTGGAGAGGTATATCTCTACTATCTGTCCCTGCAAAAGTTTTCCTTAGAGTTATTGACAAGCGACTAGAAGTTGCTTTAGATGACACCCTGCGGAAAGAACAAGCAGGTTTTAGAGCCAATAAAGGGTGTAGTGACCACATATTCACACTCAGAAACATCATTGAGCAGTGCATAGAATGGCAACACAACATCGTCATAAACTTTGTGGACTTTGAAAAGGCTTTTGATAGCTTGGACAGAGACAGCATGTGGGAAATAATGAGATCGTATGGCATACCTGAGAAAATAATTAACATGATCAAATTATTTTACAACAACTACAGATGCTGTGTCCTACACCATGGAACCCAATACACCTGGTTCAATGTACAATCTGGAGTTAGACAAGGATGCGTCATCTCTCCCCTTCTTTTCCTCATTGTCTAAGACTGGTGCATGAGAAGAACACTTGGCAACAGAGTAACTGGAATAAGATGGTCGATGAACACAATCTTAGAAGATCTAGATTTTGCAGACGACATATGCCTATTATCAACAACTAGAGCAAACATGCAGAACAAAACATCAAGACTACATGAGACTGCTCTATCTGTAGGTTTAAAGATAAATGCACAAAAGACAAAGATAATTAGCCTGAATTTCAAAACTAGTAAACAACCAATAACACTTAAAGGAGACAACATAGAAGAAGTGGAAAATTTTACTTATCTAGGTACTAATATCAGCCAGGACAATGGCACTAGCAAAGATATCATGGCAAGAATCAACAAAGCCAGAACTTCTTTCTGCAGATTACGAACAGTATGGAAAACAACATCAATATCCAGGTCCACAAAAATTAAAATCTATAATAGCAATGTAAAATCAGTTTTGCTATATGGTGCAGAGTCATGGAGGGTAATAAAATCTGACTTCAACAAACTGTCATCTTTTCACAATACATGTCTTCGGAAAATTTGCAAGATCTTCTAGCCAAAAACCATCAGTAATAAAGAACTATACACCCTAACCTTGAAACGAGACATCAGAACAGAAATTAAAGAAAGGCGATGGAAATGGATAGGCCATGTTCTACGAAAAGACAAACATGACATCACAAGGATAGCTCTTCGTTGGACACCAGCAGAGGGGAAAAGAAAGAGAGGGAGACCGAAAGAAACATGGCGACGTACAATAGAGAGCGAACTAAGAATCATGGGAATGACATGGGGAGAAGCTGAAAGAAAGGCACAAGACAGGCAACAGTGGAGGGCGTTGGTTAATTATAGTGGCCTCATGTGCAAGTATGCACGAAGAGGATTAAGTAAGTAAGTAAGTAATATGTTTGCGTATGTTATGATATATGTATTGCTTTCTGTGTGCTCTGTCTACAAACAAATAATTATATAATAGTTCTTGAAAAACTGGTCATTACCATGATATATGGACTGCCCACAGGACAGTGGTATTGACTAAGATAGTGATAATGACTGAGCCTTCGGCTCAGTCATTATCGCTGTCGCAGTCAATACCACTGTCCTACGGGCAGTCCATGTATCACGATAATGACCAGTTTTTCAAGAACTATTATGTTTATTTCATTGAGAAACCATGTTTTGGAAAATTCTCATAAATTCAAAATGCCTAAAGCGAACTCGAGTAGTTGTACGATCTCTATGGCAAAGAGTGAAGACCAGTCGTAGTAATACTGCCATTCATTTTAGTGCAATTTTTCAGTATATAAATACTTAATCAAGTTCTCTTATGCTATTCAAAATTAACAAACATCACAAACACCTGAACAATATATTATGAATCACTTACAATAATAAGGGTGTAATTAATATCATAACCAAGAAAAATATCCTGAACAACTGAACAAAATAAAACAGTGTAATTTAACATGAGATACAAAGTTTCAAATTCCAGCAAGTAATATGGGAGGATATTACAGCACACTCAACTATAGAAATATTAAAAAGAAACTTCAAAGTCCAAAGAGTCTATTGCAGAATATGTGCAACCTGGAATTCCTGACAATAGGCACACTTTGTGATGCAACAATTAAAATAAAATTCAAAGTTTTATGTTAAGAGAATATTGGTTCAAGCAGTAACAGCAATAAAAATGTTCAACAACTTGACAAACATGAACTAGATTCAGCTACCTGGAATTACCTATGTTTAATTAGTATGATTGTTTTGATAAGCATGCGCTTTTGTTGTGATAACTACTTGCACCTATTCCTCGAATGCCAACATAATTTTACAGGTAAATTGTCAGAAGATCAAAGGATGTTGGCATTCAAGGGATAAACCGTTATAATACTCCAATAAGTAGTTTGTATGTATTAAATATGCTGGAAAATATATTTTAAAAATTTTACTTAGCCATGGTATTTTGACCCCCCTGCGGTATATTGAACCCCCTACTATAGACCTTGAATTTCAAAAATTCTAGCTATTCTAGCTCTTTAACATAGTTATAATACCCCAATAAGTAGTTTGTATGCATTAAATATGCTGGAAAAGATATTTTGAAAATTTTACTTAGCCATGGTATTTTGACCCCCCTGCTGTATATTGAACCCCCTACTATAGACCTTAAATTTCAAAAATTCTAGCTATTCTAACTCCTTAACATGGTTATAATACTCCAATGAGTAGTTTGTATGTATTAAATATGCTGGAAAAGATATTTTGAAAATTTTACTTAGCCATGGTATTTTGACCCCCCTGCGGTATATTGAACCCCCTACTATAGACCTTAAATTTCAAAAATTCTAGCTATTCTAACTCCTTAACATGGTTATAATACTCCAATGAGTAGTTTGTATGTATTAAATATGCTTGAAAAGATATTTTGAAAATTTTACTTAGCCATGGTATTTTGACCCCTCTGCGGTATATTGAACCCCCTACCATAGACCTCAAATTAAAAAAATTAATAGCCAATAAATTTTAAATTAGATTATCTGCAATATTATTTATCAAAAACAGGGGGGTTCAATATACCGCAGGGGGGTTCAAAATACCATATGTGAAAAATGACCCTGGGGTCAAAATACCATGCGGTATAATGACCCCGGGGTCAATTTACCGCATGGTATTTTGACCCCGGGTTCAATTTTTAGGGGGTTCAAAATACCATATGACACCGCTTCAAACATAAAATAAATGTAACTGCTTATATATAAATCATTATTAGTTTAATAAAATATGCTTCTAGGACAATCCATCAGTGCTTTTTCTTTTGAGAGCCTTATTAACATGCCAATGGTAGGATATGAATCTTGTATAAATGACTAAAACCGACTAAGACACAGACACATGATGATTAATTTATCGTGGAAGGAAGAGAAGCGACACACAAAATGAGGTCTTCTCGTTTAATAGTAAAGATAAGACAACTCCTACATTTGTAATATCAATATGAATAAATTGTGCGCATAAAATTTTTACAACTCTTAAACAACTATCATTAAGTACATAAAACTTTTCATATATTTAAAATTTTCTAGTTATTAAGGCCAGACTTTTTTTATTATCTGTTTAACGAGATCCGCCGACTCCACATTGTCCGATTTCAGAATAAAAATAAAAGTGGTGTTTCCTACTTTTATTTTTATTTTTTCCGCCGACTGTTACGAAATCCTCAAAAAAAAAAAAAAAAGTACGAGTTCGGGTCTGCGATTATTAATTTATCTCTTGTCGCATGGTCAAACAAAACGGCAACTTCCGGGAAGGGACCGTTTTTTTACATTAAACTTTAAGTCCGATCACTAGAGAGAAGTTCGTGTTCACTCAAATTTGTTAAGTGTAATAGAGATGAGACGATCGGGGTCATGTTGTCCAATGAGTTACCGGAAGATGTTGGCATCAGCCGCATTATAACCAACGAGGCAGATGTTGAACCTGACATGCCGGTCAACGTTTTGGAAGAGTTTGGGTTTATATTTTTCCTTTGAAGTAGTATCGTAGTATGCATATTAAAATAGTATCAAAGATATCAATTAAAATCAATAATGCTTTTTGAATTTTGTGTATGGATGGGACCAAATCATTTGAAAAACCACTTTTTTTATTCACGTTCACTCCCTTTCACTTTCGCACCCTACAGTACACGTTTGCACCCTACACAGGGATAAAACTTAGGAAACTCAAGCTGGTAGCCCAGACCAAATTATTCCTAAATGATGTTTGTATTTTGAACTAAATTTTATCAAATTTTAGTAGCCCAGCTCGAAATCTAGAGGTCTGTTTTCTTCCATTGTTCTTGTATTTTGATAAATTCTTAAAAAAAAAAAAAAAAAAAAAGGGTCACTTAGATTGGTTTTATTTTTATTTTTAGTGTCGACTGGACCAATTTTGCACTTTTTTTTTTTTTTTTTTTCGTCCCCTCGACCCTATTTTTTTACAAATTTTCTCGTTAAACAGATAATAAAAAAAGTCTGGCCTAAACTCATAAATTCAAAAGATGAAAAAAATGACAATACAGTAAAATTTCATCAAAAATCATGTCAAATTTTTATTTTAATTTGAATGTGATAATATTGTTATCTAACATATCATCACTTTAATATAAAATATTGATGGCCTGAAACTAAATAAACTCCACAGTGATGTGTCAATCAGCTGTTTAATGTTGGGCCAGTGTTATGGGGCTTTGCTACTAACATAAACAAGGATACATCTACAATTCACATGGATGCCTCTCTCACTAATATTTTCTATGTTCAATGGACCATGAAATTGGGGTAAAAACTCTAAATTGGTAATAAAAATTAGAAATATCATATCATAGGGAACTAAGTTTCAAGTTGATTGGACTTCAACTTCATTGAAAACTACTTGACCAAAACTTTAACCTGAAGCTTGATAGATGGACAGAGGAAGGCTGAATGAACAGAAAAAAGAATGCAGACTGAAAATCATTAAACTAGGGGTGTAAAAGGAACAAACATTTATGTTTTCCCACAACTAGTATTGGAAAGATCACTTTCATGGCACAGGTGATTTGCATATCATGTCAAAAATTTGCTTCTGTCAGAAAAAGTCAACACAAAACAAATAAATGCACAGTTTGACTATCTTTGCAATATAACTAGAATGTTTAACACATGGGGTTATTCAAGAAAGTCTTTCATTCTTTATAATTATAAATAAAGCTGTATTTTAATTTATATCAATCTTAATAGCTATTTCAAGTAGTGCATGTTTAATCAAAATGTATAACTGGTTATTTGTATTTTTGTCTCATTGCTACGCCTTTAATTAGAGCAGAGTAATTATCTGTGCCATAAACAAACAGATTATGTTACAAAATAGTATGTCACTTTAGTTCAAACCAAAGTGTATGTTAAACTTCATAAAATAACAGTTAAGAACTTGTTAAAATATACTGTATACAACTCCACTAGATTTTAATCATTTATTAGAATATGATGCTGTTGCTTGTGGTAAAATATTCAACAAAAAGGGCCATTACGTGGTAAAATCCTGATAAATTCAAGCCCCCATGAATTATTTTTTAATCAATCAATTTAGCAAACAAGCAATTATATGTTCACCTCATTCATCTATAAATTAAGAGACAGTAGCACAGAACAAGAGGCTCTCAAGAGCCTGAATCGCTCACCTGGTAAACAATGCCTTATTGAACATATTGAACCATGCCAGGCAAACATGTACAGCTAACAATTCTTCAATATTACAAATATATATGACTTACTGTTTATAAATAAAGAAAATGAGACCAAAACACAAACACTTAAAACTTAGCAATGGACTGTGAAAATGAGGTCAAGTTCAAATAAAACCTGCGTAACCGACATATAGATCATAAAATATTTTCATACACCAAATATAGTTGACCTAATGCATAAAGTATTAAAAAAATAGACCAAAACTAAAAAAGTTAACTTTGACCACTGAATTATGAAAATGAGGTCAAGGTTAGATGACACCTGTCAGCCAGACATGTACACCTTACAATCATTCTATACACCAATTTTAGTAGACCTATTGCATATAGTATAAGAAAAACAGACCAAAACACAAAACTTAACTATAACCACTGAACCATGAAAATGAGGTCAAGGTGAGATGACACCTGCCAGTTGGACATGTACACTTTACAGTTCTTCTATACACCAAATCTACTAGACTTATTGCTTATAGTATCTGAGATATGGACTTGACCACGAAAATTTAACGTTGTTCACTGATCCATGAAATGAGGTCGAGGTCAAGTGAAAACTGTCCGACAGGCATGAGGACCTTGCAAGGAACGCACGTACCAAATATAGTTATTCAATTCTGCCGCCGGATCACTATCCCTATATCAAGCTAACTGCAACAAAAGTTGCAGGCTCGACAAAAATGTTCTATTTAAAGTAAGGGCGGCCATGTTTTTTGACGGATCAAAAATCGAAGCACACACTTTGTGCAGGATAATCTAAGGAACTATCATGCTAAGTTTCATCCAAATTCATTCAGTAGTTTCAGGGGAGAAGATTTTTTAAAGTTAGCAAATATGATGAACAAATTGTGAAAAATTGTCATTAAAGGACATTTACCCCTTAAGGGGTCAATTGACAATTTTGGTCATATTAACCTATTTGTAGATCTTACTTTGCTGATCATTTTTGCTGTTTACAGTTTATCTTTATCTATAATGATATTCAAGCTAATGACCAAAAACTGCAAAATTTCCTTAAAATTACCAATTAAGTGGCAGCAACCCAACAATGGTTTGTTTGATTCGTCTGAAAATTTCTGGGCTGATAGATCTTGACCTAATGAACATTTTTACCCCATGTCAGATTTTCTCTAAATGCTTCCGTTTTTGAGATATAAGCCAAAAACTGCATTTGACCCCTATGTTCTATTTTAAGTAACGGCAGCCATGTTTTTTGATGGATCAAAAATCGAAGCACACACTTTGTGCAGGATAATCTAAGGAACAATCATTTTAAGTTTCATTCAAATCCATTCAGTAGTTTCAGAGGAGAAGATGTTTGAAAAATTGTTAACGACGACAGACGACGACGACGGACGCCAAGTGATGAGAAAAGCTCGCATGGCCTTTTAGGCCAGGTGAGCTAATAAAACAGTTCATGACAAAATTTAAACACATTTGAAGAATAGAAATTCAACTGTAGATTAAGTTAAAATAAAATAGGAGGTCTTTTTAGACTCATCTAACACGAGATAGCATAGGTTTATTCTTTAGTCTGTATGGTTAGTCAGGGAAAGATCTAGCCAATTTTAAAAGGGGGTTCCCAACCCAGGAGAAAGGGGGTTTTCAAATATATGTACCCATTGGAAAACTAGAGGCTCTCAAGAGCCTGTATCACTCACCTGACTCTACTTGGGTTTTTTAAATCATATAAAAAAAGATAAAATTTGGCTACAAAGTAACAACACTTTGGCAGCACCTCATAAGGAGCATTCATGCTATGTTTAGTTTCATTCCATTCAGTGGTTCTCTAATAAAAGTCATTTGTATGAATTTCCCGTAGGGTCCTATCATACTCCTATGTTTAACCAAGTCATCCCACTGGTGGCCATCTTGGATTTTGGACAGGCAACAAAGTAACAACACTTGGTTAGCATCTCATAAGGAACATTCATGCTATGTTTGACTTCATTCTATTCAGTGGTTCTCTAAAAGAAGTCATTTGTATGCATTTCCCATAGGGTCCTATGTTAAAATAAGTCCCCCGCTGGCAGCCATCTTGGATGATGGATCGGCTACAAAGTAACAACACTTGGTCAGCACTTCATAAGGAACATTCATACTATGTTTGCTTTTATTCCATTCAGTAGTTCTCTAAAAAAAAGACATTTGTATGTATTTCCCGTTGGGTCCTATGTTACACTAAGTCCCCTGTTGGGGGCCATCTTGGATGATGGATCGGCTACAAAGTAACAACACTTGGTCAGCACCTCATAAGGAACATTCATGCTATGTTTAGTTTCATTACATTCAGTGGTTCTCTAAAAGAAGTCATTTGTATGCAATTCTCATAGGGTCCTATGTTAAACTAAGTCCCCCGCTGGCAGCCATTTTGGATGATGGATCGGCTACAAAGTAACAACACTTGGTCAGCACCTCATAAGGAACATTCATAACATGTTTATTTTCATTCCATTCAGTGGTTCTCTAAAAAAAGTCATTTGTATGCATTTCTCATAGGGTCCTATGGTAAACTAAGTCCCCCGCTGGTGGCTATCTTGGATGATGGATCGGCTACAAAGTAACAACACTTGGTCAGCACCTCATAAGGAACATTCATACTATGTTTGGTTTCATTCCATTCAGTGGTTCTCTAGAAGAAGTTCAAAATGTAAAAAGTTAACGCTGACAACGATGGACGACAACGACAACGGACACCAAATGATGAGAAAAGCTAATAAAAAAGGGGTCTCAATCCCTGGAACCCTCTCCCTGGATCCACCACTGATAGTTGTCTCTTAGCAATCATACCATATGTTTGTATTTGAATATTTATCCTCTCAATGTGGAGTATACTTACAGGTTTAAGTTCAGAAACATCCCAGCCTAAATATTCTGCCACTGACATCATCTGGTTTACAATACAATCCAGTTCCTACAAAGACAATCACAAACATGTTCAATATCATAGACATAATCACAAACTTGTGTAATATCATAGATATTATCGCAAACATGTTCAATATATCATACACATAATCACAAACATGTTTAATATCATATGGACCTAATCACAAACATGTTTAAAATCATATGAACATAATCACAAACATGTTTAATATTATATGGACATAATCACAAACATGTTTAATATCATATTGACATAATCACAAACATGTTTAATATCTGAAGTTGAATTATCAAAATAATAAGCACTAATTCAAGTTCTCCATTTACCAAAAATTACAGTTATAATGTATAAGGCCATAACATATATTGTGGCTTGGTGGTTGAGTGGTCTAAGATGTCAAACTACTGGTACTGTATCACTAACCTGTCAACACTGAGATTGTCAGTTTGTAACATACTTTTTAAAATAAATTGGTGTTTGGTCTGATACAAATTTAAGCTAGCTTTCTGTGACAAAAATTTTATATTCTAAGCAAAAATTGCAAATTGGTTTAAACTCAGTAAACCTTTTTATCTAATTCTAAAGCTTCTACCTAAATTTAAAGTTATGAAATTTCTACTTTTACCTGGATTATTGCACCTTAATTTGTATAATTCCTATAATTAAGCCTTATCAATTTTCCAGCAAAATTGATTCAATGAAGGCAGCACTCGCACCCACAAAGTGGAAAGGGATTAATATAAGTTGCAAAACTTGTTTCCCAATCCACTAGAAATAAATATGTTTCAACGTTATTCAGCCTTTTTGAAGTTTTTCATATCATCAATTCAAATGTATACCTATGTTACAATTTAATTATTATTCATAAATTCAATACAATTTGTACATATAAAATCTTCCCTAAATTCAGTACTTTTTTTCGTTTTTATGTTTATTTTCAGTATTTAACCAGAAGGTATAACCACTTGTCATATTTTTATTAAAATTCAGTGCTGTATAATTAGTCATATCTTTGAAATGATTACATACATGTAATTCCTTATGGGTTTTTACTGGTTGATTGGAGATAATAGTAATGATATTGGCTTTCATTAAAAGTTAGATAATACTCAAAAGAGCAATCAAACATCATGTCAACACCATCACAAAACAAACAAAAAACAAATTGTTCACAAACCCCTATATAAAACCTACAGATTGAACAATATCAAACGCATTCAATATTTACAAGCATACTGAAATAATACATTATTAAAAGCACAATTAAATTTACTTTTTGATTATTTTTTTATTCCTAGTTAGAACTTAGTAAAAAGTGAATTGAACCAAAATAAACAACTATAATATTATCTGTGAGTCAAGGTATACCATAACTTTAAAAGTTAGTCAGCTCTGAATTACTAATTTGACAGTTGAAAATGCTGTTTCACTTGTGACAAATAGGTAAGCCAGTAAAATAGATAAAAGTCAGAACATTAAGGATTCAAAATATATATTAAGGCATTCAACAATGGACCAACACCCATTTCATGTCAGACCATCAATTATTTGTTTTATCTATCCACCACTTAAGGACTAATTGAAGCAGTCAGTACAGTAAAGTTAGCTTTATTCCTTAAGTTAAAAGTTGTGATTAAATAATACAAACAAAAGTTCTAATGAAGAGAACAGTATGTTGCCATCGAAATTTTGTTTGGTTATTAGCTGGATTGCTGTCTCATTGTTGTATAGACCAACTCTTTTCATTCATGCTTTAAATTGAAACAAGTGAAACTGCAAGCTACTGCTCATTGATTATACCTCTGCCACAAGCAGATAATTTTAATAGTGTAAATATATATATGTGTTCACTTAACAGGAAGTTGTTGAGTGATGAATCTAAAAACACATCACAAAATATAGCTGACTTATATAAACCCAGAAACCAAATTTCAGAAATCCTTATATTGTCATTCCTAAGAAAGATGCGCAAAAAATATTCACGGGACTGAAGGATGGACTGATGGACTGACGGACAGACAGACAGACAGACAGAGGTAAAACACTATACCCCCACTTTTTTAAAGCAGGGGTAAAACTAGATATCATTGAGATGGGAGCCATCTCTGTGGGCCCCGCTGTGAATAATGTGCATTAAAAAATTGTATCTTTACCATAGGACATGGGTTTGTCAACTGAAATCAAAGTTTTTGACCTTGACCTTTGACCTAGGAAGTTGTAAATAAATTATGACACACCCTTTGGTGTTGGTTTATAAACATGTCAAGTATAAACTTTGAAATGATAACGGTTCTCAAGATATAGAGCGGACACGATCTTTACCATAGGACATGGGGTTGTCAACTGAAACCAAAGTTTTTGACCTTGACCTTTGACCTAGGAAGTTGCACATAAATTATGACACACCCTTTGGTGTTGGTTTATATACATGTCAAGTATAAACTTTGAAATGATAACGGTTCTCAAGATATAGAGCTGACACGATCTTTACCATAGGACACGGGGTTGTCAACTGAAACCAAAGTTTTTGACCTTGACCTTTGACCTAGGAAGTTGTACATAAATTATGACATACCCTCTGATATTGGTTTATATACATTTCAGGTATAAACTTTAAAATGATAACGGTTCTCAAGATATAGAGCGGACACAATCTTTACCATAGGACATGGGGTTGTCAACTGAAACCAGTTTTTGACCTTGAACTTTGCCCTAGGCAGTCGTTCATAAATTATGACACACCCTCTGGTGTTGGTTCATATACATGTCAAGTATTAACTTTGAAATCATAACGGTTCTCAAGATATAGAGCGGACACGATCTTCACCACAGGACACAGGGTTGTCAACTGAAATCAAATTTTTTTTTACCTTGACCTTTGACCTAGGAAGTTGTACATACATCATGACACGCCCTCTGGTGGTGGTTAATAAACATGTAAAGTATAAAGTATGAAATCATAATGGTTCTCTAGATATGGAGCGTACACTAAGTTAAAGTGTTACAGACGGACGGACAGACGGACAGACTGATCACTATAGGGCGACCCGCCTGAAGGGGGGGCCCTAATAAAGATCACTGTGCTCAATGTGAACATATCTCTTTGTTTGCATCCCAATTTTCAGAGCCACATGTATGAATATAATCTCTAAATACTCACACTGCTGTCAAGGAGACCGTTACCATCGGTGTCATATAACCTGAACATAACTGAAATAAACAATGGTAATACATGTAGTCAAATTCTAATAAAGGTTGAAAACTGAAAGCTATAAATTAGACTGATTATCAATTTCATATCAGTAAACAAAAATGTGTCCATAGTACAAGGATGCCATTCCACTATCATTTTCTATTTTCAGTGCACCATGAAATTGGGGTAAAAACTCTAATTTGGCATAAAGATAAGAAAGATCATGTCATAGGGAACATGTATTAAGTTTCAAGTTGATTGGACTTCAACTTTATCAAAAACTACCTTGAACAAAAACTTAAACCTGAAACCGTTCAGATGGAAGGATGGTGGGGCACAAAAACTGAAATATTCTCAGCAATAAAACATACGGTAATCTTAAATCAAAGTTCTGTGAACATATTTTGGAGGAAAACCACAATTGAAGTGGAAAAATTTTAATTTTCCATCCCTTTTTACATACTTTCTACACATTTAAAGACATAATTCATAAATTTTTAATTGATTTATATATCTCTGAAATTATTAATGCTATATACACCTAAAAAAGATGTGGTATGATTGACAATGAGACAACTCCACAAGAGACCAAAATGACAAAGCAATTAACAACTATAGGTCACCAAACAGCCTTCAACAATGAGCAAAACCCATACTGCATAGTCAGCTATAAAAGGCTGTACACCTTTCTGTTTCTATTAATTCAAACTTGGGTTACTGTAAATTCAGAAATTAATGCAAGGTTTTTATTATTGCGAAAAATGCTACAGGTTGTAAATGCAATAATTTAAACTCGCATTTTGAAATATTTTATATGAATCAAACAGGATTTTCCTCAAAATCATAAAAATTACAATCGCATTTAAGTCTAGAATGACAAAATCGCAATAATAAATGCACACAATAATTTCTGAATTTACAGTAATTGTAACTTGGTATTTAATTTGTAACTCATCCCATTCTTCTTTTTTGTTTACTGAAAACCAAATTAAATCCCTTAAAGAACCTAGCTTTCATGACATATTTTATTTACATCTGGCCAAGAATAAACGAAAGAACTGCAAGTGATAATAGCATAAACTGACCACTCTATAAATAAACATATGATATAAATATATTTCATATCAATAATATACCCACTGAATAACCTTTAATGTCTTTTTATTGATATATAATTACATTCATAATGACCAGTGGTCAAATTAATGACCATGATATAAAGAGGTGAAAATAGGGAATTAATAAGGAAAACCCATTACGATTGACTGACATAAACAATCAGCATAATGTTCTCTTAAAGTTGGCTACAGTCAAAATGTACTGACCCTTAAGTCTAAATCTTTCTTTGACCTCTGACCCTTAAATCTAAATCTTTCTGTATAACACTGAATGATATCCATCACATTTTTTTCTTTTACTAATTGTTTGCAACAGGAAAAAGCCTCTACTGATTTACAATGAAAAAAGATGTTTTTCTTCCTATATAGTATAAACTTAACACTATAACTTTAGGATGACACTATAACTTTAGGATGATAAACAGGAATAACAGTTGTGTTCTGTTTTTTTAGCGTCAGTGACGTCTTTTGCTGTACATGAACTAATGTTGTGTCATGGATGTATTATAACCCTATTTTCATTTGTTTTTCTATTAATTGTATGCGAAAGAAAAGTATAAAAAAATTCGTAAGGGTTCCACAGAACCCAGTGTCTCGCCTACTCTTTCTGTTAATCGCAAGCATAACAAAAATGAGGAAATAAATCAATAAAATATAATACTATCTTTTGATTGAAAGAAGCTTCTGTCCAAGTTTGGTAAAAATCTAGGATAGTTTATGAATCTAATAAATGTTTAAAAACTTTAACTGCAGACTGAATGTAATGTTAACTGGAAGAAAACAAAATTTCCTTCTAGATACTAGCTTTTGATCATAAACAAGCTTCTGTCCAAGTTTGGTACAAATCCAAAAAAGTATAAGAAAGTTATTAAAATTTTAAAAAGTTAAACCACAGAGTGAATGAGTTGTTTCCTGGCAGAAAATCTAAGTCCATTTAAAAGTAAAATACCAAAAAATGGATTTATTTAAAAAAAAAAATTACCTCTGGATACTATCTTATGATCATAAACAAGCTTCTGTCTAAGTCTGGTACCAACCCAAGATAGTTTAAGAAAGTTATTAAAATTTTAAAAACTTTAACCACAGAGTGAATGCAATATTTCCCGGCAGAAAATTTAAGTCCATTTATAAGTAAAATAAGGAAAAAACAGAATTTTATTTTTACAAAATTAACATCTCGATACTATCTTTTGATCATAAACAAGCTTCTGTCCAAGTTTGGTAGAAATCCAGGATAGTTTGAGAAAGTTATTAAAACTTCAAAAACTTTAACCACAGAGTGAATATTTGTGGCCGCCGTCGCCGACACCGACAACGACAGAAAGTAGGATAGCTTAGTCTCGCTTTTGTGAAGAGTTGTCTCATTGGCAATCATACCTAATCCTCATTTTTATACTAGACAAAACATGTTCTTTTGTCAATCCATGTCAAAATTGTATGTGTTGTGAACCAGAAAACAAACATCTGCCAAAACAGAACAAATTTCAAGTCTTGAAGAGGGTTGTTTTAAACAGCTTCTAACAAATTGGTACCCCACAAAAAATAATGAATCAATAGTACTTACATTCAAGTTTGTCCTCTGGTCTACCGGCCTCTAACAAAGACAGATAACATACTAGATCTTTCAGAAACATGTGTCCATTTTTGATATCATTACTACTGGACCGATTTCTCACTGATTTGAGCTCCACCGGGGCAGTTTTCAGTAAGGAGGAGTTTGACTGTCTAACCCATGGGTCCAATGAATCTATTGAATGGCCTGTAAAATAAATAAATATATATAACACAGGAGGCTAAAAGAAAAGAGGTAACTTATTTCATGAAAGAAAGAAAAGTATAACCTATATTCAACTTTAAAAATTTTGAACTTTCATTCACATATATGACTATTTACAAGCAAACAAAATTTCAGCAAGTTGTGTTTATGAAAGATTTCAGTAAAATCACATATAATTTGTATATAAATATATATCCTTTCAAATAAATAATTTTTCTGAGATACCATTTAGATATGGATTGGGAAAAAAACATGTTAAATTTTATTTCAAAGTTAGATATGCCTTATTCTTTATGTGCCTGTCCCTGGTCAGAAGCCTGTTGTTCAGTGGTTGTCATTGGTTCACGTCTGTCATATTTATTTTTCGGAAATTGTTTAGTCATAAAATAGGCAATAGTTTTCTCATTTCATATAATTCATGTCTGGGTCATTTATAGCTAAGTATACAGTATTGGTTTCTCTTATTGTTGAAAGTCATAAAAAGGCTGCCCAAAGTTTTATTTGCTTACATCCACTGCATTTGAACTAGGCAGACAAACCCATCTGTCTGCATGTAACATTTAACAATATATATAGTTCAAGAGTTACAAAGACTTAGAGAATAGAGTTATACTGCAGGTTTTCTTGCTTCTTTTAAGACACATTGTTGCCTTGGGCTTTTTTTCTGCTTTTTGGTCGGGTTGTTCTCTCTTTAACACATTCCCCATTTCCATTCTCAATTTAATTATGACACACGAAGTATATATTAAATACATCATTATGACAATTATAACATTATAATGATAACATATTATTACACTGCTATATAAATAATATTAATTAGTTCTCTATCAAATAATAGTGTTTATTCTATTTGTAGAAATAATCCTATTTATCCTTCACACTGTTATACAGTAATTATGGACAGTTATTCCAGGAAGCTCTCATGTCTAATGTTTTTAATATTTGATGATGCCTATACATTTTTTTATATTTTAATTCTAGACTTTGTAGTTATCTATAAGAAAGATTAGGCATTGATAAGCGTCTGAGGCCAAGTTTTTTATGATCTCACGAACATTTTACCATATATAGATATAAGAAGATGTGGTATGAGTGCCAATGAGACCAATCTCCATCCAAGTCTCAATTTATAAAAGTATTCCATTAATTTCTCCTTTTGTAGATCAAGATTTTGTTTGAGCCATCATGGCATCTTCTGATATACCATTACAGAATGTACATTACTTAGTCAGTTATCTACCTTGGGTATTGACATTTGTTATGCTGAATATTTAACGCCCACAAATATTAGATCGATGGCCAACAAACACAAAACTGGTACCTCACACATAAAAGCTTACTGGTACCCCATAAAAAGAAGATTGATATCAAAACTGGTATGAAACAAATAATGGTACCCATAATATAAGTTTTATAAGTCCCAATCCATAAAAATGAATGAATCCATAGTAACACAAGCAGGACAAGGTGTCCTATGGACACATATGGTTGTTTATACACAAGCAGGACAAGGTGTCCTGTGGACACATATGGTTGTTTATAGATGTGTTAAGATTTGCAAATCAAATTTCCATCAAATTATCATAATTCAATTAAAATTCAATGTTAAGTCATTTTTTATGGTCATAGCTAATTATTAAAAGCATTAAAGCCATTGCAACAAAGTATATCAAAAAGACCCCAAAAAAACTACATGTACCTACCATAGAATTGACTTCTTGGTATTAAATCCTTAAATCCTTCAGAAGCTACAGCCATCTTGTCCAATATATACCTTCAATTAATCTTTGATAATTTGTTCTTACAGGTAAATATCAAAATTTACCATAATTTATGTACTAAGAAATATCTTCTATTTTCCAGCTTTAATCAGAAATTTTAACTGTTTCTTGAAACGGTTTTTCTCTTATTCAATAAGATATCCACTAAAGAGTTATTTAACACTTCAATCTATTTCCAAGATTTAATCAATTTTCTAAAATGTTGTTGTTTTCAAACCTCAGCTAAACAAAATAATTCCTAATCTACGCTCAATATCACCTTAACAGGAATATATTGTCTCCATAAATATTCAGTTTTACGACATTGTGTCAAATCATGACAAAAACCAGATGTTTGTGATAATTGTACCCACCCACAACTATTACTTTAAGTGCACTGTAAAAAACTAGTCTTCTAAATATCTAATTCTAATGAATATCTCCTGCTTTTATAGCACTATATTGAAATGCAGAAAAAAAAATCCACACAGTACAAAGCGACTTGAGAATGGCCAGAAAATGGATTTTTCCCACCCACATGTCTGTGGGGAAAACCTTTAATCAAACCGTATAAGTTCTCAATTTTAACTTGATATGCTAATGCACTATTCATAGAACATTATACTATTAATGCAATAAAAAAACACACACAACATTAGCATATTTACCAGTGCTAATGGGAGGTATACACTAATAGATATCTTCACTTCAAGGCGCCATATTTGTGGCTAAATTCCTAACTAACACTGGTACATCCAAAACATCATTTCTCTCAAGGTTAAATACGTTAATAGAGGACAAACATTTTATCAATTGACCCAGTACCTAGTGACTGAATACAATCAATGGTTGCAAGAAAACTTTCAAATATTTCTGGGAATTAATTTCATATTCTTTTTAAGATAATGCATATATATGACCTATAATGTTTAGTCAAGGTTTGTCTGATGTTCCAACCATAGTAATAAATCTTTCCATGGGACTATCAT
The DNA here is from genome assembly GCF_963676685.1 of Mytilus edulis. Taxonomy (NCBI): domain Eukaryota; kingdom Metazoa; phylum Mollusca; class Bivalvia; order Mytilida; family Mytilidae; genus Mytilus; species Mytilus edulis. The sequence continues at coordinate 6,481,469 of NC_092345.1, forward strand.
GCAATAATGATGGGTATTTCTAATTTGTACTACTGGTATGCTGGACATTTGAGAACACGATTTTATTTTTATTTGTTTTGTGTTTTAAAGCCACTTTTAAACAGTCTGCTTTTGGGCTATTTAGTGGTGGCCAGTTTTTATTTGTGGAGGAAGCCAGAGTGCCCACAAAACCACCAACTTTCTATAGGAAAACTGACTAACATAGTCAATTAAGATTGGAGTCAAGTCCTCATGCACAAGCAGGATTCGAACTCACAACCTTAGTGTTGACGGGCTAAAAATTACAATAGTACATGTAACTACTTAGACCACTTTGCCACTGAGGCCCCATTGAGAACATGAATTCCAAATCTGCAGGTCATCATGGTTAAAGGTCTATGTAAACTCTTGTTATATATGTTTTGGTCAAAGGTCAGCCGGGTCATCAGTATTTGTCTTTTGTCATTTCTTTAAGTGTTTTTACTTTTTTGTGGGTTAAATCTCACCCCTTATTTTATTGATTTTGTAGTAACATTGTGTCATAGATCAAATTTATTCTTGAATGTTCACTTGTTTGTGTTAATATGTCTTTTGATTGAGTTAACTCAAGCCATTTCAATTGATATTTTTAGTGTGTCTTTCTATGTTGTGACTTGTTTCCAGTAAAGGTGAAGGTTGGTACCTTTCAAAATGTTTAAACCCGCTGCATTGTTAATGTTTAAAATCCTGCCTTTTTTTGCATCTGTCCTCTTTCAGAAATCCTTCTGTTCAGTGGGTGTAGTTTGTTGGTGTGGTTCATAAGTGTTTCTGTTTTTCTATATAGATTACACCGTAAGTTTTCCTGTTTAAACGTTTTTATACTAGTCATTTTTGGGGCCCTTTATATCTTGCTGTATGGCTCTGTGTTGAAGACTGTACCTTGACCTAGTTTATTATAATTTAGTTTCTTGTGTACAATTTGGAAATTAGTATGGCGTTCATTATCACTGAACTAGTATATATTTGTTAAGGGGCAAGCTGAAGGACGCCTCCGGGTGCGGGAATTTCTCGCTACATTGAAGACCTGTTGGTGACCTTCTGCTGTTGTTTTTTCTATGGTTGGGTTGTTATCTCTTGACACATTACCCATTTCCATTTTTAATTTTACTATAATGGTTTAGTTTTATGACTTGGATGGAGAGTTGTCTCATTGCCACTCATATCACATATTCTTATATCTTTTTGATGTTGATGGCAGTTCTTCAATAAGTTTTGATTTATTCAGCTCTTCCAAGACTCTGGGTGAGGCAAAGTTCACATACTGTAGTTACATTATAATTCAAGGGACACTAAATTAAATGGATTTAGTGGACAAAGGTAAACCACATATTTCATAAAGGTAAACCACTTATTTCAATGTATAGGCAGTACAAATATTCTATTGGCTAGTAGTGTACCCCTGAAATTATATATACCAAGACCAAGAAATGTCTCGCCTTCTTTATTAATCATTGATATTATTCTGATAGTCCTAAAGATAAAGCTTTATTACAACTGTCACATAAATTTAACCAAGAAAACTAAACATTGACCAATGAATCATGAAAATGGGATCAATGTCAGATGAACAATGCCAGGCAGGCATGTACAGCTAACAATTCTTTCATACAACAAATATAGTTGACCTATTGCATATAGTTTAAGAAAAACAGACCAAAACACAAAAACTTAACACTGAGCAAAGAAAGCACTGTTAAAATGAGGTCAAGGTCAATCAAACCTGCAGGACTGACATATAGATCATAAAATATTTCCATACACCAAAAATAGTTGACCTATTGCAATGAGTATTAGAACTAGAGGCTCTCAAGAGCCTGTGTCGCTCACCTGTTAATGTGTTTACTGATGTCGGCCATCTTTGTTGGTAGGCGGGGTCGTTAGACACTCTTTTTAAAAATAGATACCCTAGTATTATGATTGTGGCCAAGTTTGGTTAAATTTGGCCAAGTAGTTATAGAAAAGATTTTTATACAAGTTACAAAAATGAGGAAAAGTTGTTTAATATTGACTCTAAAGGGCAATAACTCCTTAGGGGGTCCTCTAACAATTTTGATCATGCTAACTTATTTGTAGATCTTACTTTGCTGAACATTATTGCTGTTTACAGTTTATCTCTATCTATAATAGTATTCAAGATAATAACCAAAAACTGCAAAATTTTCTTAAAATAACCAATTTAAGGGCAGCAACCCAACAACAGGTTGTCCGATTCAACTGAAAATTTGTGAGGGGATATATCTTATTCTGATGGACATTAAAATCTTGAAAGATTTGCCCTAAATGTCTTGGTTTCAAAGATATAAAGCAAAAACTGCATTTTACCACTATGTTCTAATTTTAGCCATGTCGGCCATTTTGTTTGGTAGGCTGGGTCATCGGACACATTTTTTAAACTATAAACCACAATGATAATTGTCGCCAAGTTTGATTAAATTTGGCAAAGTAGTTTTAGAGAAGAAGATTTTTAGAAAAGTTACAAAAAATGATGAAAAGTTCTTAAAAATTGACTATAAAGGGCAATAACTCCTTAAGGGGTCGACTAGCAATTTTGGTCATGTTGACTTATTTGTAGGTCTTACTCTGCTGAACATTATTGCTGTAAACAGTTTATCTCTATCTATAATAGTATTCAAGATAATAACCAAAAACTGCAAAATTTCCTTAAAATAACCATTTCAGGGGCAGCAACCCAACAACAGGTTATCCGATTCGTCTGAAAATTTCAGGGCAGATAGTTCTTGACCTGATCAACCATTTTACCCCGTCAGATTTGCTCTAAATGCTTTGGTTTTTGAGTTATAAGCCAAAAACTGCATTTTACCCTTATGTTCTATTTTTAGCCATGGCGGCCATCTTGGTTGGTTTGACGGGTCACGCCACACATTTTTTAAACTAGATATCCCAAGGATGATTGTGGCCAAGTTTGGTAGAATTTGGCCCAGTAGTTTCAGCGGAGAAGATTTTTGTAAAAGTTTACGGACGACGGACGACGAACGACGGACGCCAAGTGATGAGAAAAGCTCACTTGACCTTTCAGGTCAGGTGAGCTAAAAAAGACCAAAACTCAAAACTTAATTTTGACCACTGAACCATGAAAATGAGGTCAAGGTCAGATGACACCTGCAAGCTAAACATGCACACCTTTCAATCATTCCATACACAAAATATAGTAGGCCTATATATATTCATACAGTATAAGAAAAAAGAGCAAAACACAAAAATTAACTTTAACCACTGAACCATGAAAATGAGGTCAAGGTCAGTTGACACCTGCCAGTTGGACATGTACACCTTACAGTCCTTCCATACACCGAATATACTAGACCTATTGCTTATAGTATCTGAGATATGGACTTGACCACCAAAACTTAACCTTGCTCACTGATCCATGAAAAGAGGATGAGGTCAAGTGAAAACTGTCTGATGGGCATGAGGACCTTGCAAGGTATGCACATACCAAATAAAGTTATCTTATTACTTATAATAAGAGAGAATTCAACATTACAAAAAATCTGAACTTTTTTTTCAAGTGGTCACTGAACCATGAAAATGAGGTCAAGGACATTGGACATGTGACTGACGGAAACTTCTTAACATGAGGCATCTATATACAAAGTATGAAGCATCCAGGTCTTCCACCTTCTAAAATATAAAGCTTTTAAGAAGTTAGCTAACGCTGCTGTGGCCGCCGCCAGATCACTATCCCTATGCGTAGCTTTCTGCACCAAAAGTTGCAGGCTCTACAAAAATGCCAGTTTTCCTCAATCAAAGAAAATTAGCAACCACAAAGATAAATAAATCCACATTATCGCTATTTTGTGACTTTTTCCTTTGATCTTTTTTTGTGATATTTTTCATATTATGTTACACGCTTTTGATGGAAAATTATCACTGGAAACTAAGCAGGCACGTGGCGTTGCTAGCGACATAGAATTGACAACGTTGTAATAGGGAAAATAGCAATAAACAGATTATCATTGGTCATCTCAACTCGATTGCCTTTCTCCCTTTCACCGTCCTGGCTCAAGCAAGAAAATCAATCTCGTTGAGATGATCAACGATAATCTATAAGTATTGCAGAGACACCTGTCTGTAATTGAAGACTATATGCTGACCTTTAGATGCATCTTGGAAGTTTTATATGTGGCTTGGTTACTGTCTTGTTGATTTAAATGCGGTACCACATATTCATTTATTCAGAAAGAAAAGCAGCAAGCACAAAATCAAAATCTATGGATTGGTTTGGAATTGAACCCATGACCTCCTGCACTAAAAGTACTTACTGGTATATATAGGAGTACATGTCATATGTCCTAGACCATAATTAGTATAAGTTGACTTACATGCAGATCATTATTACCTATTTATCACAACTGTCACAGAATTATAGCAAATCTATTGACCAATACAATAGGAATAAATCATTGTAAGTCATATAAATGTACTACTAAAAAATATTTAATTTCTTAAAGTACACAGAAAAAATCCATATAATTTCTATCTGAATTTTTCATTAATACTTGCAATAGTTAGAGTTTCTTACAATTTAGTAAATTCATAATGTAAAAATATTTCCTGGAAGTATGTTTGTATAATTATGGAAATTCTGACTTTTAAATATGGAAATTAAGGAATTAATTGCAATAATCACAATCATGTAGTAATTACTTCATTCTGCACATTTTTTGTCCAGCTGCACGTAGATTGTAAACTCTTGTAAAACATTTTGGTATTGATTCTCAAAATATCAACAAACCTTAAAAAAGTGTTTACTTAGTCAATAGACTTATAAAACATATAAAGAAAAACCATTCAAATAAGGAACAATTAGGGAGAAATCTAATTGTATAAATTATACTACGGATTGCTACTGACATTTATTTAAGGAATGACTGTAATATTTTTTCTGTCTATGAAGAAATGACATAAAAAAATTTGGTGCACACTGAATAATGCGCATAGCGGGTTATTTAACAGTGTGCACCACATTTTTTATGTTATTTCGAATAGACAGAAAAAATATTACAATCATTTCTTATAATTTAATTCTAAATTCCATTTTAAACCGTAGAAAACCATGAAAAAATGTTGATTACGTCACGGTCACATGACTAAATTATGTCTATGGGCTCATAACAAAATAACGTCAGCCAATCAGAAGACGCGTTACTGCCGTTACATCCAAAATTAAATTATTCTGGACTATTATAAATGTTTAAATGGGGAATGTGTCCATGGGACACGGATGTTGCCAAATCTTCAGAAGAGACCAAATGACACAGAAATTAATAACTATGGGTCAGCGTACAGCAATAAACAATAAGCAAAGCCAATTCTGCAGAGTCAGCTTTAATGTTTAGACCTCCACTTTATGTTCTGACCAGTGAACTTAGTGAAATACCTCTCATATCATTTATTGGATTACACAGACTAAATACAGAAGAATTTCTGGAGCCTCACATTCAGCACAGCCTTAGAAAATAAATACAATAAAGCAATAATACAACAGCTATATTAATCATCGATTGTCCCTGATTAATTTCACCTAAATAAACAAAATCTGTCAGGAATAGCCATATAGCTATAGGTACTCGCTATTATTTGATGGTCTTTATATCAATTTATCCATTACAATAATAGGAAAACTGACATTAAGAATAAATTAACATGGAGTCAGTGGATATATGAGGCATGATATTAATGATGCCATAGGTACTGATTATAGGGCTTCTTTTTACTTAAGTAATTCCTTAACAGGATTCATAGAGCCAATGAAACCTTCATTTTCAAATTAAAACTTAGATAAATAGGTGTTATGGGGCAAAATATTTCACCTTGTATCATATGGAAAAACACTGAGGAGTCCGAACATTTGACACTAATTCCAAAACCTCACCTAAGAACATCCTTACCAGTTTAAAGACGGAAAATGGTTGTGCCAAACCTGTAGGGATATACCAACAACCAATGACAAGACATCACAAGAGTGCACACGCTGAAATGTCTCGCCTTCTATACTAATCATTGATATTATGTTGATAGTCCTAAGTATAAAGCTAAGCTTTAATACAACTGTCACATAAACTTAACATTAACCAAGATAACTAAACAAAGACCAAGGAACCTTGAAAATGAGGTCAAGGTCAGATGAACCATGCCAGGCAGACATGTACAGCTAACAATGCTTCTATACAACATATATAGTTGACTTATTACTTATAGTTTAAGAAAAATAGACCAAAACACAAAAACTTAACACTGTGCAATGAACCGTGAAAATGAGGTCACGGTCAAATAAAACTTGCGCGACTGACATAAAGATCATAAAATATTTCCATACACCAAATATAGATGACCTATGCCATATAGTATTAGATAAAAAGACCAAAACTCAAAAACTTAACTTTGACCACTGAACCATGAAAATGAGGTCAAGGTCACATGACATCTGCCCGCTAGATAGGTACACCTTACAATCATTCCATACAACAAATATAGTAGACCTATTGCATATAGTATGAGAAAAACAGACCAAAACACAAAAATTTAACTATAACCACTGAACCATAAAAATGAGGTCAAGGTCAGATGACACCTGCCAGTTGGACATGTACACCTTACAGTCCTTCCATACACCGAATATACTAGCCCTATTGCTTGTAGTATCTGAGATATGGACTTGACCACCAAAACTTAACCTTGTTCACTGATCCATGAAATGAGGTCGAGGTCAAGTGAAAACTGTCTGACAGACATGAGGACCTTTCAAGGTACGCACATATCAAATATAGTTATCCTATTACTTATTAATTATAATAAGAGAGAATTCAACATTACAAAAAATCTGAACTTTTTTTTCAAGTGGTCACTGAACCATGAAAATGAGGTCAAGGACATTGGACATGTGACTGACGGAAACTTCTTAACATGAGGCATCTATATACAAAGTATGAAGCATCCAGGTCTTCCACCTTCTAAAATATAAAGCTTTTAAGAAGTTAGCTAACACCGCCGCCGCCGCCGGATCACTATCCCTATGTCGAGCTTTCTGCAACAAAAGTTGCAGGCTCGACAAAAATGGCATCTAAAGATGAACAACAAAAGACAGGAAGGATTCTTTACAATATGATGAATTCTACTTAATGACAAATGAATAAAAGGAACAGAGACCAATTTGGTTAGAATCTAACAAGATCAAAATGGCACTACTTGCATTGGCGGATCCAGGGGGGGGTTCCGGGGGTTGGAACCCCCCTTTTTTTGGACGATCAATGCATTTGAATGGGAGCATATAGTTGGACCCCCCCCCCCTTACTCTGGGTTGGGAACCCCCCCTTTTTAAAATGGCTGGATCCGCCCCTGACTTAGAGGTCAACGCTAAGGTAACATAAAGCAGAAACTATTTTATAAAGTTGTCAATACATTAAACAGAAATCACCAAAGAAAGTTTAACAAAAGAACTGAATTCCTATGTCCCAGGCCCCTTGTTGCACATATTTTTCATAAATTCAATTTAAAATATTTCAATGGGGCATAATTTATTTTTAACAAGAATGTGTTCATAGTACACAGATGCCCCACTCGCACTATCATTTTCTATGTTCAGTGGACCATGAAATTGGGGTCAAAACTTAAATTTGAAATTAAAATTTGAAAGATCATATCATAGGGAACATGTGTACTAAGTTTAAAGTTGATGTAACTTTAACTTCATCAAATAAAATTGAGAATGGAAATGGGGAATGTGTCAAAGAGACAACAACCCGCCCAAATAAAAAACAACAGCAGAGGGTCACCAACAGGTCTTCAATGTAGCGAGAAATTCCCGCACCCGGAGGCGTCCTTCAGCTGGCCCCTAAACAAATATATACTAGACCAGTGATAATGAACGCCATACTAATTTCCAAATTGTACACAAGAAACTAAAATTAAAATAATACAAGACTAACAAAGGCCAGAGGCTCCTGACTTGGGACAGGCGCAAAAATGCGGCGGGGTTAAACATGTTTGTGAGATCTCAACCCTCCCCCTATACCTCTAACCAATGTAGTAAAGTAAACGCATAACAATACGCACATTAAAATTCAGTTCAAGAGAAATCCGAGTCTGATGTCAGAAGATGTAACCAAAGAAAATAAACAAAATGACAATAATACATAAATAACAACAGACTACTAGCAGTTAACTGACATGCCAGTTCCAGACTTCAACTAAACTAAAAACTACCTTGACCAAAAACATTAACCTGAACATCACACTATCATTTTATATGTTCAGTGGACCATGAAATTGGGGTCAAAACTATAATTTGGCATTTAGAAAGATCATATCATGGGGAACATGTGTACTAAGTTTCAAGTTGATTGGACTTCAACTTCATCAAAAACTACCTTGACCAAAAACTTTAACTTGAAGCAAACGGACACACGGAGGGAGGAACAGACGGACGGAGGCACAGACCAGAAAACATAATGCCCCTCTACTATCGTAGGTGGGGCATAAAAAGTTGATCAGCCAATATTATAGAACATGCCTGAGATATTGCTGATAATAACCTATAGTATAAGTTTTATAAAAATCTGGCAAAAATTATACCTGTGAAAGCACTAATAAGACTTACATCCCAGCTCCTTTGTTCTAACTGAGCCGGATCACCCCAGTTTGAGTTTCTTTGTTATGCATGCTTTCCTTTGTTCTGTAACATTTTGGCCGGAATGTCAAATCCACTATAAAACTTATAACTAAATATACAATTATACGGAAAAGACTATCTATTAAAATTCAAGTAGAAAAAATCCAGTGAATATGCTGGGATTCGAACTCCAAGACCTTTAGCATATCAAGCCACGACACAACCACTACACCAGGATGACTGGATATGTACTATTAGTAATTTAACCTACTTAAAGGAAGTAAGATATTTATATAAGTGGGGCGAGTTGGCAGACCTTTATTCAGTGGGGTTTAAACCCTTTTCATTAATTGTGAGTCGATAAACAAGAGTGGGGCGATTTTTTTCATAAAGTGGCGATATAGGTTGGGCCGATTGGCCAGTGGGGCGAGTTGACATTTTTTTATATCTACTCATCGTGCTCTGGGGTCAAAAAGGGAATAAATCATATAGTAATGTATAAAGTATATTATAATGGTTGTGTGGCGTTCTAAACTAGATTTTATGAATTGTAAATGATTTTTCGTCTAATCTAAAACAGCTGGGATATAAAATAGTTATCCCACTGGGACTTGGTGTGTCAGTGTTAGATCACCCTCTGGCCTCCGGCCATCGGGGTGATCTTACACTGACACACCGCGTCTGAGTGGGATAACTATTAATGGACAGACAGTATTTCAATGTCCATTGTAATATTTAAATATTAGGTGGCATTTATAATTAACTTATAAAACTAGACCAAAGAACTTAAAATACTAACTAATCATTTTTATCAAAAGTTCCTCTCTAGACCCTCAAATTGATTACAAGCATTAGTAGCAATTAATATGAAATATGTTCACTATAATTTGCTGACCATAATACATCCCAGAATAAAGAATTCAATCAATATTAAATAAAGTAATTCCATTTAAAGCATGCTATAAACTGTACTATATGATTCAGACTCTATCAACACGGTAAATCACTAAAAATGTGGAATAAATATTTCTGTAGGAGTGTAACTGAATCAACTGGCCTGACAATATCAATCAATAGAAAAATTCTAAATTCAAACAAAACCACAGCTTTTACACTCATACTTAATCATATAATTGTTGGGTCCATTGGTTTCTACAGGTGGGAAGAGAAATCATCTGTAAGTCAGGGGATACTCTAGTGTTACACTCATACTTAATCATATAATTGCTGGGTCCATTGGTTTCTACAGGTGGGAAGAGAGATCATTTGTAACATCTGTAAGTCAGGCGATAATCTAGTTCTTGACATCATCTGCATATCATGTGTAACGCTGGTCTTTGAAGTTATAATAGTGGGAGGGGGAGGATTAATAAACTTTTTACGGGAACTAAAACATCATGATTCCCTGGATCTCAGGGATCCCTACACCAAAAGATTAAGTTTCTCAGGGATTCCCTACACCAAAAGATTAAGGTTCTCAGGGATTCCCTACACCAAAAGATTAAGGTTCTCAGGGATTCCCTACACCAAAAGATTAAGGTTCTCAGGGATTCCCTACACCAAAAGATTAAGGTTCTCAGGGATTCCCTACACCAAAAGATTAAGGTTCTCAGGGATTCCCTACACCAAAAGATTAAGGTTCTCAGGGATTCCCTACACCAAAAGATTAAGGTTCTCAAGGATTCCCTACACAAAAAGATTAAGGTTCTCAAGGATTCCCTACATCAAAAGATTAAGGTTCTCAAGGATTCCCTACACCAAAAGATTAAGGTTCTCAAGGATTCCCTACACCAAAAGATTAAGGTTTTCAAAGATTCCCTGCAGCAAAAGATTAAGGTTCTCAGGGATTCCCTACACCAAAAGATTAAGCAAACCCTTAATCTTGCGCTTCCTTGTGTTCAGGATATTTATAAAAGTTTCCAGGTACTAAATCCTTTAGTCCCAAAAAATCTCAATGAGGCCAGATAATGGACTCAATAAGGATCTTTTGGGAGTTTAGTTTATCAAATATGTATCACTGTGTCTGCATATAATATATGAATCATGTGATTCTCTGATCCCTGGGATCGTTCAGGTGAGAGGTTAAGTCACTGGTCTTCCTAGAAAATATCATACCTTTCTTCTTAGAATATATCATGAAAGCCATTTTTACCAGAGGGAGTTAACTTTTATATTTGGAACAATTACAAATAGATTTTACAGAAGACCTAAATATCTATCTCACAGTTTGGTATTCATTTTCATATAAAAATAAATATCTTATGTTTTGCTAAAAATATGACAATGAAACCGAAAAAGACTTCTAATTCACACTTACACAAATAAATATCTAATTATAGGCTCTAACAATGAAACAAAAATAGTTTGTAGGTCCCAAACAGCTTCTAATTTGGTCTTTACGCCTTCATGTAAATGCATAATTAAGGAGATCTATCATTACAAGTGTTAAAGATATAACTAAAAATATATAGTTCTGCTTTTAGCTCATACAAAGACCAAAACAAAACAACTCCTAAATTGGAAGTCACACTTCTATAAATAAATGTCTTAATTTCACTTGTCTTGCTAACACTCTTGACTATGTGTCGATCACAAATAAACTAATACCATTATCACAGCCTAACCTGTTCCTATGCCCTAAAGAAAGCTCAGAAATCAATTGTTAATTCGGTAGTAAACATGTCAAAATTATGATTAAATATGTTATAAACGGACAATATAATGTCTTGATATTTTATTAAGTATCCTACTCTAGATCTTATTAACCTCTAGTGTATCTACCTCCCGATCTCTACCACCATCTCTACGACTTCTGCCGTATGTTGGAATACTGGATTTATCGGAAATCAATGACAAAAGCATTCATTTTCTTACTCCAAGTAAAACAAAGGAATTAGGCTCTATGATCTACACCATTTTTGTCGTATTATGTGTTACTATTTATAGATTTGCTGTTGCAGCTTGTCATTTGTTTAACATGTTGGTCAGTTCAATAATTGAATATGGAATGACAATAAATTGGTAACACAGATTAAACAACTCTTTATATCAAAGCTGTATTAACATTTGATTGCTGGTAAATAATCAACTTCCATATAAACCCACTTTTGGACAAAAAATGGTGAAACTATTAAAACCAAGTCAATAAAAACAAATATATACAAATATGACAGTAGAAAACCTGGTCTTATTCTATTCTGTTTTTTTCCATCAACACACAATTAACATTGTCCTTTTTTTTACCTAGAATTTAACTTACATTTATACAAAATATCAAGCAACTGAACCCATTTCCCTGGTAAAAAAACATGACATAAATATATTTTCCAACATGAATTCATTGTCTTTCATTGTATGATAGGACTACAACTTTTACCGTTTTAATTTGAAAAAACAAAAAGGATTTCAAATCTACCTTTAGCTATAGGACCCTGCATATTTTTGAAAGGTGTTAAGTATCTTATATTTATGAATCTTGTTTGTATCGAGCATCTAATATGGCTTCAAACTTTAAGATTTAGTCAGGTTTATCACATTATATTGACCACAAGTGTCTTTTCTGCACTAAATGTCCAGAATATATAAAATAATTATCAATAAGTTAAAAGTTCATTTTGACAGGCTTGAAAAATAATTGTTGGATTTTTTATTGCATCTTTACAAAATAATAAACAACAAACAGATACTAGAAGTTCACAATTTACCCACTTATAAGCGAGTAGCTACAAATTTTACCCCCAAACTACACCAGCCAATTTTCCATCAGTAAAAATGGCAAAAAGCATCTGATGTATATAGAAGGGTCATAAGTGTTGGATTTCTGACATGAAATGTAAGCTAATTTATAAGCAGATTAACTTTTACTCAATCATCAAGGTAATGGTCTTAAATAATAAGTATCAGTATCAGGGGTGGATCTAGCCATTTTCAAAATGGGGGTAACCGTTCCAAACTGAGGAGAAAAAGGTAGAGGGGATAAATATAATGAAGGCTATCTTAAAATCACAAAAACACTAATAGAGACCTGATTAAGAAAATGCACATTACAAATACCTAGATTCTCTAACTCCCCTCCTTTCTACAAGCCTCAAGGTGGAAATAATAAGTTTGACAAGACTGTTACATAATTTTGACCACTTACCATTATGTAGAGTATTAACAGTGTGATTGAATGACCTACCATTATGTAGAGTATTAACAGTGTGATTGAATGACTTACCATTATGTAGAGTATTAACAGTGTGATTGAATGACCTACCATTATGTAGAGTATTAACACTGTGATTGAATGACTTACCATTATGTAGAGTATTAACAGTGTGATTGAATGACTTACCATTATGTAGAGTATTAACACTGTGATTGAATGACTTACCATTATGTAAAGTATTAACAGTGTGATTGAATGACTTACCATTATGTATAGTATTAACACTGTGATTGAATGACTTACCATTATGTATAGTATTAACAGTGTGATTGAATGACTTACCATTATGTATAGTATTAACACTGTGATTGAATGACTTACCATTATGTATAGTATTAACACTGTGATTGAATGACTTACCATTATGTAGAGTATTAACACTGTGATTGAATGACTTACCATTATGTAGAGTATTAACACTGTGATTGAATGACCTACCATTATGTAGAGTATTAACACTGTGATTGAATGACTTACCATTATGTATAGTATTAACAGTGTGATTGAATGACTTACCATTATGTATAGTATTAACACTGTGATTGAATGACCTACCATTATGTAGAGTATTAACACTGTGATTGAATGACTTACCAGAGTATTAACACTGTGATTGAATGACCTACCATTATGTAGAGTATTAACACTGTGATTGAATGACTTACCATTATGTATATTATTAACACTGTGATTGAATGACCTACCATTATGTAGAGTATTAACACTGTGATTGAATGACTTACCATTATGTATAGTATTAACAGTGTGATTGAATGACTTACCATTATGTATAGTATTAACACTGTGATTGAATGACTTACCATTATGTATAGTATAAACACTGTGATTGAATGACTTACCATTATGTATAGTATTAACACTGTGATTTGACTTTTTTGACGATGATCTAGAATGAGTGGATACATCAGGTGTACTATCGTCTCCAGCTGCTAACGATTTCTCTATGGCAGGATTGGCGGTTACAGCAACAGCAGGATGTGTGGACGCTGATGTTGACCCTGCAGATAAGAAAATATTTCGATAAAATTTTATATATTGTGTCATATATGCTTTTTCTGACTGAGTTACCAGATAAGGTTTGCCGCCCTTTATGCTGATATTTTAACCCTATCTAATACAAAGGTTAAATATTAAGCATAAATGGCCAACCAGTGGTAAAATCTTTATAAATTCAAACCTCCATGTATTATTTCTTAAACTTTTAACTATTTCAAGAAAATAAGTATTTTGTATATGAATTCAAATATCATCCTAAGCTTGTAAAAAAAGAAGGGTGTAGCAATTAATTTCTATTTCAGGCGTGCATTTTATTTCAGATTAAATTTAGAACATAAATGTCAGGTTCCAAGGTCTTCCCATAAGAAATCATGATAATAGAAGCACAATCTGTCAAATTAATCTTACATAATGTCTATTCTTACTCCCACATCTACTTAATATTTAATGCCTGACATTTATAATATTCTGTCATCATAAAATAGAATTAAAATTAATTAGGTGAGATGGTCCAGAGCGGGGTTGTTGCGTAACCACTACCCTATAAAGTCTGTGCTAAATTATCCGTCAGATTGACACAAACAGACCACAGTGCCAACATTGCTAGACATCAAGATCCTGAAGGCTATAATAATCGGGTGATAATATCAATATATTAAAAAAAAATTGTTTTCCTAATATTCATATTTCATAAGTAGTTATAGTTTTTGAAGTATTTTAATCCCCTGGCACTCAAAAGAATAGCCCACAAAGTTTTCATACTTCCTACACGTCAACATTTTGAGTAAAAATGTGAAAATATGATATATTTTTTTAAATCAAAAGACGTATTAGTTTGGTTGCTGTCTACATTTCCCCGAATTCATCTTATTTCAGTATTTCAAATTATTGAACAAAAACACTTTAAACTCCATCTGGTGAACCAACGCCTGTGTGAATCATTTCTTTAGAGTCCCTGAACACTTTAAAAAGAAAATACATGTATTGTTGAAAAATAAGTATTCAAATTTATGATATTTTCAACTTGATTTAGTTTGAAATATACAAAAAGTGTTGCATTGTTATTACCTCGTGTTTTCCAGATTGTGGTAAAAGACATTGGTCTAATGGTCAAACCATTTAACTTATACAATTGTTGATCTAACAAAATGTGATGTCTGATAAAATTGTGGGAATTTTGAGTTATATCAAATGGAATGTCCAGTGACATTATTTTTCTACCAGTAGTTTTAAAATTCTCCCTTCGAGTATTCAGCATGTTTGATAACTATGATTTTTTAGTTAACACATTAGTACAATATATCATAAAGGCATGTATTATTAAGGTTTAAACTGAAGGCATTTAAACGTCCTATTTTTTAGCTTTTCTGTTGATATGGTCTTAGATTTTTTATTTGAACCCATTTTAGTACATCAATAGTTCAATAGTATTTATAGGGTTATCTTAGCTCCTGTTTACCTATGAGAATTGAGATCAATTACATAATTTACAGTTTAAAAAAAAGTCATAGTTTCAATCTTTTCTGTTTAAAAGATATTTCACGATTTCTTACTTTACACTATTTTTGTACATCAATAATTCAATAGAATTCGGATTACCTCAGTTGAAATTGTGTGTATTTTGCAGCAATTTGAAAGCAGACAGGAATTCATTTTGTCAACAACACATCATACCTACTTAGTAGGTACCTACCAATTTGAATCAGAATTAGTCCTAACATTAAAGTAAGTTTCAACATACACATAATGTATTAACACTCATCCTTTTAGATGATTTGACCAGACAGAAATGACTGTCTGTGTTTTAAAGCATCTTTAACATCTACACACAATACAACACATATCTACAGAGATACCTTGGCCAATGAAAAATGTCATGCAACTTGAAAACAAAGAAGGCATGCATTTTACATTCCTGTTTTTGAAGAGACAGTTAGATAGATAGACAGATTGGTACTATTCATATATATGAATGAAAGGAGACATGATTGATTGATATAAGATTGTTGGGTGTTAAACACCCCTTTCAGTACTATTGACAATTTTGGGGTAGTCAATTTAATGGTGGAGAAAGTCTGATTGCTCTAAACCATTTTCTACTTAAGGAAATGCCTGTACCAAGTCAGGTAAATGACAGATGTTACCCATTCTTTTGATGTGTTTGAGCTTTTGATTTTGCCATTTAATTATGGGCTTTAATTTTGAATTTTCCCTCGAGTTTGTTATTTGTGTTATTTTACTTTTCAGCAAAAAAAAAACTGTCAATTAAGATTAAAGTTGAAAATACTTGCCATAGGTGAGATTGAAACTGCAACAACCCTAGTGTTAAAAAGTAAGATACAATGTGGAACTACTAAGACCACTAGAACTCCAAGGACTTTAGGGAGTCGAGGATATATGCCAATGAAACAGCAACCAAACAATACAAATAACCAAAAGACATCTAGAAGTCAGCATTAAATCCTCAATAGGCTAGCTGATAGTTGTCCACACAATTTACCATAGAAGTCAGCATTAAATCCTCAATAGCTGATAGTTGTCCACACAATTTACCAATCTCTAAATCACCATAACAAATAACATGCATATTGTCCCATACTGTATTACCAGAAATTATTGCCTGCATTTATTATAGCGATTTTTCAAAATTGGACAAGAATGCGAGTTCAATTATTGCAATTTAAGAAAAATTTACATAAAGACCTGGTTTAGTTATCAAAATGCAAGTTCTTATTATTGTGATACTCAACAAGTCACATTATTCGTATATTAAAATGAAAACCTCAAAATAAATTATGACAAGAATTTTCAGTGCTTTAAAAAGCCCTTAAAATTTGAGGACAGACCGCAGTAAATGTCCTGCATATAAGAAACATTTAAGAACATTTACAAAACAAAACACACAGTTAACCAGCAAAACCTTGACTATACTTATACTGGGTATATAGAACCCCTTAAAGGCCTCAAATATGAGGGTGTACTAAAAAAAAAAATGTGTAACCATATATTATATGAAAACTAATCTTATCTTAACCTTGATTTTTATTGACGTAAAAATATATTATAATAAACTAATATTTAATCTAGATAAATAAAACCAAACCAGGAAAAGGAAAGCTTTATCTAACTACTGCAGATTGTAATTTTATCTCCCATGTCACCCAAGAAACATGAATGTACTTTGAACCCTTAAGTTGTGTTTATTTTTATGACAATGATTTTTTTTCTATGATACTGACACTGGAGAATAAAAACTAATGACAATATCAACATAAAATAATTAGAAAAAATAATAAGAGTGGACACAAAACAATGTTAAGCCTGCTGATACCAATTACTTTTAATGACAATCAATTCTCAGGTGAAGATTCCATGAAACTAGTCATGCTCAGGTGCAAATGCTCAGGTACATGTATTGAATTGCCATACCAAGAACATATCACGTTTTATTTCTGAGAAGTAATCTAAAAACTTAAAATAGACCCATGAAAAACAAGTTGATGTCAAGGTAATTGTTAAGACAGATAAATTGTGGATTCATTATTACTAAAGGGGTACTTAATCAGGGAAAGATCCAGCCATTTGAAAAAGGGGGGTTCCCAACCCAGAGTAAAGGGGGGTTCCAACTAAATGCTCCTATTCAAATGCATTGATCGGCCAAAAAAAAGGGGGGTTCCAACCCCAGACCCCACCCCCTGGATCCACCAATGTTATTTTTGTGTATTATGAAGGTATAGGTGCAAAAGCATGAATTTCAGTGCTAAAAAAAACAAATTTCCTAAAGACTTGCAAAAAGAATTAAGTACCCACAAAAATAGATTTTTTTCCTCATGACTACAAATGAAAATAAACATACAGGTAAAATCCTGAAAACAACTCCTCAACAAAATATTGTGGGTCTGCCATGTATAGCTACTGCAGACTGAATCCAGGAAATTATTCTGATCACTGGGGCTTTAAAATGATAGTAAGGCCATATAACATAGGTAATTCAAATGTAGAACTATTGATGATTGATGTTTAACACCACTTTTAGCACTAGTGGAGTAAGTGTGCCAAGAGAGAACCAGCCACCTTTGATAGAAAAACTGACAATCCTAGTCAATTAAAATCAGAGTCAAAATCAACTGTAAAATGCCAGATTTGAATTTACAACATCTGTGTTGACAGGCAAAGGATACAGTAGTTAAATTACTTAGACCACTCAGCCACCTAGGCCCATTTGAGCCAGCTCAGTTACCAAAAACTATATCATTCAAAGTAACCCAGGTGGCTGAGAGTACTCATATTGTACTGAAAACAACCTGAGTACTAAAGCAGAAAAATAAGATCATGGCCATATGTCATAAGTCAGATGAACACAAAGTCCCACACAAACAATCAACTGTTATTCACATGCCAAATACTGTTAATTATTGAGAGGTTTTCATTAATGCAAATAATAGGACATGGTGAGTATCCCAATAATAAATTTGATTCTGAACTCCATAATCGATGCATGTATTTGTATTCAATTTTTTCTTATAAAATGACAGTAATCAATCTCTTTTTTGTCCATTCTTAAAAAATTGCAATAAAGTCCATGAAATTCCTGAATTTATGGTAGTGTTGACTTATCATGTATAGCTGTTGAGGAACAGACCTAATCCTGAAAACTTAACCTGACCACTGAAGCATGAAAATTAGGTCAGGTGACAATGACAGTATAACAAGAACAACAACTATATCAGTTTTTGTAAACTTATGTGAAACTTGGAATAAGATATTGAGGTATTTTGGAAGCTTTAAACAGCACTGCAATTTCCAAAGTAATATTAAATGTAAGATACTACAAAAAGAAACCAGAGCCATAAAACAGATCGGAAAAATATTAGAATTGAGAACAGAAACAAGACATGCATATAACAGCAAGATTTACATTTAAATTTGTAAAAAAACAAAAGAATAGATTCCATTCTGCACTGACATATAACTGATACAACAAAACACATGCAGCCATCAAAGGGGTACCTGCTCGACTACGTTTCCCAGACTCCCCGCTGTCATGACGACTATGACCTTTCTCACCATGGAGACCTAGTCCTTGGAGTTTTTCTGTCAAACCATGAATTTTTTCTACAAAGCCTTGGTGTTTTTCGCCTTTGTCAATATGTATATCTGCACCAAGGTGCGTTATGGGAGCACAGACTGTCTGTGTTGCCGTGACAGCAGCCACATCTCTGACATGGTGATAATCCTTACCAGTTGTTGTTGGTGGTCCAATCGGCTTTTTCATTAATGATAAAAACAAATGTTTACATAATTCCTCTGGTATCTCTGCCTCCATATAGCTGTCCATAAACTTTCTAAATCCATCATATACCATGGGCTGAAAATACATGAAAATAAATTGTATTCTTTATAAAACTATGTTGGGGGTTGGTTTCTGGATTTCCAGGTCAAATCCAAGCTTCCTCTGGTTGATGGGGATTAAACAACATGTTCTATACATTCAAGCACTTTTACATTGGACTTTTTTACAGGGTAAAACCATTGACTTTTCTTACATTTATCAATAACTACATACTTCCAGTGGATAAAAGAAAATACTTTAAGGAAAATTTATCTAAAAATTAGAATTTTCAAAATGTTAAGGTTTTATCCAAAAAAAACTTTTACAAAAGGTGTTGAAATTGAAACAAGAACTGCTTTCCCTCCTGAGGACATCAGTTCACCCTGGTATGAAGGTATTTGTGTTTTTTAATCTGTAGGAGTCTTTGTTTGTGTTTTGTTTGTTTTCCTGTTATTCTGGGGGAGGGTGGTGGGAGGGGATATGTTGTTGTTTAACTTTTATTCAACTTATGTTTTTTTATTGTTCCCCTTGAGTAACATCTCCCTCTTTTTTTTGGCAAACAACAAAGAAAGCTTAAGAACAAAAATTAAGAAAAGAATGTTTTAATTAAGTTTTCTCATTTGTGTGAACCATATATATAATATTCCTCAAATTATCAAAAAAATATCATAATAACCTATATAGATAAGAGCTATAGTTACACAGCTAATAAAGCTGCTTTATTAGATATGAAGCAATAATATATGGTCAATGCCTCTTTATATGGCATGGTTATGATAAAACAAATCTAGAATATCATATACTGCTGTTCCTTTGATTTTTTCAAGTTCAAGAGTCAGTTTACAATAGTATATTTGACAGACAAAAAAGATATTGCCATATATTCAATCATATCTTTATTTTGTGACTCAGATAGAACTACACAAGAAAATAAGCTTTGAAGAATATAATATTTGTTTTACAAATTAATAACTGGTTTACAATATGTTTGTTTTATATCAGCATAAAAATAATAATTGTTAATAAATATTTATTATATCATTGTAATGTATAGTATAGGGTCAGAAAAATCATACTTTAAATATTGATTAAGTTATTTTACTTCTTAATAAATAAAGGATATTAAATATGATACTGTATTTGATACTTGATTAATATAGATAAATAGTTTATATTTAGGACAACAAAATTTAATAGAAGATTTATGATTTAAAATTTAACTGATTCTTAAGTTGTATATATATATGTGAATAATAGATGATAGATGTACGTCAATTGGTTTGTTTATAGTATTGATATGGTATTTGTCATGTATTAGATTATATTTTTATAAACTAATGTCACTGAATGACAAACAAAGGCATCAATAGCAAGTCATTATACAGATTTATTTTTTTAGTAAATAAAATCTCAGCAATTCTTGAAACAGAGTTGTTTATCTCAAAAACTGTACAATATTTAGGAGTTTGTGAAAAATGCTCTATTTTCTCTCATATGTGCTATGTATCCTTTTGGAAAGTACTGGTCACATTTTGTAACAGATGGATGAACAAATGGACAGAAGGACGAACCAACGAACAGACCAAGGAAGGGACGCACAGACCAGAAAACATGATGTCACTTTACCATCATAGAAGATATAAACAAAAACAAAATAGCAAAAACAAATGTCTAAACACTGTCAAGGTCTCAAGTGTCACAAGTCTCAGAAATAAGTAGAATATAAACTTTTTTTTTGTTTCATTG
Source organism: Mytilus edulis (assembly GCF_963676685.1). Taxonomy (NCBI): domain Eukaryota; kingdom Metazoa; phylum Mollusca; class Bivalvia; order Mytilida; family Mytilidae; genus Mytilus; species Mytilus edulis. Next base: position 6,502,424 of record NC_092345.1, read on the forward strand.
GCACTCATACCACAATTTTCATAAAAATTCTAGCACAAAAGATGTTTCTCAAAAAACATTAACATAATGGTTTTGGCCTTATATTATTTGCTGATAATTATAAATTAATGATTATATCGTTAATGATCCATTCAGTCTGTTGAGTAGTATATTGTTTGATTTAAAAACTTATTGACTCAGTTTCAATTATATATTTTGTATCGCATAATACAAGTTTTTATGAACTAAAGTTAATATCAGTTAATGGCCTCAAGTCAATATCAATCTCCCTAAAAACTAACGCTGACCTCTACCAAATATTCTATATGTAAAATGTTTAGCAAGATGTATATAAATAGGCTCTAGGAATCAAGCTTTCAGGACAAGAAACATTATCATTTATTATCAGCTGTGGCACATAAGGCTTTCACATTATCACTGTAAAAATGATTTTCTTTTCTTTAATTCAGAAAAGAATATCAGTCCAAAATGTTTCTTGTCCTGTTTTCTGTATATCCCCTGACAACATTTATCTGTTCAATTTAATTAAACTAGATCCTAGCTGGGTTCTGTATATTTTTATACAAATACTACTTGATTTCACATTATTTCACCAATACAAAAACACAAAAGTATACAAAATAAAATAAACATTTGTAACTGCTAGTAGTCCTTTGTTAATTTACGTATTATTGTCATTTTGTTTAGTTTCTTTTGTTACCTATTCTGGCATCGGACTCAGTCTTTTCTTAAACTGAGTTTTACTGTGTGTATTGTTGTATGTTTGTTTTTCTACATTGGCTAGATGTGTAGGGGAGGGTTGAGATCTCAAAAACATGTTTAACCTCGCCACATTTTTGCGCCAGTCCCAAGTCAGGAACCTCTGTCCTTTGTTAGCCTTGTTTGATTTTTAATTTTAGTTTCTTGTGTATAATTTCCAAGTTTAGTATGACGTCCATTATCACTAGTATACATATTTGTTTAAGGGTTAGCTGAAGGACTCCTACGAATGCAGGAGTTTCTCGCTGCACTCCTCAGGCAAAGTTGACCTTTAATAGATTTTAGTTGTTATTTTTAGGTCCTATTTGGACATATCAACTGTTTTAGTTAACATAAAACCTTTGCTTTCAAAAATTCAGCTTTAAGCATTCAATAAGCAGGTAAATCCAGAAGAGTTCTGGATGCATGGAATTTATGTTTTTAATAGGTTTTTTTTTTTTTATGTTGTTGGAATGCTTTGTCACTGAATTTGCCTTTAAACCACCTTATAAAATTAGTAAGATAAGTGAGAAAAACATATTTTAGTATATTTTGAGACATTATAACATCAAAACAGATACCATTAATGGTGATAAAATAATTAACTAACAAAGATACCTACCTCGTCACAGGAGATGTGTAAATCCTCCAGAACATCTTTTAACTTCTTAGATGAATCTGTAATATAAAAATTCATTATAATATACAACATCAAAGATTTTTATTTATGTTCAATTATTTTCATGGATGCCAATTTTCATAAATTGACACTGAATTATATATGAGATTAATGTACTCCTTTGAACACTAATTTGGTGACCATTTTATTTCCAAGAGTTGAAAAATATCAAGAACATATAATGTAAACATTTTATCTTCGGCTTATACAAATACATACAGAAATTTGGAAATTGTGAAAAATAAATCACAGCGACGTAGGCAAGAGAGTACAAAGCCAATCATACAGTATCAGTGAAAGTATGTTGGTTTACAGAACAGAAAACATGTTGGTTTATCCACAGTAGGCAACTTAAAGAATGTTTGAATTACAGTTAATGAACTTATAATTATTTCTGTGTTTTAACCCTTGTTTGAAACACCTTTAATCAGCACTGCACAAGTCCCACAGTTGAGAAAGGTAATAATTTATAAATATTTTAGATGGATATTTACACCTCAAAATGATAGGAAAGACTGAAATAAGTGGTTTTTTTTCACAGTAATTGGACAATTTCACTTAAGCAGGAAAAAGTAACATTGGCCATTGAACCATGAGAATCAGGTCAACTGACACCAGTTAAATAGGCATTTAGGTATCAGAAGCCTGTAGTCTATCATAGTTGTTTTTTTCATAAATTGTTTTGTTATAATAATAAATAAGTAACTAGTTTTCTCAATTGAATTGTTTCACATATTCATGTTTAGGTCTTTTAAAGAATGGGTTTTCTTACTTGTTGAAGGCCATACATTTGCCTATAATTGCTTACATCCACTTCATTTGAACTTTGATGGAAAGTTGTCTCATACCATGTCTCTTTATTTTGATGTATGTACATCTTACACTGATTCTATTTACAAGATAAGGCTAAATTATAACTTATAGTAATTGATTTAAGCAAGAAAGCTTTTAACTTTATTCATTGCTCCCAAAGAGGTCAAGGTCATTTTATGCTTTTATACTTACAAGATATATATTCCTGGAGTTGATGGAACTCGGTAGGACTTAACTTTTGCCACTGAAATGTCATTCTCTCATCATTTTACTGTACAAACAAACCTGAAAACAAATAAAATTATATCAATGGTTATCACATATGAACAATTCTAAACATACTGAAAAATCTTCAATAAATTTTCGACAAAACTAATTGTTTCCATGCAAATGTTTTCCCTCGGACTATTGGTGTACATACATTGTACTCTATTCTTCTATTAGAAAAAATGTTGGTAACAAAACGTATGTTGTCCAAAATCGGGATAGCTTTTAGTATTTACTTATGGTTGAGTTGTTTCTCACTGGCGTATACTTATCTCCATGCACAAAGTTCCCATCTGATCATTTACAATTCAATTGTTTTAGGTTTTTTTCCATTTAATTGTTTAACAATAAACCTATTATGTTTCTGATTACATAGTAAATTACTGAATGAGATTTGTAATATGAGACTGTCAAGTACTTTCTCTATGGGTTTACAGGTGAAAATTGAATCCAGTCTTTACAAGGCAAGAAATGTAGGAAGTTTTGTGGTATTGTTTTGTAGGGTGATCTTGAGATACAATTCAGTGTTTGTCTTTCCTGGCTTGCAGAATCAACTCAAGATGACTCAAAGCAAAACAGGTATTTGGGTATCAGTATCTTGGACATTGTTTATTTCAGACAATTTTAGTCTTAATGACATTGTATACTTCTAAATACATTAAATTGATTGACTGCTGTTTGTTTTATGCTGCAACTGTCCGAAGTAAGAAACCTGCTGTTCAGTGGTTGTCGTTTATTGATGTGGTTCAAAGTGTTTCTTGTTTGGCGTTATTTTAATAAATAAGACCATTGGGTTTGATGTTTGAATTGTTTTACACTAATCATTGTGGGGCCATTTATAGCTTGCTGTTTGGTGTGAGTCAAGGCTTCATGTTGAAGGCCTTACTATGACCTATAATTATTTACTGTTTACACATCGTGACTTGGATGTTGAGTTGTCTCATTGGTACTCATACCACTTTTTTTTCTACATCATGCAAATTAAATTAGGATATTGAATCATTATACAGCACACCATATAAATATGACTGAAATGAGATGTTGGGTATAAATCATCAGACAGCAACCTAGGTACTGTACACAAAAATCATAACAAATCTTTAAGTCATTGTACATACTTCCACAATAAACAAGTTGCTGCACCATATATATATCATGATTTAAATAATCCCAAATGTCAAAACTTGTACTGCTAACAACACTAATTACCTATAAATGACATGTTTATTACCCTAATTAAAATTGATAAGTTGATATGCTTCTATATACATATGTGTATAATACCAGAAATCCATCCTCCATGAAGACCCTCATAACATGGGGAAAGTTAAATTTTAAAGTTTGAAACAACATTAAGTAGTTTTGGCAGGTGTGAGATCCTCCTCCCCCTCATAAGAACTTGGAACATTGCCAAAATCCAATCTGTTTCTAATATGCACTGCTTTGATGCCTTAATGTCGAACAGGAGTTTTATTGACAATGTAATGCTTTAACTTTAAACAGAGGAGCTCTATGAAAACACAGGTTAAATTAAGTGAAAAAACAAAAGTCATAAGTTTGTAATCATACAGAAATCTGTAGAAAAAACATTTCTGACTTCACTTAGCACATGACTGAAGATAACATGTAGATATAAAACTTGCCAGATTTACATTAGATATTGTATTTTACAAGGAGATTGTTACTAGTAGTAATTTTCTCTTTTGAACTGTTTAATATTGTGTTGTCCTTTCTATACTATCTTAGATTTCTATTAAGTATGTGGTGTCAGCTCATTGTTGAAGGCTGTACATACAGTGACCTTTAAATGTATTGTATTTATCCTTGTCTATTGGTCTTATGTGGATAGTTGTCACATTGATATTCCACTTATAAATCTCCTTATTTTTAACCCAAAAAGTAGATAATTCTAGAGAAATCAGCCCAAGCCAATCAGGGTAAAAATTACAAATCATGAAGATTTGGTATGAATGCCATTGAAACAACTTTCTACCAGAGGCCAAATGATGTAGATGATAACAACAATAAGTCATTGTACAGCATTCAACAATGAGCAAAACCCACAACGAAAAATAAACTATAAAAGGCCACAAAGCCTAAAAATAGCCATCCTTACCTGAATCATACAGCACTATATAAATCAAACTGGTTTATAAAGACATGATTTATCAGCCTGATACTTAGAAGTAATGATTAAAGCAAGGTTATTGAAGTTCATCATAGGTTACCTTAAACCTATTACCATCATCACAAGAAATGAAAATAATCCATTAGTATATGTACAGCATGGCTTGGGTTACAATTGATACTGTAATACTATCAATAATCTTCATTAAATGTCTTATGCATCAATGATTACACGATATTTCCAATGATCATCTAATATTCCACTTTTTGATTGGTTACATCAAAATTACATCATGTTTTCATGGTTGACTGAGTGTGTATTGCTCCTTTCTGCATGAATGATTACAGTTTATTGATCCAGTACAAGGGGTCAACATAATGAAGTTCTGCCTGAGCTTATCAAAAACAAGATTTGAGAATAGCAACAAATATTGATTCTTAACAGAGAAATCTTGGTCAAACAGCATTCATCTCAAACATTTTATGTACTGTCATTTCCTCATTTGCAAGCAAACTTTTTGACATCTTGAATTGCTAATGGTTTATCCCTTTGTCCTAAAATTAAATAGTTCTGTGGCTGCATTTTGATTGGCTTGGAACCAAAATGTGTTACAAAATGTAATATTTGCATATACAAATGTATATATATAGAGAGATTATGCCAGAGCTTCACACGATTCTGACATTTCCTGTACTTGTGCGGGTCATACATTTTAAATGTCATCATTACGAAGCAGGTTTCACATTTGATACCAATACTTGTAAGTACAAAAGTGTTATAAATCTGATAATACACTCATGTCCATGTTATATATTATTACAACAATTGAAAATGTAAAGTGCTTTCAACACTACCGGGTATATCAAAGGCATTTAAAAAAACATGCAATTTTTGTTTACACAACAAAAGCACATGGCAAAATTGGCAAGAAAAGTAGTAACAGTAAAGGAAATCTGGGGCGTAGCTCCATATACGCTGTCACGCCATGGCGTGCACATCGTGGGGTCTAAAAAAGTTATTTACGCCGGAAAATAAAATAAAAATACAAACGAGTAATAACGAAATATAAAATTTAACTTAACCAAGCAAATTAGAAAACGATACAGTATAACTATTTTAATAACGTCACAATTATATTTCAATATGTAAAATCAACTCTGACCGAAATCGTTTTTAATTTATTTGCGTGAATTTTCCGGTACTCAACGTAAAAAGCATAAAAAGCAACATAAACATGAGCAGTTCAAAGCGTGACAAGCCTAAATGGCAAACTTTAGAGGATTTTTTCACTAAAAATCCTACTAACAGTACCAATAGTGATAGTCATGCAGAAACACAACCAGCAACAAATCAGGACAATATAGACTCTGAAACGTCACAAATTGACGATGTCAGAACTTAGCTTTAGCGCCACATCAGTGTCAATGTCAAAGACAGTACAAAAAAATCTGGGACCATCTTATCCAGATATTTCTTTGTTGAAAGATTCGACATCCTTAGGAAAAGATGTAAAATTACAACTTTTGACCGACAAATGGAAAGATGTCCACACCTTCAAATTTCCGACAAGGTATATTAACTCTATTTCAATAAAAAAAATATATAATGCGCTTCGTGGAACTAACAGGGCTGCAGGGGTTGTAAACCCACGTCTTTGTTTGGATATAAGGGTTGTAAATTTCGTACATAATTTTGGCAAAACATAACCAATTGACTTTTGTTCCATTTTTATCTCGCAACATTGGATCCGACCCTGAACAATTTAATGAATTACAGTAACCTTTATACAAGTTTGACTGTCCCTTTGGTATCTTTCGCCCCTCTTTTATACGTAAATTACGATAACGGTAATCATGGTAATCTGAATTCCCTCTTTAAATTATTGTGATATTTTGAAAGGCTACTTCATATTGTTCTGTTTTGACACCTTCCTGTCGGAATAAGGCGTAAACCCATTCAAGACTTCAAGAGAGAGGTTGAACGCTGGCGAGCTCGCTGTCGAATCCTACCTAGTGATAAAGTGCCGACAACACTGTGTCAAACGCTTGATATCGTTAATCCCGCATTGTATCCGTCTATTGATACAATTAATACTGTGTGTTCTAACAATGTCCGTTTGCTAGTGCTACAGCTGAAAGGTCGTCTAGCGTACTAAAAGGTTTGAAAACGTACATCCGTTCCACAATGAGAAATGACAGATTGTCAGCTTTGGGTTTAATGCACATCCACCGTGATTTTCAGGTAAACTTAGACAAGGCCATGAACGTTTTTGTTGCAGCTAAAAAACAAAGGGCAGATTTTTGATGTTTCTCAATAAAAAATTATTAAATACAGTCTTAATAATTTGCTATTCAAACCAATTTTAGGCCTTCAGAACGCACCATTTTGCGTCTAGCCAAAAAAACCTTGGGGGGGGGGGGGGGGGGCAATCCCCCCCAACCCCCCCCCACTGGTTGGCGTGCACTTCAAAAGGACCCAGCTACGCCCCAGGAAATAGAAGTTCCTAGGGGAGAAATTAAATGAAAGATTTATTTATTGAGTTTATTTGAGTTTATTTTGATTCATGGTTAGTCAATTTGTTGATCCTAAAATAATTCCTGAATTTGACCAGGTCCTTACTGTGAAGTTCTTGAATTGAGTGTGAAAGATACTTCTCTGTCTTCTTTCAACCAGTTTCTTCCCCGAGTTTATTTGTTCAAAGTTTTCTTTGAGAAAGTTTTTGATGGAAAACTATGATAGTGATTGTGAATGCAAGATAATTTGCAATGTAATATAAAATGATACAGGCACAGAATAAGATCCCCAAACAATGTAATATAAAATGATACAGGCACAGAATAAGATCCCCAAACAATGTAATATAAAATGATACAGGCACAGAATAAGATCCCCAAACAATGTAATATAAAATGATACAGGCACAGAATAAGATCCCCCAAAAACATTGACAACTTTTTAAACATAGATGAAAACCTTACCCAATAAAACACTCAAAATCAAAGGAGCACAAAAAACATATTTTATCAAATTTAATCCATCATAAAATGTTGCAATCTTTCGATATCTTTTGCTATACCTTACCTTGAATTTCTAATCCTAATATTCCTCTAAAACGACAGCGAATTTCATTTACTTTTTGACACCACTGTTTTGTTTTGGTTGTATTTCTTCAGCTATAATATTTCTGTTTTAATCTGTCACTACTATTAGCTACATTTGTTCTTGGTTCTCACTTAGCAGAAGGGACAATCATGTTTATAATATCCTGAAAACAGAAGAATATTGAACATTTAGCACTATACATAAAAATATGAATGCACAAGATTTTATCTTTATAAGTTCAAACTGCAATCATAAACTTGTCTGCCCTAAAATTAAGAAAGAGGAGACTGTGAAGTTGTTGATGGGAAATTTGCAGAAGTAGAATTGACATAAAAATGGGCATAATCTACTTAAATAAAAGAGATTGCTTATGTCGTTGCATGGAATAATGAAACTAGCATACTAATTTTTTAAATTTTAGTTCAGTTGTATGTTTTGGAGTTAAGTCTGATGTCCATTTTCACTGAATTAGTCCACATTTTGTTTAGCCTTTCGGGGCCAACTGAAGCACGCCTCTTGAAGCAGGTTTTCTCCCTGTGTTGAAGACCTAATGGTAGCCTTCAGCTGTTTTCTGCCCTTTGGTCAATTTGTTGTCTCTTTGACAAATTCCCCATTTCCATTCTTAATTTCATGACTTACAATGATAGAAAAGGGACAAAACAAAAAAAACAAAAAGATCAAAGCACTTCATTCACAGTTAAATCTACAACATTAAATTTTTTTAAATGATTATTTTCAACAACAAAAGTTTGAAAACCCCTCTTTACATGTATTACAGGTACTGATGTCCTCTCACCAGTAGCCAGTTAATTTTGTATGTAAACAAGGATTAGCTAAATCTATACTTGTATTTAACACAGCTTTACGCCTACAACAAAAATATTTATATTTCACTTCATTCATCATAAAAAAATCAAGGGCATACTTAAAATCTCATGTTACATACATATTTGGTAGATAAAACTTATTGTATTAGGTAAGACTCAAATCAAATACATGTAACAAATGTACAGGGAAATAAAATGGTAATAAAAAAAAACTAAGGAAGTTCAATTGACATTTATCAACAGTCTTTACATGATATTTGTTTTTTTAAAGATCAATGCGGTTTAATATACAACAATAAATTTCAAATTAATTGTGTGTAACAGATGCAAAATAAAGTTAGTAAGCCAGTACAGATATGTCAACCAAATTTCTGATGTCCCCCTTAACAGGTTTATGTTTGTTTGTCACATGAAATATGTGATGCACTTTTCTTAGATCAGAGCTTCACCAATGTTGGTATCAAGCTTCTAGTATGCTAGCTTCACTCTGTGATGAATTTTATGGCTCATCAACTTCCTGTTGACGGAATACTTACATTATCTTACACCAAATGTCGCCACAACATTAACTTTAAAAGAATAAAATTTCTAACATTGTACAAATCACAAAATATTGTTTAAAATGCAAAAGCAACACGACGGGTGCCACATGTGGAGCAGGATCTGCTTACCCTTCCGGAGCACATGAGATTACCCCTAGTTTTTTGGTGGGGTTCGTGTTGTTTATTCTTTAGTTTTCTATGTTGTGTCATGTGTGCTGTTGCTTGTTTGTCGTTTTCATTTTTACCCATGGCGTTGTCAGTTTCTTTTAGATTTATGAGTTTGACTGTCCCTTTGGTATCTTTCGTCCCTCTTTTACAACAGATTTCTATAGTTTTTGTGTTCTGTTGTTGCACCACTGTCCAAGGTTAGGGGTTAGTTGTCATGTAATTATGTGGTTGTTGTTTGTTGCATTTTATCATTTTGTTTTTTGTACATGAATCAATTCATTGTTTTCTTTTTAGAAATTTTTAACATTGATAATTTCACTGTTTTCATTATAGCTTGCTATGCTTTAGGGGTTTTGCTAATGTGTATCATAGGCAATAATGCCACATCTTCTAATTTTCAAAAATACTGAATGGAAATGAATAAATATTTTCTTACACAATTTACGATTAGTTTGGTTGATTTACAAATCACCCTCTTGTAACTTTGTCCCAAGGACATTTCCTATTTCATATAAATTCATTAAATTACAAGTGGTTGTTAAAACCATTAAGATAGTCTCTTGGATACTTATGAAGTTATTAGGGGGATCTTTACCTGAAAAATATTCATATTAATAATTTAACATATAAATTTGATTTTACCCTATTTAATTCAATCTTGGATAGAAAACTGTGTTTTTTCTTTTTAATTTTTTTACAAGCAATGGTTTTTTTACAAGCATTAAAATGTGTTGCAGTTTTCTTATAGACTGATTGTAAGTCATCTATTATTATGGTTATGAAAATCAAAAGACAATGTTCTTTGTTTTTTTTTCTCTTCATAATCATGGAACATTGTCTGTTTTTTTTGTTTTTTTTGGTTATTAAAAACATATATCATTGAGTTGAATCGTGTATTCCCTAAAAATCATTCTTTCCAAGATAGTCATTAATTCCATAGTCCTTACATTAAATACTGTAAGACCTGAATTCCAGTAAAAATAGTGGACTAATCAAGAGGTCTCTAAAAAGGTCACGTTGACCCTCAAATAAGAATGAGATATGAATAAATCCTGCTTTGAATTTGACCAACAACCTAAATCAACTTTTAAAATGCTTTCTGAAAACATTCTTCAGGAAAACACATCAGGCATCTAATCAGATGCACTATTTCATCTCTGAGGTTAAGTCTACAAGTTTATGTCATAATCCCTTAATGATGTATGTTCACTAAAGAAGCAGCAAATATTTAAGACTTTAGTTTGACTGGAGATCCACAAAAACCTGAGCGCAGAAAATATATAAAAAAAGAAGATGTGGTATGATTGCCAATGAGACAACTCTCCACAAGTGACCAAAATAACACAGAAATTAACAATTATAGGACTAAGGTCACCGTACAGCCTTCAACAATGAGCAAAGCCCATACCCCATAGTCAGCTATAAAAGGCCCCAAAAGGACAATGTAAAAGCACACTACAAGAAGACCATCAAGGTGTTAGCATTATTGTCGTTGTACTACTGGTGCTTAGAGCAATACATCTACTCAAGTACATTAGCAAAAAAATGTATTTGGTAACTGTTGTCAGTTTCATATTTTATTTTTGCTTGGATTTCTGTATTTGTCATATATACCTGAATCAAAGGTATTTTATATGAAAGTCCAAAAATTTTTCATTGCTTATCTTGGCCTTTTTCATCTTTCCTCCTATTCATAGCAAAATTAGAGTAAAAAAAGAATAACGTGTTAAAATCTAATTTATGTCTTCTCTTTATTTAGAGAAGATGTTTAATGATTACCAATGAAACAGGTATTCAACACAAACCAAATGACGTAGATTTAACTTTTTTATATTCATTTTTTTAAATTTTCAACTGCCCTCCTGTGAAATCATAAACATGTGTAAAATTTGATATTCAGTTTTACAAAAACGGGGAATTTGACTTGTCATACATCGAAAATGATTAAAATTGTATAGTTGTCATAATGTAATATATAAATATCACTCCTCTAAAGCAAACATTATCTCTACATTTTTACATATTTTTAGTAAAACACCCCAAAGGTAGTTTTGTCAGTCACAGATGTCAATGATAGAATTAATCAATACTGTTACCATGGAAACCAATATATCTGGAAATAATGGATGTATTTTTCTTATTTTTAGTAGTTAATTATCAAATTTGGATAATGAAATTCATTGGATTAGTTATATTTAGTTGAGATGAGATGTCAATATGGAGAATGATTTTTGTGATGTTACTCTGACAAGCTGGGAATTGTGACGCCACTGATACAAGCTTACATTGTATTAGATAAGGCCACATTATAAAGCATTGTTAACCAAATAATCAACCTAAATATAGCAAATCAAATACTATTTGTGTGTAATGTAGCTAGCTTGGGAAGATGACCTGGCTACATATTTACAGCAATCAAATTCTACTACATGTATATATATATCAATAAATCAGTCAACTCAATACCACTAAAACATCTTGTTATTCAAGACAATTTAAGATGTTTGAATTCCCAGGACATGTTTCTGATTTTTTCATTGTTCCTCTCAATTTGTTTTAATTACTGCAATCATTGGTGTCAATGTTACATTCTTATTCAGTGAGTGTGTGTCATCAAGGGGTTGAGGAGGCATTGTTCTTTCAAGTTTTTTTTTACAGTTTTTCATAGTTATTGACACGTACTAAGCCTCATAAATTTCGTTTATTGTAAAAGTTGTTTTATCATTATAACAAGACTTTAAAAATAATGTTCACAAATTTGACCAAAATTTTCATTTCTTTTTTATTTATAGAAAAGAGAATGGAAATTTGGAATATATAAAAGAGACAAAACCTGACCAAGGAGTAGAAAACATCTCAAGGCGAGTTGACCAATGAGTCTTCAACGCAGAAAGAAAATCCTGCTCATCTAAAACACAACACACATAAACTGTATATGTTGACACAGGGAGATGTCTTGCCTTTTTGTCATTTCGGTAGAACACATAAATTTATAATTCCAATATAATGAATGGAATAGCAATACTTAAACATGTAAACTATGCAAATCAATCAATGTAACATAACCAAATAACATAATGATAACATCCTGTTACAACTTTCTTCTTTGGCCAAAAAAACATGTTTTATTTTATTTTTTTGTGGAATGCCTATCTAATGCCCTTTAAATTCAAGTTTTTCTTCAGAAATATTTGTTCAAATATAAAATCTAACCAGGTGCTCCACAGGGCACAGCTTTATATGACCGCAGAGGTCGAACTCTGAACATTTGGGGCAAGTATGGACACAACATTCATGCTTGATACAGCTCTGATCATGTGATCAAATTCTTGACATAAGTTTCTGACACAAAACAAATGTCAAGATCTTACAAATCTATTATGCAATATTGTGCAACTAATATTACTTCTTCAAAGTTTTCAAAAACTTGGAATTTGAGAAATTTGGAAAATAAATTGAAAACTACCACCTAATTCCAAAATCACCCCCCAAAGTCATTACTAACCATCACTTAATGGTATGGAAACTTGTGGTATAATTTCTGAGAGATTCATCCACTTTAACACAAGTTATTGTTTGAAAACAACAAAAATGCTTATTTTGGACCCCTTTTTGGCCCCTAATTCCTTAACTATTGGGACCATAACCCCCAAAATCAATCCCAACCTTCCTTTGGTGGTATTAAACCTTCTGGTAAAAATATATAGAGATCCATTCACTAAATGTAAAGTTATTTTCCAGAAACTAATGTGTCTTCGGACGACGCAGACGACGACCAGGACACCAACAACATGATACCATTATACGATGCAAAATACCCTGCATTTATCAAACTTTTTAATAACAAATAGTCAAATTGGTGAAAGACCCCCTCCATAATTATTGCTGAAAGACCCCCTCCAGAAAACTATTTTTCTGTATTGACCATAATATTTAGTGTAAATTAGATATACCCAACCAGGCTAACATGTTATCATGGTTATAGGTGCATCTACATTGTAATACATACACCCAAAACATAAAAGGCAATATCACATGTGTGTTACAAGATATTGTTTCAAATTCTCTGTTTTCATTTATATTATTTTTATATTTAAAAGTCCTCTATGATCAAATAGAAACTGTGACCTTCATTCAAATATTATGTGCTATAAAAAAAAATTGTAATATCAGATTTTTTGCATGTTATGTGTGTAAATAATTGTAGTAGCTATATGTTATATCTCCAATTTATTGGTTGATTAATGACTGCTTAACATCCAGCAGCAAATCTTAAATGCATAATCAGAATATGAAATCTGCTTGATTTTAGACCAACACATTGAGACTACATGTTTTACTCTCAACATGACAAAGAATGTCTACAAGGTAAACTGTCTATATGTGCATGACATACTTTCAACATGATTGTCAGCTGTGCATGACCTAGACTGTTGACATGACTCAGATGGTCAACATGGCACAGTTTATGCGACACAGATTGTCTACATGACACATACAGTCAAAATGACACGGTCATAATGACTAAGATTGTCAACATGACAGACTATTTGACACAGATTGTCTACATGACAGATTGTCTACATGACAGATGGTGTACATGACAGATTGTCTACATGACACATATAGTCAAAATGATCAAGATTGACAACATGGCAGTCTATTTGACACAGATTATCTACATGACACAGAATGTCTACATGACACATATGGTCTTCATGACACATATTGTATACATGACACAGATAGTCTACATGACACAGTATGTGACACAGAATGTCTTCATGACACAGTATGTGACACAAATTGTCTACATGACATATATTGTCTATTTGACACAGATAGTCTACAAGACAGAGTCTGTGACACAGATTGTCTACATGGCACATATAGTCAAAATGACACACAGTCATACACCTTATCGCTAATCCCGGATGACTTGGCCGCTTGAACTCTTTGACGCATACAGTACAACAATCACTTTTCTATTGTGGCGTCAAAATTTTACGGGAACCTGTGTGATATACAACAGCGGCGGACAAATAGCGATAAGGTGTATTATGACTCAGATTGTCAACATGGTACAGTCTGTGACACAGAATGTCTACATGACACAAAATGTCTACATGACAGATTGTTTACATGACACAGAATGTCTACATGACACAGATTGTCTACATGACATGTATTGTCTACATGACACACTGTCCATACATGACACATATTGTCTAAAATGACACAGACAATCAACATAACACAGCTTCCTACATGACACAACTGCAACTCTAAAATTCTAGTCAGGAACAGGTCTGGCATGTTTATTTACATATTTTGTCCAGTAGGCTTCACAAAAGATTCTGTTAATCTACAACAACTCTGACAATCAAATGTAAGATAAATGAAGAATGTGTACCCATGGACAAAAATGATGCCCTTGCTTGCATACAACATTATAAAGGGACATAACTCAAGAATAATAAACATGACACTTCATAAATTTGTATTTGATCTGAGTTTTGTGGTAATAAGTATTGGTTTCATAGTGTTTGGTTGGGGCAAACTTAAGTTATGGTCAGAACAGAACCTAAAGATTTTGTTTTTTTTTCGATTTATAAAGGGCATAACTCGATAATGGTTAAAGTGACACTACCCAAATTCAGCTTGATCTGTGTTTTGTGGTAATAAGCATTGTGTATAAGTTTGATAACATTTGGTTGAGGCAAATTTAAGTTAGAGTATGGAAACTAAAACTTTTGCAATTTTTCCAATTTATAAAGGGGCATACAGTTTGTAACTGTAGAACTTTTAAAGTGACACCATCAAAATTCAAATTTGATCCGTGCTTTGTTGGTAGTAAGCATTGCGTATAAGTTTGGTTATATTTGGTTGAGGCAAACTTCAGTTTAGAGATCAGAAATTAAAATTTTTGTAAGTTTTCCAATTGTTAAGGGGTATAACTCTAGAACAGTTAGAGTGATGCTACCAAAATTCATACTAGGTCTGTATTTTGAGATAATAAGCATTGTGTATAAGTTTCATAACATTTGATTGAGGTAAACTTAAGTAAGAGAACGGAAACTTAAAATTTTGCAATTATTCCATTTATAAAGAGGCATAGCTGGAGAACATTTAAAGTGACGCCACCAAAATTCAAACTTGATCTATGTTTTGTGGTAATAAGCATTGGGAAAAAGTTTGATAACATTTGGTTGAGGCAAACTGAAGTTAGAGAACGGATACCAATTTTGATACTTATGTACAGACAGACAAGGGTAAAACCTAATACCCCCTCTGCCACAGCAGGGGCATAAAAAATACAGAATGCACATCAAGGTAAGGGTAAAAAGAGGGAGTGAATGAGAAGAGCCATTACATTATCTTGATCCTAATATTGCAAAATAAGTAAAAATATGAAATCTTTTGTAAGTTTTATAGGTTATGAGTATGAAGGATAAAGGTTATTCACTCCAGTGCAAAAAGTTATTTGTGACAACAATTTAACACCTACATTCCTATTTTATTTTAAATGCAATAGTACACAGTTTTTGTTAAAATTCAGTCTTAGGCAAAAAGATTGATTGATTGATAGATTGCTGATATTTGCACTTTTAGTGGCAACAAGTTACTATTGGTTTAGGAAGCCAAAGTCAGTATAGAAGAACCACCAAATCTTGAAAATGCTAGAGAAAAAGATTGGAGTCAAACTTAGTATAGGTTGACAGGTTAGAAATACTTTGAGTAAGATAACTATTTATATAATGGGACCCTGGGTAAACTGATTCCCAAAAAGATTAGAGTCAAACTTAGTATAGGTTGACAGGTTAGAAATACTTTGAGTTAGATAACTATTAATATAATGGGACCCTGGGTAAACTGATTCCCAAAAAGATTAGAGTCAAACTTAGTATAGGTTGACAGGTTAGAAATACTTTGAGTTAGATAACTATTAATATAATGGGACCCTGGGTAAACTGATTCCCAAAAAGATTAGAGTCAAACTTAGTATAGGTTGACAGGTTAGAAATACTTTGAGTTAGATAACTATTAATATAATGGGACCCTCGGTAAACTGATTCCCAAAAAGATTGGAGTCAAACTTAGTATAGGTTGACAGGTTAGAAATACTTTGAGTTAGATAACTATTAATATAATGGGACCCTGGGTAAACTGATTCCCAAAAAGATTAGAGTCAAACTTAGTATAGGTTGACAGGTTAGAAATACTTTGAGTTAGATAACTATTAATATAATGGGACCCTCGGTAAACTGATTCCCAAAAAGATTGGAGTCAAACTTAGTATAGGTTGACAGGTTAGAAATACTTTGAGTTAGATAACTATTAATATAATGGGACCCTCGGTAAACTGATTCCCAAAAAGATTAGAGTCAAACTTAGTATAGGTTGACAGGTTAGAAATACTTTGAGTTAGATAACTATTAATATAATGGGACCCTCGGTAAACTGATTCCCAAAAAGATTGGAGTCAAACTTAGTATAGGTTGACAGGTTAGAAATACTTTGAGTTAGATAACTATTAATATAATGGGACCCTCGGTAAACTGATTCCCAAAAAGATTGGAGTCAAACTTAGTATAGGTTGACAGGTTAGAAATACTTTGAGTTAGATAACTATTAATATAATGGGACCCTCGGTAAACTGATTCCCAAAAAGATTGGAGTCAAACTTAGTATAGGTTGACAGGTTAGAGATACTTTGAGTTAGATAACTATTAATATAATGGGACCCTCGGTAAACTGATTCCCAAAAAGATTGGAGTCAAACTTAGTATAGGTTGACAGGTTAGAGATACTTTGAGTTAGATAACTATTAATATAATGGGACCCTCGGTAAACTGATTCCCAAAAAGATTGGAGTCAAACTTAGTATAGGTTGACAGGTTAGAGATACTTTGAGTTAGATAACTATTAATATAATGGGACCCTCGGTAAACTGATTCCCAAAAAGATTGGAGTCAAACTTAGTATAGGTTGACAGGTTAGAAATACTTTGAGTTAGATAACTATTAATATAATGGGACCCTCGGTAAACTGATTCCCAAAAAGATTGGAGTCAAACTTAGTATAGGTTGACAGGTTAGAAATACTTTGAGTTAGATAACTATTAATATAATGGGACCCTCGGTAAACTGATTCCCAAAAAGATTGGAGTCAAACTTAGTATAGGTTGACAGGTTAGAAATACTTTGAGTTAGATAACTATTAATATAATGGGACCCTCGGTAAACTGATTCCCAAAAAGATTGGAGTCAAACTTAGTATAGGTTGACAGGTTAGAGATACTTTGAGTTAGATAACTACTCATATAATGGAACCCTCCGTAAACTGATTCCCAAAAAGGAAGTTTAATCACATTTACATTATAATATTTTAATAATAAAATTGAGAATAAAAACAGGGAATGTGTCAAATGTGTCAAAGAGACAACAAACAGACCAAAGAGAAGAAAATAGCACAAGGTCATCAGTGTGTTGTCAACACACAAGAAAATTCTGCACTTTGAGGCAAATTACAGCTGGCCCAACAAGAATATGTACTTGTTCAGAAAAATTATGGTTAAGGAAAATTTTATTTTGAATAAGGCTTTTTTCTCATAGATTACAGAAAGAGAAAGACCTCAAAACATTAGGCACTTTGACAGTTGTTCCATCCATGCAAAAAAAAATTGATAGAGGGACAAATTCCCGACAAAACAAATTTTGTAAAGTACTGTTTTAATTTTTGGTAGAAATTGTTAATTTCTGTATTAACCAAACAAGGTCCCCCGGTTTTTTTCTACTGGCATTTTATCAAAATCTGATTTTAATCATACTGGTAATTTCTTTACAGATCAGTTGTCATGTTAGGGGATATTTTGAGATTTTATCTTAACCATGTAATGGGGGGAGGGGAAGGATTTAACCCCTCACGAAACATTTCACAATATACAGTATGCAAGAGCAAGTCTTATTGTCATATTGGACACAGACAATTGTCTGGATCTTTATAATATTTATATCATCATGTACTAACCTTCTTTATTGTTTTATGACACCTGGGCTCTCGGTCATAAAACTTTACTCAGTACTCCGAGTACAAAATTAGTGCTCGAAACACAAAATCCTGTATTTTGATTGGTTGATTTTCGAGTCCGAGTACAAGAATCATGCTCGAAACTTTTATGACCGCAAGGCCTGAAATCAAAGTTTGGTCAAGTTTATAACTTCTGTCTATATGAAAAAGAGAAATCCCTCTTAGACTGTTGCAAAAACTTTATGCAAAATTGTATTCTTTATTAAAAAAAACTATAAATTGAAAACTTGAAAAAAAATCCCCATTTTAAATTAAAAATAAGTTTTCATAGGTGACTTACCTGCATGTACTTTAATTCCACATTCATGTATTATAAATTGTTATTACTCTACACTTATATGTTTATATGTACATACATCTCTACCTGTTTAAACATTGGCCATCAGTCCATCCAATAACCTATGGCTATAACAGTTAAATTGTAAAACTTAAACGAGGGTTAATAAAATGTTACGTAACATATTCAATTTATATTCAATTTTAGATAACCTGATCAGGTGTCAATTTTTTTTTTTCTATTATTTTAGATAAAATCGGTTTTATTGAGTACAATGGCTACTTGACCATTTATAATAAGGGAAGCGATTTGATTTTTTCGACAATGATGTGATAACATTATTACAATAAACACTCAAGCATTAGGAAAAACAAAAATGCAAAATATTTGCTAACATATTCTGCAACAGTTGTTCTGAATTTAGGAATATAAAAACATGAAGAACTGGTATGGCATCTTCACTAGCCAAGGGTTAGGATCCACTCCCCTCCTCTCTAGCCAAGGGTTAGGATCAATGTTCATAAGTTCAGGATAAATAAAATTGGTAAGCTATTTGTTTTAGTTGCTTACATATTTGTCAGAATAAATGGTAACTTTTGGCATTTTCAAAATAAGAGATATTTTTCTTTCTTTACTTTCCTTTTTACTCAAATTCCTGAGTGTATGGAATTCTAAATGTAAAACAGTAATGCTTTGAAGAAGAAATCAAAGAGCAGATTGCTCTGAGGGATACGATTGCCATTCAACGGTTTTCATTGACACATGTATACATGTAGCTGGATAATATTATTTTCAAAACTAATTCAACTGCACATGTAAAATGTAATTTATCTAATCTGAATAGTTACAAAATAGCCAATCCCGGTTAAAAGTGTCTGAACAATGTACTTAGGCCTATTGTGTTTTATTTTTGTACTATCAATTCCAAGTTTACTTTCCACAGCAGTCACTGAGACTCAGAGTGAGAGAAGTATTTCACCTCGTATATTATCACCTTTTTTCCTACGTTAATTCTAGGAGGAACATCATTCCTAACTCTTTAAATATTTAATTTCCTTTGGGTCAGTGATCATGACTCCTTTCCGTACACATACCTCGGTTTAAACTGTGATCGTTTTTAATATAATACGACGTTTATCGACAGAACGAGTTAATTTTTCTCAACGTAATGTTTTGGTTCAGAATTCACGGAAGTGACTTCCGGAAGGGAGACATCTGATACGATAATATGGAAGACTCCATTTCGCCTGAAGGTGTGTGGAAAATAAATCTTAACGATGTGGACTAATTTATTTTAATTCAAATGATGCATATGATTTAAAATTATGCAACAACAGTAACCCTCAATAGCAGACATACATAGAAAGGATCCGATGAGTTATAAATTAATTAATCGAGTGGGGAATCCAGAGCAACCATTTAACCTAGTACCCCTTGAAGTCAAGAAAACTATACGCATGCGCATAATTACCTAAACAAACACTGTAGTAAGAACGTATATTAAACCTAAATGGTTCTCTATTTTTTATGGAAGTATACAATATCAAATATCAGTTTAATAACGGTGACATATAAGTAAAACTCCACTTCAGTTCTTATATGACAGAAATAGATTTATTGGAATTCAAAGAACTCTCGCATTTTTAACACAACTGGGGAATTCCCTCTGACGTGTTTCTAAATTTATAAAAACACTAAATATAAATACTGCTTGATTCTAATTTTCCGTGTTGTTAAAAACACACATACAAGTCTAGGGAAATATCAAACATGAAAATTATGAAAAGAACATTATAGAAAAGTTGTTTAAGTTCAATCCCTTTGTTTGTTTTTACCTTTTAAACCAAGACAATCATAAGAATCTGAGACGGTCATTAATGTTTAGAATAAAACGGTTGATGTGAGGGCATTGTCCTGAGCCACTGGTATAAGTCTACAGATTGCTTGAAAGCAATTGTATCCCAAAAAATGTCCTTCATGGTTTACAGTGAGTTATACAATTATTTGGGTATGATTTTTGTCCTTATTTATCTTAATAGATATTTTAAACATTAACTGAATATTTTTAGAATAGACTGAATATATACTTTGTAAATACAAGATTTTTTCTTCTACAAATGAAATGTGTCAATCTCACGATTAGAAGAATTTTTTAAAAAAAATCTCCAGATGACAACCATGCTCAGGACTATGACAACAGCTTTAAGACTAAGCTGGACAAGAACTGGGGATTGATGACAAATGATGGCAAAAGCTCCAATGGATCTTTTGGTCAAGGTGATTTATAAGACCATATGTCAAAGTTTAATGACGAATCTCACTGAAATTCAAGAGTCACCCCTTACTTTTTAAATATCAATTATATAAAAAAAAATACAATACATATATGTTCTAATTTACTTTAAGTAAATGAATTCAATTGCAAGTTTGTTTGTTTTTATTTTATTTTAAATAAAAGGTTTCCACTGGTTCATTTATCTTTATACGTGTCATTTGAATTTCTTTCGAGTCTTATGTTCATTAAGAATTTAGAGGAAAAGACTTAGAGAAAACAGAGAGATTTAAATAGCTTTTAATTCATTCAAGTCTAATTAGAAAACATTTTCTGAATTTATATGAAAAATTTATACACCCATTTATTCAATGTACATAGTATCATATTACATGAAGATATATTTGTATGATTGTACACAGTAGAAAACATCAGAAGTAAATGTAAATTTTGACAGGTAAAAGTTAAATAGTTTTGAAGCACCTAAAGGGTTTTTTTCTTCAGGCCAATTCACAAATATAATGGTTCTGAAAAAATGATTAAGTTTTTCCCTCAACTGATGACAGTGTTAATAAAATGTTGACACAGATAAATGTCTCACCTATTTGTTATTTTTATAGGGTGTGAGGCAAAATTTGAAATTAAAAAAAGGGTATACTTCAACACCTAAACTCAACATAACACTTAAAGTCAATGACAATGAACCATGACTGATGGGGTCGGAATTGAGAAATGCCATTCTAAATACAAAGTCTGCATACCAAAAACCAAAGCATAAACTAAACATACAAACTATACAAAACAATCTGAAGGTTAATCATGACCTCAGGGTGCCTATATCTCTATATGGATATAATTCTTCATAGATTCATGTTCCAGGATTAAATTATACAAAAAAGTCATGCCAAATGAGACCAGCATATGCTAATACAGCTGCATACCAAATATCATTGACTTACCATTAATGGTTCATCTTTTATTGTAATCACAAACTTTAAAATGTGAATGTTTCAAAAGTTTTAAAGTCAATAGACCTGAAGGCACAGAGTCAAATGATGGTCATGGAAATGAGATGTATCAACACTTAACAACTGTACAAGAATATGCATACCAAATATCATTGAACTACCACTAGTGGTTCCAATTAAACTGACCTTATGACAAACTCATAAATTGTTGACCTTCAGATGGCGGAAACGACATACTTCAGTCTTTATTCTAACATCTTTAATAAGTAAGGTAAAGCTTGGCCAGAATTTGTTATATTAGATGTAATTCATTTCAGTTGTATTGAAATATTGTAACTTATTTCATTACAGTTACAAAACAGTACATGTAGGTTATTTCTCAATCTTTTTACTTCTTTTTTCCCTTTTTTGTTAATGTAAAATGTACAAAAATGTATAAGTTATTACCTATATAGTTACATGACATTTTATGATAACCATTACTAGTATGTATGATTAATAATTTATATGATTAGTAAATATATGTTTTTATCTTTGCAATAATCTTTAATATCAAAATATTAAAAAAAATAAAACTTAGTTATATAGTCATGATAACCTCAAAATAACACTTATTCAAACTTCCTCACTGTCACATGAACAAAAATGTATAAGCTCAGAATATAGGGTTTGTTGAAAAAAATAGTGCTTGAATTCCAAGGGATGTGCTAAAAAATTGAGGGTGGAAAAGTGTTTAAGGTGGTATGGGAGTCTAAAATAAAAATGATAGAATTTGTTCATACTTTGCCAAAACGTTGTATCTATTGATACATGTTGAAAAATATAATAAAAATGATAGGTCACCGCGCATTTTCTCAAGCTACAGGACGGGACAAAATGACACATTTTGTATGGATTATACAGGAAAAAACACCATTTTGTGATTAGAAACTAAACAAAATGATAGAATTGTTAAATACTTCAGGAAAAGATAGTTTTCAGACACTGCTTTGAGAATATCAAAAGAAAAGATACGGTCACCATACGTTTTTTCCGGCTAAAATACAAAATAGGAAAATTCCATACAGAATCCTTCAGAAAATGCACTTTTTTAGAGTTACCTCCCCTTAAAATGCTTATTTAAAAAAAAAACAACCAAAAATAATTAGCATTTGCAAAAATATCAATATTTAGAAGTTATATTCTTATAAATTGGTACTTTTAAATGAAAATTTACATTAAACATCTGCATTCCTGCATCAAATTTTGCTAACTTGATGGAAAATCTGGACCTTTGATTCTCTGTTTTTTACAATCCAAGATGGAGGAAGACACCCATACCACCTTAAAGATTCCTGCTACAGTCATTTCAAGAAATTTAAATTGGGAGAAAATAAAGTGGAATACACATCGACTTTTTAAATGTTCCTTTAATGTATACAACATGTTTCATTGATGCCAATCATCAAAATTATATATGTAGATCAGTATGATTATATCATGTATGTTGTCAAGTTTTAATTAAATAAAATCTTTTATGAGACTTTATTCAAATAAAGATTATAACCATCCTGTTAACTGTTTACTGAATACACAAGTACAAATGTACACATATGAATACAAATGTGCATCTACAAGGATGCAAGTACATACTCAACAAGCCCCCTCTTCTCAGTTCTACTACATGTTTATATAGACAACTTTCTAAAGAAAAAAACGTGGATTTTCAAAGTGCCATGACATAATAAATGAGAATGTTTACATAAAAAAATTCTTTCATAATGAATCAAAATGTTATTCCTTTTACCTCAGGACCTGAGAATACTACACTATCCCAGCTAAGAATAAATAATGAACAAATATTTATTTACTGCACACACACAAAAACAAATTTAAGAAACATACATATTTGTGTAAGCTGGAAGTAATTTTTCTTAAGTTTCTGTTAGTCAGTTTAATATTCGCCAGATGTTTCTTATTTATCCCTCAACTACACCCCCGCAAAACAGTAAGCAACTGGTTATCTTACTGTAATTTATATTGTTGTACTAATTAACGTTTTGCAATCAAATAATAATAATTCTACTATTAACTTTTCATCACCTTGTAATGTTCGTTATTGCGATAAATTTACGGACATTTATTTCGTTAGAGGTGATTTATAATCGTCATGGTACGTGGCTTCATATGTAAACAATCTTTGTTTAACAAGGTCACTCAGCCATAAAGTATTACACAAAACCACGATGCAATACACATAATCAGTCTGCCTTCTTGCGGAATTCATAGCTAAATTTCAATCACTTACCTTAATCATATAAATTAACACCTCATCATTAAATATTACAGTTTGTATTATATAAATTCCATTTTGTTGACACTGAACGTGTTGCATTCTATCACCCGGTACTTTTCGCATGAAGATGTTACGCGCGCGCATCTAGTCAACCTCCCACGCACTTGTTGTGTGAATGAGAATTGATTACTTGAGGCTCATAACGAGTGATAATATAGCACTTACCTGTAATGACAAACTGCAGCGATGTCAGGAGATTATTGGGATAATATCATGCATGAATATTTTAAGACTACTTAAACATCTTTTCCTTCCGGCAGATTTACGCGTCTTCACTGGGATTAAACATTTTTCAGTTTGGAAAAAAAACAAGTGTGGACACAGAGTAATGTTTCGGAGGAGCAATAGATAGTATTTTAACGCCGTTTTAGAAAAGAACAAAATCAGATATACCATAGGCTATTATATCATGGCTATTATAATATGGATCATGGTTATTATATCTATGGATCATGATGGCTATTATATTATCTATGGATATACATACCGACCATTTGCAGTTAAAGCATTACTTTACTAAAATGAATGCGAAAAAAGCTACTGGTATAAACAGAGTTTGTTCAAAACGTTTACATCATTTGTCAGGTTTAATTCAGTATGGCAAAGCCTTTATGAAAAGGGTAGATTTATCGCAACAAGGTGGCAACTCATGATAATAAAAATTCTTCGGAAAATTTCAATTCCATAAGTATACTATCAGTTTTCTAGTTGTTTTTTTTTAAATGCCATTAAAATACAATTTGTTGATTTTATTAAAAATATCTGCTCGATCCATTTTTTTTTTAGAAGGTTTTTTTTCAGGTTTTAGCTGTCATTCTATGACTCTTTCAGCCTGATCAAAGAGTCCAAATAACACTCCACATCTGATCGAAAATGTATAGACCAGCATTCAATTTGTTTCAATTCTGATAAAATTAAGATTTATATGCAAACACAGTTACGAGTACCCCGTTAAAGTCTAATTATCATAATACAAAGTGCAAATTATTGAATTATTATGGAGTCCTATGGATAATATTCCTAAAATGAAAGTGCTACGTGAATGTTTGCACATGTAAATGGAAAGAGGAAACACTGGAGTTAGTTCATTTGTTTTATAGTTTTTTACTCATCCAATCCTAACTTTTAATTTGTCATTGATCGTCATTGTTGAAGCGGGGTATATTTCAAACGGATAGATGGATGGACGGATGAATGGCTGACTGTTTAACATTCAGTGGCTAATCAGGACTAGAACATGATATCGCGATACGAGTATAAACCCTGTGTTGTACTAAATCGGAAAGCTTAGCCGAATTTGAATGTTATACTATAGTTCATAAGGTAACAGTTTGCGAAAGACTTGTTATCTTATCCTTGCACAATATTCTGAATCTAAATTATTACACCTAAATATCGTTGGCTTAGCGGAGACGCAGTATTTTTAAAGTCTTTCATTTGATCCAGCAGACTAAAGACACGAAGCCACGACTTCCCGTACTCGAAGCGACCAAACTACCACGAGAGCACCGAAATGGTTCAATGGCCGGTTAAATGTGGTCAACCAAATTACCGAGTTGACGAGAAGAAAAACAGCAGAAAACAGAACGTTTGAATGTTTTATAAGACATGCCATCAAAGCATAGAGTCTTAACGTAGGATACATGTAGAGTTCATACGACACATATATTTCGGAATATTCATCAGGTACGCTCAGAGCTGAAGGATTCGGAAAGACAAAAATGTCCTGTACCAAGTCAGGAAAATGGCTATTGTTATATTATACTACGTTTCTGTGTGTGTTACATTTTAATGTTGTGTTTCTGTTGTGTCGTAGTTCTCCTCTTATATTTGATGTGAGTAGTAGGGAGTGAGGAGTTTGAGGCACCCCAAAAACGCGTGGCGCTGTGGCGCATCCAAATATGGTCAAACCCCATCTCCGGAAGTGACGTCACGGGTGAATGGTTAAACAATGAATCACGCATAGGGACGCTGGAAGTCCTAATAAGGCCATGACGCTCGTACCCTATGACTCATACCATACCAACTTACCAAATTTGGTGATGTGCCATGATTCATACCAGGAATCATATTTGGTCATGACGCAACCATGAATCATCAGGATGCAAGATCAGGACATGACTCACTACATGACAATACCATGATGTACGGATGAAAATTCGAGAAGTATTTTTTCTGTTCGTTATGATGTTTTATGCAACCACAAAAACGCAAGGCGCTAAGGCGCTGACGTCATATGAACAGTATGACTCGCGTAGATCTTTGCCAATTCTAGTATGAAGGGATATATATATCAAAACGGAAGCACCAGATGTCGGAGTATGACTCTTGGACCACCATATGGGTCAGGATCCCTAATAGACCTTGAGATGAGGAACTCAGATGACGTAATTAAAAAAAAATATTAGTCCGCCATACAATTGTGGATGCTGTGATTTTAAAAATGGACATAAATGAACAATAAGAACTGTTTTATAGAGCTGATGTGATGAGAAAAGAAAGATGTAGATTTGACCTGAAATAAATTATTAGAAAGGACAATTTTTTTATTGAATTTTATGATCAGAATTTTGGGATTATTTCATGAGGAGAGTGACATTTTTCACCATCTTCCGGGGTCCAGCAATTTGCGAAAAAAGTAATCTCACTTGCCACCCCGAAAATTTAACCAGACATGTATAAATGTATCAGCTTCGATATGAGCCATCATACATGTTCAAGTAAACGATATGGACTGAGCAACGGAGGAAAACGTTACCATTACGGCCTATGGAGAATTAATTGTAAATGTATACCCAAATTAGAAGCTTAATTCCAGAAGTTTTCAGGCTGATTTATGGATGATTTCACCTTGTACACCACCGAAAATGATGGTTAGTAGTTTTTTATTTATACCTAGTTATTATAAATGGTTTAAGATAAATATTATTGATAAAGATCAGCAAAAACTCAATGAAATTTTCGCTTTTAAAATGCATTACTGGCACGGGGCTGAACACTTTTTTTAGGCACAATCATAACTTTGTTTACTTCCGAGATATCCGAAAGGAATTTGTTTACTATATTGAAAAAGGCAAGAAATAACTTTTAAATATTATTAAATTGTAAGTAAACATGACACAATATAGTCTTTGTTATGTAATTATCACTTCGGTCTACAGGAATACCTGATAATCATGGGAGATAACACACTTCATACGAGTAAAGTGAGATACATCATCGCATGTGCTTTTATCCAATGATTTGACCCCTGGTCAGTAGATATATGCAAAAAAACAGAAAACACATGTACATGTTTTAAGAAAATCATGAATTATTATTTTTAATGCACTTGAGCAAAACAAAAGATATTGTCATTTCTCAGTGAAAAAGGGGGAGGGTCAAACCTTTTTGAAAACAATATTTCTACACCGATTCAACTATTAAGCTAGTTAGCTACTACCCATTGCTTCTAATATAAAAGGTTTAAATGAAGGTTACTAAGCCACAAGGGAGAAGCATTTGTCTTTCTTTGTAATTAAACTTTCAAGAAATAGATTTTTCTCTCTCAATAATACTTATGTATTTAAATCAAATGATAACACAGCCTGAGTAATTTTTTTTTTGTCTTATTTCAGTTCCAGACATATCATTACTTTTTAACCTGAGATGGCAAACTAGAGGTTTTAAAAAGTCCTGAACAACTGGTAAGCATTTTGTTTTGTTAGGCAAGCTCTAAATTGTTTATTTATGGTATTTATGCAATTGAAATTACAGTCGGTATGTTAAAAATATGCAAATATGAAAACTGTTGCTATGGTCTTGATATTGAATGGAAAGGCTTAGTTACAGATGATTTCGACTCAATATTTCGAGTTAAATCTTGCGGCAACTGTTTCTCACGTAACACCGCAAACTATATTTAGCACTATTTTGATCTGTCGTTATTTAATGACGCCATAATACATGTGATGTCACAATGTTTCCTTTAAAACCTAATGTGGATTTCTCACTGATAAAAGGTTTTCACTGAAATACATGTTAAAAACATTTTTTCTCAAATAGAATTATGTGAAAGGACAAGTTTTGAAAATTTGCACTATATTGCACTCTAATTATATGATAAGGATGACTTTCCCAGTAGTTTAGAGTGCTTTCCACAGTTTTAAATACCAGATTTCCACTAGTAAGAATAATTATTTTGGTGTTGGTTTTTTTATAAAATCTTCATTTTTGCATAATTTCTCTGCCAAAATGCACTTTAAGACACAAGAAAATTTTATAGAATGCTTTAACAGGGTCTGTGTATTGTAATTAAAGGTTATAATCAGAAGTTTTGTCCTTGTTTTGACTAGTGAATGTATTCTGGAAGAAATTAATAATACATACACATTGTATTCAAAATAAATGAATATAGCGACGAAAGTATCATTGCCTTATAGTGCTAAAACAACTTTATTTTTTTTCAGAAATGGACAAAAATACACAGATTTATTCAGAATGTTATACCGATGAAGATCACATAAAAATATTTGGAAAAATCAGAAGTATTGATTTCAAAATTAGAAGCTTAATTCCAGAAGTTTTCAGGCTGATTTATGGATGATTTCACCTTGTACACCACCGAAAATGATGGTTAGTAGTTTTTTATTTATACCTAGTTATTATAAATGGTTTAAGATAAATATTATTGATAAAGATCAGCAAAAACTCAATGAAATTTTCGCTTTTAAAATGCATTACTGGCACGGGGCTGAACACTTTTTTTAGGCACAATCATAACTTTGTTTACTTCCGAGATATCCGAAAGGAATTTGTTTACTATATTGAAAAAGGCAAGAAATAACTTTTAAATATTATTAAATTGTAAGTAAACATGACACAATATAGTCTTTGTTATGTAATTATCACTTCGGTCTACAGGAATACCTGATAATCATGGGAGATAACACACTTCATACGAGTAAAGTGAGATACATCATCGCATGTGCTTTTATCCAATGATTTGACCCCTGGTCAGTAGATATATGCAAAAAAACAGAAAACACATGTACATGTTTTAAGAAAATCATGAATTATTATTTTTAATGCACTTGAGCAAAACAAAAGATATTGTCATTTCTCAGTGAAAAAGGGGGAGGGTCAAACCTTTTTGAAAACAATATTTCTACACCGATTCAACTATTAAGCTAGTTAGCTACTACCCATTGCTTCTAATATAAAAGGTTTAAATGAAGGTTACTAAGCCACAAGGGAGAAGCATTTGTCTTTCTTTGTAATTAAACTTTCAAGAAATAGATTTTTCTCTCTCAATAATACTTATGTATTTAAATCAAATGATAACACAGCCTGAGTAATTTTTTTTTTGTCTTATTTCAGTTCCAGACATATCATTACTTTTTAACCTGAGATGGCAAACTAGAGGTTTTAAAAAGTCCTGAACAACTGGTAAGCATTTTGTTTTGTTAGGCAAGCTCTAAATTGTTTATTTATGGTATTTATGCAATTGAAATTACAGTCGGTATGTTAAAAATATGCAAATATGAAAACTGTTGCTATGGTCTTGATATTGAATGGAAAGGCTTAGTTACAGATGATTTCGACTCAATATTTCGAGTTAAATCTTGCGGCAACTGTTTCTCACGTAACACCGCAAACTATATTTAGCACTATTTTGATCTGTCGTTATTTAATGACGCCATAATACATGTGATGTCACAATGTTTCCTTTAAAACCTAATGTGGATTTCTCACTGATAAAAGGTTTTCACTGAAATACATGTTAAAAACATTTTTTCTCAAATAGAATTATGTGAAAGGACAAGTTTTGAAAATTTGCACTATATTGCACTCTAATTATATGATAAGGATGACTTTCCCAGTAGTTTAGAGTGCTTTCCACAGTTTTAAATACCAGATTTCCACTAGTAAGAATAATTATTTTGGTGTTGGTTTTTTTATAAAATCTTCATTTTTGCATAATTTCTCTGCCAAAATGCACTTTAAGACACAAGAAAATTTTATAGAATGCTTTAACAGGGTCTGTGTATTGTAATTAAAGGTTATAATCAGAAGTTTTGTCCTTGTTTTGACTAGTGAATGTATTCTGGAAGAAATTAATAATACATACACATTGTATTCAAAATAAATGAATATAGCGACGAAAGTATCATTGCCTTATAGTGCTAAAACAACTTTATTTTTTTTCAGAAATGGACAAAAATACACAGATTTATTCAGAATGTTATACCGATGAAGATCACATAAAAATATTTGGAAAAATCAGAAGTATTGATTTCAAAATTAGAAGCTTAATTCCAGAAGTTTTCAGGCTGATTTATGGATGATTTCACCTTGTACACCACCGAAAATGATGGTTAGTAGTTTTTTATTTATACCTAGTTATTATAAATGGTTTAAGATAAATATTATTGATAAAGATCAGCAAAAACTCAATGAAATTTTCGCTTTTAAAATGCATTACTGGCACGGGGCTGAACACTTTTTTTAGGCACAATCATAACTTTGTTTACTTCCGAGATATCCGAAAGGAATTTGTTTACTATATTGAAAAAGGCAAGAAATAACTTTTAAATATTATTAAATTGTAAGTAAACATGACACAATATAGTCTTTGTTATGTAATTATCACTTCGGTCTACAGGAATACCTGATAATCATGGGAGATAACACACTTCATACGAGTAAAGTGAGATACATCATCGCATGTGCTTTTATCCAATGATTTGACCCCTGGTCAGTAGATATATGCAAAAAAACAGAAAACACATGTACATGTTTTAAGAAAATCATGAATTATTATTTTTAATGCACTTGAGCAAAACAAAAGATATTGTCATTTCTCAGTGAAAAAGGGGGAGGGTCAAACCTTTTTGAAAACAATATTTCTACACCGATTCAACTATTAAGCTAGTTAGCTACTACCCATTGCTTCTAATATAAAAGGTTTAAATGAAGGTTACTAAGCCACAAGGGAGAAGCATTTGTCTTTCTTTGTAATTAAACTTTCAAGAAATAGATTTTTCTCTCTCAATAATACTTATGTATTTAAATCAAATGATAACACAGCCTGAGTAATTTTTTTTTTGTCTTATTTCAGTTCCAGACATATCATTACTTTTTAACCTGAGATGGCAAACTAGAGGTTTTAAAAAGTCCTGAACAACTGGTAAGCATTTTGTTTTGTTAGGCAAGCTCTAAATTGTTTATTTATGGTATTTATGCAATTGAAATTACAGTCGGTATGTTAAAAATATGCAAATATGAAAACTGTTGCTATGGTCTTGATATTGAATGGAAAGGCTTAGTTACAGATGATTTCGACTCAATATTTCGAGTTAAATCTTGCGGCAACTGTTTCTCACGTAACACCGCAAACTATATTTAGCACTATTTTGATCTGTCGTTATTTAATGACGCCATAATACATGTGATGTCACAATGTTTCCTTTAAAACCTAATGTGGATTTCTCACTGATAAAAGGTTTTCACTGAAATACATGTTAAAAACATTTTTTCTCAAATAGAATTATGTGAAAGGACAAGTTTTGAAAATTTGCACTATATTGCACTCTAATTATATGATAAGGATGACTTTCCCAGTAGTTTAGAGTGCTTTCCACAGTTTTAAATACCAGATTTCCACTAGTAAGAATAATTATTTTGGTGTTGGTTTTTTTATAAAATCTTCATTTTTGCATAATTTCTCTGCCAAAATGCACTTTAAGACACAAGAAAATTTTATAGAATGCTTTAACAGGGTCTGTGTATTGTAATTAAAGGTTATAATCAGAAGTTTTGTCCTTGTTTTGACTAGTGAATGTATTCTGGAAGAAATTAATAATACATACACATTGTATTCAAAATAAATGAATATAGCGACGAAAGTATCATTGCCTTATAGTGCTAAAACAACTTTATTTTTTTTCAGAAATGGACAAAAATACACAGATTTATTCAGAATGTTATACCGATGAAGATCACATAAAAATATTTGGAAAAATCAGAAGTATTGATTTCAAAATTAGAAGCTTAATTCCAGAAGTTTTCAGGCTGATTTATGGATGATTTCACCTTGTACACCACCGAAAATGATGGTTAGTAGTTTTTTATTTATACCTAGTTATTATAAATGGTTTAAGATAAATATTATTGATAAAGATCAGCAAAAACTCAATGAAATTTTCGCTTTTAAAATGCATTACTGGCACGGGGCTGAACACTTTTTTTAGGCACAATCATAACTTTGTTTACTTCCGAGATATCCGAAAGGAATTTGTTTACTATATTGAAAAAGGCAAGAAATAACTTTTAAATATTATTAAATTGTAAGTAAACATGACACAATATAGTCTTTGTTATGTAATTATCACTTCGGTCTACAGGAATACCTGATAATCATGGGAGATAACACACTTCATACGAGTAAAGTGAGATACATCATCGCATGTGCTTTTATCCAATGATTTGACCCCTGGTCAGTAGATATATGCAAAAAAACAGAAAACACATGTACATGTTTTAAGAAAATCATGAATTATTATTTTTAATGCACTTGAGCAAAACAAAAGATATTGTCATTTCTCAGTGAAAAAGGGGGAGGGTCAAACCTTTTTGAAAACAATATTTCTACACCGATTCAACTATTAAGCTAGTTAGCTACTACCCATTGCTTCTAATATAAAAGGTTTAAATGAAGGTTACTAAGCCACAAGGGAGAAGCATTTGTCTTTCTTTGTAATTAAACTTTCAAGAAATAGATTTTTCTCTCTCAATAATACTTATGTATTTAAATCAAATGATAACACAGCCTGAGTAATTTTTTTTTTGTCTTATTTCAGTTCCAGACATATCATTACTTTTTAACCTGAGATGGCAAACTAGAGGTTTTAAAAAGTCCTGAACAACTGGTAAGCATTTTGTTTTGTTAGGCAAGCTCTAAATTGTTTATTTATGGTATTTATGCAATTGAAATTACAGTCGGTATGTTAAAAATATGCAAATATGAAAACTGTTGCTATGGTCTTGATATTGAATGGAAAGGCTTAGTTACAGATGATTTCGACTCAATATTTCGAGTTAAATCTTGCGGCAACTGTTTCTCACGTAACACCGCAAACTATATTTAGCACTATTTTGATCTGTCGTTATTTAATGACGCCATAATACATGTGATGTCACAATGTTTCCTTTAAAACCTAATGTGGATTTCTCACTGATAAAAGGTTTTCACTGAAATACATGTTAAAAACATTTTTTCTCAAATAGAATTATGTGAAAGGACAAGTTTTGAAAATTTGCACTATATTGCACTCTAATTATATGATAAGGATGACTTTCCCAGTAGTTTAGAGTGCTTTCCACAGTTTTAAATACCAGATTTCCACTAGTAAGAATAATTATTTTGGTGTTGGTTTTTTTATAAAATCTTCATTTTTGCATAATTTCTCTGCCAAAATGCACTTTAAGACACAAGAAAATTTTATAGAATGCTTTAACAGGGTCTGTGTATTGTAATTAAAGGTTATAATCAGAAGTTTTGTCCTTGTTTTGACTAGTGAATGTATTCTGGAAGAAATTAATAATACATACACATTGTATTCAAAATAAATGAATATAGCGACGAAAGTATCATTGCCTTATAGTGCTAAAACAACTTTATTTTTTTTCAGAAATGGACAAAAATACACAGATTTATTCAGAATGTTATACCGATGAAGATCACATAAAAATATTTGGAAAAATCAGAAGTATTGATTTCAAAATTAGAAGCTTAATTCCAGAAGTTTTCAGGCTGATTTATGGATGATTTCACCTTGTACACCACCGAAAATGATGGTTAGTAGTTTTTTATTTATACCTAGTTATTATAAATGGTTTAAGATAAATATTATTGATAAAGATCAGCAAAAACTCAATGAAATTTTCGCTTTTAAAATGCATTACTGGCACGGGGCTGAACACTTTTTTTAGGCACAATCATAACTTTGTTTACTTCCGAGATATCCGAAAGGAATTTGTTTACTATATTGAAAAAGGCAAGAAATAACTTTTAAATATTATTAAATTGTAAGTAAACATGACACAATATAGTCTTTGTTATGTAATTATCACTTCGGTCTACAGGAATACCTGATAATCATGGGAGATAACACACTTCATACGAGTAAAGTGAGATACATCATCGCATGTGCTTTTATCCAATGATTTGACCCCTGGTCAGTAGATATATGCAAAAAAACAGAAAACACATGTACATGTTTTAAGAAAATCATGAATTATTATTTTTAATGCACTTGAGCAAAACAAAAGATATTGTCATTTCTCAGTGAAAAAGGGGGAGGGTCAAACCTTTTTGAAAACAATATTTCTACACCGATTCAACTATTAAGCTAGTTAGCTACTACCCATTGCTTCTAATATAAAAGGTTTAAATGAAGGTTACTAAGCCACAAGGGAGAAGCATTTGTCTTTCTTTGTAATTAAACTTTCAAGAAATAGATTTTTCTCTCTCAATAATACTTATGTATTTAAATCAAATGATAACACAGCCTGAGTAATTTTTTTTTTGTCTTATTTCAGTTCCAGACATATCATTACTTTTTAACCTGAGATGGCAAACTAGAGGTTTTAAAAAGTCCTGAACAACTGGTAAGCATTTTGTTTTGTTAGGCAAGCTCTAAATTGTTTATTTATGGTATTTATGCAATTGAAATTACAGTCGGTATGTTAAAAATATGCAAATATGAAAACTGTTGCTATGGTCTTGATATTGAATGGAAAGGCTTAGTTACAGATGATTTCGACTCAATATTTCGAGTTAAATCTTGCGGCAACTGTTTCTCACGTAACACCGCAAACTATATTTAGCACTATTTTGATCTGTCGTTATTTAATGACGCCATAATACATGTGATGTCACAATGTTTCCTTTAAAACCTAATGTGGATTTCTCACTGATAAAAGGTTTTCACTGAAATACATGTTAAAAACATTTTTTCTCAAATAGAATTATGTGAAAGGACAAGTTTTGAAAATTTGCACTATATTGCACTCTAATTATATGATAAGGATGACTTTCCCAGTAGTTTAGAGTGCTTTCCACAGTTTTAAATACCAGATTTCCACTAGTAAGAATAATTATTTTGGTGTTGGTTTTTTTATAAAATCTTCATTTTTGCATAATTTCTCTGCCAAAATGCACTTTAAGACACAAGAAAATTTTATAGAATGCTTTAACAGGGTCTGTGTATTGTAATTAAAGGTTATAATCAGAAGTTTTGTCCTTGTTTTGACTAGTGAATGTATTCTGGAAGAAATTAATAATACATACACATTGTATTCAAAATAAATGAATATAGCGACGAAAGTATCATTGCCTTATAGTGCTAAAACAACTTTATTTTTTTTCAGAAATGGACAAAAATACACAGATTTATTCAGAATGTTATACCGATGAAGATCACATAAAAATATTTGGAAAAATCAGAAGTATTGATTTCAAAATTAGAAGCTTAATTCCAGAAGTTTTCAGGCTGATTTATGGATGATTTCACCTTGTACACCACCGAAAATGATGGTTAGTAGTTTTTTATTTATACCTAGTTATTATAAATGGTTTAAGATAAATATTATTGATAAAGATCAGCAAAAACTCAATGAAATTTTCGCTTTTAAAATGCATTACTGGCACGGGGCTGAACACTTTTTTTAGGCACAATCATAACTTTGTTTACTTCCGAGATATCCGAAAGGAATTTGTTTACTATATTGAAAAAGGCAAGAAATAACTTTTAAATATTATTAAATTGTAAGTAAACATGACACAATATAGTCTTTGTTATGTAATTATCACTTCGGTCTACAGGAATACCTGATAATCATGGGAGATAACACACTTCATACGAGTAAAGTGAGATACATCATCGCATGTGCTTTTATCCAATGATTTGACCCCTGGTCAGTAGATATATGCAAAAAAACAGAAAACACATGTACATGTTTTAAGAAAATCATGAATTATTATTTTTAATGCACTTGAGCAAAACAAAAGATATTGTCATTTCTCAGTGAAAAAGGGGGAGGGTCAAACCTTTTTGAAAACAATATTTCTACACCGATTCAACTATTAAGCTAGTTAGCTACTACCCATTGCTTCTAATATAAAAGGTTTAAATGAAGGTTACTAAGCCACAAGGGAGAAGCATTTGTCTTTCTTTGTAATTAAACTTTCAAGAAATAGATTTTTCTCTCTCAATAATACTTATGTATTTAAATCAAATGATAACACAGCCTGAGTAATTTTTTTTTTGTCTTATTTCAGTTCCAGACATATCATTACTTTTTAACCTGAGATGGCAAACTAGAGGTTTTAAAAAGTCCTGAACAACTGGTAAGCATTTTGTTTTGTTAGGCAAGCTCTAAATTGTTTATTTATGGTATTTATGCAATTGAAATTACAGTCGGTATGTTAAAAATATGCAAATATGAAAACTGTTGCTATGGTCTTGATATTGAATGGAAAGGCTTAGTTACAGATGATTTCGACTCAATATTTCGAGTTAAATCTTGCGGCAACTGTTTCTCACGTAACACCGCAAACTATATTTAGCACTATTTTGATCTGTCGTTATTTAATGACGCCATAATACATGTGATGTCACAATGTTTCCTTTAAAACCTAATGTGGATTTCTCACTGATAAAAGGTTTTCACTGAAATACATGTTAAAAACATTTTTTCTCAAATAGAATTATGTGAAAGGACAAGTTTTGAAAATTTGCACTATATTGCACTCTAATTATATGATAAGGATGACTTTCCCAGTAGTTTAGAGTGCTTTCCACAGTTTTAAATACCAGATTTCCACTAGTAAGAATAATTATTTTGGTGTTGGTTTTTTTATAAAATCTTCATTTTTGCATAATTTCTCTGCCAAAATGCACTTTAAGACACAAGAAAATTTTATAGAATGCTTTAACAGGGTCTGTGTATTGTAATTAAAGGTTATAATCAGAAGTTTTGTCCTTGTTTTGACTAGTGAATGTATTCTGGAAGAAATTAATAATACATACACATTGTATTCAAAATAAATGAATATAGCGACGAAAGTATCATTGCCTTATAGTGCTAAAACAACTTTATTTTTTTTCAGAAATGGACAAAAATACACAGATTTATTCAGAATGTTATACCGATGAAGATCACATAAAAATATTTGGAAAAATCAGAAGTATTGATTTCAAAATTAGAAGCTTAATTCCAGAAGTTTTCAGGCTGATTTATGGATGATTTCACCTTGTACACCACCGAAAATGATGGTTAGTAGTTTTTTATTTATACCTAGTTATTATAAATGGTTTAAGATAAATATTATTGATAAAGATCAGCAAAAACTCAATGAAATTTTCGCTTTTAAAATGCATTACTGGCACGGGGCTGAACACTTTTTTTAGGCACAATCATAACTTTGTTTACTTCCGAGATATCCGAAAGGAATTTGTTTACTATATTGAAAAAGGCAAGAAATAACTTTTAAATATTATTAAATTGTAAGTAAACATGACACAATATAGTCTTTGTTATGTAATTATCACTTCGGTCTACAGGAATACCTGATAATCATGGGAGATAACACACTTCATACGAGTAAAGTGAGATACATCATCGCATGTGCTTTTATCCAATGATTTGACCCCTGGTCAGTAGATATATGCAAAAAAACAGAAAACACATGTACATGTTTTAAGAAAATCATGAATTATTATTTTTAATGCACTTGAGCAAAACAAAAGATATTGTCATTTCTCAGTGAAAAAGGGGGAGGGTCAAACCTTTTTGAAAACAATATTTCTACACCGATTCAACTATTAAGCTAGTTAGCTACTACCCATTGCTTCTAATATAAAAGGTTTAAATGAAGGTTACTAAGCCACAAGGGAGAAGCATTTGTCTTTCTTTGTAATTAAACTTTCAAGAAATAGATTTTTCTCTCTCAATAATACTTATGTATTTAAATCAAATGATAACACAGCCTGAGTAATTTTTTTTTTGTCTTATTTCAGTTCCAGACATATCATTACTTTTTAACCTGAGATGGCAAACTAGAGGTTTTAAAAAGTCCTGAACAACTGGTAAGCATTTTGTTTTGTTAGGCAAGCTCTAAATTGTTTATTTATGGTATTTATGCAATTGAAATTACAGTCGGTATGTTAAAAATATGCAAATATGAAAACTGTTGCTATGGTCTTGATATTGAATGGAAAGGCTTAGTTACAGATGATTTCGACTCAATATTTCGAGTTAAATCTTGCGGCAACTGTTTCTCACGTAACACCGCAAACTATATTTAGCACTATTTTGATCTGTCGTTATTTAATGACGCCATAATACATGTGATGTCACAATGTTTCCTTTAAAACCTAATGTGGATTTCTCACTGATAAAAGGTTTTCACTGAAATACATGTTAAAAACATTTTTTCTCAAATAGAATTATGTGAAAGGACAAGTTTTGAAAATTTGCACTATATTGCACTCTAATTATATGATAAGGATGACTTTCCCAGTAGTTTAGAGTGCTTTCCACAGTTTTAAATACCAGATTTCCACTAGTAAGAATAATTATTTTGGTGTTGGTTTTTTTATAAAATCTTCATTTTTGCATAATTTCTCTGCCAAAATGCACTTTAAGACACAAGAAAATTTTATAGAATGCTTTAACAGGGTCTGTGTATTGTAATTAAAGGTTATAATCAGAAGTTTTGTCCTTGTTTTGACTAGTGAATGTATTCTGGAAGAAATTAATAATACATACACATTGTATTCAAAATAAATGAATATAGCGACGAAAGTATCATTGCCTTATAGTGCTAAAACAACTTTATTTTTTTTCAGAAATGGACAAAAATACACAGATTTATTCAGAATGTTATACCGATGAAGATCACATAAAAATATTTGGAAAAATCAGAAGTATTGATTTCAAAATTAGAAGCTTAATTCCAGAAGTTTTCAGGCTGATTTATGGATGATTTCACCTTGTACACCACCGAAAATGATGGTTAGTAGTTTTTTATTTATACCTAGTTATTATAAATGGTTTAAGATAAATATTATTGATAAAGATCAGCAAAAACTCAATGAAATTTTCGCTTTTAAAATGCATTACTGGCACGGGGCTGAACACTTTTTTTAGGCACAATCATAACTTTGTTTACTTCCGAGATATCCGAAAGGAATTTGTTTACTATATTGAAAAAGGCAAGAAATAACTTTTAAATATTATTAAATTGTAAGTAAACATGACACAATATAGTCTTTGTTATGTAATTATCACTTCGGTCTACAGGAATACCTGATAATCATGGGAGATAACACACTTCATACGAGTAAAGTGAGATACATCATCGCATGTGCTTTTATCCAATGATTTGACCCCTGGTCAGTAGATATATGCAAAAAAACAGAAAACACATGTACATGTTTTAAGAAAATCATGAATTATTATTTTTAATGCACTTGAGCAAAACAAAAGATATTGTCATTTCTCAGTGAAAAAGGGGGAGGGTCAAACCTTTTTGAAAACAATATTTCTACACCGATTCAACTATTAAGCTAGTTAGCTACTACCCATTGCTTCTAATATAAAAGGTTTAAATGAAGGTTACTAAGCCACAAGGGAGAAGCATTTGTCTTTCTTTGTAATTAAACTTTCAAGAAATAGATTTTTCTCTCTCAATAATACTTATGTATTTAAATCAAATGATAACACAGCCTGAGTAATTTTTTTTTTGTCTTATTTCAGTTCCAGACATATCATTACTTTTTAACCTGAGATGGCAAACTAGAGGTTTTAAAAAGTCCTGAACAACTGGTAAGCATTTTGTTTTGTTAGGCAAGCTCTAAATTGTTTATTTATGGTATTTATGCAATTGAAATTACAG
Source organism: Mytilus edulis (assembly GCF_963676685.1). NCBI lineage: Eukaryota > Metazoa > Mollusca > Bivalvia > Mytilida > Mytilidae > Mytilus > Mytilus edulis. Next base: position 6,542,573 of record NC_092345.1, read on the forward strand.
TCGGTATGTTAAAAATATGCAAATATGAAAACTGTTGCTATGGTCTTGATATTGAATGGAAAGGCTTAGTTACAGATGATTTCGACTCAATATTTCGAGTTAAATCTTGCGGCAACTGTTTCTCACGTAACACCGCAAACTATATTTAGCACTATTTTGATCTGTCGTTATTTAATGACGCCATAATACATGTGATGTCACAATGTTTCCTTTAAAACCTAATGTGGATTTCTCACTGATAAAAGGTTTTCACTGAAATACATGTTAAAAACATTTTTTCTCAAATAGAATTATGTGAAAGGACAAGTTTTGAAAATTTGCACTATATTGCACTCTAATTATATGATAAGGATGACTTTCCCAGTAGTTTAGAGTGCTTTCCACAGTTTTAAATACCAGATTTCCACTAGTAAGAATAATTATTTTGGTGTTGGTTTTTTTATAAAATCTTCATTTTTGCATAATTTCTCTGCCAAAATGCACTTTAAGACACAAGAAAATTTTATAGAATGCTTTAACAGGGTCTGTGTATTGTAATTAAAGGTTATAATCAGAAGTTTTGTCCTTGTTTTGACTAGTGAATGTATTCTGGAAGAAATTAATAATACATACACATTGTATTCAAAATAAATGAATATAGCGACGAAAGTATCATTGCCTTATAGTGCTAAAACAACTTTATTTTTTTTCAGAAATGGACAAAAATACACAGATTTATTCAGAATGTTATACCGATGAAGATCACATAAAAATATTTGGAAAAATCAGAAGTATTGATTTCAAAATTAGAAGCTTAATTCCAGAAGTTTTCAGGCTGATTTATGGATGATTTCACCTTGTACACCACCGAAAATGATGGTTAGTAGTTTTTTATTTATACCTAGTTATTATAAATGGTTTAAGATAAATATTATTGATAAAGATCAGCAAAAACTCAATGAAATTTTCGCTTTTAAAATGCATTACTGGCACGGGGCTGAACACTTTTTTTAGGCACAATCATAACTTTGTTTACTTCCGAGATATCCGAAAGGAATTTGTTTACTATATTGAAAAAGGCAAGAAATAACTTTTAAATATTATTAAATTGTAAGTAAACATGACACAATATAGTCTTTGTTATGTAATTATCACTTCGGTCTACAGGAATACCTGATAATCATGGGAGATAACACACTTCATACGAGTAAAGTGAGATACATCATCGCATGTGCTTTTATCCAATGATTTGACCCCTGGTCAGTAGATATATGCAAAAAAACAGAAAACACATGTACATGTTTTAAGAAAATCATGAATTATTATTTTTAATGCACTTGAGCAAAACAAAAGATATTGTCATTTCTCAGTGAAAAAGGGGGAGGGTCAAACCTTTTTGAAAACAATATTTCTACACCGATTCAACTATTAAGCTAGTTAGCTACTACCCATTGCTTCTAATATAAAAGGTTTAAATGAAGGTTACTAAGCCACAAGGGAGAAGCATTTGTCTTTCTTTGTAATTAAACTTTCAAGAAATAGATTTTTCTCTCTCAATAATACTTATGTATTTAAATCAAATGATAACACAGCCTGAGTAATTTTTTTTTTGTCTTATTTCAGTTCCAGACATATCATTACTTTTTAACCTGAGATGGCAAACTAGAGGTTTTAAAAAGTCCTGAACAACTGGTAAGCATTTTGTTTTGTTAGGCAAGCTCTAAATTGTTTATTTATGGTATTTATGCAATTGAAATTACAGTCGGTATGTTAAAAATATGCAAATATGAAAACTGTTGCTATGGTCTTGATATTGAATGGAAAGGCTTAGTTACAGATGATTTCGACTCAATATTTCGAGTTAAATCTTGCGGCAACTGTTTCTCACGTAACACCGCAAACTATATTTAGCACTATTTTGATCTGTCGTTATTTAATGACGCCATAATACATGTGATGTCACAATGTTTCCTTTAAAACCTAATGTGGATTTCTCACTGATAAAAGGTTTTCACTGAAATACATGTTAAAAACATTTTTTCTCAAATAGAATTATGTGAAAGGACAAGTTTTGAAAATTTGCACTATATTGCACTCTAATTATATGATAAGGATGACTTTCCCAGTAGTTTAGAGTGCTTTCCACAGTTTTAAATACCAGATTTCCACTAGTAAGAATAATTATTTTGGTGTTGGTTTTTTTATAAAATCTTCATTTTTGCATAATTTCTCTGCCAAAATGCACTTTAAGACACAAGAAAATTTTATAGAATGCTTTAACAGGGTCTGTGTATTGTAATTAAAGGTTATAATCAGAAGTTTTGTCCTTGTTTTGACTAGTGAATGTATTCTGGAAGAAATTAATAATACATACACATTGTATTCAAAATAAATGAATATAGCGACGAAAGTATCATTGCCTTATAGTGCTAAAACAACTTTATTTTTTTTCAGAAATGGACAAAAATACACAGATTTATTCAGAATGTTATACCGATGAAGATCACATAAAAATATTTGGAAAAATCAGAAGTATTGATTTCAAAATTAGAAGCTTAATTCCAGAAGTTTTCAGGCTGATTTATGGATGATTTCACCTTGTACACCACCGAAAATGATGGTTAGTAGTTTTTTATTTATACCTAGTTATTATAAATGGTTTAAGATAAATATTATTGATAAAGATCAGCAAAAACTCAATGAAATTTTCGCTTTTAAAATGCATTACTGGCACGGGGCTGAACACTTTTTTTAGGCACAATCATAACTTTGTTTACTTCCGAGATATCCGAAAGGAATTTGTTTACTATATTGAAAAAGGCAAGAAATAACTTTTAAATATTATTAAATTGTAAGTAAACATGACACAATATAGTCTTTGTTATGTAATTATCACTTCGGTCTACAGGAATACCTGATAATCATGGGAGATAACACACTTCATACGAGTAAAGTGAGATACATCATCGCATGTGCTTTTATCCAATGATTTGACCCCTGGTCAGTAGATATATGCAAAAAAACAGAAAACACATGTACATGTTTTAAGAAAATCATGAATTATTATTTTTAATGCACTTGAGCAAAACAAAAGATATTGTCATTTCTCAGTGAAAAAGGGGGAGGGTCAAACCTTTTTGAAAACAATATTTCTACACCGATTCAACTATTAAGCTAGTTAGCTACTACCCATTGCTTCTAATATAAAAGGTTTAAATGAAGGTTACTAAGCCACAAGGGAGAAGCATTTGTCTTTCTTTGTAATTAAACTTTCAAGAAATAGATTTTTCTCTCTCAATAATACTTATGTATTTAAATCAAATGATAACACAGCCTGAGTAATTTTTTTTTTGTCTTATTTCAGTTCCAGACATATCATTACTTTTTAACCTGAGATGGCAAACTAGAGGTTTTAAAAAGTCCTGAACAACTGGTAAGCATTTTGTTTTGTTAGGCAAGCTCTAAATTGTTTATTTATGGTATTTATGCAATTGAAATTACAGTCGGTATGTTAAAAATATGCAAATATGAAAACTGTTGCTATGGTCTTGATATTGAATGGAAAGGCTTAGTTACAGATGATTTCGACTCAATATTTCGAGTTAAATCTTGCGGCAACTGTTTCTCACGTAACACCGCAAACTATATTTAGCACTATTTTGATCTGTCGTTATTTAATGACGCCATAATACATGTGATGTCACAATGTTTCCTTTAAAACCTAATGTGGATTTCTCACTGATAAAAGGTTTTCACTGAAATACATGTTAAAAACATTTTTTCTCAAATAGAATTATGTGAAAGGACAAGTTTTGAAAATTTGCACTATATTGCACTCTAATTATATGATAAGGATGACTTTCCCAGTAGTTTAGAGTGCTTTCCACAGTTTTAAATACCAGATTTCCACTAGTAAGAATAATTATTTTGGTGTTGGTTTTTTTATAAAATCTTCATTTTTGCATAATTTCTCTGCCAAAATGCACTTTAAGACACAAGAAAATTTTATAGAATGCTTTAACAGGGTCTGTGTATTGTAATTAAAGGTTATAATCAGAAGTTTTGTCCTTGTTTTGACTAGTGAATGTATTCTGGAAGAAATTAATAATACATACACATTGTATTCAAAATAAATGAATATAGCGACGAAAGTATCATTGCCTTATAGTGCTAAAACAACTTTATTTTTTTTCAGAAATGGACAAAAATACACAGATTTATTCAGAATGTTATACCGATGAAGATCACATAAAAATATTTGGAAAAATCAGAAGTATTGATTTCAAAATTAGAAGCTTAATTCCAGAAGTTTTCAGGCTGATTTATGGATGATTTCACCTTGTACACCACCGAAAATGATGGTTAGTAGTTTTTTATTTATACCTAGTTATTATAAATGGTTTAAGATAAATATTATTGATAAAGATCAGCAAAAACTCAATGAAATTTTCGCTTTTAAAATGCATTACTGGCACGGGGCTGAACACTTTTTTTAGGCACAATCATAACTTTGTTTACTTCCGAGATATCCGAAAGGAATTTGTTTACTATATTGAAAAAGGCAAGAAATAACTTTTAAATATTATTAAATTGTAAGTAAACATGACACAATATAGTCTTTGTTATGTAATTATCACTTCGGTCTACAGGAATACCTGATAATCATGGGAGATAACACACTTCATACGAGTAAAGTGAGATACATCATCGCATGTGCTTTTATCCAATGATTTGACCCCTGGTCAGTAGATATATGCAAAAAAACAGAAAACACATGTACATGTTTTAAGAAAATCATGAATTATTATTTTTAATGCACTTGAGCAAAACAAAAGATATTGTCATTTCTCAGTGAAAAAGGGGGAGGGTCAAACCTTTTTGAAAACAATATTTCTACACCGATTCAACTATTAAGCTAGTTAGCTACTACCCATTGCTTCTAATATAAAAGGTTTAAATGAAGGTTACTAAGCCACAAGGGAGAAGCATTTGTCTTTCTTTGTAATTAAACTTTCAAGAAATAGATTTTTCTCTCTCAATAATACTTATGTATTTAAATCAAATGATAACACAGCCTGAGTAATTTTTTTTTTGTCTTATTTCAGTTCCAGACATATCATTACTTTTTAACCTGAGATGGCAAACTAGAGGTTTTAAAAAGTCCTGAACAACTGGTAAGCATTTTGTTTTGTTAGGCAAGCTCTAAATTGTTTATTTATGGTATTTATGCAATTGAAATTACAGTCGGTATGTTAAAAATATGCAAATATGAAAACTGTTGCTATGGTCTTGATATTGAATGGAAAGGCTTAGTTACAGATGATTTCGACTCAATATTTCGAGTTAAATCTTGCGGCAACTGTTTCTCACGTAACACCGCAAACTATATTTAGCACTATTTTGATCTGTCGTTATTTAATGACGCCATAATACATGTGATGTCACAATGTTTCCTTTAAAACCTAATGTGGATTTCTCACTGATAAAAGGTTTTCACTGAAATACATGTTAAAAACATTTTTTCTCAAATAGAATTATGTGAAAGGACAAGTTTTGAAAATTTGCACTATATTGCACTCTAATTATATGATAAGGATGACTTTCCCAGTAGTTTAGAGTGCTTTCCACAGTTTTAAATACCAGATTTCCACTAGTAAGAATAATTATTTTGGTGTTGGTTTTTTTATAAAATCTTCATTTTTGCATAATTTCTCTGCCAAAATGCACTTTAAGACACAAGAAAATTTTATAGAATGCTTTAACAGGGTCTGTGTATTGTAATTAAAGGTTATAATCAGAAGTTTTGTCCTTGTTTTGACTAGTGAATGTATTCTGGAAGAAATTAATAATACATACACATTGTATTCAAAATAAATGAATATAGCGACGAAAGTATCATTGCCTTATAGTGCTAAAACAACTTTATTTTTTTTCAGAAATGGACAAAAATACACAGATTTATTCAGAATGTTATACCGATGAAGATCACATAAAAATATTTGGAAAAATCAGAAGTATTGATTTCAAAATTAGAAGCTTAATTCCAGAAGTTTTCAGGCTGATTTATGGATGATTTCACCTTGTACACCACCGAAAATGATGGTTAGTAGTTTTTTATTTATACCTAGTTATTATAAATGGTTTAAGATAAATATTATTGATAAAGATCAGCAAAAACTCAATGAAATTTTCGCTTTTAAAATGCATTACTGGCACGGGGCTGAACACTTTTTTTAGGCACAATCATAACTTTGTTTACTTCCGAGATATCCGAAAGGAATTTGTTTACTATATTGAAAAAGGCAAGAAATAACTTTTAAATATTATTAAATTGTAAGTAAACATGACACAATATAGTCTTTGTTATGTAATTATCACTTCGGTCTACAGGAATACCTGATAATCATGGGAGATAACACACTTCATACGAGTAAAGTGAGATACATCATCGCATGTGCTTTTATCCAATGATTTGACCCCTGGTCAGTAGATATATGCAAAAAAACAGAAAACACATGTACATGTTTTAAGAAAATCATGAATTATTATTTTTAATGCACTTGAGCAAAACAAAAGATATTGTCATTTCTCAGTGAAAAAGGGGGAGGGTCAAACCTTTTTGAAAACAATATTTCTACACCGATTCAACTATTAAGCTAGTTAGCTACTACCCATTGCTTCTAATATAAAAGGTTTAAATGAAGGTTACTAAGCCACAAGGGAGAAGCATTTGTCTTTCTTTGTAATTAAACTTTCAAGAAATAGATTTTTCTCTCTCAATAATACTTATGTATTTAAATCAAATGATAACACAGCCTGAGTAATTTTTTTTTTGTCTTATTTCAGTTCCAGACATATCATTACTTTTTAACCTGAGATGGCAAACTAGAGGTTTTAAAAAGTCCTGAACAACTGGTAAGCATTTTGTTTTGTTAGGCAAGCTCTAAATTGTTTATTTATGGTATTTATGCAATTGAAATTACAGTCGGTATGTTAAAAATATGCAAATATGAAAACTGTTGCTATGGTCTTGATATTGAATGGAAAGGCTTAGTTACAGATGATTTCGACTCAATATTTCGAGTTAAATCTTGCGGCAACTGTTTCTCACGTAACACCGCAAACTATATTTAGCACTATTTTGATCTGTCGTTATTTAATGACGCCATAATACATGTGATGTCACAATGTTTCCTTTAAAACCTAATGTGGATTTCTCACTGATAAAAGGTTTTCACTGAAATACATGTTAAAAACATTTTTTCTCAAATAGAATTATGTGAAAGGACAAGTTTTGAAAATTTGCACTATATTGCACTCTAATTATATGATAAGGATGACTTTCCCAGTAGTTTAGAGTGCTTTCCACAGTTTTAAATACCAGATTTCCACTAGTAAGAATAATTATTTTGGTGTTGGTTTTTTTATAAAATCTTCATTTTTGCATAATTTCTCTGCCAAAATGCACTTTAAGACACAAGAAAATTTTATAGAATGCTTTAACAGGGTCTGTGTATTGTAATTAAAGGTTATAATCAGAAGTTTTGTCCTTGTTTTGACTAGTGAATGTATTCTGGAAGAAATTAATAATACATACACATTGTATTCAAAATAAATGAATATAGCGACGAAAGTATCATTGCCTTATAGTGCTAAAACAACTTTATTTTTTTTCAGAAATGGACAAAAATACACAGATTTATTCAGAATGTTATACCGATGAAGATCACATAAAAATATTTGGAAAAATCAGAAGTATTGATTTCAATATGGGTCAGGATCCCTAATAGACCTTGAGATGAGGAACTCAGATGACGTAATTAAAAAAAAATATTAGTCCGCCATACAATTGTGGATGCTGTGATTTTAAAAATGGACATAAATGAACAATAAGAACTGTTTTATAGAGCTGATGTGATGAGAAAAGAAAGATGTAGATTTGACCTGAAATAAATTATTAGAAAGGACAATTTTTTTATTGAATTTTATGATCAGAATTTTGGGATTATTTCATGAGGAGAGTGACATTTTTCACCATCTTCCGGGGTCCAGCAATTTGCGAAAAAAGTAATCTCACTTGCCACCCCGAAAATTTAACCAGACATGTATAAATGTATCAGCTTCGATATGAGCCATCATACATGTTCAAGTAAACGATATGGACTGAGCAACGGAGGAAAACGTTACCATTACGGCCTATGGAGAATTAATTGTAAATGTATACCCAAATTAGAAGCTTAATTCCAGAAGTTTTCAGGCTGATTTATGGATGATTTCACCTTGTACACCACCGAAAATGATGGTTAGTAGTTTTTTATTTATACCTAGTTATTATAAATGGTTTAAGATAAATATTATTGATAAAGATCAGCAAAAACTCAATGAAATTTTCGCTTTTAAAATGCATTACTGGCACGGGGCTGAACACTTTTTTTAGGCACAATCATAACTTTGTTTACTTCCGAGATATCCGAAAGGAATTTGTTTACTATATTGAAAAAGGCAAGAAATAACTTTTAAATATTATTAAATTGTAAGTAAACATGACACAATATAGTCTTTGTTATGTAATTATCACTTCGGTCTACAGGAATACCTGATAATCATGGGAGATAACACACTTCATACGAGTAAAGTGAGATACATCATCGCATGTGCTTTTATCCAATGATTTGACCCCTGGTCAGTAGATATATGCAAAAAAACAGAAAACACACAGTGTTCTCCCCAGGATTTTTGGATAGCACCAGGGTAACGCGTGACGAAATGAATTTTACAATATTTTGTGTCACGTTGCGTCGCTTATTTTTTTCTTGTAAGTTTTTGTCATTACCTTTTTGCCTTTGTTTTGTTTACTGTGGTACTGTGTTGTATGGACTTTGGGTCAGAAAATTATTGGTAGAAAAAGTAAATCAATAAACAGTTTGTATACGTTAATATCTTTGAAAAATAAATAATAGAAAGCACAATTAGTCCTTAAACTAAAGTCACTTCTTATATTTTGATCAAGCCATTTTGTCCTGATACTTGTAGTTACACTACACATTCCCCATGTTAGATTTCACAATAACAATGAAATTTGAACAGAACCTTCAGTAAATTAAAAACTATTTTCCATAGTTTAAGACCTGATTGTTTTAAACAACAACAAAATTATTTTTGTAGTTAATACTTTGTTACAGACATATGGAGCTGAATGGAGCACTTTCTTTATATTTATCTATACACTAGTCCATATCTAGCTAAAGTCCTGAATGAGGTTATGTTACATTTCAAATGATAATTGGCAGTCATATTAGGTTTTTCAGCCCTGACATTGTCTAATTAATTAGTGAAGAAAAAACTCCCCATTTAATATAATATGTCTGTGCATCAATAAAAGTATGATTCTCCAAAATAATATGCAAAACATTTTTGTTGGTATGTTCTAATAAAGTTTTTATCCTTAATGTAATATTCTAATATAATTTTGCATTCAATTTGTACTTTATTTTTATTTTCAATGAGAAATTATATTTGAGGAGCATTTATTTGTAATAAGCAAAATCAGGGGAAGTAACTCCACCAGGCAAATTATTTTGACTAAAGACTGGCGTAATAGAGTTCATTAACAGATGTCTGCTTGTCCCTCACAAGTCTGTTATTAAAATTGTGATCTCTTAATTAATTAAAACACAAAAGAATTATGTACATCGATTAAAGATCATTAAATCCAATCATCAAGGTTAACCTCAAAAGGTAAATCGATCACGTGGTGTAAACAATCTACCTGTCAGAACTGGATTAAACTAGTTAGAACTGGTCAATTTTCATCTAAAATTTAAAACCTCACGGAAAGTTGAACTTTACCAATTTACGATCGATTTTTTTACCGAAAACTTTAGCACCACGGAGAAAAATTATACATCGCGGCAAGAACGATACCACCGCGGTAGAACATTATACATCGCGGGCCCGTGGTCCTTTAAGGGCCTGGGGAGAACACTGACACATGTACATGTTTTAAGAAAATCATGAATTATTATTTTTAATGCACTTGAGCAAAACAAAAGATATTGTCATTTCTCAGTGAAAAAGGGGGAGGGTCAAACCTTTTTGAAAACAATATTTCTACACCGATTCAACTATTAAGCTAGTTAGCTACTACCCATTGCTTCTAATATAAAAGGTTTAAATGAAGGTTACTAAGCCACAAGGGAGAAGCATTTGTCTTTCTTTGTAATTAAACTTTCAAGAAATAGATTTTTCTCTCTCAATAATACTTATGTATTTAAATCAAATGATAACACAGCCTGAGTAATTTTTTTTTTGTCTTATTTCAGTTCCAGACATATCATTACTTTTTAACCTGAGATGGCAAACTAGAGGTTTTAAAAAGTCCTGAACAACTGGTAAGCATTTTGTTTTGTTAGGCAAGCTCTAAATTGTTTATTTATGGTATTTATGCAATTGAAATTACAGTCGGTATGTTAAAAATATGCAAATATGAAAACTGTTGCTATGGTCTTGATATTGAATGGAAAGGCTTAGTTACAGATGATTTCGACTCAATATTTCGAGTTAAATCTTGCGGCAACTGTTTCTCACGTAACACCGCAAACTATATTTAGCACTATTTTGATCTGTCGTTATTTAATGACGCCATAATACATGTGATGTCACAATGTTTCCTTTAAAACCTAATGTGGATTTCTCACTGATAAAAGGTTTTCACTGAAATACATGTTAAAAACATTTTTTCTCAAATAGAATTATGTGAAAGGACAAGTTTTGAAAATTTGCACTATATTGCACTCTAATTATATGATAAGGATGACTTTCCCAGTAGTTTAGAGTGCTTTCCACAGTTTTAAATACCAGATTTCCACTAGTAAGAATAATTATTTTGGTGTTGGTTTTTTTATAAAATCTTCATTTTTGCATAATTTCTCTGCCAAAATGCACTTTAAGACACAAGAAAATTTTATAGAATGCTTTAACAGGGTCTGTGTATTGTAATTAAAGGTTATAATCAGAAGTTTTGTCCTTGTTTTGACTAGTGAATGTATTCTGGAAGAAATTAATTATACATACACATTGTATTCAAAATAAATGAATATAGCGACGAAAGTATCATTGCCTTATAGTGCTAAAACAACTTTATTTTTTTTCAGAAATGGACAAAAATACACAGATTTATTCAGAATGTTATACCGATGAAGATCACATAAAAATATTTGGAAAAATCAGAAGTATTGATTTCAATAAGAAGCTTAATTCCAGAAGTTTTCAGGCTGATTTATGGATGATTTCACCTTGTACACCACCGAAAATGATGGTTAGTAGTTTTTTATTTATACCTAGTTATTATAAATGGTTTAAGATAAATATTATTGATAAAGATCAGCAAAAACTCAATGAAATTTTCGCTTTTAAAATGCATTACTGGCACGGGGCTGAACACTTTTTTTAGGCACAATCATAACTTTGTTTACTTCCGAGATATCCGAAAGGAATTTGTTTACTATATTGAAAAAGGCAAGAAATAACTTTTAAATATTATTAAATTGTAAGTAAACATGACACAATATAGTCTTTGTTATGTAATTATCACTTCGGTCTACAGGAATACCTGATAATCATGGGAGATAACACACTTCATACGAGTAAAGTGAGATACATCATCGCATGTGCTTTTATCCAATGATTTGACCCCTGGTCAGTAGATATATGCAAAAAAACAGAAAACACATGTACATGTTTTAAGAAAATCATGAATTATTATTTTTAATGCACTTGAGCAAAACAAAAGATATTGTCATTTCTCAGTGAAAAAGGGGGAGGGTCAAACCTTTTTGAAAACAATATTTCTACACCGATTCAACTATTAAGCTAGTTAGCTACTACCCATTGCTTCTAATATAAAAGGTTTAAATGAAGGTTACTAAGCCACAAGGGAGAAGCATTTGTCTTTCTTTGTAATTAAACTTTCAAGAAATAGATTTTTCTCTCTCAATAATACTTATGTATTTAAATCAAATGATAACACAGCCTGAGTAATTTTTTTTTTGTCTTATTTCAGTTCCAGACATATCATTACTTTTTAACCTGAGATGGCAAACTAGAGGTTTTAAAAAGTCCTGAACAACTGGTAAGCATTTTGTTTTGTTAGGCAAGCTCTAAATTGTTTATTTATGGTATTTATGCAATTGAAATTACAGTCGGTATGTTAAAAATATGCAAATATGAAAACTGTTGCTATGGTCTTGATATTGAATGGAAAGGCTTAGTTACAGATGATTTCGACTCAATATTTCGAGTTAAATCTTGCGGCAACTGTTTCTCACGTAACACCGCAAACTATATTTAGCACTATTTTGATCTGTCGTTATTTAATGACGCCATAATACATGTGATGTCACAATGTTTCCTTTAAAACCTAATGTGGATTTCTCACTGATAAAAGGTTTTCACTGAAATACATGTTAAAAACATTTTTTCTCAAATAGAATTATGTGAAAGGACAAGTTTTGAAAATTTGCACTATATTGCACTCTAATTATATGATAAGGATGACTTTCCCAGTAGTTTAGAGTGCTTTCCACAGTTTTAAATACCAGATTTCCACTAGTAAGAATAATTATTTTGGTGTTGGTTTTTTTATAAAATCTTCATTTTTGCATAATTTCTCTGCCAAAATGCACTTTAAGACACAAGAAAATTTTATAGAATGCTTTAACAGGGTCTGTGTATTGTAATTAAAGGTTATAATCAGAAGTTTTGTCCTTGTTTTGACTAGTGAATGTATTCTGGAAGAAATTAATTATACATACACATTGTATTCAAAATAAATGAATATAGCGACGAAAGTATCATTGCCTTATAGTGCTAAAACAACTTTATTTTTTTTCAGAAATGGACAAAAATACACAGATTTATTCAGAATGTTATACCGATGAAGATCACATAAAAATATTTGGAAAAATCAGAAGTATTGATTTCAATATGGGTCAGGATCCCTAATAGACCTTGAGATGAGGAACTCAGATGACGTAATTAAAAAAAAATATTAGTCCGCCATACAATTGTGGATGCTGTGATTTTAAAAATGGACATAAATGAACAATAAGAACTGTTTTATAGAGCTGATGTGATGAGAAAAGAAAGATGTAGATTTGACCTGAAATAAATTATTAGAAAGGACAATTTTTTTATTGAATTTTATGATCAGAATTTTGGGATTATTTCATGAGGAGAGTGACATTTTTCACCATCTTCCGGGGTCCAGCAATTTGCGAAAAAAGTAATCTCACTTGCCACCCCGAAAATTTAACCAGACATGTATAAATGTATCAGCTTCGATATGAGCCATCATACATGTTCAAGTAAACGATATGGACTGAGCAACGGAGGAAAACGTTACCATTACGGCCTATGGAGAATTAATTGTAAATGTATACCCAAATTAGAAGCTTAATTCCAGAAGTTTTCAGGCTGATTTATGGATGATTTCACCTTGTACACCACCGAAAATGATGGTTAGTAGTTTTTTATTTATACCTAGTTATTATAAATGGTTTAAGATAAATATTATTGATAAAGATCAGCAAAAACTCAATGAAATTTTCGCTTTTAAAATGCATTACTGGCACGGGGCTGAACACTTTTTTTAGGCACAATCATAACTTTGTTTACTTCCGAGATATCCGAAAGGAATTTGTTTACTATATTGAAAAAGGCAAGAAATAACTTTTAAATATTATTAAATTGTAAGTAAACATGACACAATATAGTCTTTGTTATGTAATTATCACTTCGGTCTACAGGAATACCTGATAATCATGGGAGATAACACACTTCATACGAGTAAAGTGAGATACATCATCGCATGTGCTTTTATCCAATGATTTGACCCCTGGTCAGTAGATATATGCAAAAAAACAGAAAACACATGTACATGTTTTAAGAAAATCATGAATTATTATTTTTAATGCACTTGAGCAAAACAAAAGATATTGTCATTTCTCAGTGAAAAAGGGGGAGGGTCAAACCTTTTTGAAAACAATATTTCTACACCGATTCAACTATTAAGCTAGTTAGCTACTACCCATTGCTTCTAATATAAAAGGTTTAAATGAAGGTTACTAAGCCACAAGGGAGAAGCATTTGTCTTTCTTTGTAATTAAACTTTCAAGAAATAGATTTTTCTCTCTCAATAATACTTATGTATTTAAATCAAATGATAACACAGCCTGAGTAATTTTTTTTTTGTCTTATTTCAGTTCCAGACATATCATTACTTTTTAACCTGAGATGGCAAACTAGAGGTTTTAAAAAGTCCTGAACAACTGGTAAGCATTTTGTTTTGTTAGGCAAGCTCTAAATTGTTTATTTATGGTATTTATGCAATTGAAATTACAGTCGGTATGTTAAAAATATGCAAATATGAAAACTGTTGCTATGGTCTTGATATTGAATGGAAAGGCTTAGTTACAGATGATTTCGACTCAATATTTCGAGTTAAATCTTGCGGCAACTGTTTCTCACGTAACACCGCAAACTATATTTAGCACTATTTTGATCTGTCGTTATTTAATGACGCCATAATACATGTGATGTCACAATGTTTCCTTTAAAACCTAATGTGGATTTCTCACTGATAAAAGGTTTTCACTGAAATACATGTTAAAAACATTTTTTCTCAAATAGAATTATGTGAAAGGACAAGTTTTGAAAATTTGCACTATATTGCACTCTAATTATATGATAAGGATGACTTTCCCAGTAGTTTAGAGTGCTTTCCACAGTTTTAAATACCAGATTTCCACTAGTAAGAATAATTATTTTGGTGTTGGTTTTTTTATAAAATCTTCATTTTTGCATAATTTCTCTGCCAAAATGCACTTTAAGACACAAGAAAATTTTATAGAATGCTTTAACAGGGTCTGTGTATTGTAATTAAAGGTTATAATCAGAAGTTTTGTCCTTGTTTTGACTAGTGAATGTATTCTGGAAGAAATTAATTATACATACACATTGTATTCAAAATAAATGAATATAGCGACGAAAGTATCATTGCCTTATAGTGCTAAAACAACTTTATTTTTTTTCAGAAATGGACAAAAATACACAGATTTATTCAGAATGTTATACCGATGAAGATCACATAAAAATATTTGGAAAAATCAGAAGTATTGATTTCAATATAGAAGCTTAATTCCAGAAGTTTTCAGGCTGATTTATGGATGATTTCACCTTGTACACCACCGAAAATGATGGTTAGTAGTTTTTTATTTATACCTAGTTATTATAAATGGTTTAAGATAAATATTATTGATAAAGATCAGCAAAAACTCAATGAAATTTTCGCTTTTAAAATGCATTACTGGCACGGGGCTGAACACTTTTTTTAGGCACAATCATAACTTTGTTTACTTCCGAGATATCCGAAAGGAATTTGTTTACTATATTGAAAAAGGCAAGAAATAACTTTTAAATATTATTAAATTGTAAGTAAACATGACACAATATAGTCTTTGTTATGTAATTATCACTTCGGTCTACAGGAATACCTGATAATCATGGGAGATAACACACTTCATACGAGTAAAGTGAGATACATCATCGCATGTGCTTTTATCCAATGATTTGACCCCTGGTCAGTAGATATATGCAAAAAAACAGAAAACACATGTACATGTTTTAAGAAAATCATGAATTATTATTTTTAATGCACTTGAGCAAAACAAAAGATATTGTCATTTCTCAGTGAAAAAGGGGGAGGGTCAAACCTTTTTGAAAACAATATTTCTACACCGATTCAACTATTAAGCTAGTTAGCTACTACCCATTGCTTCTAATATAAAAGGTTTAAATGAAGGTTACTAAGCCACAAGGGAGAAGCATTTGTCTTTCTTTGTAATTAAACTTTCAAGAAATAGATTTTTCTCTCTCAATAATACTTATGTATTTAAATCAAATGATAACACAGCCTGAGTAATTTTTTTTTTGTCTTATTTCAGTTCCAGACATATCATTACTTTTTAACCTGAGATGGCAAACTAGAGGTTTTAAAAAGTCCTGAACAACTGGTAAGCATTTTGTTTTGTTAGGCAAGCTCTAAATTGTTTATTTATGGTATTTATGCAATTGAAATTACAGTCGGTATGTTAAAAATATGCAAATATGAAAACTGTTGCTATGGTCTTGATATTGAATGGAAAGGCTTAGTTACAGATGATTTCGACTCAATATTTCGAGTTAAATCTTGCGGCAACTGTTTCTCACGTAACACCGCAAACTATATTTAGCACTATTTTGATCTGTCGTTATTTAATGACGCCATAATACATGTGATGTCACAATGTTTCCTTTAAAACCTAATGTGGATTTCTCACTGATAAAAGGTTTTCACTGAAATACATGTTAAAAACATTTTTTCTCAAATAGAATTATGTGAAAGGACAAGTTTTGAAAATTTGCACTATATTGCACTCTAATTATATGATAAGGATGACTTTCCCAGTAGTTTAGAGTGCTTTCCACAGTTTTAAATACCAGATTTCCACTAGTAAGAATAATTATTTTGGTGTTGGTTTTTTTATAAAATCTTCATTTTTGCATAATTTCTCTGCCAAAATGCACTTTAAGACACAAGAAAATTTTATAGAATGCTTTAACAGGGTCTGTGTATTGTAATTAAAGGTTATAATCAGAAGTTTTGTCCTTGTTTTGACTAGTGAATGTATTCTGGAAGAAATTAATTATACATACACATTGTATTCAAAATAAATGAATATAGCGACGAAAGTATCATTGCCTTATAGTGCTAAAACAACTTTATTTTTTTTCAGAAATGGACAAAAATACACAGATTTATTCAGAATGTTATACCGATGAAGATCACATAAAAATATTTGGAAAAATCAGAAGTATTGATTTCAATATAGAAGCTTAATTCCAGAAGTTTTCAGGCTGATTTATGGATGATTTCACCTTGTACACCACCGAAAATGATGGTTAGTAGTTTTTTATTTATACCTAGTTATTATAAATGGTTTAAGATAAATATTATTGATAAAGATCAGCAAAAACTCAATGAAATTTTCGCTTTTAAAATGCATTACTGGCACGGGGCTGAACACTTTTTTTAGGCACAATCATAACTTTGTTTACTTCCGAGATATCCGAAAGGAATTTGTTTACTATATTGAAAAAGGCAAGAAATAACTTTTAAATATTATTAAATTGTAAGTAAACATGACACAATATAGTCTTTGTTATGTAATTATCACTTCGGTCTACAGGAATACCTGATAATCATGGGAGATAACACACTTCATACGAGTAAAGTGAGATACATCATCGCATGTGCTTTTATCCAATGATTTGACCCCTGGTCAGTAGATATATGCAAAAAAACAGAAAACACATGTACATGTTTTAAGAAAATCATGAATTATTATTTTTAATGCATTTGAGCAAAACAAAAGATATTGTCATTTCTCAGTGAAAAAGGGGGAGGGTCAAACCTTTTTGAAAACAATATTTCTACACCGATTCAACTATTAAGCTAGTTAGCTACTACCCATTGCTTCTAATATAAAAGGTTTAAATGAAGGTTACTAAGCCACAAGGGAGAAGCATTTGTCTTTCTTTGTAATTAAACTTTCAAGAAATAGATTTTTCTCTCTCAATAATACTTATGTATTTAAATCAAATGATAACACAGCCTGAGTAATTTTTTTTTTGTCTTATTTCAGTTCCAGACATATCATTACTTTTTAACCTGAGATGGCAAACTAGAGGTTTTAAAAAGTCCTGAACAACTGGTAAGCATTTTGTTTTGTTAGGCAAGCTCTAAATTGTTTATTTATGGTATTTATGCAATTGAAATTACAGTCGGTATGTTAAAAATATGCAAATATGAAAACTGTTGCTATGGTCTTGATATTGAATGGAAAGGCTTAGTTACAGATGATTTCGACTCAATATTTCGAGTTAAATCTTGCGGCAACTGTTTCTCACGTAACACCGCAAACTATATTTAGCACTATTTTGATCTGTCGTTATTTAATGACGCCATAATACATGTGATGTCACAATGTTTCCTTTAAAACCTAATGTGGATTTCTCACTGATAAAAGGTTTTCACTGAAATACATGTTAAAAACATTTTTTCTCAAATAGAATTATGTGAAAGGACAAGTTTTGAAAATTTGCACTATATTGCACTCTAATTATATGATAAGGATGACTTTCCCAGTAGTTTAGAGTGCTTTCCACAGTTTTAAATACCAGATTTCCACTAGTAAGAATAATTATTTTGGTGTTGGTTTTTTTATAAAATCTTCATTTTTGCATAATTTCTCTGCCAAAATGCACTTTAAGACACAAGAAAATTTTATAGAATGCTTTAACAGGGTCTGTGTATTGTAATTAAAGGTTATAATCAGAAGTTTTGTCCTTGTTTTGACTAGTGAATGTATTCTGGAAGAAATTAATTATACATACACATTGTATTCAAAATAAATGAATATAGCGACGAAAGTATCATTGCCTTATAGTGCTAAAACAACTTTATTTTTTTTCAGAAATGGACAAAAATACACAGATTTATTCAGAATGTTATACCGATGAAGATCACATAAAAATATTTGGAAAAATCAGAAGTATTGATTTCAATATAGAAGCTTAATTCCAGAAGTTTTCAGGCTGATTTATGGATGATTTCACCTTGTACACCACCGAAAATGATGGTTAGTAGTTTTTTATTTATACCTAGTTATTATAAATGGTTTAAGATAAATATTATTGATAAAGATCAGCAAAAACTCAATGAAATTTTCGCTTTTAAAATGCATTACTGGCACGGGGCTGAACACTTTTTTTAGGCACAATCATAACTTTGTTTACTTCCGAGATATCCGAAAGGAATTTGTTTACTATATTGAAAAAGGCAAGAAATAACTTTTAAATATTATTAAATTGTAAGTAAACATGACACAATATAGTCTTTGTTATGTAATTATCACTTCGGTCTACAGGAATACCTGATAATCATGGGAGATAACACACTTCATACGAGTAAAGTGAGATACATCATCGCATGTGCTTTTATCCAATGATTTGACCCCTGGTCAGTAGATATATGCAAAAAAACAGAAAACACATGTACATGTTTTAAGAAAATCATGAATTATTATTTTTAATGCACTTGAGCAAAACAAAAGATATTGTCATTTCTCAGTGAAAAAGGGGGAGGGTCAAACCTTTTTGAAAACAATATTTCTACACCGATTCAACTATTAAGCTAGTTAGCTACTACCCATTGCTTCTAATATAAAAGGTTTAAATGAAGGTTACTAAGCCACAAGGGAGAAGCATTTGTCTTTCTTTGTAATTAAACTTTCAAGAAATAGATTTTTCTCTCTCAATAATACTTATGTATTTAAATCAAATGATAACACAGCCTGAGTAATTTTTTTTTTGTCTTATTTCAGTTCCAGACATATCATTACTTTTTAACCTGAGATGGCAAACTAGAGGTTTTAAAAAGTCCTGAACAACTGGTAAGCATTTTGTTTTGTTAGGCAAGCTCTAAATTGTTTATTTATGGTATTTATGCAATTGAAATTACAGTCGGTATGTTAAAAATATGCAAATATGAAAACTGTTGCTATGGTCTTGATATTGAATGGAAAGGCTTAGTTACAGATGATTTCGACTCAATATTTCGAGTTAAATCTTGCGGCAACTGTTTCTCACGTAACACCGCAAACTATATTTAGCACTATTTTGATCTGTCGTTATTTAATGACGCCATAATACATGTGATGTCACAATGTTTCCTTTAAAACCTAATGTGGATTTCTCACTGATAAAAGGTTTTCACTGAAATACATGTTAAAAACATTTTTTCTCAAATAGAATTATGTGAAAGGACAAGTTTTGAAAATTTGCACTATATTGCACTCTAATTATATGATAAGGATGACTTTCCCAGTAGTTTAGAGTGCTTTCCACAGTTTTAAATACCAGATTTCCACTAGTAAGAATAATTATTTTGGTGTTGGTTTTTTTATAAAATCTTCATTTTTGCATAATTTCTCTGCCAAAATGCACTTTAAGACACAAGAAAATTTTATAGAATGCTTTAACAGGGTCTGTGTATTGTAATTAAAGGTTATAATCAGAAGTTTTGTCCTTGTTTTGACTAGTGAATGTATTCTGGAAGAAATTAATTATACATACACATTGTATTCAAAATAAATGAATATAGCGACGAAAGTATCATTGCCTTATAGTGCTAAAACAACTTTATTTTTTTTCAGAAATGGACAAAAATACACAGATTTATTCAGAATGTTATACCGATGAAGATCACATAAAAATATTTGGAAAAATCAGAAGTATTGATTTCAATAAGAAGCTTAATTCCAGAAGTTTTCAGGCTGATTTATGGATGATTTCACCTTGTACACCACCGAAAATGATGGTTAGTAGTTTTTTATTTATACCTAGTTATTATAAATGGTTTAAGATAAATATTATTGATAAAGATCAGCAAAAACTCAATGAAATTTTCGCTTTTAAAATGCATTACTGGCACGGGGCTGAACACTTTTTTTAGGCACAATCATAACTTTGTTTACTTCCGAGATATCCGAAAGGAATTTGTTTACTATATTGAAAAAGGCAAGAAATAACTTTTAAATATTATTAAATTGTAAGTAAACATGACACAATATAGTCTTTGTTATGTAATTATCACTTCGGTCTACAGGAATACCTGATAATCATGGGAGATAACACACTTCATACGAGTAAAGTGAGATACATCATCGCATGTGCTTTTATCCAATGATTTGACCCCTGGTCAGTAGATATATGCAAAAAAACAGAAAACACATGTACATGTTTTAAGAAAATCATGAATTATTATTTTTAATGCACTTGAGCAAAACAAAAGATATTGTCATTTCTCAGTGAAAAAGGGGGAGGGTCAAACCTTTTTGAAAACAATATTTCTACACCGATTCAACTATTAAGCTAGTTAGCTACTACCCATTGCTTCTAATATAAAAGGTTTAAATGAAGGTTACTAAGCCACAAGGGAGAAGCATTTGTCTTTCTTTGTAATTAAACTTTCAAGAAATAGATTTTTCTCTCTCAATAATACTTATGTATTTAAATCAAATGATAACACAGCCTGAGTAATTTTTTTTTTGTCTTATTTCAGTTCCAGACATATCATTACTTTTTAACCTGAGATGGCAAACTAGAGGTTTTAAAAAGTCCTGAACAACTGGTAAGCATTTTGTTTTGTTAGGCAAGCTCTAAATTGTTTATTTATGGTATTTATGCAATTGAAATTACAGTCGGTATGTTAAAAATATGCAAATATGAAAACTGTTGCTATGGTCTTGATATTGAATGGAAAGGCTTAGTTACAGATGATTTCGACTCAATATTTCGAGTTAAATCTTGCGGCAACTGTTTCTCACGTAACACCGCAAACTATATTTAGCACTATTTTGATCTGTCGTTATTTAATGACGCCATAATACATGTGATGTCACAATGTTTCCTTTAAAACCTAATGTGGATTTCTCACTGATAAAAGGTTTTCACTGAAATACATGTTAAAAACATTTTTTCTCAAATAGAATTATGTGAAAGGACAAGTTTTGAAAATTTGCACTATATTGCACTCTAATTATATGATAAGGATGACTTTCCCAGTAGTTTAGAGTGCTTTCCACAGTTTTAAATACCAGATTTCCACTAGTAAGAATAATTATTTTGGTGTTGGTTTTTTTATAAAATCTTCATTTTTGCATAATTTCTCTGCCAAAATGCACTTTAAGACACAAGAAAATTTTATAGAATGCTTTAACAGGGTCTGTGTATTGTAATTAAAGGTTATAATCAGAAGTTTTGTCCTTGTTTTGACTAGTGAATGTATTCTGGAAGAAATTAATTATACATACACATTGTATTCAAAATAAATGAATATAGCGACGAAAGTATCATTGCCTTATAGTGCTAAAACAACTTTATTTTTTTTCAGAAATGGACAAAAATACACAGATTTATTCAGAATGTTATACCGATGAAGATCACATAAAAATATTTGGAAAAATCAGAAGTATTGATTTCAATAAGAAGCTTAATTCCAGAAGTTTTCAGGCTGATTTATGGATGATTTCACCTTGTACACCACCGAAAATGATGGTTAGTAGTTTTTTATTTATACCTAGTTATTATAAATGGTTTAAGATAAATATTATTGATAAAGATCAGCAAAAACTCAATGAAATTTTCGCTTTTAAAATGCATTACTGGCACGGGGCTGAACACTTTTTTTAGGCACAATCATAACTTTGTTTACTTCCGAGATATCCGAAAGGAATTTGTTTACTATATTGAAAAAGGCAAGAAATAACTTTTAAATATTATTAAATTGTAAGTAAACATGACACAATATAGTCTTTGTTATGTAATTATCACTTCGGTCTACAGGAATACCTGATAATCATGGGAGATAACACACTTCATACGAGTAAAGTGAGATACATCATCGCATGTGCTTTTATCCAATGATTTGACCCCTGGTCAGTAGATATATGCAAAAAAACAGAAAACACATGTACATGTTTTAAGAAAATCATGAATTATTATTTTTAATGCACTTGAGCAAAACAAAAGATATTGTCATTTCTCAGTGAAAAAGGGGGAGGGTCAAACCTTTTTGAAAACAATATTTCTACACCGATTCAACTATTAAGCTAGTTAGCTACTACCCATTGCTTCTAATATAAAAGGTTTAAATGAAGGTTACTAAGCCACAAGGGAGAAGCATTTGTCTTTCTTTGTAATTAAACTTTCAAGAAATAGATTTTTCTCTCTCAATAATACTTATGTATTTAAATCAAATGATAACACAGCCTGAGTAATTTTTTTTTTGTCTTATTTCAGTTCCAGACATATCATTACTTTTTAACCTGAGATGGCAAACTAGAGGTTTTAAAAAGTCCTGAACAACTGGTAAGCATTTTGTTTTGTTAGGCAAGCTCTAAATTGTTTATTTATGGTATTTATGCAATTGAAATTACAGTCGGTATGTTAAAAATATGCAAATATGAAAACTGTTGCTATGGTCTTGATATTGAATGGAAAGGCTTAGTTACAGATGATTTCGACTCAATATTTCGAGTTAAATCTTGCGGCAACTGTTTCTCACGTAACACCGCAAACTATATTTAGCACTATTTTGATCTGTCGTTATTTAATGACGCCATAATACATGTGATGTCACAATGTTTCCTTTAAAACCTAATGTGGATTTCTCACTGATAAAAGGTTTTCACTGAAATACATGTTAAAAACATTTTTTCTCAAATAGAATTATGTGAAAGGACAAGTTTTGAAAATTTGCACTATATTGCACTCTAATTATATGATAAGGATGACTTTCCCAGTAGTTTAGAGTGCTTTCCACAGTTTTAAATACCAGATTTCCACTAGTAAGAATAATTATTTTGGTGTTGGTTTTTTTATAAAATCTTCATTTTTGCATAATTTCTCTGCCAAAATGCACTTTAAGACACAAGAAAATTTTATAGAATGCTTTAACAGGGTCTGTGTATTGTAATTAAAGGTTATAATCAGAAGTTTTGTCCTTGTTTTGACTAGTGAATGTATTCTGGAAGAAATTAATTATACATACACATTGTATTCAAAATAAATGAATATAGCGACGAAAGTATCATTGCCTTATAGTGCTAAAACAACTTTATTTTTTTTCAGAAATGGACAAAAATACACAGATTTATTCAGAATGTTATACCGATGAAGATCACATAAAAATATTTGGAAAAATCAGAAGTATTGATTTCAATAAGAAGCTTAATTCCAGAAGTTTTCAGGCTGATTTATGGATGATTTCACCTTGTACACCACCGAAAATGATGGTTAGTAGTTTTTTATTTATACCTAGTTATTATAAATGGTTTAAGATAAATATTATTGATAAAGATCAGCAAAAACTCAATGAAATTTTCGCTTTTAAAATGCATTACTGGCACGGGGCTGAACACTTTTTTTAGGCACAATCATAACTTTGTTTACTTCCGAGATATCCGAAAGGAATTTGTTTACTATATTGAAAAAGGCAAGAAATAACTTTTAAATATTATTAAATTGTAAGTAAACATGACACAATATAGTCTTTGTTATGTAATTATCACTTCGGTCTACAGGAATACCTGATAATCATGGGAGATAACACACTTCATACGAGTAAAGTGAGATACATCATCGCATGTGCTTTTATCCAATGATTTGACCCCTGGTCAGTAGATATATGCAAAAAAACAGAAAACACATGTACATGTTTTAAGAAAATCATGAATTATTATTTTTAATGCACTTGAGCAAAACAAAAGATATTGTCATTTCTCAGTGAAAAAGGGGGAGGGTCAAACCTTTTTGAAAACAATATTTCTACACCGATTCAACTATTAAGCTAGTTAGCTACTACCCATTGCTTCTAATATAAAAGGTTTAAATGAAGGTTACTAAGCCACAAGGGAGAAGCATTTGTCTTTCTTTGTAATTAAACTTTCAAGAAATAGATTTTTCTCTCTCAATAATACTTATGTATTTAAATCAAATGATAACACAGCCTGAGTAATTTTTTTTTTGTCTTATTTCAGTTCCAGACATATCATTACTTTTTAACCTGAGATGGCAAACTAGAGGTTTTAAAAAGTCCTGAACAACTGGTAAGCATTTTGTTTTGTTAGGCAAGCTCTAAATTGTTTATTTATGGTATTTATGCAATTGAAATTACAGTCGGTATGTTAAAAATATGCAAATATGAAAACTGTTGCTATGGTCTTGATATTGAATGGAAAGGCTTAGTTACAGATGATTTCGACTCAATATTTCGAGTTAAATCTTGCGGCAACTGTTTCTCACGTAACACCGCAAACTATATTTAGCACTATTTTGATCTGTCGTTATTTAATGACGCCATAATACATGTGATGTCACAATGTTTCCTTTAAAACCTAATGTGGATTTCTCACTGATAAAAGGTTTTCACTGAAATACATGTTAAAAACATTTTTTCTCAAATAGAATTATGTGAAAGGACAAGTTTTGAAAATTTGCACTATATTGCACTCTAATTATATGATAAGGATGACTTTCCCAGTAGTTTAGAGTGCTTTCCACAGTTTTAAATACCAGATTTCCACTAGTAAGAATAATTATTTTGGTGTTGGTTTTTTTATAAAATCTTCATTTTTGCATAATTTCTCTGCCAAAATGCACTTTAAGACACAAGAAAATTTTATAGAATGCTTTAACAGGGTCTGTGTATTGTAATTAAAGGTTATAATCAGAAGTTTTGTCCTTGTTTTGACTAGTGAATGTATTCTGGAAGAAATTAATTATACATACACATTGTATTCAAAATAAATGAATATAGCGACGAAAGTATCATTGCCTTATAGTGCTAAAACAACTTTATTTTTTTTCAGAAATGGACAAAAATACACAGATTTATTCAGAATGTTATACCGATGAAGATCACATAAAAATATTTGGAAAAATCAGAAGTATTGATTTCAATATAGAAGCTTAATTCCAGAAGTTTTCAGGCTGATTTATGGATGATTTCACCTTGTACACCACCGAAAATGATGGTTAGTAGTTTTTTATTTATACCTAGTTATTATAAATGGTTTAAGATAAATATTATTGATAAAGATCAGCAAAAACTCAATGAAATTTTCGCTTTTAAAATGCATTACTGGCACGGGGCTGAACACTTTTTTTAGGCACAATCATAACTTTGTTTACTTCCGAGATATCCGAAAGGAATTTGTTTACTATATTGAAAAAGGCAAGAAATAACTTTTAAATATTATTAAATTGTAAGTAAACATGACACAATATAGTCTTTGTTATGTAATTATCACTTCGGTCTACAGGAATACCTGATAATCATGGGAGATAACACACTTCATACGAGTAAAGTGAGATACATCATCGCATGTGCTTTTATCCAATGATTTGACCCCTGGTCAGTAGATATATGCAAAAAAACAGAAAACACATGTACATGTTTTAAGAAAATCATGAATTATTATTTTTAATGCACTTGAGCAAAACAAAAGATATTGTCATTTCTCAGTGAAAAAGGGGGAGGGTCAAACCTTTTTGAAAACAATATTTCTACACCGATTCAACTATTAAGCTAGTTAGCTACTACCCATTGCTTCTAATATAAAAGGTTTAAATGAAGGTTACTAAGCCACAAGGGAGAAGCATTTGTCTTTCTTTGTAATTAAACTTTCAAGAAATAGATTTTTCTCTCTCAATAATACTTATGTATTTAAATCAAATGATAACACAGCCTGAGTAATTTTTTTTTTGTCTTATTTCAGTTCCAGACATATCATTACTTTTTAACCTGAGATGGCAAACTAGAGGTTTTAAAAAGTCCTGAACAACTGGTAAGCATTTTGTTTTGTTAGGCAAGCTCTAAATTGTTTATTTATGGTATTTATGCAATTGAAATTACAGTCGGTATGTTAAAAATATGCAAATATGAAAACTGTTGCTATGGTCTTGATATTGAATGGAAAGGCTTAGTTACAGATGATTTCGACTCAATATTTCGAGTTAAATCTTGCGGCAACTGTTTCTCACGTAACACCGCAAACTATATTTAGCACTATTTTGATCTGTCGTTATTTAATGACGCCATAATACATGTGATGTCACAATGTTTCCTTTAAAACCTAATGTGGATTTCTCACTGATAAAAGGTTTTCACTGAAATACATGTTAAAAACATTTTTTCTCAAATAGAATTATGTGAAAGGACAAGTTTTGAAAATTTGCACTATATTGCACTCTAATTATATGATAAGGATGACTTTCCCAGTAGTTTAGAGTGCTTTCCACAGTTTTAAATACCAGATTTCCACTAGTAAGAATAATTATTTTGGTGTTGGTTTTTTTATAAAATCTTCATTTTTGCATAATTTCTCTGCCAAAATGCACTTTAAGACACAAGAAAATTTTATAGAATGCTTTAACAGGGTCTGTGTATTGTAATTAAAGGTTATAATCAGAAGTTTTGTCCTTGTTTTGACTAGTGAATGTATTCTGGAAGAAATTAATTATACATACACATTGTATTCAAAATAAATGAATATAGCGACGAAAGTATCATTGCCTTATAGTGCTAAAACAACTTTATTTTTTTTCAGAAATGGACAAAAATACACAGATTTATTCAGAATGTTATACCGATGAAGATCACATAAAAATATTTGGAAAAATCAGAAGTATTGATTTCAATATAGAAGCTTAATTCCAGAAGTTTTCAGGCTGATTTATGGATGATTTCACCTTGTACACCACCGAAAATGATGGTTAGTAGTTTTTTATTTATACCTAGTTATTATAAATGGTTTAAGATAAATATTATTAATAAAGATCAGCAAAAACTCAATGAAATTTTCGCTTTTAAAATGCATTACTGGCACGGGGCTGAACACTTTTTTTAGGCACAATCATAACTTTGTTTACTTCCGAGATATCCGAAAGGAATTTGTTTACTATATTGAAAAAGGCAAGAAATAACTTTTAAATATTATTAAATTGTAAGTAAACATGACACAATATAGTCTTTGTTATGTAATTATCACTTCGGTCTACAGGAATACCTGATAATCATGGGAGATAACACACTTCATACGAGTAAAGTGAGATACATCATCGCATGTGCTTTTATCCAATGATTTGACCCCTGGTCAGTAGATATATGCAAAAAAACAGAAAACACATGTACATGTTTTAAGAAAATCATGAATTATTATTTTTAATGCACTTGAGCAAAACAAAAGATATTGTCATTTCTCAGTGAAAAAGGGGGAGGGTCAAACCTTTTTGAAAACAATATTTCTACACCGATTCAACTATTAAGCTAGTTAGCTACTACCCATTGCTTCTAATATAAAAGGTTTAAATGAAGGTTACTAAGCCACAAGGGAGAAGCATTTGTCTTTCTTTGTAATTAAACTTTCAAGAAATAGATTTTTCTCTCTCAATAATACTTATGTATTTAAATCAAATGATAACACAGCCTGAGTAATTTTTTTTTTGTCTTATTTCAGTTCCAGACATATCATTACTTTTTAACCTGAGATGGCAAACTAGAGGTTTTAAAAAGTCCTGAACAACTGGTAAGCATTTTGTTTTGTTAGGCAAGCTCTAAATTGTTTATTTATGGTATTTATGCAATTGAAATTACAGTCGGTATGTTAAAAATATGCAAATATGAAAACTGTTGCTATGGTCTTGATATTGAATGGAAAGGCTTAGTTACAGATGATTTCGACTCAATATTTCGAGTTAAATCTTGCGGCAACTGTTTCTCACGTAACACCGCAAACTATATTTAGCACTATTTTGATCTGTCGTTATTTAATGACGCCATAATACATGTGATGTCACAATGTTTCCTTTAAAACCTAATGTGGATTTCTCACTGATAAAAGGTTTTCACTGAAATACATGTTAAAAACATTTTTTCTCAAATAGAATTATGTGAAAGGACAAGTTTTGAAAATTTGCACTATATTGCACTCTAATTATATGATAAGGATGACTTTCCCAGTAGTTTAGAGTGCTTTCCACAGTTTTAAATACCAGATTTCCACTAGTAAGAATAATTATTTTGGTGTTGGTTTTTTTATAAAATCTTCATTTTTGCATAATTTCTCTGCCAAAATGCACTTTAAGACACAAGAAAATTTTATAGAATGCTTTAACAGGGTCTGTGTATTGTAATTAAAGGTTATAATCAGAAGTTTTGTCCTTGTTTTGACTAGTGAATGTATTCTGGAAGAAATTAATTATACATACACATTGTATTCAAAATAAATGAATATAGCGACGAAAGTATCATTGCCTTATAGTGCTAAAACAACTTTATTTTTTTTCAGAAATGGACAAAAATACACAGATTTATTCAGAATGTTATACCGATGAAGATCACATAAAAATATTTGGAAAAATCAGAAGTATTGATTTCAATAAGAAGCTTAATTCCAGAAGTTTTCAGGCTGATTTATGGATGATTTCACCTTGTACACCACCGAAAATGATGGTTAGTAGTTTTTTATTTATACCTAGTTATTATAAATGGTTTAAGATAAATATTATTGATAAAGATCAGCAAAAACTCAATGAAATTTTCGCTTTTAAAATGCATTACTGGCACGGGGCTGAACACTTTTTTTAGGCACAATCATAACTTTGTTTACTTCCGAGATATCCGAAAGGAATTTGTTTACTATATTGAAAAAGGCAAGAAATAACTTTTAAATATTATTAAATTGTAAGTAAACATGACACAATATAGTCTTTGTTATGTAATTATCACTTCGGTCTACAGGAATACCTGATAATCATGGGAGATAACACACTTCATACGAGTAAAGTGAGATACATCATCGCATGTGCTTTTATCCAATGATTTGACCCCTGGTCAGTAGATATATGCAAAAAAACAGAAAACACATGTACATGTTTTAAGAAAATCATGAATTATTATTTTTAATGCACTTGAGCAAAACAAAAGATATTGTCATTTCTCAGTGAAAAAGGGGGAGGGTCAAACCTTTTTGAAAACAATATTTCTACACCGATTCAACTATTAAGCTAGTTAGCTACTACCCATTGCTTCTAATATAAAAGGTTTAAATGAAGGTTACTAAGCCACAAGGGAGAAGCATTTGTCTTTCTTTGTAATTAAACTTTCAAGAAATAGATTTTTCTCTCTCAATAATACTTATGTATTTAAATCAAATGATAACACAGCCTGAGTAATTTTTTTTTTGTCTTATTTCAGTTCCAGACATATCATTACTTTTTAACCTGAGATGGCAAACTAGAGGTTTTAAAAAGTCCTGAACAACTGGTAAGCATTTTGTTTTGTTAGGCAAGCTCTAAATTGTTTATTTATGGTATTTATGCAATTGAAATTACAGTCGGTATGTTAAAAATATGCAAATATGAAAACTGTTGCTATGGTCTTGATATTGAATGGAAAGGCTTAGTTACAGATGATTTCGACTCAATATTTCGAGTTAAATCTTGCGGCAACTGTTTCTCACGTAACACCGCAAACTATATTTAGCACTATTTTGATCTGTCGTTATTTAATGACGCCATAATACATGTGATGTCACAATGTTTCCTTTAAAACCTAATGTGGATTTCTCACTGATAAAAGGTTTTCACTGAAATACATGTTAAAAACATTTTTTCTCAAATAGAATTATGTGAAAGGACAAGTTTTGAAAATTTGCACTATATTGCACTCTAATTATATGATAAGGATGACTTTCCCAGTAGTTTAGAGTGCTTTCCACAGTTTTAAATACCAGATTTCCACTAGTAAGAATAATTATTTTGGTGTTGGTTTTTTTATAAAATCTTCATTTTTGCATAATTTCTCTGCCAAAATGCACTTTAAGACACAAGAAAATTTTATAGAATGCTTTAACAGGGTCTGTGTATTGTAATTAAAGGTTATAATCAGAAGTTTTGTCCTTGTTTTGACTAGTGAATGTATTCTGGAAGAAATTAATTATACATACACATTGTATTCAAAATAAATGAATATAGCGACGAAAGTATCATTGCCTTATAGTGCTAAAACAACTTTATTTTTTTTCAGAAATGGACAAAAATACACAGATTTATTCAGAATGTTATACCGATGAAGATCACATAAAAATATTTGGAAAAATCAGAAGTATTGATTTCAATATAGAAGCTTAATTCCAGAAGTTTTCAGGCTGATTTATGGATGATTTCACCTTGTACACCACCGAAAATGATGGTTAGTAGTTTTTTATTTATACCTAGTTATTATAAATGGTTTAAGATAAATATTATTGATAAAGATCAGCAAAAACTCAATGAAATTTTCGCTTTTAAAATGCATTACTGGCACGGGGCTGAACACTTTTTTTAGGCACAATCATAACTTTGTTTACTTCCGAGATATCCGAAAGGAATTTGTTTACTATATTGAAAAAGGCAAGAAATAACTTTTAAATATTATTAAATTGTAAGTAAACATGACACAATATAGTCTTTGTTATGTAATTATCACTTCGGTCTACAGGAATACCTGATAATCATGGGAGATAACACACTTCATACGAGTAAAGTGAGATACATCATCGCATGTGCTTTTATCCAATGATTTGACCCCTGGTCAGTAGATATATGCAAAAAAACAGAAAACACATGTACATGTTTTAAGAAAATCATGAATTATTATTTTTAATGCACTTGAGCAAAACAAAAGATATTGTCATTTCTCAGTGAAAAAGGGGGAGGGTCAAACCTTTTTGAAAACAATATTTCTACACCGATTCAACTATTAAGCTAGTTAGCTACTACCCATTGCTTCTAATATAAAAGGTTTAAATGAAGGTTACTAAGCCACAAGGGAGAAGCATTTGTCTTTCTTTGTAATTAAACTTTCAAGAAATAGATTTTTCTCTCTCAATAATACTTATGTATTTAAATCAAATGATAACACAGCCTGAGTAATTTTTTTTTTGTCTTATTTCAGTTCCAGACATATCATTACTTTTTAACCTGAGATGGCAAACTAGAGGTTTTAAAAAGTCCTGAACAACTGGTAAGCATTTTGTTTTGTTAGGCAAGCTCTAAATTGTTTATTTATGGTATTTATGCAATTGAAATTACAGTCGGTATGTTAAAAATATGCAAATATGAAAACTGTTGCTATGGTCTTGATATTGAATGGAAAGGCTTAGTTACAGATGATTTCGACTCAATATTTCGAGTTAAATCTTGCGGCAACTGTTTCTCACGTAACACCGCAAACTATATTTAGCACTATTTTGATCTGTCGTTATTTAATGACGCCATAATACATGTGATGTCACAATGTTTCCTTTAAAACCTAATGTGGATTTCTCACTGATAAAAGGTTTTCACTGAAATACATGTTAAAAACATTTTTTCTCAAATAGAATTATGTGAAAGGACAAGTTTTGAAAATTTGCACTATATTGCACTCTAATTATATGATAAGGATGACTTTCCCAGTAGTTTAGAGTGCTTTCCACAGTTTTAAATACCAGATTTCCACTAGTAAGAATAATTATTTTGGTGTTGGTTTTTTTATAAAATCTTCATTTTTGCATAATTTCTCTGCCAAAATGCACTTTAAGACACAAGAAAATTTTATAGAATGCTTTAACAGGGTCTGTGTATTGTAATTAAAGGTTATAATCAGAAGTTTTGTCCTTGTTTTGACTAGTGAATGTATTCTGGAAGAAATTAATTATACATACACATTGTATTCAAAATAAATGAATATAGCGACGAAAGTATCATTGCCTTATAGTGCTAAAACAACTTTATTTTTTTTCAGAAATGGACAAAAATACACAGATTTATTCAGAATGTTATACCGATGAAGATCACATAAAAATATTTGGAAAAATCAGAAGTATTGATTTCAATATAGAAGCTTAATTCCAGAAGTTTTCAGGCTGATTTATGGATGATTTCACCTTGTACACCACCGAAAATGATGGTTAGTAGTTTTTTATTTATACCTAGTTATTATAAATGGTTTAAGATAAATATTATTGATAAAGATCAGCAAAAACTCAATGAAATTTTCGCTTTTAAAATGCATTACTGGCACGGGGCTGAACACTTTTTTTAGGCACAATCATAACTTTGTTTACTTCCGAGATATCCGAAAGGAATTTGTTTACTATATTGAAAAAGGCAAGAAATAACTTTTAAATATTATTAAATTGTAAGTAAACATGACACAATATAGTCTTTGTTATGTAATTATCACTTCGGTCTACAGGAATACCTGATAATCATGGGAGATAACACACTTCATACGAGTAAAGTGAGATACATCATCGCATGTGCTTTTATCCAATGATTTGACCCCTGGTCAGTAGATATATGCAAAAAAACAGAAAACACATGTACATGTTTTAAGAAAATCATGAATTATTATTTTTAATGCACTTGAGCAAAACAAAAGATATTGTCATTTCTCAGTGAAAAAGGGGGAGGGTCAAACCTTTTTGAAAACAATATTTCTACACCGATTCAACTATTAAGCTAGTTAGCTACTACCCATTGCTTCTAATATAAAAGGTTTAAATGAAGGTTACTAAGCCACAAGGGAGAAGCATTTGTCTTTCTTTGTAATTAAACTTTCAAGAAATAGATTTTTCTCTCTCAATAATACTTATGTATTTAAATCAAATGATAACACAGCCTGAGTAATTTTTTTTTTGTCTTATTTCAGTTCCAGACATATCATTACTTTTTAACCTGAGATGGCAAACTAGAGGTTTTAAAAAGTCCTGAACAACTGGTAAGCATTTTGTTTTGTTAGGCAAGCTCTAAATTGTTTATTTATGGTATTTATGCAATTGAAATTACAGTCGGTATGTTAAAAATATGCAAATATGAAAACTGTTGCTATGGTCTTGATATTGAATGGAAAGGCTTAGTTACAGATGATTTCGACTCAATATTTCGAGTTAAATCTTGCGGCAACTGTTTCTCACGTAACACCGCAAACTATATTTAGCACTATTTTGATCTGTCGTTATTTAATGACGCCATAATACATGTGATGTCACAATGTTTCCTTTAAAACCTTATGTGGATTTCTCACTGATAAAAGGTTTTCACTGAAATACATGTTAAAAACATTTTTTCTCAAATAGAATTATGTGAAAGGACAAGTTTTGAAAATTTGCACTATATTGCACTCTAATTATATGATAAGGATGACTTTCCCAGTAGTTTAGAGTGCTTTCCACAGTTTTAAATACCAGATTTCCACTAGTAAGAATAATTATTTTGGTGTTGGTTTTTTTATAAAATCTTCATTTTTGCATAATTTCTCTGCCAAAATGCACTTTAAGACACAAGAAAATTTTATAGAATGCTTTAACAGGGTCTGTGTATTGTAATTAAAGGTTATAATCAGAAGTTTTGTCCTTGTTTTGACTAGTGAATGTATTCTGGAAGAAATTAATTATACATACACATTGTATTCAAAATAAATGAATATAGCGACGAAAGTATCATTGCCTTATAGTGCTAAAACAACTTTATTTTTTTTCAGAAATGGACAAAAATACACAGATTTATTCAGAATGTTATACCGATGAAGATCACATAAAAATATTTGGAAAAATCAGAAGTATTGATTTCAATATTAGAAGCTTAATTCCAGAAGTTTTCAGGCTGATTTATGGATGATTTCACCTTGTACACCACCGAAAATGATGGTTAGTAGTTTTTTATTTATACCTAGTTATTATAAATGGTTTAAGATAAATATTATTGATAAAGATCAGCAAAAACTCAATGAAATTTTCGCTTTTAAAATGCATTACTGGCACGGGGCTGAACACTTTTTTTAGGCACAATCATAACTTTGTTTACTTCCGAGATATCCGAAAGGAATTTGTTTACTATATTGAAAAAGGCAAGAAATAACTTTTAAATATTATTAAATTGTAAGTAAACATGACACAATATAGTCTTTGTTATGTAATTATCACTTCGGTCTACAGGAATACCTGATAATCATGGGAGATAACACACTTCATACGAGTAAAGTGAGATACATCATCGCATGTGCTTTTATCCAATGATTTGACCCCTGGTCAGTAGATATATGCAAAAAAACAGAAAACACATGTACATGTTTTAAGAAAATCATGAATTATTATTTTTAATGCACTTGAGCAAAACAAAAGATATTGTCATTTCTCAGTGAAAAAGGGGGAGGGTCAAACCTTTTTGAAAACAATATTTCTACACCGATTCAACTATTAAGCTAGTTAGCTACTACCCATTGCTTCTAATATAAAAGGTTTAAATGAAGGTTACTAAGCCACAAGGGAGAAGCATTTGTCTTTCTTTGTAATTAAACTTTCAAGAAATAGATTTTTCTCTCTCAATAATACTTATGTATTTAAATCAAATGATAACACAGCCTGAGTAATTTTTTTTTTGTCTTATTTCAGTTCCAGACATATCATTACTTTTTAACCTGAGATGGCAAACTAGAGGTTTTAAAAAGTCCTGAACAACTGGTAAGCATTTTGTTTTGTTAGGCAAGCTCTAAATTGTTTATTTATGGTATTTATGCAATTGAAATTACAGTCGGTATGTTAAAAATATGCAAATATGAAAACTGTTGCTATGGTCTTGATATTGAATGGAAAGGCTTAGTTACAGATGATTTCGACTCAATATTTCGAGTTAAATCTTGCGGCAACTGTTTCTCACGTAACACCGCAAACTATATTTAGCACTATTTTGATCTGTCGTTATTTAATGACGCCATAATACATGTGATGTCACAATGTTTCCTTTAAAACCTAATGTGGATTTCTCACTGATAAAAGGTTTTCACTGAAATACATGTTAAAAACATTTTTTCTCAAATAGAATTATGTGAAAGGACAAGTTTTGAAAATTTGCACTATATTGCACTCTAATTATATGATAAGGATGACTTTCCCAGTAGTTTAGAGTGCTTTCCACAGTTTTAAATACCAGATTTCCACTAGTAAGAATAATTATTTTGGTGTTGGTTTTTTTATAAAATCTTCATTTTTGCATAATTTCTCTGCCAAAATGCACTTTAAGACACAAGAAAATTTTATAGAATGCTTTAACAGGGTCTGTGTATTGTAATTAAAGGTTATAATCAGAAGTTTTGTCCTTGTTTTGACTAGTGAATGTATTCTGGAAGAAATTAATTATACATACACATTGTATTCAAAATAAATGAATATAGCGACGAAAGTATCATTGCCTTATAGTGCTAAAACAACTTTATTTTTTTTCAGAAATGGACAAAAATACACAGATTTATTCAGAATGTTATACCGATGAAGATCACATAAAAATATTTGGAAAAATCAGAAGTATTGATTTCAATATGGGTCAGGATCCCTAATAGACCTTGAGATGAGGAACTCAGATGACGTAATTAAAAAAAAATATTAGTCCGCCATACAATTGTGGATGCTGTGATTTTAAAAATGGACATAAATGAACAATAAGAACTGTTTTATAGAGCTGATGTGATGAGAAAAGAAAGATGTAGATTTGACCTGAAATAAATTATTAGAAAGGACAATTTTTTTATTGAATTTTATGATCAGAATTTTGGGATTATTTCATGAGGAGAGTGACATTTTTCACCATCTTCCGGGGTCCAGCAATTTGCGAAAAAAGTAATCTCACTTGCCACCCCGAAAATTTAACCAGACATGTATAAATGTATCAGCTTCGATATGAGCCATCATACATGTTCAAGTAAACGATATGGACTGAGCAACGGAGGAAAACGTTACCATTACGGCCTATGGAGAATTAATTGTAAATGTATACCCAAATTAGAAGCTTAATTCCAGAAGTTTTCAGGCTGATTTATGGATGATTTCACCTTGTACACCACCGAAAATGATGGTTAGTAGTTTTTTATTTATACCTAGTTATTATAAATGGTTTAAGATAAATATTATTGATAAAGATCAGCAAAAACTCAATGAAATTTTCGCTTTTAAAATGCATTACTGGCACGGGGCTGAACACTTTTTTTAGGCACAATCATAACTTTGTTTACTTCCGAGATATCCGAAAGGAATTTGTTTACTATATTGAAAAAGGCAAGAAATAACTTTTAAATATTATTAAATTGTAAGTAAACATGACACAATATAGTCTTTGTTATGTAATTATCACTTCGGTCTACAGGAATACCTGATAATCATGGGAGATAACACACTTCATACGAGTAAAGTGAGATACATCATCGCATGTGCTTTTATCCAATGATTTGACCCCTGGTCAGTAGATATATGCAAAAAAACAGAAAACACATGTACATGTTTTAAGAAAATCATGAATTATTATTTTTAATGCACTTGAGCAAAACAAAAGATATTGTCATTTCTCAGTGAAAAAGGGGGAGGGTCAAACCTTTTTGAAAACAATATTTCTACACCGATTCAACTATTAAGCTAGTTAGCTACTACCCATTGCTTCTAATATAAAAGGTTTAAATGAAGGTTACTAAGCCACAAGGGAGAAGCATTTGTCTTTCTTTGTAATTAAACTTTCAAGAAATAGATTTTTCTCTCTCAATAATACTTATGTATTTAAATCAAATGATAACACAGCCTGAGTAATTTTTTTTTTGTCTTATTTCAGTTCCAGACATATCATTACTTTTTAACCTGAGATGGCAAACTAGAGGTTTTAAAAAGTCCTGAACAACTGGTAAGCATTTTGTTTTGTTAGGCAAGCTCTAAATTGTTTATTTATGGTATTTATGCAATTGAAATTACAGTCGGTATGTTAAAAATATGCAAATATGAAAACTGTTGCTATGGTCTTGATATTGAATGGAAAGGCTTAGTTACAGATGATTTCGACTCAATATTTCGAGTTAAATCTTGCGGCAACTGTTTCTCACGTAACACCGCAAACTATATTTAGCACTATTTTGATCTGTCGTTATTTAATGACGCCATAATACATGTGATGTCACAATGTTTCCTTTAAAACCTAATGTGGATTTCTCACTGATAAAAGGTTTTCACTGAAATACATGTTAAAAACATTTTTTCTCAAATAGAATTATGTGAAAGGACAAGTTTTGAAAATTTGCACTATATTGCACTCTAATTATATGATAAGGATGACTTTCCCAGTAGTTTAGAGTGCTTTCCACAGTTTTAAATACCAGATTTCCACTAGTAAGAATAATTATTTTGGTGTTGGTTTTTTTATAAAATCTTCATTTTTGCATAATTTCTCTGCCAAAATGCACTTTAAGACACAAGAAAATTTTATAGAATGCTTTAACAGGGTCTGTGTATTGTAATTAAAGGTTATAATCAGAAGTTTTGTCCTTGTTTTGACTAGTGAATGTATTCTGGAAGAAATTAATTATACATACACATTGTATTCAAAATAAATGAATATAGCGACGAAAGTATCATTGCCTTATAGTGCTAAAACAACTTTATTTTTTTTCAGAAATGGACAAAAATACACAGATTTATTCAGAATGTTATACCAATGAAGATCACATAAAAATATTTGGAAAAATCAGAAGTATTGATTTCAATATGGGTCAGGATCCCTAATAGACCTTGAGATGAGGAACTCAGATGACGTAATTAAAAAAAAATATTAGTCCGCCATACAATTGTGGATGCTGTGATTTTAAAAATGGACATAAATGAACAATAAGAACTGTTTTATAGAGCTGATGTGATGAGAAAAGAAAGATGTAGATTTGACCTGAAATAAATTATTAGAAAGGACAATTTTTTTATTGAATTTTATGATCAGAATTTTGGGATTATTTCATGAGGAGAGTGACATTTTTCACCATCTTCCGGGGTCCAGCAATTTGCGAAAAAAGTAATCTCACTTGCCACCCCGAAAATTTAACCAGACATGTATAAATGTATCAGCTTCGATATGAGCCATCATACATGTTCAAGTAAACGATATGGACTGAGCAACGGAGGAAAACGTTACCATTACGGCCTATGGAGAATTAATTGTAAATGTATACCCATATGATGAATTCCATATATGGAAAGCGACCACAATACCCTATGACCATATATGGAAATTATGACCAAAATTTGGTAAGAACCTTATTTTCACTCAAAATAAACATACATGACCATATATGGAAATCGACAAAACAACCTATGACCATATATGGAAATCATGACCAAATTTGGTAAAAACCTTATTTCCGTTGAAAAATCAAAATAAAATACATGACCATATATGGAAACCGACCAGATACCCTATGATCATATATGGAAATGATGACCAAATTTGGAAAAAAAAACTTTTATTTTCACTCAAAAATCAAAATAAACATATATGACCATATATGGACAGCAGGTCACGTGATCGTATCGAGGAACGTTAACTCTGGTACAGAACAAGGGAAGCAACTCTGTATATATATCTCTCGTGGAGTGACAATTCAACGAGGCAAGGTCACGTGATCGTAACGAGGAACTCTGATACAAAAAAGGGAAGCAACTCTTCATGATGTGAACATCAATCACCGATTAATCGTATCGTGTTCGGGGCAAATAGAAAAAAATACCAACGCAGATGTCAGTTTCATATATATTTATTACATTTATTCATACAATGCAAGCAGTTTGTCGTCGTTACTCATCAAGTCTCTAGACGAAAAGTCTTTCACAATGTCTTCCATGCTAATCTTTCTATATCTCATCTTCACGAAATGTACGCAATAGAGTCCGCACGTATCGGATGATCCCGGTTGCACTTGAGTCGTACTGAATCTGTATTGAGGTCCATTGGCGATGAGCACGTTCCTGAAGCGACGAAGGTAATACTCCGGAGAACGTCCGAACGAATCGAAAAATTCGACGGGTCCCTCTCGCGGGAAGTGGAACGCCACCCAGTGAATGCCCTTGCCGTCGCAGTCGTCCGTGTTGACGACGAAACTGCGGGGCCTGTTAGAGACTTCATCCGGCAGTTCATCGACACAAAACACGGTCGCCGGCAGGTCTTCGAGATAACACTCCAGTTCGTATCCGTAGGTTCCCTCCACGCCGTCGTCTTCCGTTCTGCATCGTTTGGCGGATGGTTCGTCGCCACAGTCCCTCTATTGATGGATCTCGAGTCCCCGGGCGTGCGCAAATACCAGTCCGCATGCGAGGCAAGCCATCAGGTCCGATTCGCTCTTGACGTCTTCTCCGCGTGTTCCATGGTGTTAGATTCGCTTCCGGTGGAATCGAAGTCTTCGTCCTAGGCTTCGGCGTCGTCCTCGCCTCCGCCCATGGCATCGCTACGTAATCTCAAGTTTTCGGGTGTAGCGGCCTTCAGATCCACCAGAAGTTATCCGAAGGGTCTCCTCGTGGCCTCTCGGAACGTTTGCATCAAGAGGTGTCTCTGACTCGGATACATCTGTCTACCTAGCGTGGCGACGGGCTGGCGATCGACTGGATTGTCGAAGAGGACCAGGTAGTGACAGTTTCTCCTCTGAGTCGGATCCTTCCCGAAATACAGGATCTGATTCACAGCCACCACCGACAGGTTCCGATGATGCGATCCTTCCGTGAACAAGTCGTTGATGCGACGGTCTTTGGCCGAGGTCGACATCAGGTCGTCCAGCACGAGTAAGTTTCTGGTCAGTGCATCGAAGAAGTGATCGGCTTCCAACTCGGTCGGGATACCGCGAACGAATTCCACGGTGGGCACCACCGTCTTTCGAATCTCGTCGTAGAGGGGTTGCCATCGTCGGTACAGCCAGACGATCCTCTCCGGCACTGGGTTTCACGTGGATCTTCGCAATGCTTCCTTCACGAAAAACGTCTTGCCGCAGGAGGTCGGTCCGGAGACGATCATGGTGAACGGGTGTTGAAAACGAAAACTTTCTTGCGTCGCATTTTGCGGTGGCGGCGGTGGCGGCGGCGGTGGTGGTGGTACGCCAGTACCATGCTCATTTCGATGATGTCTCAACA
The DNA here is from genome assembly GCF_963676685.1 of Mytilus edulis. Lineage (NCBI taxonomy): Eukaryota > Metazoa > Mollusca > Bivalvia > Mytilida > Mytilidae > Mytilus > Mytilus edulis. Next base: position 6,583,213 of record NC_092345.1, read on the forward strand.
TGACGTCTCTTCTCGAATACATTCTTTGACAGCTAGGACACTCCATCCTCACTTCAAGGGTTGAACTTTCCCTCTTATAACTTTTGTCGGAAATGAAGCAAGCAGAACACGTGATCATCTTTGCAACGGCACACGCGAAGTCGATTGTCTCTCAAGGTGATTTCCAATATTTCCGTCTCGCCTCCCCTCGACGCGAGGTAGAGCGGTCTCTCGAAAATTATCTCCGTGGTCTCTTCTTTTCTGATGGCTACAGATTGAAGCAGTGGCAGGTAAGTGTCTCTGACGTAAGATTCATCCCTTACCAGATCGCAACACGTACATCCTCTGCGTAGACGTTTCAAAAGCCGGTACAAAGGTCATCTCCAACAGAGCACACTCCCACGTCCCTTTCTAGGTAAACGTATTCTGAACTGTTCTCCCCTATTCTGGGGGAAAAGTTGGAGCGAGTCTCCACTATTGACGAATAAGTAAAACTCGTCCATGGTTTTGATTAAGCATTCGATCCTCTTCCTCTTATAACCATCGCCGCCGCCGCCACCGCATGGACCTCAATACAGATTCAGTACGACTCAAGTGCAACCGGGATCATCCGATACGTGCGGACTCTATTGTGTACATTTCGTGAAGATGAGATATAGAAACATTAGCATGGAAGACATTGTGAAAGATTTTTCGTCTAGAGACTTGATGAGTAACGACGACAAACTGCTTCCATTGTACGAATGAATGTAATAAATATATATGAAACTGACATCTGCGATGGTATTTTTTCTATTTGCCCCGAACACGATACGATTAATCGGTGATTGATGTTCACATCATGAAGAGTTGCTTCCCTTTTTTGTATCAGAGTTCCTCGATACGATCACGTGACCTTGCCTCGTTGAATTGTCACTCCACGAGAGATATATATACAGAGTTGCTTCCCTTGTTTTGTACCAGAGTTAACGTTCCTCGATACGATCACGTGACCTGCTGTCCATATATGGTCATATATGTTTATTTTGATTTTTGAGTGAAAATAAAAGGTTTTTTTTCCAAATTTGGTCATCATTTCCATATATGATCATTAGGTATCTGGTCGGTTTCCATATATGGTCATGTATTTTATTTTGATTTTTCAACGGAAATAAGGTTTTTACCAAATTTGGTCATGATTTCCATATATGGTCATAGGTTGTTTTGTCGATTTCCATATATGGTCATGTATGTTTATTTTGAGTGAAAATAAGGTTCTTACCAAATTTTGGTCATAATTTCCATATATGGTCATAGGGTATTGTGGTCGCTTTCCATATATGGAATTCATCATATGGTGGTCCAAGAGTCATACTCCGACATCTGGTGCTTCCGTTTTGATATATAGCCCTTCATACTAGAATTGGCAAAGATCTACGTGAGTCATACTGTTCATATGACGTCAGCGCCTTAGTGCCTTGCGTTTTTGTGGTTGCATAAAACATCATAACGAACAGAAAAAATACTTCTCAAATTTTCATACGTACATCATGGTATTGTCATGTAGTGAGTCATGTCCTGATCTTGCATCCTGATGATTCATGGTTGCGTCATGACCAAATATGATTCCTGGTATGAATCATGGCACATCACCAAATTTGGTAAGTTGGTATGGTATGAGTCATAGGGTACGAGCGTCATGGCCTTATTAGGACTTCCAGCGTCCCTATGCGTGATTCATTGTTTAACCATTCACCCGTGACGTCACTTCCGGAGATGGGGTTTGACCATATTTGGATGCGCCACAGCGCCACGCGTTTTTTGGGTGCCTCAAACTCCCCACTCCCTACTACTGATGTGTTTACCTCAGTTTTAGTATGACGCAACGTCAGATATAATTGCTACCATATACAAGTAGAAATGCCGGGAGATTCCAATCCAAATGATTTTAAAGTTTACATAAGATATTAAATTTTACTGCTAGTAATTATGTGGTTTTGTTGGGGAATATTGCTGCATTATATATTCAACCCGAGAATGATTTTATTCGAGCAGTGGTTTAAGAGACAATACAATGGCTTATATTTATGGTACTGAAGTTTTCTCACTTTTTGATCGTCTTATTGATGTGTATTGTTGAAATATGTTCCTCATTTCATTTTTTAAAAGCGGGGAATTTACATCAAGTGGAGGAAGAAACCCGCGAATGCCGTTCTTAGCATATTACACTTGTAGCGACGTCAAATAATGTTAACGGACAACCTTGAAAGACATTTCCATTAATCTGTATTTTTTATAGATAACCCTGTAATCTTTATACAATTTGGTGTACCAACTTCAACTTTTAAAGTACTTTTTATTGGTATAGTAATCAAAGCCGAAAAATAATCTTCACAAAATCAAATCTCTGTTTTTTGGCCGTAAAAGTTTTGTGAAGGCATGAAAGTTTAAGTCGGACATTTCCGCAAGACATTGCAAACCTATTGTTTTGAATTGAATATGTATCTCAATTTATTTATCAATTTGAACTTTTGGAGCTTACACTTAGTACAAAAGGATCGTGCTTACAATTCAATAAATAATCTGTTAAAATTTTATTTTTAACTGAAATGTTTCAAGTTTCCAAACTAAATTTCTCCTTGGACATTTCCGTACACCATATTCTTTTCAAAATTTCTATGAGAATTTAAAATGGTGACAGCCATGTAAACCAATACTGATATTTATCACGTCATAGAACGTTCATACAAAATTTCGAAGAGTTACTTGAACATTTCGCGAATTGTTCGAGTTTTATGATTCAAGGTTGTTACATGGGACAACTCTAGGTCAACGTTTTTTCTGATAATTTGTGTCTTCCGAAGCCTATGAATATTATATTTTTATTCTTTCTCTATCATGATGTAAAAATTTGAGATACAAACTTTATTTTCATATATAATTTGAAATATTTATTTCAGCATTTCTGAGAAAATTTACCCGTCAAATATTTACTTAGCGCTATTTTTCTTGGTAGTAGCAATATCTAACGTTGCGTCTTTGTAACCCGGATTTGTTTTTTTCTCAATCGATTTATGAATTTCGAACAACGGTATAGTACTGTTGCCTTTATTTAACGATTGAATAGCACTAACTCACCATGCGCCCCTTTCAGGGACGTAACTACATTGAGGCAAATGAGGCAAATGCCTCATGTTAGAAAATCAAACAAATGAAACAAAACATTGTCTTCATATCAAATAGTTTTCACAGAAAGTGTCTAGCAAGAAGCAAGTTCTCTTCACTCTCTGGTGTCGTCCCTGCATGTTTTTTGTGATCCATTAGCCTAGTACGTTCTCCTATTTATTTGTATTGTAGTCCTGTAATATCATGTTGTCATTTTAATGTTATATTTAACATTGCCATTAAAGTGCGAGGTTTGGCATGCCACAAACCAGGTTCAACCCACCGTTTTTCCTTTAAAAATGTCCTGTACCAAATCAGGAATATGGCCATTGTTATATTATAGTTCGTTTCTGTGTGTGTTACATTTTTATGTTGGGTTTCCGTTGTGTCGTTTGTTTTCTCTTATTTTTGAGTGTGAATTCACATTACTATAAGACGTGTCACGGTACTTATTTATCCCAAATTCATGTATTTGGTTTTGATGTTCTTATATATTTAACAATAGAATTAATTAGACACAAATAAATGTAAAAGGTTGGATAAAAGGATTAATAAATTGTCACTATAGCACTTAAAATATATTGTCTGAATTTGATTTATTTCTAATCGCAAATAGTCCAAATCTTCCTGGTTATAATCGCCACTACTCCGTCTAAACTCGGTCTCCGAGTTTGCCGAATGAATTTTGTTATCGTCGTGGGTATCTTCCTCCTCCGCGCCGATGACGTTGCTGCGAATTGCCACGCGAACAAAATTTCAAGGGTCGAACGCACATCTTGGTTTGAATGTTATATGTCTAGATGTTGAATCTTGTGTTTACTATTTACGTTCTCTTCCTAAAAGTCTCTGAATTTCGACTTCCATATCATTTAAGATGCGATTGTACTGTATGTCAGAATTTTTAAACTGCATTGTAAAGCGTTGTCTGGTGTTGGTTAAATTATGGTTTTCCTCATTCAACCGCACTATTTCCCTCTCAAAATTTTCAGTTCTATTGGTATGCTCGGCCAACTCATGTTCGATCTTTTGGATTAACCTAACGTGTTCTACACGATCTGAATTCAATTCACACTCGAGTACAGATGATGAAGTTTCGGTTAGACACTTTCAACTTGTTTAGGTGTTGTTTCAACAATTTGAAGAGAGAAAACAATCAACGTGTTTATGCTTTTTTCCGAAGTCAGAAACTTCATTGTAAGTCATTGTATCTCTGTGCCTTTTCATTCCGCCCTAATCGCGTTATAGGTGTTTGTAGTTGCCTCTCCAAATAAAAATAAGACTAGAGACCAAAAATGACGTACGTAGTCAATGTCTTGATCCATTCACGTTAACATCTCGTCACAAGGTCTCATTGACGTTCATTCAGTCAGAATAGCGATCGTGTCTTGTAATATCTTTCCATGTCTTTTTAATTAAGTCAGAATCCTTTGTTTCAATCTGATTAAAATACAGCTCCTGTGTCAAAGCTTTGCTTACAAGGACACATACCAAAGCTGTAATTAATCAGATTGTCTGTCTATCTTCTTCTTATATTTAGCCAGAAACATGTCAATGTCATTAATTCTGTCTTTCAGAATCATTCAGAATACTAGTAATGTTAAAATGTGTCATGAACTCCATGGCTTTACAAATATAACAGAATAAAGTCAGTATAAAAAAAGGTGACTTGATATGATTGCCAATGAGACAATTATCCGTCAGAGTTCAAGTTACGTTGATATAAGCAACGGATGCCACGGATATAATCAGTTTTGCTCTATAACATATACTAGTACATGATAATTTGGACCAGTTGAGACAAGACTTAAAAACAACAAATATATGCAAAAGGATAAAGTTTAAGTCATCCCCTCTAAGTTTTTACGAGCACCATCATGATTCGGATGGTTTTAATAGCGTATACCTCTGTCCAGTATTGCTTGTCAAGTCTACTAAGTTTTCTGTGTTTTGTTTGGTATACGGTTGTTTTTTCATCATGGTATTGTCTGTTTAGTTTTTGAATGCCCCATGGTATCTTCCTACTCTACTATTAGGAATTTACCAAATATTTCGTTCACCTAAACATGTATAGCAACAATTATTGGGTTATAGGGGTATTAGCTGTCAAATTGATGTTCACCGATTTGACTCAAATTCTCATATTTGATTTATAACCTGGTAAAACGTATATCAAAATTATAGAAAAGTTTAAAATGAACAATGTACAATGCATGGATTCGATAATAGTATCAGCATTTCGTGTGTATTTTAGTCTAAAGGCCTTCTAATCAACCATCGATGAGACCTCGCCGAAGACTGTCGACGGTCAAGTAACCGAATATATAAATAGATATACCGAATTCGTCGATTTTTATTTAAGATTTCATGTAGAGATACGTCCTTCCCACATTCAAGACACTACAGATTATCTTCGTAAAATGGAATCCATGAACCCTCTTCCTACGGAAACTCTCCTTGTCACTTTAGATGTCACCTCATTGTATACCAACATACCTCATGATGACGGCATACAATCTTGTAGGGAAATATGGGACTCGCGCAACATTTTAGAACCATCTACTGAATGTTTAGTCCAGCTGCTGACTCTGGTCCTGAAATGCAACAATTTCACCTTTAATGGTGATCATTACCTTCAAATAAACGGGACAGCGATGGGGACGAAAATGGCACCGTCTTACGCCAATATTTTCATGGGCAAATTAGAAAAACAAATTATTGCAGCATCTTTATCCAAACCTCTGTCTTGGTTCCGTTTCATTGATGATGTTGACATGAAATGGATTGAATCCCAACAAAAACTGGATTTTTTCATCAAACATGCAAACAACGCCCATCATTCAGTTAAATTTACGTATGAAATTTCCGACTCTAAAATATCTTTCTTAGACACAACCACATCTATGAAGGACGGTGTCATATCAACAGACCTCTACTGTAAACGGTAGGCACTTAAAGTTAACCATCGAGAGACGTTAACCACCGAGAGTCGGTTTTTAGACCCGCCCAGTGCACCTAAGCACGCCTACTTTTGGAGCTCTTTTGTATGAAGATAAGAAAAATATACGAAATTACGGAACTGTGTACCCTGTTTTATCCTTGTTGTTGGTGTTTATTGCGCATGCGCACAAAGCACGGTGAAAGTTACGGTTACTGACTCAGGAACCTTGTATATTATATACCTCGGTTTACAGACGTTTAATAAACTGGATCCCTGTTGTCAGGTTGTGTTCACTTATCGATACACTACGATGGAATTACGGACCAGTTTAACATAAACATGGTAAATAGATAGACAGCTGATAATTATAATTGAGGTTTATGTACCCTTCTGTAGCCATTTGTGTACGAACTTTTCAAACTTCAATTGTATCAAAACTACAGATATAATGAATAATAGAGATAGGCCATTTTGTACATATTCCAAGGGGAAACTTGATGCAAAGCATTATTTTTTACTGTTCCATTGCATTTAATAGAAAAAGAGGACTTTGTGGCAAATAAATCAAGATTTTTATAGAAAATCCACAGCCTTTATCCTTGTATTCTCATATTTGGCAATTTGATGACTGATAGATATAGGATTATTGCATGCAGTGCTAGCATTGATTTCCTTAAAACAAGTTTATAAATGTAGTTATTGGTTAAAACAAGTATAAATATGGCCAAAATCAAGTACACCTTTTAGGGTGCGCTCGACTTAAGTGACTCAGCACGAGGTGTTTTGGAATTTACAGGTTACTTAGAACTTTTTGTAAAAAATAAACACTAGCACATCATAGAAAATCAAGTGAGTAATTTATGTTTCAAATTTTATAACAAAAATCTCTGTATTAAAGGCTGTGGATTTTCTATAAAAATCTTGATTTATTTGCCACACAGTCCTCTTTTTTTATCAAATGCAATGGAACAGTAAAAAATAATGCTTTGCATCAAGTTTCCCCTTGGAACATGTACTAAATGGCCTATCTCTATTATTTATTATATCTTTAGTTTTGATACAATTGAGGTTTGAAAAATTCGTACAAAAATGGCTACAGAAGGGTACATAAACCTTAAGAAATAACCTGGAAGAAGAAATGAGTTAACTATTGATTATAACAGAGACGAGAATGCCATCGTGTTTGTTCTGCTAAAAAAAGCAGGAACATTGGAGTTTATTTTAAATATTTCTTGTCTCCAAACTGGGTAAATTTGATATAGTAACAACCCCCCCCCCCCCCTTTTTTTTAAAATAACTCGAGAACCACACATCGCGCTCGCTTAACAAAGTAACAATAAGAAATAATTATTGTTAGTTTAAAGAATAATAAATCGTCAAAACTTATCCCCTCCCCGACATCAAAGGAAGTTAAATGTATTATCCCAAAATTAGACCAAATTATTATGATATAAGGTCGTCTTGACAGGCTATTATTTTATTTTGTTTTGTTGGGTTTTTTTGTTGCTTTGACGTCTTCCTCCTGTATGAAAAAAACATAATAGACCCCCCCCCCCCCCCCACCACCACCACCACCACCTTTTCCCCCATAATATAGTTTTTTAAGAAGTCATAATTATTTGGACTATCCCTGAATATATTTCAGACAGACTCTTCTTTAAAAAATTTAAACATGATTTGAGAGAAATCTTTGGAATAGTTTTTTAAATGATTTAATTATTATGTCATGTATATAATTAACATTAACATAGTTATAAACTGAGACTACTAGTATAACACATAGTGTTATAGTAGTCTCAGCTATAAACTTTCCATTGTATTGACCAATATGACTAACTCATATGCTCTTTCCCATTAATGTCACAATATCAATATATTACAGTAAAACTGATAGTTTGATGACATTGTTTAAGACTATTGACCTCAAGTCAGCCTAAACTAAGTTTAAAAACTGTAATTTATTCATTAAAACAGTTCAAGACATGTACCTTCTGAAATGTGATTGCATCAAAATTAAACCTAAGGCATAACATACTTAGTGTGCAGGAAGTGCCACCAAATAAATACTGATTTGTAAAATTAGATGATGATATTTGTGAAGTCAAAGATATTATAGCTAGTTATAACTGGTTTTAGATATAAATCTGAGTAAAAGGTTGATTTATATGTGCTCTTTCATGTTTAGATTATAATTTAAATTTAATCTTTTGAAGTTTTTTTTATAATATTAAGACATTAAAATCACAATTATTTATTTATACACAAAAAAATAATTTTTGTCCTTTTTTAGTTGAATGACTGTACACAAACATTATACACACATAATTTTGATAATTCTGTAATATTTTTTTTCTATAGCCCCAGAATGTGACAAAAAACTTATTAATCCAGATTTACAAAAAATAGAAATAGTTCAGCTACCATAAGACTGCTATGACAAAAATTCTGCAGTTTCCAGAATTTGAGGTAGAGTATAGTTAGGAATAGTTTGATTATGCAGATGCTTAGTTTGCCATAAACGATTATGCCCTTGATACAAAAGCAGAGGAAACAGAAAAGTATGAAAATAGTTGAAAAAAGTAATCATTATTACCTAGTCATATACTGTAAATAGAAAAAGAGAAAAGCACTGGTTATGATTTGGTATTTTTAATAGCATTATCATTTGTCCATAACTTGGAATATATACTGGATTGAGCTTGACATTTATTTAATATCATTGACACATGGTTTGCAAGAAATGAAAGATGGTAATTTAAACCTAGCAATTTTATTAAGATTCAAAAAAAAGCTTTTGATTTGGTAGAATATGACTTTCTTTGTTTAAAGCTCGACATGTATGGATTTAGTGAGACTATTGTTAGTTTTTTTAAGTGTACCTGAATAACAAAAGGTATACATTTGTAATGTTAACTTTGAACAACAACATGTAAAATTTGGTGTTCCCCAATGTTCTATACCTTGTCCTCTATTGTTTGTGCTATTTATAAATGACCTTCCCTTATGCATTAAAAATTGTGAAACAGACCTATATCGTTGTATATGCTGATGACACCACTATTCATAAATCAGGGGGAAACATCTAGAAAATATAAATGATGATGTTCAAGAAGATTTATACAGGGTTGAAGAGTGGTGTAAAATGAATAACATGTTCATAGATGCAAATGAAACAAAATGTTTGATAACTGGAACAAAGCAGAAACTATTCAGACTTTTCAACCAAACTTGATAATAAATTAAAGTATTACAAAATTCTTCATGTGAAAAAATATTAGTTTCAAAATTGACAGCCCACTAAGTAACTGGAGAAATCAAATTGACCAAGGTTGTGCTAATATATCATCCAGAATAAACCATCTTTCTTAAATACATTTTTTTAATATAACTGCAAGAAAACATAATACAATGGGTGTTCTGCCCCTAATTGACTACTGTTGTATTATTTGGGATGAATGTAAAAATTGAGGGATAACAAGAATTTTAAAAATCAAAAAAAAAGGGCAGCATGATAAATTCTAGATGCAGATCCGTTATCCCTCTTGGTATATAGGAGCACTATATTCTATGTTAAACTCCGACAGTAGGTATAAACAAATACTGTTGATAGCCGGTATATAGGAGCACTATATTCCATGTTAACCACCGACGGTAGGTATAGACAAATACTGGTGATAGACAGTATATAGGAGCACTATATTCTATGTTAACCACTGACGGTAGGTATAGCCAAATACTGTTGATAGATGGTATATAGGACCACTATATCTTATGTTAACCACCGACGGTAGGTATAGACAAATACTGGTGATAGACGGTATATAGGAGCACTATATTGTATGTTAACCACCGACGGTAGGTATAAACAAATACTGTTGATAGACGGTATATAGGAGCACTATATTGTATGTTAACCACCGACGGTAGGTATAAACAAATACTGTTGATAGACGGTATATAGGAGCACTATATTGTATGTTAACCACCGACGGTAGGTATAGACAAATACTGTTGATAGACGGTATATAGGAGCACTATATTGTATGTTAACCACCGACAGTAGGTATAGACAAATACTGTTGATAGACGGTATATAGGAGCACTATATTGTATGTTAACTACCGACAGTAGGTATAGACAGATACTGTTGATAGACGGTATATAGGAGCACTATATTGTATGTTAACCACCGACGGTAGGTATAGACAAATACTGTTGATAGATGGTATATAGGAACACTATATTGTATGTTAACTACCGACAGTAGGTATAGACAAATACTGTTGATAGATGGTATATAGGAGCACTATATTGTATGTGAACCACCGACGGTAGGTATAGACAAATACTGTTGATAGATGGTATATAGGAACACTATATTGTATGTTAACTACCGACAGTAGGTATAGACAAATACTGTTGATAGATGGTATATAGGAGCACTATATTGTATGTTAACCACCGACGGTAGGTATAGACAAATACTGTTGATAGACGGTATATGGGAGCACTATATTGTATGTTAACCACCGACGGTAGGTATAGACATATACTGTTGATAGATGGTATATAGGAGCACTATATTGTATGTTAACTACCGACAGTAGGTATAGACAAATACTGTTGATAGACATCAACGGTATATGGGAGCACTATATTGTATGTTAACCACCGACGGTAGGTATAGACAAATACTGTTGATAGACGGTATATAGGAGCACTATATTGTATGTTAACCACCAACGGTAGGTATAGACAAATACTGTTGATAGACGGTATATAGGAGCACTATATCTTATGTTAACCACCGACGGTAGGTATAGACAAATACTGGTGATAGACGGTATATAGGAGCAACTACCGACAGTAGGTATAGACAGATACTGTTGATAGACGGTATCAAAAAGCACTATATTATATGTTAACCGGCGACAGTAGGTATAGACAAATACTGTTGATAAACGGTATATAGGAGCACTATATTGTATGTTAACTACCGACAGTAGGTATAGACAAATACTGTTGATAAACGGTTTATAGGAGCACTATATTGTATTTTAACTACCGACGGTAGGTATAGACAAATACTGTTGATAGACGGTATATAGGAGCACTATATTGTATGTTAACCACCGACGGTAGGTATAGACAAATACTGTTGATAGATGGTATATAGGAGCACTATATTGTATGTTAACTACCGACGGTAGGTATAGACAAATACTGTTGATAGACGGTATATAGGAGCACTATATTGTATGTTAACCACCGACGGTAGGTATAGACAAATACTGTTGATAGATGGTATATAGGAGCACTATATTGTATGTTAACTACCGACGGTAGGTATAGATAAATACTGTTGATAGACAGTATATAGGAGCACTATATTGTATGTTAACTACCGACAGTAGGTATAGACACATACTGTTGATACACGGTATATAGGAGCACTATATTGTATGTTAACCACCGACGGTAGGTATAGACAAATACTGTTGATAGACGGTATATAGGAGCACTATATTGTATGTTAACCACCGACGGTAGGTACAGACAAATACTTTTGATAGACGGTATATAGAAGCACTATATTGTATGTTAACTACCGACAGTAGGTATAGACAAATACTGTTGATAGACGGTTTATGGGAGCACTATATTGTATGTTAACCACCGACGGTAGGTATAGACAAATACTGTTGATAGACGGTATATAGGAGCACTATATTGTATGTTAACCACCAACGGTAGGTATAGACAAATACTGTTGATAGACGGTATATAGGAGCACTATATTGTATGTTAACTACCGACGGTAGGTATAGACAAATACTGTTGATAGACGGTATATAGGAGCACTATACTGTATGTTAACTACCGACGGTAGGTATAGACAAATACTGTTGATAGACGGTATATGGGAGCATTATATTGTATGTTAACAACCGACGGTAGGTATAGACAAATACTGTTGATAGATGGTATATAGGAGCACTATATTGTATGTTAACTACCGACAGTAGGTATAGACAAATACTGTTGATAGACGGTTTATGGGAGCACTATATTGTATGTTAACCACCGACGGTAGGTATAGACAAATACTGTTGATAGACGGTATATAGGAGCACTTTATTGCATGTTAACCACCGACGGTAGGTATAGAAAAATACTGTTGATGGATGGTGCAAAGGAGTACTATATCGTATGTTAACCACTGACGGTAGGTATAGACAAATACTATTGATAGACGGTATATAGGAGGACTGTATTGTATGTTAACCACCGACGGTAGGTATAGACAAATACTGTTGATATACGGTATATAGGAGTATTGTATTTTATGTCAAACATCGACGATAGGTATGGACAAAATCCCACAAATACTGTATACAGACAGTGTATAGAAGTACTGTATTGTATGGTAAACACTGACGGTTGGTATGGACAATTTCTGTATCATGCATCAATTGTAAATAAAAGTATCATGTGAGTGACACAGGCTCATTAAAGCCTCTAGTTTTGATATTATTAATGTGGAGATCTGGTCTAATTTATCATTTTCTCTATTACATGCATGATAACTGCAACAATTGAATTGAAATAAAAGTGATAATATTTCTGTTGTAGGTTATCAAGAGTTAGTGTTTCCATACAAGTGATAAAGATTGAACAACAAAAACATCTCAAACTTTACAGGACAGAGTAGACTTTTTTCACTGTGCTTAGTTTTGTCTTTATGTCTAAATTATGATACCTTTAAAAAAACCAATAAAATATGGAATAACATTTATTTCTATCTTATAAAGTGGAGTGAAGAAATAAGGGGTCATTGAAAACATAAGAATATATTGCTATCATATATTGCAATATTGCAGATCAGCAGCCCATACATTTGCTATAGCACATAAATATGGGACCAATAATTTCAAGTTGCCTTTTAAAAAAGACCTTAATAATGTTATGCGAGATACCACCAAAGACCACTAGGTGTTGATCAAATGATATTGTAAATAAGAGGGTTGTCCAAAATATTTCCAACAGCTGTTTGATATACACTACCTTAATCAAACCACAATGGTAAAAAACAGTTTTGGTCAGTCTTAAAAGAAGCAAATATAATTTAGAAAAAGTGCCAGCTGTTGATAAAAACTACAAATAACTGCCAGTCCTAAATGTGGGTGGAGATTACCATTTAGCACAAATGAGTTTCTGGACTAAAGAAAGTAATTTCGGCACAAACCGATTATACCCTTTCAAAAACTATGTGTAGTCCCTTTTATAAAAGTGGCAGATTATCTTTCTATCTAGAGTATCTATGACAACTAACTGCTGCTCCTAGTGACGTTAGTCTTTGGTTTTTGAAAAGATTGGATATATTGTCACAATTCTTTTCTAAGGTACCGGTCTGATAAACAGGAAGAAGCCAGATTCGCTACTTAATATATGCACACTGAAATATAGTCCCTTAAAATTCCCATGGCTGTGTACATGTTCAGATACGAACTATGAAAATTTTGTTTATATCTTTAGAGAAGTAAAATCAAGTATGTATGTCTTTAGTTTTGTCAAATTGCTGTCTTGTTTTTTCCTGTTATTAGGTAACAGTACTGATACAATACTGCAAAAATACGGAGATGTGGTATGATTGCCAATGAGACGCCTACATGTATCCACTGAAGTTCAAATAAAGTGGATGTAAGCAGTTATATGCAACCATACAGCCTTTAACAATGAGAAAAATCATATCAAATAGACACTTGTAAATAGGTGTTGATCAAATGATATTGTAAATAAGAGGGTTGTATATTTCATGACGGTATAATACTAAACCCCTAACAGGAGGGATTGTGCCTGATATTCATATGATGAAGACACAATCTTTCAATCAGTTTAATTAAGGTCTGGTTCTGGCATGTCAATAACTGCTAGTAGTCTGTTGTTATTTATGTATTATTGTCATTTTGTTTATTTTCTTTTGTTTCATATTCTGACATCGGACTCGGACTTCTCTTAAACTGAGTTTTACTGTGCGTATTGTTTCGCGTTTGTTTTTTCTAATTGGCTACAGGTATAGGGGAGGGTTGAGATCTCAAAAACATGTTTAATCCCGCCGCAATTTTGCGCCTGTCCCAAGTTAGGAGCCTCTGACCTTTGTTAGTCTTGTATGATTTATAATTTTAGTTTCTTGTGTATAATTCGGAGCTTAGTATGACGTCCATTATCACTGAACTAGTATACATATTTGTTTAGGGGCCAGCTGACGGACACCTCCGTGTGCGGGAGTTTCTCGCTACATTGAAGATCTATCGGTGGCCTTCGGCTGTTGTCTGCTCTATGGTCGGGTTGTTGTCTCCTTGACACATTCCCCATTTCCATACTCAATTTATAGTATGATTTACATCTGCAATAATCACGAAACAATCAGAGACAAGTTTGGGTCTAAATCTGTATGTCCCACATAATCAAATTGACCGAAGAGAGAGGCGAAAGATACTAAAGGCTTATTCAAACACATAAGTCAATAATAAACTGACAAAACCACGGCAAAAAAAAAGAGAAAGATTAAAAAACCAACAACAGAATGCAAAACACAACAAAGAACATCACAGACTGAACAAAACGAACCTCGCCAAAAAACTGATGTGACCAAATGACTAATTTATCTCAGCCTTACATTATTTAGCAGACCCTTTATTATACCAAACCAAACAAAGTTCTTTATGGTACAATGTTTTTGATCCATCGGTCTGTCAGTCCTGTTCTCGTTATTGCAACTCCTCTGAAACCACATAACAGAGTTTTATAAATTTTTGTAGATAATGAGGAAATTATGAAATTATCAATTCATTGATTTTCTATATACTCCTACAACAGTTTGTCATAAAATCTGTCTAAAGACCACAACAGAGTTTCATGAATTTTTTAGATAGTTAGGACATGCTATGTAAATGTGCATATTGGCAGAAAATCATGATTAATTTTTTTATGCCCCACCTACGATAGTAAATGGGCATTAGTTTTCCGGTCTATGCGTCTGCTCCTTCGTCCGTTTTCTCGCTTCAGGTTAAATGTTTTGGTCAAGGTAGTTTTTGTTGAAGGTCAGGTGCAATAAACTTGAAACTTAGTACATATGTTTCCAATAATATGTTTTTTTCTAAGCTTAATGCCAAAGAAGGTTTTTTTCCCCTATTTCACGGTCCACTGAACAAAGAAAATGATAGGGCAAGTGGGGAACGGTGTACGATGGACACATTCTTGTTTTTGTCGAGCTTGCGACTTTTGTCGCAGAAAGCTCGACATAGGAATGGTGATCCGGCGGCGGCGGCGGCGACAGCGTTTGTTCACTTCTTAAAAGCTTTATATTTTAGACGGCGAACGACCTGAATGCTCCATACTTTAAATACAGATGCCTTAAGTTTGGAAGTTTCCGTCTGTCACATGTCCATTGTCCTTGAACTCATTTTCATGGTTCAGTGACTACTTGAAAAAAAGTTAAGAGTTTTTGTAATTTCTCTCATATTATGGGTAACTATGTTTAGTATTTGCGTACCTTGGTCAGCATGCCCATCAGACAGTTTTCACTTGACCTCGCCATCATTTCATGGATCAGTGAAAAGGGTTAAGTTTTTGGTGGTCAAGTCTATATCTCAGATACTATATGAAATATGTCTTGTATATTTGGTGTATGGAAGGATTGTAAGGTGTACATGTCCAACTGGCAGGTGTCATCTGATCATGACCTCATTTCCTTGGTTCAATGGTCAAAGTTAAGCTTTTGAGTTTTGTCCGTTTTTTTCTAATACTATATGCAATAGGTCAACTTTATTTGGTGTCTGGAAATATCTTATGATGTCAGTCTCGCAAGTCTCATTTGACCTTGACCTCATTTTCGAGGTTCATTGTTCAGTGTTTAGTTTTTGTGCCAAGTGTCATCTGACCTTGACCTGATTTGTATTGAATGATTGTAAGGTGTAAATGTATTCCTCATTTTGGTCATATGACCTTGATCTCATTTTCTTTGGTCATGTTATTGATAAGTTTATGTGATAATTGTGGTAAAACTTTATATTTAGGTCTATCGACATAAATAAGGCGAGAAATTTCAACGTGTGTACTCTTGTTAGGAATTAGGAACTATGCCTTCTGAACTTAGAATTTCGGCCTAAATATACTTCTGCATATCTTCTGAAATTACACAACAGAATTTCATGCGTGTTTGAACTAAATAATCTGTTGAAATTTTGTTTGCTTAGTGACAATGTCGGGCTGTGAAGTATGTGAGCGTGCTCACAAAGTTTCTTTGATTACACACAGTCAATGCATTGTCTGTGCTTCCCAGATACAGTCTGTATGCATTTTCTTTGTTGTAAATTAAATTAAGTTTATGTATTGTACGTCGTTCTTAGTTTTTATACATTGTTTATATGCTTTGACTATGAGTCTAAGATACTTCTATTGTCGGTATATCTTAGATTTAGTCGGTTAACACTGTCTATGGATCAGAGACACAGTATGTATGCATTGTAAGTTGTTTCAAGTTGAAATAAAAGTCTGTATGTTTTGCCTGTTACTGCAAGATAAAGTGTGTGCACTGCCTGTGGCTCTTATATACAGTCTGTATGCATTTTCTGTATGCTTTATCTATTGGTCTAATTTTTATATACAGTCTGTATACAAACTGTATCTCTGACCCATATACAGTGTCCAAAAAAACTTTGTTTTAAGATCTCTAACCCATATACAGTGTGAAAATGATCTTTGGTTCTAAGATGCATTTTGTTTGATTGGCTGAATGCTTAGTATATATTGGTTTCGATATATGGTCTGTATGTATTGTATGGATCTTATATATGTATTTTTTTCCATCTGATGAGTAAGCCTTTTTCACCTGATTTTTATAGTTCGTTCTTATGTTGTACTGTTACACCAAAGTCCCAGGTTATTGGAGGTTTGGGATCCCGCTAACATGTTTAACCCCGCCACATTCTCTATGTATGTGCCTGTCCCAAGTTAGGAGACTGTAAATAAAGGCAACAGTAGTATACCGCTGTTCAAAACTCATAAATCCATGGACAAAAAACAAAATCGGGATAACAAACCAAAACCGAGGGAAACGTAATTCAGTGGTTGTCGTTTGTTTATATGTTACATTTTTGTTTTTCGTTCATTTTTTGTATATAAATTAGGTCGTTAGTTTTTTCGTTTAAATTGTTTCACATTGTCATTTCGGGACTTGTTATAGGTGACTATGCGGTATGGGCTGTGCTCATTGTTGAAGGCCGTACGGTGACCTATAGTTGTTAATTTCTGTGCCATTTTGGTCTCTTGTGGAGAGTTGTCAGTAGTGTTTGTGGGACAGAATGAACCCATAAAGGTGGACGTCTGACGCTGACGCTATATTTGGACCTGGGTGTGAATGCCGACGCCATATTTGGGCCTTAACGCGGACGCCATGGTCGACCATGAAATCGGGACGCGAATTTGAGGTTGGACCGTATGATTCGGACATCGAGACACCGACGCCATATTTGGGCTTGGACGCTATACCTTAATGTTATACCAGTAACGAATTATAAAATTCGTAATAACGATTTAAATTCGTGATTTCGAATTCAAATTATATTTGTGGGAGGTCCTATGGGCGTCCGTAGCTTTCCGACTTATTTGAACCACTTAATTAATATCCTATGGTCCTGTTTAACATGACATCTCAAATAATTAGATTAAGAGATAAAGCACATCTGGTGATTAAGAATAAGTATCTTTATACACTTTCTTTCAATAACATGTTTACAGGTGTACACTTTTTTATTTGGTTCTAATTAACGGACACCAATTATAAAAATATAGTCTGTGACATTAAATAATTATCTTTATCTTTTAGATAAGCATGACAACCGTAAACATTGAGTAGTATTGCATTCCAACTCATTTCAACCACATATAATTACTATCATATGATTAGGATTTCAACCCAAACCACGTCTGGTCATTTAAAATTGTTTCTCATTTAACAGTATCTTAACTATATATTTGAAAATTCCACGGTCGTAGTTGGTTTTTATCTTAAAAAATTACACAGATAATATATTTAATCAATCAATATTTATATACAAGGAGTTTGGATTGGGTTTACAGAATAGAGAATAATGGACGAAAAAATAAATAAAGAATGATATGGGCGAGAAAAATAAAGAATAAAGAAATATGACCAAAATAAATATAAAGAATAGTGAAATAGGGACTGGTAAAATATATCGAATAGAGAAATATACGGCTGCTTAAATATAAGGAATTAAGAATTATGGGATGTTAAACTATACAAAAAATTATAAAGGAATACAAACAAATACGACTGTTACAGTATATAATTGCAGTAGCATTTTTTGTTTGTTTGTGCACGTGCAAGAATTATGTCCGTGCAGAGAAACAAGAACCGGTTTGAACCGGTATAAATGAGATGATTCTGGCTCTGTAGGTGGCCGGCTCTTAGCATACGGTCCAATCAAACAAGTTTTATGTCTATATAGTCCTTAACATAAAATTATGATGAAGATTACTAAATGCTTAAGGAAGAAAGATGATCAGGAGGATTCATTAATTATACAGAAACACAAAAAATTGTATTGACTATAATAATTATTTCAACCGTATAGAAGATAAATTAGTCTACTGTACTTATATAGTTATACACAACACATTTTAGCCTATTGCAAGGCAAAATTTATGTTCCTATCCAATATACCCTTTATCCCGCGGGGTGGCCTCTTTTACAAGACCTATTCCTATTGTATTTATGGTAACGTGTTCTAAACATTCATGAATTATTTGCCACTGGACGTTAAGCAATCAATTACTATTTCCGTTTATTTCCTTAAATACGGCTTTGAGTATAACAAAGCTGTAAGAGAGATACTAAAGGTTTCACTGGAATTAACACTATGGACGAGTTTTGTTTATTTATTAATAGCGAAAACTCGCTTTCATCCATCGTTTGAAAATAACGTGCGTGGCAATTTCAAAGTGCGCCTTGCAAAACGCTATACGTTGGATGGATCGTGGGAATGTTCATTGAAGGTGTCGTTCATACCGGAATTAGAAGCCTAAACGAGACGTATGTACTTCTGTTCCGATTTCGTGCACCAGTCGTACGTTAGGAAAAATCTCTCCATATTCTCCAGTCGATACGATTAAATGAAGATATTACGGACGTGACGTTTGGGAAACCAGTCTATTTCACGGTAACCAGGAATTAATTGTATCACATCGAATTTGTTTTGAGATACGATCATCTTCAAATATGTCGTCTAAAAGATGACCATGTATTTTTCTTGCTATATTTTCGAAGGAAGTGAAGTAAATCTATAGGAGGAAACTACTCACTGTCATTTAGGAAATTACGAGTATGTTTAATTGCAATATTTGCTGTTAAGTGTATGTGTGGCCGCACGATCTTCAAAGACATATAAGAAGTAAGCATTCTTCCGATGAGCCACTATACCACCCAGGTGTTACCCAGCAGCAGCAAAAAAGGAACAGCAGCAGCAGAAAAAGAAGCAGCAGTAGCAAAAGCAGCAGCAGAAGGCTTTCGTGTTTAGACACCCTTCTACCATGATTGTGTCCGTTCCAACCTCCTGCGATAAAACTTATTTTATGTTATTTGTTTCAACACATAAAAAAACTGTGAAGTCCTAGTCCAGACAGGATCGTTTGGTTGTATAAAAGGTGGCAACCTCTTTACGAGGAAATACAACGAACATGCAGTGCTTCCACGCGTTGAATTCATTCGTGGAATTCCTTTTGATCTCGAAAGGGACGATTTTTTCGATCCCAACATTCGAAACATGATCCTATTAGATGACCTCATGTCGACATCGGACAAAGACTCCAGAATAAATGATTTGTTTACGGAAGGGTGTCACCATAGGAATTTATCGGTCGTCGTTTTTAATCAGAATTTATACTTTGGCAAAGACCCCACCCAGAGACGAAACTGTCATTATCTCATTCTCTTTAATAACCCCACTGATCGACAGCCCATCGTGACTCTTGGGCGACAGATGTATCCTTCTCGAGGGGACTTCTTTCTCCGGAAATTTGAAGAGGCAAAGAGGACACCTTTCGTGTACTTTCTTGTTGACCTAAAAGCTAGAACCCCAGAAGCCTCCAGATTGCACACAGAGGTCTTGCAGGTCGGTCAAGGAGAGACACCAGACGGACAGAGGGATGACGACCGTCTCTCGAATACTTTTGAAGACGATAGTTCAGTCTCATCAGACGAAAGTATTGCTGACGAGACAACACATAGTTCGTCAGAGGATGCTGAAACACGGAAAGATCTCATCGCCTGTCAGGATTGTGGAGTACTTAGTGTTTGCTCACCTACGTGGATTAGAAGCCCAACGTCAGCAAGGTTGTGGGAATAAAAACGGCATTGGCCTTAACGATGACCGGGAAAGATGTAGAGGATGCTTTGTGCAGAAGACTTGCCTAGATATGTGAGCGACGTAGAAGGTTTGTGGTCAATATGGACAACTGTGATCAAAAGGGGAGTCATTGGGTTGCATTTCATTTCCCCGCATCGGGTCCATCAGAATTTTTCGACTCCTTAGAACGATTACCGGAAAAGTATCAACGCTATTTCAGAAATGTACTCATCGTCAATGGACCGAAATACTGTGTGGTTTGCAATCAAATCCAACCCAATGATTCAGATACATGTGGCCTGTATTGCATTTATTACGTCAAATTGAGATGTCGGGACTCGAGATGAAGGACATAACAACAACTTTTCATCCACTGACACGATTCAGAATGACAGTAAACTCGTAGCTCTATTTGGTTAAATGAAAAATAATGATACAAAAAAAAATAATGAAAAAAGAAAGAAAAAAAAACAGAAGAAAAGAAAAAAAAATCCTAAAACACCTACATGGATGTATAGCAGGTCTCAAGTCTTGAAAAACTCTTTCTAGGGTCACTAAAAGTATCCACCCGGGAGGGTAGCCTGGTCAAAAATTAAGATATAGCGTCCAGGATTTAAGCCCAAATATGGCGTCGGCGTCTCGATGTCCGAGTAACATGGTCCAACCCGAAGTTTGCGTCTTGATTTCAGGGTCTACTATGGCGTCCGCTTTAAGGCCCAAATATGGCGACGTCCACCTTAATGGGGGTCATTCTGTCCCACAAACACTACTGTTGTCTCATTGGCAATCATACAACATCTACTTTTTTATATTATATATATATTATCTATACGTATATATTTTCTATATACGAATTTTACATGTTTAGATGATGCAATGAAAATTCAGAAGATATGTGGTAATATTGCCAATGGGAAACTTATCCACCAAAGACAAACGAATGTGAATCAGCCATGAGTTACACATATGTATTCATGTAAAATGCTATTCAAACCCATTCCTGACTAGATGTGACGAAAAACGAAAACTAACAGCCCGATTAATGCTGAAACAATAAACGCAAAATCAATATCAAAGACAGCAACCAATAACAATACAGAGCTCCTATATATCGTCTACCAACAGTATTTGTCTATACCTACTGTCGGTAGTTAACATACAATATAGTGCTCCTATATACCGTCTATCAACAGTATTTGTCTAATACCTACTGTCGGTAGTTAACATACAATATAGTGCTCCTATATATCGTCTATCAACAGTATGTGTCTATACCTACCGTCGGTAGTTAACATACAATATAGAGCTCCTATATACCGTCTATCAACAGTATTTGTCTATACCTACTGTCGGTAGTTAACATACAGTATAGTGCTCCTATATACCGTCTATCAACAGTATTTGTCTGTACCTACCGTCGGTGGTTAACATACAATACAGTGCTCCATTACACAGTCTATTGACAGTTGTCTATACCTACCGTCGGTGATTAACATGCAATATAGTGTTCCTATATACCGTCTATCAACATAATTTATCTATACCTACCGTCGGTGATTAACATGCAATAAAATGCTCCTATATACCGTCTGTTATTTTATTTTTTTCTAAACCTACCGTCGGTAGTTAACATGCGATATAGTGCTCCTATATACCGTCTATCACCAGTATTTGTCTATACCTACTGTCGGTAGTTGACATACAATATAGTGTTCCCATATACCGTCTATCAACAGTATTTGTCTATACCTACTGTCGGTAGTTAACATACAATATAGTGCTCCCATATACCATCTATCAACAGTATATGTCTATACCTACCGTCGGTGGTTAACATACAATATAATGCTCCCATATACCGTCTATCAACAGTATTTGTCTATACCTACTGTCGGTAGTTAACATACAGTATAGTGCTCCTATACACCGTATATCAACAGTATTTGTCTACCTACCGTCGGTGGTTAACCTACAATATAGTGCTCCTATATACCGTCTATCAGCAGTATTTGTCTATACCTACCGTCGGTGGTTAACATACAATATAGTGCTCCTATATACCGTCTATCACCAGTATTTGTCTATACCTACTGTCGGTAGTTATCATACAATATAGTGCTCCTATATACCGTCTATCACCAGTATTTGTCTATACCTACCGTCGGTGATTAACATACGATATAGTGCTATTACATATACCGTCTATCAAGAGTTTTAGTCTTTACCTACTGTTGGTAGTTAACATACAATACAGTGCTACTATATACCGTCTATCAACAGTATTTGTCTATATCTACTGTCGGTAGTTAACATACAATATAGTGCTCCTACATGTGTATATACCGTCTATCAACAGTATTTGTCTATACCTACCGTCGGTGGTTAACATACAATATAGTGCTCCTATATACCGTCTATCAAGAGTTTTACTCTATACCTACTGTTGGTAGTTAACATACAATATAGTGCTCCTATATACCGTCTATCAAGAGTTTTAGTCTATACCTACTGTTGGTAGTTAACATACAATATAGTGCTCCTATATACCGTCTATCAACAGTATTTGTCTATACCTACCGTCGGTGGTTAACATGCAATATAGTCCTCCTATATACTGTCTATCAACAGTAATTTTGTCTATACCTACCGTTGGTGGTTAACATGCCATACAGTACTCCTATATATCGTCTATAAACAGTATTTGTGTAAGTGATAAATTTGTCCTGGTAAAATATGTCTGGGTGGACAAATATTACTAGTATAAAAAGTCCATGGTTACAGAAATTACTAGTATATTTAGTCCGATGTTAGTAATATATGTCCCCAGACTAATTTTCCTAGATAATCATGTCCTATAAAATCCTATAATAAATTCAATTACATTTAAACCATGGAAATTTAAATGTTATGTTTTAGTATTGTTTAAGAGTGCATAGTTATATTTTTGATAAAATGTATGTCCCTAGACTAATTTTCCTATGGAATCATGTCCATGTCATTAATAGTCTTATGTTAAAATTTCCATGCCCTTAATTTTAAAAGGTGAATATGAATGTAATATGTTTTAATATTGCCGGTTAAAGACAAAACGAAAGAGTTCTATATCAATATGTTTAAGAAAATTTGTCTCCAGACTAATTTTCCTAGGAAATCATGTCCATGTCATTAATAATTCTAGGTTAAAATGTCCAAGCCCTTAGTTTAAATACTTTTAAAAGGTAGCTAAAAATGCAATATTTTTTAATATTGTTAAAGAATTGTGTATCAATTTTTTAAATAAATTTTATGTACCCAGACTAATTTTCTTAGGAAATCATGTCCATGTCATTAGTATTCCTATGTAAAAATGTCCATGTCTTTTATTATAAAACGAAAATGTTAAAAGCAATGGAAACTCAATATTCATGTTTTAATTAGGTTATAAGGAAATTTTCCAATCTTATCTAACATTTTTCTTCTTCTATTTTGAATATATTTTATGATATAATAAAACTATTAGAAAAAACGAGTCTTGGGACAATTTTTCCTAGGAACACAAGTACCAGACATATATTACTAGCTGTGGACTTATTTTCCTAGGAACATTTGTCCTAGGACTTATATTCTTAGTAAAATCATGGACATGGACTTTATTAACTAGGAAAAAAAGTCTGGCGGACAAATTTTACTACCGGACCAAATTTACTGTTACATTTGTCTGTACCTACCGTCGGTGGTTAACATGCCATACAGTTCTCCTATATACCGTACATCAACAGTACCTGTCTATACCTACCATCGGTGGTTAACAAGCATTACAGTACTCCTATATACCGTCTATCAATACTATTTTTCTCTACCTACCGTCGGTCGTTAACATATAATACAGTGCACCTATATACCGTCTATTATCAGTATTTTTCTAAACCTACCATCGGTGGTTAACATGCAATATAGTGCTCCTATATACTGTCTATCAACACTATGTTTCTAACCTGTTTCTATACCCGCCGTCGGTGGTTAACATGCACTACAGTGCACCTATATACCGTATATCAACAGTATTTGTCTATACCTATCGTCGGTGGTTAACATGCAATATAGTCCTCCTATATACTGTCTATCAACAGTATTTAGTCTATACCTACCGTCGGTGGTTAACATGACATATAGTACTCCTATATACCGTATATCAACAGTATCTGTTTATACCTACCATCGGTGGTTAACAAGCAATACAGTACTCCTATATACCGTATATCAAAAGTATTTGTCTATACCTACTGTCGGTGGTTAACGTAAAATATAGTGCTGTCTATTAAAAGCATGTGTCTATACATACTGTCGGTGGTAAACATACAATAAAGTGCTCCTATAAACCGTCTATCAACAGTTTTCATTTATACCCACCGTCGATGGTCAATATAACGTAAGATATGGTCCGTATATAGTGCTCATATCTACCGTCTGTCAAAGTATCTGAATTTACCTACCGTCGGTGGTTAACATACAATATAGTGCTCCCATATACCGTCTATCAACAGTATTTGTCTATACCTACTGTCGGAAGTTAACATACAATATAGTGCTTCTATATACCATCTATCAATTATAGTATATGACTATACCTACCGTCGGTGGT
Organism: Mytilus edulis; assembly: GCF_963676685.1. NCBI lineage: Eukaryota > Metazoa > Mollusca > Bivalvia > Mytilida > Mytilidae > Mytilus > Mytilus edulis. The sequence continues at coordinate 6,608,327 of NC_092345.1, forward strand.
TAACATACAATATAATGCTCCCATATACCGTCTACCAACAGTATTTGTCTATACCTACTGTCGGTAGTTAACATACAATATAGTGCTTCTATATACCGTCTATCAACAGTATTTGTCTATACCTACCGTCGGTGGTTAACATACAATATAGTGCTCCTACAATGTATATACCGTCTATCAACAGTATTTGTCTATACCTACCGTCGGTGGTTAACATACAATATAGTATGATACATTTTATAAATATACATTAGTGTGTCTTTCTTTTCTCTTCGTTGTAATCATTGATTTAATTGTACTCAAATAATTGTAATCATTTTGTAAATATTGTACCAAATTTAACTTGTGATTATTCTGCCTGTAATGGGCGTCTTTAATTGACAATAAAATATATTTGATTTTTTTTGATTTTATATACCGTCTATCAATAGTCTATACCTACTGTCGGTAGTTAACAAACAATATAGTGCTCCTATATACCGTCTATCACCAGTATTTGTCTATACCTACTGTCGGTAGTTAACATACAATATAGTGTTCCTATATACCGTCTATCAACAGTATTTGTCTATACCTACTGTCGGCAGGTAACATTCAATATAGTGCACCTATATACCGTCTATCAACAGTATTTGTCTATACCTACCGTCGGTGGTTAACATACAATATAGTGCTCCTATATACCGTCTATCAGCAGTATTTGTCTATACCTACCGTCGGTGGTTAACATACAATATAGTGCTCCTATATACCGTCTATCACCAGTATTTGTCTATACCTACTGTCGGTAGTTAACATACAATATAGTGCTCTTATATACCGTCTATCACCAGTATTTGTCTATTATACCTACCGTCGGTGATTAACATACGATATAGTGCTATTACATATACTGTTTTTCGAGAGTTTTAGTCTTTACCTACTGTTGATAGTTAACATACAATACAGTGCTCCTATATACCGTCTATCAACAGTATTTGTCTATACCTACTGTCGGTAGTTAACATACAATATAGTGCTCCTACATGTGTATATATCGTCTATCAACAGTATTTGTCTATACCTACCGTCGATGGTTAACATACAATATAGTGCTCCTATATACCGTCTATCAAGAGTTTTAGTCTATACCTACTGTTGGTAGTTAACATGCAATATAGTGCTCCTATATACCGTCTATCAAGAGTTTTAGTCTATACCTACTGTTGGTAGTTAACATACCATATAGTGCTCCTATATACCGTCTATCAACAGTATTTGTCTATACCTACCGTCAGTGGTTAACATGCAATATAGTCCTCCTATATACTGTCTATCAACAGTATTTGTCTATACCTACCGTTGGTGGTTAACATGCCATACAGTATTCCTATATATCGTCTATCAACAGTATTTGTCTGTACCTACCGTCGGTGGTTAACATGCCATACAGTACTCCTATATACCGTATATCAACAGTACCTGTCTATACCTACCATCGGTGGTTAACAAGCATTACAGTACTCCTATATACCGTCTATCAATACTATTTTTCTCTACCTACCGTCGGTGGATAACATATAATACAGTGCACCTATATACCGTTTATTATCAGTATTTTTATAAACCTACCATCGGTGGTTAACATGCAATATAGTGCTCCTATATACCGTCTATCAACACTATGTTTCTAACCTGTTTCTATACCCACCGTCGGTGGTTAACATGCAATACAGTGCACCTATATACCGTATATCAACAGTATTTGTCTTTACCTATCGTCGGTGGTTAACTTGCAATATAGTCTTCCTATATACTGTCTATCAACAGTATTTAGTCTAGACCTACCGTCGGTGGTTAACATGACATGTAGTACTTCTATATACCGTATATCAACAGTACCTGTTTATACCTACCATCGGTGGTTAACAAGCAATACAGTACTCATATATACCGTATATCAAAAGTATTTGTCTATACCTACCGTCGGTGGTTTACGTAAAATATAGTGCTGTCTATTAAAATTATGTGTCTATACATACTGTCGGAGGTTAACATACAATAAAGTGCTCCTATAAACCGTCTATCAACAGTTTTCATTTATACCTACCGTCGATGGTCAATATAACATATTATATGGTCCGTATATAGTGCTCATATATACCGTCTGTCAAAAGTATCTGAATTTACCTACCGTCGGTGGTTAACATACAATATAGTGCTCCTATATACCGTCTATTAACAGTATTTCTTTATACCTACCGTCGGTGGTTAACGTTAAATATAGTGTTCCTTTATATACCGTCTTTCAATAGTATTTCTTTATATCTACTGTCGGTGGTTAACATAGAATTTAGTGCTCCTATATACCGTCTATCAACCGTATTTGTCTATACCTACCGGCGGTTGTTATCAAAACAAACTATTTTCAATCGACGGTCCAAAGTTTCGTATCTATACTTCACTCTGAATGACCGATGACATTTATTTGAACAGTAACATTCCCTATTGTATTCATTATTTAGTTTTCTCCCTGAACTTGTCTGAAATATTTGCGGCTGTACTGATGACAAACAACAATCAATCAATTTCTTAAAATACTTCTTAATCTAAATAATATATTATTTTTTAATCTAACCAGTAATATGTGATCGGTGAATGTACTTATGACAATTACGCCAATTTTGAAAAAGCATATTTTTTTTCATTTGCGCAAATTGATTCGAAAGGTTAGGTCTGATAAATTTAGATGATAAAATTAAACTTGTTTAACCAAACGCAGCAATTCAATGAACACAAGCTACAATATAGATAAATGTGTGTATAGACACATGTTGAGATCATGGGTATCATCATTTAATCACAATTCTGGTACCCGAACATTTACTTTCATATATGGAACCGATGCCATAAAGAAAAAAACAGGCTTTAACTTATAAAAATTTTGATAAAAAAGGGGATGCTTTATTGTAGGGAAGATATCACAAGGTTGCAGTTCAACAGAAGTGTTGCATGACAATACTCAGTTAAAAAAGATTTGTGCATATGCAAATGTGCTTTTTATGGCAAACTGTTATAATCTTATTTTATAAAGTGCTACTTCAAGTGTGATGTACACTTGCAATAAACTTATCCTGCTTTCAATCCCCCTCCTCCTCCCCGTCACGTGTGAGCAAGTGGCAGGTGGCAAAAGGCAAGAAGGAATATTTTTGTTATTATATAAATAAATTCTATACATCTTATATGCCTCATGACTTGTGTTTACCTGTTAATTTGTGCAAATGAAGAAAATAAATTTGGCGCAAAGAAATAAAAAAAAATAGGCGCTAATTAAGTGCAGATTGGCGCAAATGGAAAAAGCCGAAGCAAATATAATCTTTTCTTGTATCAAGATTTCAAGATTTTATTCATAACCTCAGACACATACTTGTGTACAAGAGGACAATAATATATCAACCATATTAAGATAATACATAGCGAGACAGGACAAACGAAACACAAATACATAGTATATTTTAAAAGACAATAGGTATAGTTAGATTAAGTATTTTATGGTTTTCTTCACGAAAATTGATAATTTCCTTTGAACTTGTACGTTACATATAGACAACAAGCCAGTGAATTTCTTCTTGCTTGGATTCATTACATAGTAATTTGGTACAAACTTTGATCTAAGAGCAGAAACATCTAGTCCATCAGCTAGTTCTCAAAAGCGCGCTAGTTAAGGAGTTTGTGTTACACCCCAGGGTACCGCGATTTTTTTGGATAGAATTCAACTTTATTTTCTTATTGATAAAATACAAGGTGTTAGACTGAAAAAAAAGTGTCCAAAAGAGGATTAAAAACGTCCCTTCCAATGGTCCCCTTATTTAGCAATCACGACTAAGTAATTTTTAATTAGAATTTTTAATATAAAGCGATTAAAAAAAAATAAAGTATAGGTTTAAACAACTAAAACAGATACAAAACTATCATATTAAATGTAATTCGGAAGATTTTTTGTTTAAAAAAAAATGTTTTTTTTACATTACAAACAATCCGATTTTTTGGGTTCAAATTAAGGCATATTTTCTCCTTTCATAAAGAAATTCGTTATACAATTACACGTTTTATTTAATTAAACTTGAGAATTACTCATTATGCAATGTTTAAATCAATTGCAGTATTTATATATCGTTTAACATATGAATTATTTAATAAAATATATGTACGTGCAAATACTCGTGAAATACCGGAAATCATAAAATTACCGTCTTTGATTCAGTATACAACATGTACAATGTATTCACTCATAAGCATTATCAATTTGCAACTGAAAACAAACATTTAATTGTCGGTTTATGATGTTTTTGTGAGACAAATTATTTTATAAAGTGAATGTGTAACGAAATATTTATGAAAAAATTACAAATTAAGGTGATTTTTTTGCGTTCAGAAAAGGTGCACTCTATCGAACTCAATAAAGGTGTGCTTGATAACATTTTGTATTTTAGCTATGTAGTGATTGACTTAAGATTGTTAAGTCATTCAATCGACAAACATCGCTTTGAACGAACGTCAAATAGTTAGTTGTGGTATTTGGCAATACTTTTTACTTTCTTAGGTTTCTTAGAGATACAGAAAAAAATGGTTTTGTTGGTTTCAGTTTAAATAAAGATTCTGATAAACGTTGGTTGCTAAATGCACATGAAAGAGCTTCAATATTCTTAAAATGTCGAGATTTGGTAGGAATGGTTAACCCTGAAACATCCACCCAGAAAGAACTCAGAAAAACTCGAATGAAGCGAGACGAAACTGATGTTTTGAAATTGTTTCAGACACTTCAAAGCTGGCCAATTCCATTATAACATCTGAGTAGTTATATGGCTTGTTCACGGGTTATGTTGCTTCTTCGGAATTAATGTGTGACCTTCTAAACGCCTATGAAAAGGGAACTTTTCATTACGGAACGGCTTATTCAAAGGTCAACCGATATATATCTTCAAAACACTCAAAAGAAAATCATTGCTTACATTTTTAAAAAAGGAAATAAAAGGCAAGCAGTTATTGGCTGATAAGAACAACAAAACATTGAGAGCAGATAAAAAAAAATTTCGACTGCTTGTCATAGCCCAGACAAGATAGTTGGTTATGCGATAGGTTCTCCAGTTTGAATTAGGTCCTCTTTCCATGTCTCTTGCAAACTTTGATGGTACACATGTAATGAAAAATTAAAATATGTCCTGGGTGGTCTTTTAGAAAAGGCTCATTCCTTAGGAAAGCATGTGGATATTTGATGACATGGCAGTTATTCAAACCATTACTAGGATACCAAGCACTTTTTTTTCGATTTGGCAATTAATATTTTAAAAACCATCCTTTTAGTTTCGAAAAGTGGTCCCGCATTGCTTTTGTCACTGATTATTATCCCACAATATTCATAAAGAAATTAGAACGGCAGGTCCTTGGGAGGGCAAATCATTATGATAAGTTCTAAACCATCACAATCGTGTTCTTGGGAATGGAAGAAATGTTTGTTCGTTGGTGGAAACAAAGTTGCTTTTGTTGAATTCTTTGGTTTTGCAAAGAGTAAACAATCTTATAATTTACACTTGAATGTATTGATTTACTTGTATCACATGGAAGTATGTGCCACAAAATATATGTTGAAAATGAAATAGCGTATAATTGTTTTAGCTTATAATCTAACAGGAAGGAGCCGATAAAAAAATGTTTCTTAATGCAAAAACATGCAGCTGACAAAGGTTACGACTCCCTTGTCAAAAAAACCTTCTGACACTGATGTGGAACAATTGGCTAACTACTTTCACAGTTGCATATCAATTCTAACATTGTAAGTCTGACAGATACATCTTCCAAATGCAGATTATTAAATGTGCAATCAATGTGTGCGAAATTTGGTGACAATGTTTGTAGAAAACTGCCAGGATTTCACGCCAATACAGGGTGTGATTCAGTAAGTGTTTTGTCTGGTCAAGAAAAAAAGCAAAGCATTCGGCTTTTTGACACGTTATGCGAAGTTTTCAGAAGGTATATTCCATCTTGTTGAAACCTTTGAATATGTTGGTGAAGAGTTGTCAAAACACTCGAGAGGTTTTCATGTTCTATATATGGCTAAGAAATTAAATATATCGATGAATAAAGATCAGAACGTTTTGAAATGCAAAAGATGCAATGTTAAAGCACATTAAACAAGCCAACTTTCAGACGAAGATTTGGAAATCTGCTCTTAAACACAACACTGGTCTGTTGCCAAACAACTATATGGTTGGATTGTTTAGAGCACTTTGATCAGTATCAATTTTCTAGACCAACCAGCGTTAGATGCTTTGATAATTCTGATGTGCTGTTCATGTAAAGCTGGTTGTGCAAAAAAAGATGTCCATGTGTTCAACAAGGTTTATCCTGAACAGATAGCTGTATGTTTATGGTCGAAAGCTTGTAGATATAAGAATTATCAAAATGATATTGCTAACGATGACGACAAAGATGATGGAAATGATGATAATGATAATTCGGTAGATGCATGTGACCAAACTGATGATGATTCTATGGATTGACCTTCTGTGTGACCTTAAAATATGGTGATTCGATTGTTAAATTAAAAAAAGAAAATAGAAATCTAGAAACCCTGACAGTTTTGTGTGTTTTAATATGTGATTTATTTCATGAATATGATGTATAAATTTGTGACAGAATCGTGCATTTCTGGTTGCTTATGTTTGTGTTTCTTACCTTTAATTTTTTTTTCAACAGCCTTTATATACTTTATGCTCTATGTTTCAATGTGAAAACATATACCATTTTATCAAGAAAATTAGTACGTAAAACTATGGCACTTTTCATTCAAAAACTTGAGTTTTGGAAATTACCCTCCCCCTTTTATTCTTGGTCCTCTACGATTTAAAAATTAATTAAAAATTAGCCTGCGTTTTAATAAGATATGATGTGTTCCTTTAAATAAACAGTATAGTACTGAATACTTGATTATTTTTACATTTTTCTGTAAATATGTGCAAAACAAATTGTTTGATATACCCTTAAATAAGTCCCCTTTTAACCCCTTTTGGACACTTTTTCAAACGTCTAACACCTCTTAAAATATTCTTCAGATATTGCTCTTTAAATTTATACCAAAAAATTGCGGTACCCTGGGGTGTAACACAGAACTGAATTTTTGCCCTACCAGCTGATGGACTAATCAGCATTTATAGAGGTAAACAATATATGAAACTCATCCCCTATTCCCTCATTACATAATGTACATATTCTATTTTCCCTCGCGATCCCCGCCCATCTACCCGTCTCAATAGGTAACTTTAAATTCGAGCATCAAAGTTTAGATATATAATATCTGTCCTTGGGTAATAATCGCAATAGATACGGTTCCAAACCAAACTCGAGTTTGAATAAAGAATAGAATTCACCCCTATCAGATCAAATTGGTGTTTTCTTTCTTTTTTTCGTTCAGTTTCATCTAGTCCATTTGTTCATTTGACTCTGTTTCCATCACGACTAGGATGTATTTTAATTTATAATGTAAAGTCGTTCAGGTTTTTGTTTTATTATATAAAAAAAGAAGATATGGCATGGTTGCCAATGAGACAACTCTCTAAAAGAGACAAAGTGACACCGGAATTAACTATTAAAAAAAACCTTTAACAGATCACGGTACGCTGACGGTACAGATGTCTGTAAATTCAGAAATTAATGCGAGGTTTTTATCATTGCGACAATAATTAAGACTCGCATTTTGAAGTATTGCGTTTGAATTCATCAGGATTTTTTCTTAATCGTTGTAATCAAAATCTCATTTCAGGCTATAATGACATTCATCGCATTAAATATTTAACAATTGCACGCAACAAATTTATATTCAACATATTTGACAAGATTAGTTCGTTTAAGTTGCCAAATATTCTATAATTAGTATATTATTCTCCCAAGTTTATTTGAAAAGGTATAATTCCTCTATACAAATGGCAAAATCTTTCATAAAATATCCAGTAAGTTGGATAAACGTTTACCAAATCATTCCAATACAGTTTGATTTATATATTCACTTTGCTATTCCGTTCTTGCACAGTGATATAGTTCATTTTGCGTCATCCCATATTCTAGCAAAGGGAGATTATCTCAGCATCACCGTTACATTAGTAATAGCTCTCGTACATAAAATAGTTAGCTCGAACTGTATGATCCTGTGTGAATCTGATCTTTATATTAAAAGTGCATACATGGTTCACATATGGGTCTTATTTAAACATTAAACAGTATCAAAACAATTAGTGCATTATAATATAACCAAATAGGCATGCAAAAAAGAATCAATAGGCAAAATATGCTTGTCTACCGTCTAATTCTAATTGCTATCATTTACTGTATTGTACATAGCTCAATTCCATTCCATTCCATTCAATTTTATTTATTTTTTAATTTTCAGAAGAAAACAGTATTTCTAACAATTAAATTGAATTAATTTGATATGACGTTGACACACGGTAATCACTCTCATGTTTTTATTTACACACCTATTCTTCGTTAAAGTGTACATGTCAAAAAATAAAGCTGTGAAAGTTAAAACCTTTTAATTGATTTATCTGTTTCGTTTTCGGAAAGAACAACTATTAAACTAACAATGTGCAAAATTTAGCGACTCAGGCTCAAATGATAAATATTTTACACAATTTTACATCAATGCAACAAAACAGTAATTGTAATCTACGTTTCAACAATATATCCAATCTAAAAAATCTTTATCTTGAAAATGTATAATACTTATAAATTTTGGCAAAAGAAAAAAAGATTCCATGATAATAAATACTGGGGCATCGAAAAGGGTTATACGAAAGGAGGTTAATAATAAAAAAAAAAATAACATCAAATGCTTATCGTATTTTTGGGTTTGCAATGTAGTTTTACAAAGGCTTATCTTCCAGCTACTCTACAAACGTTACCGTCAGAAAGTGAAGTAGCCTATTTTTGTTACAGTAAAACAATGGGTTAGTGCTTCGACTTATTTCAGACCTGAAATGATTATGTTTACTCCTACCAATTTTATTTCAGATTGACTTCGGTAACGTAAATTACAATTGATGTGTCACGTAGATTACAATTTCACAATATCCAAACAATGACCGACACACAAGTAAAAAAATCAAATCTAAGTGATACTCTGTGAAAACAAGAAGACAAATATTTAAAAAAATGATGATAGACAAAATCCAAGTGGTGTTGGTTATCTTTGGACTAAAATGTAACCATAAATTGACTAACTCTTTGTGAAAAGATGTTTTTAGGCTTAAAGAAAACATTAAGCTTTATTTTGACAATATAATTTGATGGTTTTGAGTATATGTAGAAAGTTGTAACATAAAATTTGAAAAGGCATTGACGTTTTACTAATAGTTTTAAGAAAAACACCGGTAACGTAGATTACCATATTTCCATCAAAGTTGTTATAAAAATCAAAAGTTCATATAAACTGTATCAATGAAGCCCTTTGGTTAATGTACAATCTTTTTTACAAAATACAATGAAAAATTCAATAGACTAACAAAAACACAGTCCTTGCACAATTTGCTTGTATTTATTAAAGTTATTTCATTTTTTTCAGTATTTTCTCCTTGTCACCAACGTCGATTTGGAAACTTCGCCCACTTCTTCCCACAGCACTGGGTTCTATGATTTGGCAAAGAATATCCGTTCTTTTCATGTTTAGAATATCCGGCGGTAATGGCCATTTGAACAAAGATTTCGAATCATTAATTGTTCTTGTAGGTCGTAGAAATTTTATTTCAAGTTCGTCATCTGAATCAATTGTTATTACTTTACCAATGTGCCATTCGTCGTCATATGTTACTGCAACCCAATCTCCTTCAACAATGTCCTTACTCGCATCTTCGGAGGTCACGGCATCATCTTGTTTATACCGATTATCACCCGGTGTCGTTGTTTGAGGTTCATCGTGCTCGTCCCCCTGTGTAACTGTCAGATTGGTTTCTACGTTTTGCTCAACATTTCGCCTTGATTTTACTATTACTCCTTCGCTGTAATCATGTAAAGTTCCAACAATACAGTATTCACAATAGCATGATGTTGTGCATGTTTTGACTCTTCCTTTAGAAACTGATGCAACTTGATGGACCTGCATTGTTCCCTTCAAAGCGATGAGTGACTTGTTGATTTCTTCGACTTCCTTTCTACATATATCAATGTCCTTTGAAGACACGAAGCGATAAGATGCACTTTTATGCAATGGTCCAACTTTTTCAAAGTAATCTGAAGCATTTTGAACTACGATCTTTCCCTGTCTGATGGCTAAGTCGGCTGTCCTCTTTGACGTACCCCCTATGCCATCACAGGGGCCTTTCCCATGTCCTGTCTCAAAGTAGTTCCAGATTGCCTGAATTCCTAACAGATTTTTATGATCAGACACGACATAAAATGCTGACTTATTTCGGTATTGTGAACTAGGAGAATCCGTCCAATAATGTACCATTTTAATATCGTTAACCGCTGCTTTCATTTCATTCACAATGTCTTTGATGAAAGCATAAACTGCCCCAAAATTGTGTCCTAGATCATCAGAAACATATACAAAGTTTTTGTGTTTCAAAGTGTCTGAGTTTTCTTTAAAATAAACTACAACAGGATGCAGTGTAACAGCAGTACCATTCCAGTATGCACTTTGCACCTCGTCTGCTGAACTACACGCAAAATTTTCTGCAAAGTCCATCTGGACAAGAATATGACCTGGAGGTAAGTTTTCCTTAAGGGTACTGATTGCGGCATACTGAGCTTTGACTCTTTGTACATGTTGGGAAAATTCGCAAATCTGTTTATTCATTATTGAATTAAAGTCTTCTTTCTTTAAAGTTTGGTCAACGATGACTGTTTTCTTCCTTCCGTCTGGCATGTCTACCTTTTTCCACTGACTGAAGACGACTTCTTCATCTACTAAGGAGCTAAGAAAAGTGTTGGCAGGAGTAGTTCTTAGTTTTCGTATGAATTCATCAGGGTTCAATGGCACCGATGCGCCTGCTTTTTTCATCGATTTTAACGCAAGAGCCATATTTTGATGTTTCTGACAAAGGCATTTATTTCTACTGAGATACCTAGTCAGTCCTATGTTCTTTGGTCTCATTGTGCAAAAGCGAGAAAAAGAAACATTACTTGATGTTTCTGTTTTATATTTTAGATGCAGAAACGCCATGTTATCATTTAGGATTCTTTTCTGAACATGTCCATCTTCCGTTTTTGTTTTGTCATTTTTACCAGGCATCTCCCTGCTGTTGTCATCTCTTTCTAGGAATGTTAATATATCTTTGCGAAGGCTCTCACGCTTAATGCGGTTCCTTGTTCTTTTCCGTACTTTTGCCCAATCTTTTTTTCGTTTTTTTACAAGACGACTTCTTCTAATGCCTGTACTTTGACTAAGCGTCTTTGTGAGCTTGTATTCTTTCAGTTTGCTGCTTGATACAATACTCGTTACAATAGCTTTTGCTTGCTGGTCACTTTTGTTATATACATCCTCGATTTCATCTGTCAATAGATTTGCTAAGACAAGTTTGTTCTTCACAATTTTGGGAATTTTGCTCGGTGACAAGCCTTCATCTCTTAATTCTTTATATGTCCTTTTCCTAGGAGTAAGTTTTTCTGTTCCACTTTTTGATGAACTCGGGCCATCATTTCCATGTGTGTCATTTCCTGTTTCTTTATCTTGTCCAACATTTTCGGATGATTTGTTTTGTGTAGTTCTCTTTACAAGTCTTTCGTACCTTTTAGAGACGGTTTTGTATTTTCTTTGTGTATTAATATTTTCACCTTTCAAGCGTTCGATTTCCCGATTGCATTTGGCGACTTGTCTGCTAATTCTTTTTCTAGTACGATTTTTCGGATTTTGACATGGTAGTCTGACTACAAGTGGAGTTGAAATGGGATTATCTGTGCTTGAGCTAACGACTTGTTCTTGTTCTTGTGATGTAGATTCAACTTGCTGAGATGGCTGGCTTGTACTTGGTTCAATAGTGGATTGTCTGTTGCGTTCTCTATGTTTTTGAACAAGCTTCCGAACTTTTTTCCTTCTCTTCTCCTGGTCAGTTTTTGACCGTTCAGCTATGGGTACATAGTATGCCTTGGTCCTCTGTCTTTCCTTTTCTAGGTAGGATTCCCCTTCTTGTTGTTTCTTACGGTCCCTATATGCTTTCTGCTTCTCTGCCTTGGTCATAGGCATCCTACAATACAAAGAAGTCAAAATGTAATCTACGTTACCTTACATAGTAATCTACGTTACCATACATTATAAGCTTTTATTCGATATAATTTTAAAGTTACGAGTGTGTTATTTGTAATCAAACATACAGTGAATGTCTCCCAAGAAGGACGAAGTAGACAGGCAATTGATAATAAGCAAATAATAAGTATAATCCGTGGTTTTATTGCTTTGGTCTTGTACAAAATGTAATATACGTTACCTTTACAAAATCACTATCTATTGTATACTTGTATGAACACAATTTTAATTTATGATGAACTTGAGTCTTACAATATTGTTTTCTATGTTTCATGTAAGTTTCTGTTATGTAGTGTTTAAATTTATAAAGTAACACGCACATGAACTAAAGGTAAACAGAGAAAAACAATGCAAAATCCTAACATGACCTCTAGAGATTTAGTCTGTTTCCAAGGTGTCTATCTTTTAATAATTAAGTAGCCAGGTAAATAGTTATACAAATATATGTTTTCTTTTATAAAATCAAATAGTCTTACCTTCCTTGGTTCAACAGCGGCAATAACTGTAGGTATATTAATGCAGTATATATATTTGAATTTTGCTGCCCTTGTAACTTTTCAAAACATCGGAAATGACGTAAAAAACGTAAAATCCACAACATTGACGGTGCGATAATGTCCCAATTACGTGTCTCCAACAAAAAAGACATGGCTGTTCATTCCTATTTAACTGTTAGTATAAAACCGGAACGTAAATTACAGAACGTAAATTACACAATTTCATTCCATGACGGTTTTTCTCAAGAAAAAATGTTACGAAGAAATGATTTTAGGGGGGATTCATTTAAGCTTGATAATGGTTGAGTTATAATTAATCGCATTATAGGCAATTGGATAAAGTTCTGCGAGATTAAACAGAACGTAGATTACTTTCTTAAAAAAACTCTTGTATCTACCTTTGAATGACGTGTTGTACTTATGATAACATAGAAACTGAATTAAAGTTATGTGTTTTTTTTAAATATATGATTGTTTGCAATATTGTTTTTAAGTATTTTATTATTTTATGATCATATCTTCTCATAAAAATTACGAGCGAGGTGTTCGAGTAACGTAGATTACCAAAATCAGGCGACAAGCTTTAAAGTTCAATTACGCTTATAATTATGTTGATACTTAATTAAAACTTTTTGGAAACTCTTATTTTTGGTATAATTACATATTTTAATATGATAAAGCTCATACTGTTCCATTATTGTGACAATATCGCGGAGTATAAAAGTCTTACCTTTTTAGGGCGACATGGAGATTTTCATTAAGTATAGCATATTCATCAATATATTTTTTTTTAATTTACAGATGTTTGACTTAATCATCTCGCCTAAATGTTAGATATTGTGTACTTATACATTGTTGTACTAAAAAACAATGATGTTTTATCAACTATTTCCATATTTTTACTGACAACTGTCGGCGACCATTAAAAATGCAAATGTGCACTTTAACGAAGAATAGGTGATCATCGCTGTCAATCATCCGGTAAAGATGAATATTCATTACTACCCTCGGTAGTTAACGTCCCTCGATGGTTAACTTTAAGTGCCTACCACTGTAAACCCACAGATAAACATCAGTACCTTTCTCTCCTAAGCTGTCACCCTAAACACTGTACAAAAAGTATCCCGTACAGTCAAGCTCTCAGAGTAAAGCGGATTTGCTCCTCTGAGGAGGCTGTCACGAAACGGTTACAGGAACTTCGCAGATTTTTGACAAAACGAGGCTATAAGAAATTGGACACAGATAAGGGGTTTGTGCGCGCTAACAATAACAGCCGCAATGACCTCTTACAGTACAAACGAAAGAGGCGCAGCAAAATAGTCCCGTTTTTTTCTAACATACAATCCAGTCTTTACTTACCTATCACGTTTGATCCGTGCCAATTGGCAAACTATTGACTAAATTATCCAAGATCTTTCCCAGCAAGTCTGAAAGACTTATTTGTTGCAGCTGACGTCTCCTCAAATAAAAGCTGTTCAATTGCAGGATGGTGCAAGTCATGAGGTAACAGAGATTGTTTGACTTGTCAACAAATACTAAATACTCAAAGATTTACTTGCCACTCGACTGGGTCTGTGTACACTATATTTTGCAATGTAACTTGCAAAACCCAGAATGTTGTATACCTCCTTTAGTGTCGATGTGGCATGCAGTATGTTGGCGAGACAGAGCTGCCATTCAACAAACGCATGCATGGTCATCGAAGTGACTACACTTGCAAGCCTGACCTACCCGTAAGTCGTCATTTGAGATCACCTGGGCACGCACAACCTTACAATCACAATCATAGACCACAACGAGGGTTGGTCGAAGGTCGACAGAGTCGCTCGTGAAAGATTTTAGATAAGAAAGTTAAGGGCAGTTTCCCAAGAGGGCATAAATGAAAAAAAACATAGAATGAAACACTCATTTTCCTGTCATCACTTGTTTCCAGTAACTCCGGCTTCCGTACTGGCTTTACAGTTCGAAGATTTTTTTAAAATACCAGTTTAAATTACAGGGCTCCATTCATTTGGGATGGATGTATAAGTACGTAGCCACGTTCATTTATTTTACCTTATTAGATAAAACTTACTTTTGTAATCATTATTAAACTGCTATTCGTTTGGGAGGCTTAAATATGTAGTTTCTGTTGACCTACCGTTGTCAAATTTGAAATATTATACCAACTTGGATCGGTTAGGGCATTTTTTATTTTTTTGTTTGAGGACTGCCCTCAATGCAGTAATAACATCTACACTGTCTCAACCTTTAGAGTTGTGCCAGCTCGCAAATAACTATCTTTATTTGGCATATCTTTGTAATCTTTGCGCCGTGTTTGGAAATTTAAATATTGTACTAGCGTCTGTGGTGTTCGCTTAAATTGTATAAATTTCATTATTTTGATAGTTTCTCAGTTTGATTAATATATTGACATGATTCATTTGACATCGTGCTATTATTGAAGAAGGATATCTGTTATCCGAAATATCTAATATTTCTTCATTTTATAGTTATCTAATTGTGATGTTGTACCCTTTTTGACTTGTTATAAATAGATATACATGATACATATATCGCGAACTAGTGCAATTGGATTTTTCTAGGTCTGTTTGATTTAGGTTAGACATGTATGACGTTAATCATTGTTTTTTATACCTGTATAAGAATGAGTTTTTGTGGAATCAGTGAATTAAATGGCCTACCCTTGTTTTATTTTTAATTTTGGCATTCTTTTCCTTAATGAGTGAACACGCTTCTTCATACGTAACCCATCTCGAGCTAAGGGGTTAAATGGAAGGTAACATAAATACGGATTTGATAAGGTCGAATTATTCAATTGCAAGCTAATAATTTATCAGCGATGTCTCTTAGCTTATTTTGACAAAGTTAACCAACCTGGCTGTTAAAAGAGGGACGAAAGATACCAAAGGGACAGTCAAACTCATAAATCTAAAACAAACTGACAACGCCATGACTAAAAATGAAAAAGACAAACAGAAAAACAATGGTACACACGACACAACATAGAAAACTAAAGAATAAACAACACGAACCCCACCAAAAACTAGGGGTGATCTCAGGTGCTCCGGAAGGGTAAGTAGATCCTGCTCCACATGTGGCACCCGTCGTGTTGCTTATGTGATTACAAATCCGGTAAATAGTCTAATTCGGTAGGTCATATTCATGAAAGGGAAGGGGATTGTAGTTACGACATAAGGAACATATCCGATATCATTTGTGAAACGGTTATTCCATAACGGTCAATTAACTCGTGATGGCGTCCGTAAAATTTACGAAGGGATGATTTCAACTTCACCATTTGGAACTCTTGGTTTAATAGCTTCCTTGTGAGCAGCAAACCTCTATCAAGAAAATCATGATAGGAAATGCAAGCACGGGAATATCGTATCAATTGGGAGATATATACCCCGTATGCAGGTGCTGCTGGAATGTTGCTACTTAGAAATGGAAAGTTCACAATTGGTAAGCTGAAATCATTTCTTTTGTCGTAATGTTTTGTTTTCAACCGACCCTCATTGTCAATTTCTAGATGTAAGTCAAGATATGAAGCCGACTTAACTTTATCTGTAGTATCCTTTATCTCTAGTTCGATTGGATAGATGCGTTCCACATAGTAACCAAATTTTGAATTGTTTAGTGAAAGAACATCATCTATATTGCGGAAAGTAGAGTTAAAGGATATTGCTAACTTCTTATCTTTCTTCCTAAGGCTTATTATTATAAATTTATTGAACGCAGCAACCTTCCACAAGGCAACATATACTCAGTTATATCGTATCAACTAACATGATTATACGCTATTAAAGGGGCATTAGCTACGAGATGTTTCTTGTTTATTATAAAAGCCATCACCTTAAAAGTTTTGATATCACCATCAATACAACGTTGATCGGTACGTATACTGTTAATTAAAGACGATTAAGGATATCCTTCATTCATCGTAGTTGACTGTCTGTTCTTTTAACATTTCATAAAATGTTGACGCATTTAGGAAATGTATGGTTGGTCGGTATGGACAAATGGCATAAAAAAATCAACGATATCCCCCGATCATCTTAATTTCAATCCCGTACTTGACTTTTCATCGACGATAAGGATAGTTTTCAATCACAGAAAACCACGGATATTCTCCATTCATCTTAGTAGAAATCTCGTTCTTGTTTTTTCATCGAATTTTGACGAAGAATTGTTCATCTGTGGAACCAGGATTTTGTTCCTAATAAAATTGACAATGGAAATGGAGAATGTGTCAAAGACACAACAACCTGACCAAAGAACAGAAAAAAGTCGAATACAATGAGTCCTTTATACAGCGAGAAAACACCGCACCCGGAGGCGTGCTTCAGTTGGCCCCTAAACAAAAATGTGTACTAGTTCAGTGATAATGGATGCCATACTAAACAATAAATATTTCAAAATGTATAAAAGAAACTAGAATTAAAAGTCCTACAGAAGTAGATATTTATTTTCCATTACAAGACTAACAAATGCCAGATGCTCCTGACTTGGGATAGGCGCAAACATGCGGCTAGGTTATGGGTTAAACATGTTTTTTGAGATCTCAACCCTCCCTCCCCCCCCCCCTATAACTCTAGCCAATGTAGCAACAACAACCAACAGTAATACGCACAATAAAACTCAGTTTAAAAGAGGTCCGGGTCCGATATTAGAATAGGTCACAAAAGAAACTAAACAAAATGACACATACATTAACAAACTAGGACTACTAGCAGTTACTAACATGCCAGCTCGGGACCTTAATAAACTGATTGAAAGGTTATGTCTTTATCATATGCTATCAAGCACAATCTCTCCCGTTAGGTGTTTAGTTTCATACCATCATCAAATATATTAGAGGAACATAACCCATAACCAATATCCTGCCAACAACTGGTTTTAGAATATATTTTTTTTTAAATTTCTGATGCAAAGACCTATAAATGAATCAAAACTAAAGCCAAAATACGCCGGCTTTAATGACCTGGCAACAGTATCGTAACTATATCCCTTCTTCATGAGTCTGTTTAAAGGTTTTGTTGGCGTTGAGGTGAATGCCAACATTTTTGTGCTCTGTAAAGAATATCCCCATAAAAGATTGGATGTGAAATACCTGAACGTATAAGATGTCTGCATGTTGATGTATATTTACGAATGATGTCCTTGTACCTAAGATAAAATTTAGTAAATGTTGTGACTATTTTATGATATGGAAAACCCTGATATAATTTTTTTTCAGTAAAACATAGATTTCTTTTGCTAAAATCTAATACATTGTTACATACACGAGCGAATCGTACAAGTTGAGATATATAAACACCATAAGAATGTGACAAGGGGAAGCCATGTACTATGAAAATAAAAGGGAAACAAACTGACTTTTCATTGCACGAGAACGGGTGAGTATGTCAGTCTAAAAATGTATAATTAACAATTAAAAGGAAATGAAAAATCATCTCTTCATCATATATTTTGCTATGAAACTTCCCGTTAATGATATAGATATCAAAATCCAGGAAAGGGCAGTGTTCATTTTTAGCTCATCTATTTGCTTTATTCAAAGTCAGTTCAACAGGATAAATCTCTTTGGTGTTCATACTGAAGACGTCATAATTGAGAGCCAATATATCATCCAAATATCTAAAAGTATTATTAAGTTTGTGTATCAAATGTTGTTTCGATGGGTCTTTGCTGATTTTAGTCAGAAGTTGTAACTCATATACAATACAGAAACAGGTCAGCAATAAGTGGTACACAGTTAGTCCCACTTTTAACTCCAATATCTTGACGATATACGGAATCTCCAAAGCAAACAATTGACATAGTTCTATCTATTGTTTGTTGTTACTAAAAAATGAGTTTTAACATATATATTTGCATTTTGAAAACTTAAATTATATACTCTCTGTTTCATTACGTAAAGTTAAAGTTAATTGTCTGTGTCCTTTTTTTAATTGAGTTATTCCTCTTTGTATTAAATACAGGCAACAGTAACTAGTAGTCATAAACCGTTCATTAGTCATAAATCGTTTTAAAGTCAAAACAAATCCTGGTCACAATCCAAAAACCGACGGAAACATCAACTATTAGAGGTAAAATAACGGAACAACAGAAAAACTGAAATGCAACAAAAACAAACACCAACATGCATATTTGCCAGTGAAAATTAAAATCACAAAAATACTGAACTAAGAGGAAAATCTATTCGGAAAGTCCACCAGTGAAGTAAAGTGTAGGGCAGATAGCAGTTTGTCTTTCAACAGGCCACATATGGACCCCTCAAATAGTTATATTTAGCAAGGTGTTTTCTTATTGTGCAGATAGGCAATCAGTTTTAGTTGGCTAATTAATTCAAACTTCAGAAGAAAAAAACAATTGCATGAAGTCCATGACATCACAGTCGCTTAAATTTTAGTGATATATATATATATGGAAAAAAATATACTGTTATATGTATATTATACATATAACTTTAGTGATATATATATATATGAAAAAAAAAATACTGTTTTATGTATAATAAATACTGTTAACAGTATTTAAAAAAAAAAAAATCATATGTGTATCACTAAAATTCAAGCGACTGTGATGACATCTAATACGAATATGTTTAATTACCTCTCTTAACACATACGATCTTTTAATAATTTTATTTTCCAATAGAGTTAGACATCATACTGAGCCTAAGTTAAATAATCAATCATCATTTATGATATATTCTTCATGTCTAACAGAAACAACCTAATTTTTCAATGCTGATGATTGGTGTTGTCAGATAGGTAAAGTCGGAAGCTTGGATTGTAGATGATTCGTGTTGTCAGATAGGTAAAGTCGGAAGATTGGATTGTAAAATAGCAGAGAACAGTCATCCCAATAATCGCGATTGCTTTATAAAAAACAGATTATTTTTTTCTTGATTTTAACTTACCTATATAAAACTAAGTTTGAGTTTGTTACAATCGACACAGGCCATTGAATTACCCTTAAATGAATTATTACAGTAATGAAACAAACAAATTTTAAAAGTTTTGATTGAGTTATACCTCTTTGGTCTTAGGTGGATAGTTGTGTCATTGGCAATCATATCTCATCTTCTTATTTTGTTAGTGAACGAATGAATTAAAACCATGAGTGTAAAGATAATAACTCACAGGATGACATATAGCATGACCCTCTCCCCTAGGAATTTATTTCTATCTGTATCCATCTATATAATGAGTTAACTTATGTGTCATTTTGATCTCTTGTGGAAAGTTGCCTCATTGGCAATCATACCACATCTTCCTTTTTATAAGCCTTTTTCAACTGATTTTTATAGTTTGTTTATACGTTGTACTGTTACACCAATGTTACAGTTTATGGGACGGTTGGGCGCCCGCTAACATGTTTAACCCCGCCACATTCTGTTGTATGTGCATGTCCCAAGTCAGGAGTCTGTAATTCAGTGGTTGTTGTTTGGGCCTGTCCCAAGTCAGGAGTCTGTAATTCAGTGGTTGTTGTTTGGGCCTGTCCCAAGTCAGGAGTCTGTAATTCAGTGGTTGTTGTTTGGGCCTGTCCCAAGTCAGGAGTCTGTAATTCAGTGGTTGTTGTATGGGCCTGTCCCAAGTCAGGAGTCTGTAATTCAGTGGTTGTTGTATGGGCCTGTCCCAAGTCAGGAGTCTGTAATTCAGTGGTTGTTGTATGGGCCTGTCCCAAGTCAGGAGTCTGTAATTCAGTGGTTGTTGTATGGGCCTGTCCCAAGTCAGGAGTCTGTAATTCAGTGGTTGTTGTATGGGCCTGTCCCAAGTCAGGAGTCTGTAATTCAGTGCCCGCCACATTCTGTTGTATGTGCCTGTCCCAAGTCAGAAGTCTGTAATTCAGTGGTTGTTGTATGGGCCTGTCCCAAGTCAGAAGTCTGTAATTCAGTGGTTGTTGTATGGGCCTGTCCCAAGTCAGAAGTCTGTAATTCAGTGGTTGTTGTTTGTTGCTGTTGATCATTTGTGTTGTTTATTTATTGTTTTGTACAGTTCTTGTACTGTTCTGTTGCGCCACCCTCCCAGGTTAGCGGAGGGTTGGGCGCCCATTGACCTGGCGAACCTGCAACATTCTGTATGTGTCTGTCCCAAGCCAGGAGCCGTTTGTTTTAAATTTAAACATGTTACAGTTTATGGGACGGTTGGGCGCCCGCTAACATGTTCAACCCCGCCACATTCTGTTGTATGTGCATGTCCCAAGTCAGGAGTCTGTAATTCAGTGGTTGTTGTTTGGGCCTGTCCCAAGTCAGGAGTCTGTAATTCAGTGGTTGTTGTTTGGGCCTGTCCCAAGTCAGGAGTCTGTAATTCAGTGGTTGTTGTTTGGGCCTGTCCCAAGTCAGGAGTCTGTAATTCAGTGGTTGTTGTATGGGCCTGTCCCAAGTCAGGAGTCTGTAATTCAGTGGTTGTTGTATGGGCCTGTCCCAAGTCAGGAGTCTGTAATTCAGTGGTTGTTGTATGGGCCTGTCCCAAGTCAGGAGTCTGTAATTCAGTGGTTGTTGTATGGGCCTGTCCCAAGTCAGGAGTCTGTAATTCAGTGCCCGCCACATTCTGTTGTATGTGCCTGTCCCAAGTCAGAAGTCTGTAATTCAGTGGTTGTTGTATGGGCCTGTCCCAAGTCAGAAGTCTGTAATTCAGTGGTTGTTGTATGGGCCTGTCCCAAGTCAGAAGTCTGTAATTCAGTGGTTGTTGTATGGGCCTGTCCCAAGTCAGAAGTCTGTAATTCAGTGGTTGTTGTATGTACCTGTCCCAAGTCAGAAGTCTGTAATTCAGTGGTTGTTGTTTGTTGCTGTTGATCATTTGTGTTGTTTATTTATTGTTTTGTACAGTTCTTGTACTGTTCTGTTGCGCCACCCTCCCAGGTTAGCGGAGGGTTGGGCGCCCATTGACCTGGCGAATCTGCAACATTCTGTATGTGTCTGTCCCAAGCCAGGAGCCGTTTGTTTTAAATTTAAACATATTTATTTATAGTGGATTGGGAAACAAGTTTTGCAACTTATATTAATCCCTTTCCACCGTTTGTTGCTGTATTACATATTTGTTTTTCGTTGATTAGTCTGGCCATTTAATAGTTTTCGCGTATAACATTTGTCAATTTGGGGCCTTTTATAGCTGACTATGTGGTATTGCCTTTGCTCATTGTTGAAGGCCGTACGGTGACCTATGGTTGTTAATTTCTGGGTCATTTTGGTCTCTTGTGAAAAGTTGCCTTTTTTGTTTAAGTAAATTTTCAGGATGGACAATGTGCACATCTACCTTCAAATCTAATTTGGCTTCAAATCAAATGCATATTTAGAAAAGGCCGTGTGGTGTATGTGAAAATCACAAAACAACATTAACCCAAAATACACAATTAAAAACTCCAAATACTAGGGGTAAACATACGCGCATTTAAAAGTCTAACTTTAGAAGGGTTTTATCGGCTTTACACAAAGATAACCAGTAAAATATTGCACTTTTCAGGGGATTATACGTCCCAATAAATAACATTTAGCCCACATTCACACAAAAAGTTAATTGATTTCGGGAAGTGTACCGACTGAATCTCTTCTCGTCAGTGCAAATCCGGCAGCCGTGTTTTAGGAAAATGTTTGTAAAACAGTATACATGTACATAGCAAATTATGTAAGAAGAGTCTAAGAGTTGAAATGCATTTATTTAAAGTATTTTTTGTTGTCGATTTTAAATCAATTCGGATTGAGTGCCTTTTTTGTTTGTTTTACTTTAATTGTCTGGCTTGTTTTCATTCGTTCCATCTAGAAGGGTGATATAGCCGAACGTTTGGTTATGTCCGTTATTATGGACTTCCTTCCCCCTATTTGAATTTACCTGCATGGGAGTTCGGTATATAAGGTAATACTTTTTTAGATAAGATTGTAATAATTTGATGCAATCTTACTAATATATGAATGCTGATATTTTTATTTTCACTATTGGGATCATTGCAAGCATATCATCATTAAGTTACAGTTACAGACAATACAATATATGAGTTAATTTAATTTTAGATGTAACGCGTCTTCTGATTGGCTGACGTTATTTTGTTATCAGCCCATAGACATAATTTAGTCATGTGACCGTGATGTCATCTATGTTTTTTTACGGTTTTCTACGGTTTAAAATGGAATTGAAAATTAAATTATAAGAAATGACTGTAATATTTTTTCTGTCTATTCGAAATAACATAAAAAATTTGGAGCACACTGTCAAATAACGCGCGTTATTCAGTGTGCACCAAATTTTTTATGTTATTTCTTCATAGACAGAAAAAATATTACAGTCATCCCTTAAATATCATTAGTAATGCATACAACAAACATAGCTGTCTTAACCATTTAGTTTGGACACAAATCCTCATAACGTATAGCATACACACCTACATAGAGCAGCCATAACTGTCGTTTTATAATATTATAGTTATACTTTGAATTATGTGCAATAGCTCTTTGACCGACTTGCCAGTGTTTGCTTCATACACATTTTCCGAGCAATTTTGTGTCTTACATTGCCAAGAGCATCAACTCCCCCGACATTCTATATTTTATGTTTTTTTATTTAAAACACATATGTATGTTTGTTGTGCAAGTCTAGGTGGCAATCCTACTTTTCCTATTATTAGATTGCAATGATTTTTATCATACTTCGATGCATTATGCAAATATTATAACAACCAGCCAATCAATTATCCTCGTTAAAATTTGTATATCCAATGTTTGTTCAATTTCAATATTTAAAGACCTAAGAACACCATCCGGCTTACAACACAAATAAACTACGTGATGTTCTATTTATGCGTTGGATTAATTACATATTATGTGAATTATTATGAATATTCTTTCAAAGTTAGACCGGAACAGACCAATTAACGATCAATCGTCAGAAACATGACAAAAAGACCAATTGTCCTAAACATGACATAACTGACCAATTAAAGATAGATGGGAAATAAAGAGCTCGTGACCGGGCGCATCACACGTCCGTCGCTTTTTCAACGAATAACATTCAACTACCCCTTAATGTCATATCACAAATTTAATATAGGTAGCATTTTTTAATCGATGTAAACTAGTCATGAAGACTGTTAAAAGCATTTTTTAGTTAATGTCCGAAAACTTGAAAGTTCCCATTTTTATTGATTAAATCCCATAACTCTGAAACGTATATTCAAAAATTTATAAAATCAAAAGGGAGCTTATTCAACAATGCACCTACTTATTCTTTTACAGAAAGTACTGCTGCAACTTCTTTGTCTGCTTTATCACTGAAATTCAATTAGGGGTTTCCCATATACACAGCAGCAGTTGTACATGACGGCGAGGAGTCGTGTATGAATCTTTTATTCACAACTTCTTTTGTCTGTTCTCTTTGGTTATATAGGTCTTAATGTTTTTACGAATTTCTCTCGGAAATTTGGGCTAGGTCGTTCCTGCTTTAAATCAAGAAAACGCTCTAGAGTGAGAATGAAAATAAAACTTTATAAATATGATGCGTCCGAAGCACTTTTCTATATTTAACGTTATTTTGGAAATTCAAGCTCGAAAGATTTTAACTGAGCTGAGCCGTCACTGCAAGCACATCAATAAAGTGTAGTTTATCAATAACCTATGATCATAGCTTTTATACTTACCTTTCCGATATTTAAATCTGTTACAGATTTTATTTACAGAGTGAAGTGTGATTGTCAATGAGACACTCCACCAGAGCCAAAATGATGTAAATGTCTGCAACTGTAGGTCACAGTTTGACCTTCAACGATGATCATAACCCACACCGCATAACATATATAGTTCACATTTATTTTAGAAATCTTCTAGCAAACATGGTGTCGGTAATTCGTTGCAACTTTGAAAGGGAGACATGTTTGCAAGATAAACAGTGATACGTTTCGAGTAATGTTCGTTGATTCAAATAATAAATAGCAATAAAACAAACATTTTCAAAATAATTTATTTAAATCAACAAAAACAATTGCACCGCAGTTCACTAGGTATCAAGTAAAACAATCTTTGGTAAAGTTGAGCATCATTTTAACAAATACTTCTAGTATGAATATTGTATGAACTGTTCAATAGCTACAGATAAAATCAGTATTTTCTGTATTGTCTCGTTCGATATATTTTAACAACCTATTGAATTTATGTGTAAAGAGACATATTAAACAAAAGCAAAAACATAACTGAAGGTCATTCAAATTGTAATGCACTATTAGTTTTTTTCTGAATCATTGTTGAAAAGGGACAATATACGTATACGGTTTTGAAATAATTAAACATGTTTTAATTTTGTCGGCTTCAAACATTTACAAAAAGTGAATGTTGAATACTGATTTAACAATTCCATGTATTGATTACTGTTTTCTTATACACTTTTGTGATTCTAATATGGCTGAAATAAAATGTGGAAGTTGTATATCTATTTTGTTTGACGTGAATTTGGCCACTAATGCCCCTTTAATGTTAAATGATATTTGTATAGGAGTGAGGGACAGAGAAGAAAGAGAGAAAGAGTGCTAGTTATTGATTTACAATCTAGTGAATGCAGCACAACAAAGAGATCAGGAAAGACAAATAACAGATATGTTCATACAGTTAGTCCTCTCATGAGGCAAGAACGTATAAATCCTTGCGCGATGTGACGATATCATTGAATATGTAATTCGTATTGTCTTTTGGTGGAACGTGCTTTCATCTTTGGATGCACTTTTGCATTCAGTGTCTTCTTGCAGGAACTGCTAATTCCGTTTACCCTTTTTCTTTGACAACTTTCTGTCCATTTGATTGATATTTCGATGAGTTAATGCGTCAAATAGACGTCGACTTCAAACGTTTGATTCCCCTGAAGATCTAGATTTTATAAGATTTAAAGTCGATGACTGTGGAGAAAATTCTGTACTTGACGTTGTATTTGACACCTGGCTCCCCATTAATCTTGTAAAGGCTGGATTAAAATGATTTTTAATTTCTGCTTCCATTTCTGCATATCGTTTTTCTTTAACAGGTCCAAATGATGGCAATGGTTTCATATTTTCTCTCAATACCTGAAATAAATGAAAATAAAAATATTGAAAACTAGATATAGATATAGGAGACATGTATTATATGTCTCTGGTCAGACAAAGCACAAACAATAATTTGATTTATGTGTATAAGTTTCATGTAATTTGATACGAAAATAACCATATAATATTATATAATTACATTTTTACCCGATTTAACACTTTATCCGTGACTATTAGATTCCTAACCAAACGGCATATGTCTACTTTTAAAACATCAATAGATATATGAGGTTATCAGTATAATATTTGCATATATAACAAGTCAAGTAACACGACTTCAAATTACCTCAAATCCTCCAACGGTACAGTACTTATACAGGAACCAGGCAGGAATAGCTACAATAGGAAACATTGAAATCAACCATGCGAGACTGTTTGCCCAGGCAGGATACTTCTTGTCATCCATTGTTGGTTCTTTGTACATGGCGATATTCAGGATAATTGTGAGCTGGAAAAAAACAAGATAATTTAAATTTAATAAATTTGATAAACTGCGTTTATCCTTGTTATCACGAAATTGGAAAAACCCGGCATTTTTTTCTAAGAATTATCATACAGATCAATAAATGATGAATATTTTTAGTGAAAAATAAAGTAATCAATATACAGTTAATCTTGGACGAATTGAAATATGATCTGGATGGTATGTACATTAAATTGATAAATAAAATTGTTTCCTGGAGCATTGTTTTTGTAATCTACCCTTTCACCAGGAAACATTGTTATTGTAATCTATCCTTTCATCATTCAAATGAATAACATTGATTTGAAATGAAATATCGATATGACATGAACTATTTTATTTCAAATGAGTTTTATGATCTCGATGGTAAAAATATTTCCTGGAACATTAGAAATGTAATCTACCCTTTCATCATTCCAATGAAAAACGTTGAATTGAAACGACACGAATATTTAATTTAAAATGGAGACTTGTGATACAAGTTAATAAGACAGCAACCTAACAACACATTTATACTTACAGCAATAATGAAGGGTGATAAAAACTTCCAACAGATTATCCAATATTTTCCTGGTCTTGAACCAATCATCATTTGTACATTTTCAGAATATTTATCCATGCCTGTAAAAAGATAAAACATCTTTGTATGACTCTTTTGAAAGGTTGCATAATATATATCAGATTTAAGGCTGAGTGGAGAAATAAAAGCTACAAACATTTTTAATGTACGAAAATAAGTTGTTTCTACTTGAGTTGACTTTTTAAATCTGGCATGTACATTGTTTTTAATTTCTTCTTTCGTGTAATGTCTCTGTTGTAAGCTAAACTTGGGGAACACCTGATTACAATCCTTGGTTTGATGGGGTTCGTGTTACCTGATTACAATCCTTGGTTTGCTGGGGTTCGTGTTACCTGATTGCAATCCTTGGTTTGCTGGAGAACACCTGATTACAATCCTTGGTTTGCTGGGGAACACCTGATTACAATCCTTGGTTTGCTGGGGAACACCTGATTACAATCCTTGGTTTGCTGGGGTTCGTGTTACCTGATTACAATCCTTGGTTTGCTGGGGAACACTTGGTTTCCTTGGTTTGGTGTTGATCAATCTGTAGCTTTTCATGTTGTGTTTCGTGGACTATTGATATTGCCTGTCCGTCCATTTTATTGTCATATATATACGGTAATGTCAGTTTTTCTTAGACTTTTTTAAAATTTGGATGCACTCTTTTAATATTTTCCCCTTTATATAAATCTTTAATACCTTGATATGATATGTAGCTCTGATATTAGTAAATGGCCGAAATGAAGTTTTGTGCAATCCTTCAAATTTACCAACTTAAAAAATGAAAACACGAATAATTTGGAAACTTACCATAAATCCAACTAATTCCAACAAGTTCCAGTAACCCAACAACAAGCAGTGGGAATCCACCAACACTAAAGTCGACAATGTTCAGCAGGTAAATACCACCCTGTAATTAAACATATACATGATCTAAAGTCGACAATGTTCAGTAGGTAAATACCACCCTGTAATTAAACATATACATGATCTAAAGTCGACAATGTTCAGCAGGTAAATACCACCCTGTAATTAAACATATACATGATACAACTTATGTTCAGCAGGTAAATACCACCCTGTAATTAAACATATACATGATACAACTTAAGTTTGTTTAAATACCATTATACCAATACTAATCTTAGATCGGACGACCGATTTTCGGAGCTTTAGGCAAGGCAATGGTTCCTTACTGTCTATTTAGTGCTTGGAGGGGTCGATATATGTAGCATGTCAAAACAATCTTTTGTACCCAATTATCCACATTTTTGCTATCATTTTAATGTGACATTGTCACAGAAACATCTTTATGATTATCCTCTCGTCCAACCTACTTGGTAGTAACAAAACCGTATCTGTTTATTTATTCTATCTTTTTCTGAATATCCATTTAATTTTCTACTGGACATAAGACAATTTTAAACTTGCTTGAATGTCAGTAAGCTCTAAAATTCAAGATGTAAAATCTGCCATGATTTTCATAATATACTTACATTACAGACCATCGGTAAACCAAGGAGGAAAGCACTTCCAAGCATGACAGCTCTAAATATAATGTTGTTTTTTCTGATTCTCAGAAATTGAGGAAACTCGTCACCAATTGCACATAAAAATGTCTCTACGTAGGAAAACTGGAAAATATGAAAGTCAAGTTTAGTGCAGTCAACTTCTGAAATTAATTACCTTTTAAATGGTATAAGTACACAAACATTAACGGAAGTGTATGTATGCAAATCAAACCAGTTTACATCATGTAGCAGATGTGAAACATAAATCTTTAATATTTTGCATCAATTGTTGTTTGTATATACATCTGGTGCTTTTTGTTGTTTATGCATCTGTTGTTTTTATAACTCCTACTACAAGTGTACCATAGATTTTCCCGGTCACCAATTAAAAAGACTAATTGATGCAAATATGTATAATGTCAGATGTTCCTTCATTCATCAACTTTTGATTGGCCTCGCTACTTAACATGCATATTGGTTTTTAAAAACATATATTCTCACGTTCATCTCTTTGTTTGTTCTTTCGTTTATATTTATTGTGATTGACAGTTGTACCATCTCGTTCTGCTCATACAAAAACATATCTGTCTAATATTTTAACCATTGAAACGAATAACTATAATTCTAAAGATGAAAGTGAATGTTTTATACGATAACAAAGTTGAAGACTCACCTCAGAACCAAATCCCAAAGTAGCCATCATGATGAAGAAGAACACGGACCACATAGGGGCGATTGGCATACGTGATAAAGCTTCCGGGTAAACAACAAAGGCAAGACCTGGACCTACAAAATAAACATTAACAGGTAAACAATAACAATTTCTGAAGAGTAAACAACAGTTGGTTTTCCAATAAGAAGGTGAGGCATGTCTGTTTCTCATAAATAATAAGGACTTTGAACTTCTTAATCTTCTTTTGACGTAGATGGTAAATAAACGGAAACTTCGAAAACCATGATTACAACTTGACATATGTCAAATCAATTCTGTCTGTAATATCTAGGTAGGTCTATTGATTTTTCTTACGTAATGAAAATTTATTGCAGATCATGAATACTGAAGAAATGACAAATCGATTCTATGTCGAAAAATAGATATAATTATTTCCATGCATATTCTCATTAGAAAACAGAGATAAAAAGAAAAATACTTAAATGTAAAAAAGAAGATGTGGTATGATTGCCAATGAGACAACTATCCACAAAAGACCAAAATGAAACAGACATTAACAACTATAGGTCACCGTACGGCCTTCAATAATGAGCAAAGCCCATACCGCAAATAGTCATTTGTTTTACGCCTTAAAAATCTGACTTACCGCCATCTGCAACTTTACTGACGTCAACGCCTTTCTCCGTTGCCATGAATCCCAGAACAGAGAAAATGACTAGACCGGCGAACACACTGGTACCACAGTTCACAAAACATACAATGAGCGAATCCCTAAAACAGTTATTGTTGAACTTGTTGTAGCTGGACATAGCAATCAGACCACCAGTGCATGCACTCAGAGAGTAGAAAATCTGTGTTGCTGCGTCACTCCACACGTGCGGATCAAGCAGACGTTCGAAGTTTGGTTTCAGGTAATACTCAATTCCGACTGATGCTCCTGGTAAAGTTACTCCTCGGATGAACAGTACTGTCAACATGACATATGGGAAGGTTGCAGTAAAGTAGACGACCTAAAATAGAAATATGTTGCTTTCAGATAGGTTCAAGCAAGGGTATTACATCTAAGGTTCCAATGTTAGTAGACTGAACTAAATGCATATACTACTAGTATCTCAAAGTTTTCTACAATGACTTTGCAAGTTTTAGTCTGTCTCATGTCTTTTTCTGTTCTTTGAATAATGATAATTTAACAATAAAAGACCTGAAATATCCACTCTGTACTCGACATATCTTCCTTCAAACGTTTAAACAAAAATGAGAATTCATTTGAAAAGTAAGGTCATACATTACCCTTTATTTATTAGGAAATGTTTAAAATCTCCTTTGAAAATCGCTAATTATATGGCTAGAAATATTTTTCTCAAGGTTAACGCTCTCCCTTTATCAAGAGGTAACTAAAGTACACCTTCAGTTGCTGGGTGATTGCTATTTACTAGAAAACTCCTTATATTTACCCGGCATACAGAAATATACAGCTGAATACTGGTACTTACCTTTCCAAGAGTTTTGATTCCTTTAAGTAGCACAAGGAAAACCACTACCCAGGCTATGAACAAAGTCAGGGCCAAATGCCATTGGATAGTACCGAAGTCGTCTATAGAATCTGTCTGTTGTAAAACATGATACCTAAAATAACGAATGACTTATAAAATTTCTGTGAGTCATAACTATTTCTGTTCCTTCAAAGAAAAAAATAAATGGTTAAATGCATGTTTCGTCTCCTGCAAAACTCGGTCTTTGTATACTTTTTTATCTCACTTTTTGAAAGTAATTTTGTTTTCTTTTTTTATCAGAATTTTAGAATTTTTTTTCGATCATACAAAGAATCCAAAACTAAAATCTTTTCTCAATAATTAAGTATACAAAGCCAATTGCAACTGCACTTTACGATAATTCAACCGTTAAGAATATGCTTTCATCAGGAACTCTACTGTTCTGCAATAAAACATGTTATTAAAGCAACAGACAAAGCAGATTCTTTCGATTCTTATCGTAGAAGCTCATCACTTATTGCCATTGACGACCGGTTAGAAGGAGACGAATATCATCATCTTATTTATTGTTCTTTCGTCTCACCTATAGAATTCCTCACTTGGAGTCCGGGTAGTGTTGGTGTGCAGAGACATGGCTGCGGGTACACCCGTTGTTGTATTACTAAACGTGTCTGTAACAAAAGGAAACAGAAACTGGTCAGAATCATTTTCATAATAATTATAAAATGTCCCTTTAGTGATATGTGACAGTTTAGAAATGGATCCAGATTTTGTTTTTCGTTCATAAAGATAAATTCTTGATAATGGATGTATTTATATGTTTGTTATATATATATACTCACACTATCTTATTTATTGAATTTTTACAAATCTTTTATTATATTGCAGCCCCTAGATCCATCTCAAATATGTTAGTAATTTTCACACACACACAAACACATACACATGGGACATTTGTAAATATCACTCTTAAATATAGAAATAAATAATGCAATATAAAAGCTCACTTTTTTCATATGGAAGGTCTCATTATGAGGGAACCCTTGCATTTAGCTTATTCCTTTTACTTTATATATATTTTTTCACATGCAGATATTTTGATTGATTTTAATATTCACCCTAGGGAAGCGAAAAGCATTATAATATAACCGGTGGTTTTGGAAAACAAAACATGCAAAAAGGGTTGATTCCTCGGAATGAGACCGTCTATATTTAAGACCCACACGCATGAAATTGAGAACTTACTATTGGCTACTGTTTTAGCGTTGGCGTCACGACAGTTTATCGTGTTCCAGTCGTTCCCACAGGAGGCCCATGGCAGCTCTGTTGTAAATGATGCGTATAAGAAATACAGCACATGTGATATCACAACGTTGTAATACAATCCTATTAACCAGGAAACGATCACCATAGCATAGCCAAGACCTGGAAAATAATTATTAACATGTAAACAACATTCAACCAGGACACTATTAACATTTAAACATCATTCAACCAGGACACTATCACCATGGCACAACCAGGACACTATCACCATGGCACAACCAGGACACTATCACCATGGCACAACCAGGACACTATCAGCATGGCACAACCAGGACACTATCACCATGGCACAACCAAGACACTAACAGCATGGCATAACCAAGACCGGAAAAATAATTATTAACATGAAGACAAAAAAAACGGCAATCAACTGCAACCTTTTTTTAAATGAATAGGTCAAATTGAAAAATGGTATCAGAAAAATAACAATAAGATAATATTTTTTTATTTAACCAATTTACTCATTTGAGTGAGGTTTCCGCAATCGTTGCAATTTGTCTAGGAAGAGGCCAGAGTAACACTCTTCTTTAAATATCTTTCAGCTAAGATAATCCGTCAGTTTTCGGATCAAAATTTAAAAAAAATACGTATAAATCATCAATTTATGTTTGACACTGAAAACAAAACCACAAAAATAATGTGACTTACCTTTCAGCAGTGGATTCATCCTCCACATGCTCAATGGACCGAGACTAGCAAACTGTCCGATTCCAACTTCCATATAAAATAAAGGCAAACCAACTGCTGCTAACATCAGAGTGTATGGTAACAGAAAAGCACCTACAATGGAATGGAACAAATTATAATTTTATAATGTATTCTGTATGATATAGGACATGCCTATAAGAAACCAAAACAAAACGAAAAGATTATCTTGAAGGGCATATTTGTAACTAAATTTCAACGGTTTGGCCGACAGAGTAAGTTTCATCCTAAACTAGGAACATATAAACTATAAATCATTAACATGAAACCTCTTTGGACTATCTAATCCAAATAAGGAAGTCTGTATTGAAGTGTTTCATAAGTATTTTTGTACACATGTTAAATCTGTAAATACTTGTACGAATTTGTCAAGGAATACGAAATATGATATGATTCTTTTCAATGTAATATCGAGGAAGACGGACATATATATCATGTATAAATCTGAAAGAAACTGAAACCCAAAAGAAGTTGAATTGATATATTTTGAACAACTAAAATCATTTTGAAAATGCAACATATTTATTCTTTGCTCCTTTCTTTTACAAGATGTGTAAAATGCTTCGTTTTGTTTAACTTTTTTTAAGTATCTGTAGAATTTCACAAGGAAAGAAAGGGGCGGGGGATGGGTGGGGGTTTAGCAACATCATTTGTTTATTTGTTTGAATTATACATAAACATGTACCTCCGCCATTCTTGTAACAAAGATACGGAAATCTCCACACATTCCCTAATCCGACTGCATACCCAACCATAGTCAGGATAAATTCCATCTGTCCACCCCATGCTGCTCGGGGCTTCTCGTTTAAGTCCGTTGAGATGTCGTTACTTCCGGATTCATCACTTTCTTGGCTGTTTGTTTCATACTGACTATCACCATTTGCTCCGTTTATTTCTTTCTGCATTCCAGAAGTAAACAAAACACATGTATGTTAAATGATTGACAATGTTTGAGAACTGCATTAAATCAAATTGAAAATAGAAACAGGGACTGTGTTGAAGAGACAACAACCCGACAACAGAGCAGAAAACTGCACAAGGACACCAATGGGTCAGGACAGCGAGAAAATCCCGCACTCGGAAGTGGGCCTCAACTTGCCTCTAAAAAAATGTATACTAGTTTAGCGAAAATGGACGTCACAATGCACACTAAACTCTGCAACATATAAATGAATACATTAAAAAAAAAATTACAAGACTAACAGAGGTCTTGACTTAGGACATGCGCAAAAATGCGGCGGGATTTAGTCTGTTCTAATAAATAACAATACAATAAATCTCACGTCTTGAACTTGCCCCCCCCCCCCCCCCCCCCCCCAAAGGGCCGATGTGGTCGTACACCACACTGACACAATGTGTCGAGTGTTACAGATCTTTAAGGCAATATTTATTAAGGAAGTTTTTAAGCGAGAGGAGACATTGTCATTCCATGTTGACTTTGTGGTTTATCATCTTAATCGCAGTATAATGAAGTGTTTCCGTTTATACCGGTTTTCTTCAGCATACTTGTAATAAAATATTTGATAAATTGTTTATTTTAACATTTAATGTAAATCATAAGATCCTTGAAACGTTAGCTCCTTGTACACCATATTAGATACTTTTGATATTCCACAAAACTAAACTCTCGTGAATGTATTTGTCCAATACAACTTTATTCAATAAAGAACTTCACCAGGTCGATGAACCGATATTTAACTATTGATACCAAGGTCAAAAGTGGAAATGTTTCACACCGTTGCTATTAGTATAATAATAATATTTTCGATTGTTAACATTAAAAAAAAAAAAAAAAGAAAAACGACAAACATCCGTAAACCTATGTTGAAATAAAATATGACAATTAGCAAGGAATGTTGTCACGCATTATAAAAGAGAAAAGCGATTTAAATGTTTTTGTGAATGCTGTATTGTTTATTTTTGTTATTTTGTAACAATGCTATTTTACACTACTTAACACTGATAAAGGGTATAATATCTTCGAGTTAATATTTTTAAGGATTGGTTTAAACGATAAGCTTCTGAAAGGCTCTATAAAAATCATCGTAACACTTTAATATGTTGCTTATCATGAGACGTTTAATTGGTATGAAAATATCTTAACATATTTTTTTTCTCATATAACCAGTTAGTTATATATAATTATGTTGCATGCTAGATTTCTTGTGCATATTTGATGCCACAGAGGTTATTATCGATTAACATATCAACGTGTGACAGCGGAATTCTGCCAATCTGGATTGTTGCTATGGCAACAAACTACTAAGATTCTAAAAACGTCTGCTGCATGGAAATTCGATTTGTAAATGTTGTGTTTGGCCTTTAATCAAAGATGTTAATCTATAGATGGTTCCCCGCAAACACGAGTTGTGTAGCAATCTTAATGAAAGCAAAAAGCAAATAAATAGCATATGTTTTATATTATTGTTTGCCCCCCAAAAATGGCGAGGGAAATAACAACTCTTTTCATACCGAAACCCATCTTAATCAAGAGCTATTTGAAGATTATCTTAGCCCGTATCTCAGGGAAATGTAAAAGATCATAGTTAACTTAAAAATATATCTCGACTTCAATGACCTTCTATCTCTATTTTCCTATTGAATAATTGTAACAATGAAACCAATATGAAGGTCATTTTACTATACCATATGTCGTATACAGATGAGGAAGATGATCTCACAAAATGATAATTATTCATACGCGGAAAATCTCCACATTCATGAATAATTGTTATGGGTTTTCTGTGATTGACTTAATGTTATCCAGAAAAGCATGTTGGACTCATTTTCAAATTGTGTTATTTTAATTTTATAAGGCAAAGATAAAAAGAAAATGAATATTTAAATTAAAATGAAAGTTTAAAAATTCCCGTAGTACTGGGTTGAATCTAACTAAAAGAACGCGGAAACAACCGCCAAAACTTTAAACGTTATACACGGAACTAAGATATTTTTTTAAACACTTAAACCTTAATAATATTTAATATTGTTTCAAAATTTGATCCACCCGACAATAAAAATAAGAAATGTGGTCTATGTAGTAAATATAAACATTTTTCAATATGCTAATATTTGCGGCCTTTAAAAATGAAGCCCTAATTTAAATATTACTTACAACTTCTACAACTTGGACCTCTGGAAATAAATAAGGATTTTCTCCACCATCTACTACTCCATTATCCAAACATGTCCCTTTCTCGTACCCATTCTCAAATGACTTAGGCATGTTTTTCATCAGTTATTAATAAATATATATATACAAGAAAATATATTAAACACGGCTAACTTTTATTTGCCTTCGCATCAATTCTTAACAAATGTGTGTGTGATTGTTAAACCTCGAGCTTTAACTTTGCGCTAACAACTTCTTTCTGAATTCACATGTGGAAGCTGTGTAGTATACATTCCAGCTGGCGTGCGTCATGGAAGATTTCTCAATATTTCCACGAAGTTATATCAATGAATGAAAGTATAACCACGTGGGTTTTATTCAAATATATGAGTTCACAAGGTCATTTGCTTGATCAATAATAACAAGATGTTTCTTGCTTTGATAACTGAACTTATAAAGTATTGAAACATTCTTCCTATTAAAGTTTAAAGTATAAAATAAAATCTATATTGATAGTTTTCTATCCAAAATTTTGCATTGATTTTAATTGTTTTAATTGTTTATGACTACACGTACACTAGATATATACTAGTCAACTAAAGAAACGATACACTAAGTTTGAACATAAATATATCATAAAATATAACAATTAAAATAGAAAAAAACTGTTGAATTATCCAATGAACAAACATTCATTTACAAAGCAAATGCATATGACAAAAAGAAAATGACCAAATTGGAAAGCCAGTATTGAACTCACGGGTCAAATTTATTTTGCGGTAAATGTTGATAAAAGTCGGCATTTAATTTCGAAGATTTAGAGTGCATTTGTTTCTAACACGAAATTTTGTCATCGATGACTATCGTTTAGTAAACGTTAAGCTGCTAGAAACAAATACATCGTTTAAGGTAGATCATAAGTAAATCTTTTTTGAGACAGAATTTTCTTATACTTAGCCAGAATGAAGATCTTAATATGTTCTTTTCAAAAATATAATAAAAAGTAGGGGTCACCGTGCTATTTTTCAAGCTATGAGTCGTTGAAAATTGCCTAAATTTGGTTAGATTGTTAATGGAAAAACACAATTGTGTGCATAAAAAATAATCTATGAGATAGAATTTTTAAATAAATTGTGAAAAGATAGGTTTTGTAATATGTTTTAAGAAAATAAAAAGAAAAAATGGTGTCACCGAACTTGTTTTCTTGCTACAAGTAAAAAGAAAAAAAATCCCTATCTGTCCAGTATAAATTTTTTACTAAAAGAGTTATCTTCCCTTAAATGGCTCATTTGAAAAAAATGATTCAAAAAGCAAAATAAAATGATATTTGTTTAATTATTTTGAATTATACAATAAATTGCCAAGTTTTCTTTTTATTATTAAACAGTCTAACCATCAAATTGCAAATCTGTCTCCAAATTTGCAGATTTAGGCAAATAACTAGACCGATTTTTTACTGTGATTGTTCAATCCAAGATGGCGGTATACCATGAAACTACCTTAATAAACTTTATCGACCCCGCGTAGTCAGACAGAAATAGATTACACTCACGCACTGTAAACAAACAGGTAAAAGTGCGGGAAATAAATAACCAGAGGCCGGTTTCACGAAGCTATCCTAAGACATGTCATAAGACATATCTTAGGACATGTCTTATGATCCTCTTATGACTATCCTAGGACATATCTCAGACCTCGTCTCGAAGCTGTCTTAGGATCATCTTAGCTAAGACATCCTAAACCTGTCGCAAGTTCTTTAAATTTTCAAATATAAATATGATCTACGGAAAAAAATCATGTAAATGTAGTATGTCTTACCATAAATTATTCTAAACGTATTGATTAATATAATGACATAATTTGCAAAATAAATATAAAAAAATAAAAGTAATTTATATATAAATTATCTTT
The DNA here is from genome assembly GCF_963676685.1 of Mytilus edulis. Classification (NCBI taxonomy): domain Eukaryota; kingdom Metazoa; phylum Mollusca; class Bivalvia; order Mytilida; family Mytilidae; genus Mytilus; species Mytilus edulis. The sequence goes on from NC_092345.1 coordinate 6,645,922, forward strand.
AAACAATACATCAATATAAATATGAAATTTTCAATGCAAAATTAAGAAAAAAGAATACAAAATTATGACATTGTAACGTTTTGGTACAAGTGAGTTGAATTCAATTTCGACTTTATTGGTTATAAAAGGTTAAGAGATAAAATCGTGCAATTTTTATATCAATACATCGAACTTTCATTGTTGACAAATCCTGATAATCCGTCAATGTATATATGTTTTAAGCAGGAACAGGAGAATAGATAATTAGATAATAATAAGATATTTTTTGTTCAAAATTAATACAAAAAATGAGTGTAATTTATATTAATAAACGTATAACTATCCTAAGACCATCATAAAACACCTCTCGCGTTGTCCTAACTTTATGACCAACTTTAAGAGATGTCCTAATTTAGGACCGCTTTGTGAAACACACTTAGGACTAAGATATGTCGTAAGACCATCCTAAGACATGTCTTAGTCCTAAGACAGCTTCGTGAAACTGGGCCAATTAAGGCGTTTTTTTCTTTTTTGACATGAGACCGCGAAAACATTTGTAAATTATAATTTAAAGGAAACTGAAATCGTCTTTTATTATGCGCTCTAAGTAAGTATTCAATTACCTGCAAAGACATTCAAAATTTTAAGCAGACCATGATGTTTCAGTTTCCAGTTTTCAGTTCTTATAACAATTTTTGATTTTTTGGTAAAAATACAATTTTTGATTTTTTTTTTCTTTTCCTTAAATCAATGGTTTTGAAGAGAATTAACACTCTGTAAAAATTAGACCACTTGGGCAATTATTTACCTTGTAAGAGTGTATCTAATTTATTATGTATGTGACAGTGTCGTTTCGTTTCTTTTGTTGACTAGTATATATTTTCGTATATTTACGTACTTTATACATCAAGAGACATTTTTTTACTTTTTGGTTAGTCACGATAAAAAACAAATTGTTTGAATTATATTTTGACGAACAATATATTAGTTTGGTTTAAACATTGGGTCATGACTGAAAACAAATTATTGTTTAATAAAATGCAGGAACAAGAACATTTTTTAAATCAATGTAAATATTTTTTTCCCTTTAAGCCCCCCCCCCCTTTTCCTTCTAAAAAAAAGAAAAGAATGAAAGACCGTCGTTGTATGCTATACCAGCGTTAAAACAAGATCTAACATGATATTTGATCAAGGGACCAACAGCTAGAGCTCGTATTGTTCTTTTTCTTAACACATATCCTCAATAAAAGCTTATCTTATTAAAAGTAAATTGACTTTTACATCCGGGATGGACTATATTTGTTTAAACTTAATGTTTACTTAATTTGCGTTTCATGCATGGTAGAGGTTGCACGCTTTTTGAATGTTCCGGGTGTTTAAAAATGGGGATGTGTGATTTAGGGGATAGAGAAAAAGAGCGATCTGAAAAAAAGAAGGAAAAAATGGAACGTGGTGAAATGTACTGAATAAAGGTGTTAGGTAAATCGGCATGCCCCGTAACATCCTCTGAATTGCATTTGAATTTCATACTGTTCTTTATTTAAAGATGGTACAGTAAGTCATGTATTATGGCAGAGATATTAACTGCATATGTATATGTCTCTGGTGATGCGCTTTAAACTATAACTTGGGCTAGTGACAATACAAGTATCGTTCAGCTTTTCTCATCAAGTTTACGACGGTGTGCAAAATTTAAACTGCTACGTCTTTAAAATCATGAATATTCATGAATGGTTTATTGTCGAAAGATTGTATAATTAAATTTTCTACATAAAATGCAATATTTACATTATTTTATATTACATGTTATCTCAGGTTAAAATATTGAACACATGCCAGCACCAAACAATATTTAGTTACACGTGCAAGTACCAAACAATTATTTACAGAGACGTGCTTCTCATAGTATCATACAAGCATCGTTGTAAATTGTTTAGTTGGTATGTATACCCACATCCACTTGTCTCGGAAAAAAATATTCCATTAGGTATTTTTTTCAGAGATAAGCGCCAGTGCTTATACATGTATTCAATATATGCGGGACTTAAATCGGCAATGCATAACACTATATTAAAGCAGTAGAATTTCCATGACGTCATTATTATATAAGAATAATGAAAATAATATATATATATATATATTGTGACATAATTGACCTTTAATTTTGTATTGAAAAATTAAATCAAAATTTCAAATCATTATGAAAATAAGAACGAATAAGGTCTTTCTCGCAGCCTGTTCAGCTTCTGTGTACTTATGCCATTCTAAAATCGAAAATTCAACAAGATTATTAATTTCTACCAATAACAAATTATTTTTTTTATCTTTATCAAACAGTTGCTTTAATTCAAGCTTTCCTTCACGGTTTGCGGAATTATTTAATTTTCGTTTAAAAACGGAAAAATTTAAAAAGAAAATATTGGTTTATACTTTTTAATTGTAGAAGTCAAATTTGGAAGTAGTAAATATTTCATAAAACAAGCAGTGACTAAAGGAGTAGGTCCGGTAAGACCCCTTTTTGGCCCCAAAAAATAGCAGTTTTACAGAATTGTTAAAATGTAAACTTTTAGTTATTTATTGTACAGTCGAATGCTTCTGCTACATAAATATGGGCTGTTTTTGACAATACAATGCACATATATCGGATACTAGCACCATTACGTCATGCTTCTGAAATCTTCACAATTCTAGCATTTTAGTTAATTTTAGACGGTTTTCGTGTGAAACGAAAGTGGCCGCATTCGTGTTCATCCTTAATATTAAAATATAAGTTGTATTTTATGATAATACATAACATATATAAAGATTGAGGATGAACACGGATGCGGCCACTTTCATTTTTGACAAAAACCATCTGAAAAGTGACAATTTTCGGCATATTTTGTAGATTTTTCATATTTGAGCTTGAATCGGGTCGTTTTTAATGACTAAATCAGTTTAAAATGTTCAGATAAACTAATTGATTCAAATGAAATAGACACTTAGGTGTTTAAAAAGTGGTCAAAATCTATCGTCAGATGAACCTGAAATTCGAGGCCAAAATAGGTCCTTACCGGAGCTACTCCTTTGTACAAAGCGATATATGTTTTTGTTAAATTTATATAAGATCTATGCACAGGTGAAATTTACTGGGATGTGTTTATATTCCAACCGATAGAGGCTTTACCGGGGGGGGAAAGGTTTTTTTTTACACACAATATAAAATGCGCTTTGATAGGAGATTTCAATACAAAGACATGCATCAACCTTGCACGATTTATATGTATGTGTCCTTGATATGTATGTTTTACCTTAATGATGAAGTGACACTGAAAAGTAGTACACTTGCACTCTCCTCAAGGACGACTTTTCCTAGAGAGATTTTCTGAATGCACCTAGCGAGTGAATTCTTATGGTCATACATGTCTAGATATATGTAAAATAATGAATTGATATATAATAGCTGACTCTGGAATAAGTAATGACATAATTGTAGGTAGAAGGACATGTGGTGACGTCATGCAGTTTGATAGACTGTCGCATTATGTCTTTAGATATTTTTTCTTAATGAAGGGATTTGATTTACTCCAGCTCCCTCCTATGTACACTATACAAAAGGTGTTACACTAAACACAAATCTTACTCAAAGTTGAAAAATCAAAATCGCCTCAGGCAGCAAACTGTCAAGGTGCCGGCGCAGATCAAAGAGTGATCAAATTAATAATGTCTAGAAAAATCCATCCAACCAATTCCAAAGACATAGAGAACGCGCCTGATAACTTACTATTTGCTAAAAGCAACACATTTTTGGAACCAAATAAGACGGTTTGAATCATAAATAAATCGTGATTAACATTCACTTATGGCAAGCCGTTCTCGTCAAAACTATGTTTAAACCATTTTTCGAAAAATTTACACACTGAGAATTACAACAAAGCACACTGAGATTTAAAAACTTCAATAAGCACACTGAGAATTGAAAATTACACATTGAGAATTGTAAATTACACACTGAGAATTAAAAATTACACACTGAGATTTCATAAAGACGCACTGAGATTACAAAAGTGAAAAATGCACACTGAGAATTGAATATTACACACTGAGAATTGAAAATTACACACTGAGAATTGAAAATTACACACTGAGATTTCAAAAAGACACACTGAGAATAAATAAACTGAAAACACACACTGAGAATTTGAAATTACACACTGAGAATTTAAAATTACACACTGAGAATTTAAAATTACACACTGAGATTTGTGCGCACTTTTTATGCGCACATATTTAATTAGCATACTTAATCTGAATCTATTACAAGCTTAAAACAACAAGGGGACAGAACTCGTTAGTCCTTCGATTTGGTTCCAAATTATTAATAAAAAAAACTTTAGAAATACAAGAACAAGAAAAATACCCACTTACTCTTATTACAAAATATAACCAAATGGTGAAAAACTTTATTACAATTATTAGAAAACATTGGAACAATCTGTAAAAGAATGCAGTGAAATTTTTACCCAAGTGTCTATTATAGCATATAAACGTAACAAAAATATAAAAGATTAACTAGCGAAATCAAGGAAATAGTTGGAAGACTTTTGAAAAGGGACCCATGTTTAATTACTGGTAGTAGTAATGATCTGAATTATAGGCAACACACTTATGAATATGAGCGATGTTAAGTCTTGAAATTTATTACGAATGTTGGTTTGAAGGAATCGCATTTCATTATAATGACAAGAGTTCTTGAGATCAAGATATTAATCTGTTGAATTATTCATCTCGTGAATATTCATTAGTAATTTGCATATTAATCTCAGTGTGTATTTTTGAAATCTCAGTGTGTAATTAACAATTCTCAGTGTGTGTTTTTCAATTTATTTCATCTCAGTGTGTCTTTTCAAAATCTCAGTGTGTAATTTTGAATTCTCAGTGTGTGTTTTTTATTTTTTTTAAATCTCAGTGTGTAATTTCGATTTCTCAGTGTGCTATTTTACGTTTTTAAATCTCAGTGTGTATTTTTGTCGAAAAAAGGGTTTAAACATAGTTTTGACGAGCACGGCTTGCCATATTCACTTATAAAAAGGAAACCTATTCCACCAGAAAAGAAAAACTGAAAATATTTCTGTAGTTGCCAGTCGAAATGTGTATGGGTTATTTAGTACTAAGATCGTCTATGATGCAATCACATTCAAAATAATGCTGAATCTCGATTAAGCCAATTAATCACCAGTAAATGTACTCCACATTTTTGTGTTTTATTTATATATTATTATATAATCTAACTTGTATTCCAGATTATATTTATTTTGTACTGGTTGATAAGTCAACTTACATGTATTAGACATGCATTTCAAATAAAACTAGATGTAAATTGCACTGACAGTGGCTTGTATTTCCTATCAATAATATCTTTACACACTTTATTATAAAGAAACAACAAATAACATGAAACATCTACATGTATTAAGAAATTTAATGGTATCGTAAAATGATGGGTTTTTTTTTTTTAATGTTTTATAGCTTTGTGCAATTCCATTGATATTATGTTCATTTAAAATGATGAAGTTGTATAGAAATATTCAAATTTCAAAAGCCATACTTTTTTTATCCAGCTACGCATTCTTATTACATGGCATTCAGACGATTGTTTCTACAAATTGAGGTCATTTTACAACTAGACTCATTTTTTCTCTCACTTTTTTCTTCATAAATTGTCTTTGATTTTTCTGATGAAGATAAATCCAAAAACTAGGCGCTTTGGACAAATCGAACTTGTAACGTGTTGTTTTAATTTTTACAGCATTGGGTGTATACCTCTGCTGTTGGACTATCAGTCCCCGAAGGTATCAACAGCTCAAAAGTCAAAACAAGAACATGTTAATATTTCTTCAGTTTATAGTTCAATAACTACGATAACAATATGATGAGTATAACGTTTACCATTATGTTCTAAATAATTTCTACCTTTATATGTAGATATATGACCATATGTTGTCACAAGCACTTGGGTACTAGTATATGATTTGGTAAATGCTTTGGAAATTTACTGTCATACAAGTGAGAGGTTTAACTAGCTATGAAACAAGTTTAATCCAACATTTTCTACGGCAAGAAAAATAATGCCTGTACCAAGTCAGCAATATGACAGTTCTTACCCATTCGTTTGATATGTTTGAGCTTTTATTTTTGCATTTTTATTACGTATTTTCCGTTCTGAGTTTTCCTCGGAGTTTGACATTTTTGTTATTTTACTTTTTACATTTTCTACACTGAACATATCTTGGTACCCAATGTTCTAGATTGTATTTACCACACGTTAAATTTGAAGCATATTTATTCAGCTGTGAAAAACGTTACTTACCGTTTCTGGTTATGCAAGAAAATTACCAAAGATCATGCTCATAATAAATTATTATTCAAAAGTTAAGTGCATTTAAATATGTACCGAAAGAGTGGCATACAATATTTGTATAAGTTGACAAGTACAATAGAAACTAAAATAAAGTATTCTGAAACGCACCAAATTACCTGTAACAATTGAAGACAAATGATATGTATTAATGATGAACTATATCATACATTGTTTTTTGCTTGACCAATGTCTGTTATTTGCAAATATAGATATCTATTTATTATTTATATCAAATCATAATAAATCTGTCAAACTTTACAATGGATTTTGTCTAACGTGTCACGCTGATGAATTAGTGGACACATGGAGTTGGACGTGTGGACACTGCATCTTTGATGTATATCTTTCACAATGATGCAAATTTAATTATGGCAAAGTGAAGTTGTACTTCTCATGGTAGAAGAATGGACCGAAGTATACCATGTCCATGTTGTTAATTTTTTTCGTATATATTTTTATTTGATAGAATGAATGCTCAAATATTTTATACTCCGGACGATGCACAGACCTTGTCACTAGTATGATGTACAGCCCTTGTCACTAGTATGGTGTACAGGCCTTGTCACTAGTATGATGTACAGGCCTTGTCACTAGTACGATGTGTAGGCGTTGGTCATTTTAAAGATCGTTGATATATATATCGACGACATGATTTTGAGGATATAAACGTTGGTCATTGAAACAGGTTGTTTGTTTATAATTGAACTGTGTTATGAGAGGTCTTATGATTATGACATTGAAATATATTTATTAAATAACAAACTGGATTTTTGCAGGCATTAGTATCTTTAGCATTCCTGGATTATGTACAGTAAATTTCAAAAAAAAAAACTAAAATAGGGACGAAAAAATACTAGACTGACATTCAAACTCATAGATCGAAAATTAACTGACAACGCCATGGCTAAGAAACAAAGAAACAGACAAACAATAGTACACAAGACACAACATAGAAAACTAAAGACTCTAGCATAACAAACCCCATCAATAATTATGTGTGATATCAGGTTCTCCGGATGGGTAACAGATCCTGCTCCACATGTATCACCCCTCGTGTTGCTGATGTTATTACAAACCTGGTAAATAGTATTATAATTCGATAGTTCACAATTGTGAAAAGGTAACATATCTCGCGATGGCGTCAGTAAAATACGAAGGGATTATTTCAACTTCACAAAGATATGGGAAATAAAATATTTCAAACCTTTATGGGTTAATTTTATCATACTTAAAAATAAATCAAAAATAAATAAGCAATGAAGGTGGTTGTTAAATTTGATATATGTTTTTTTTGTGCTTCTTTGTTACTAGTAAATATTTGTTTGTTTTTGTTCTGATTGAGATTGTGACACGGTGATGACTGCTGTACCATATTTTGAAATTTTACCTATTATGTCTGTTTTGTTTACACATCGTTGTCAATATAATGGAACGTGATGCGACTGTCATACAAATGAGAGGTTTAGCGTTATAAAACCAGGTTCAATCCACCATTTTCTACATAAGAAAATGCCTGTACCAAGTCAGAAATATGACAGTTGTTGTCCATTCGTTTGGTGTGTTTTATCTTTTGAATTTGCCATTTGATTAGGGACTTTCCGTTTTGAATTTTCCTCGGAGTTAAGTATTATTGTGATTTTACTTTTTATATAAAGTTACCTTAAAATGTGTTTTTGTTGTTGCTGAATTCCTTTATATTACCACCTCTTCACTCTTTCGATTAAAACAGTTTTTATGAACTTCTCCATTTGAATTCGCCATTCGGTATTTTTATTATACCTTTTAAAAGAGAAGCGAAAGATTCAAACTTCAAATAACATATAACATGTTATCTGCTTCCGACTTGTTCCTTTATTCACATAAAGCTGAATTCATACAGTGTTTTCTTAGGAAGAATGAAAACAAGCTATTATTATCATTTAAGTTCACATTCCGCTGTACATATGATGTCGTGTCACCTAATTCAAACTTTAGTGACTATATCGAACGCATAATTCCCATAGAACTTGAAATAACATGTGCAAGAGTCACATTAAAGTCATATTTTGAATTACATATGCTTATTGACAATGAGGCCAGTTAGAAACATAACTTTACTTCAAAAGAGTGATTTCGGCTTTCCCAATTGTGAACTTTCCATTTTTATTGAGCAACATTCCAACAGCGCCTGCATATGGAGAATATATTTCGCAGCTGGAACAATATTCTAGCGATTGCATTTCAAAATTTTTCTTAGTAGAGGTTTGCAGCTCACAAGGAAGCTATTAAATATTGAGTTCCAAATGGTGAGGATGAAATCATCCCTTCGAGGATTTAAGAGACGCCATCACGAGTGGGTTGACCGTTATGGCATGTAATATGTTTATCAAATCCACTCACATAACCTCTTTTTCTCGAATGTAATCTACTGGATAAGACTTACCACCGGTATTTTTTTACTTAATGAGAAACACGATGGGTGCCCCATTTAGAGCAGGATCCGGTAACCCTTCTGGAACACTTGACTTTATTTACCTCCGGTTTTTAGTTGGGTTCGTGTTGCTCACTCTTAAGATTACTATGGTGTGTTTTGTATACTGAAATTTGTCTTTTTTTGTCTTTTACAATGGTGTTGTTAGTTTGTTTTCGTTTTTTGAATGTCCATTCGATATCGTTTGCCTCACATTTATTCATACACCGTGTTATTTTGCATAAAAATAAGGACATAAGGCATTTTGATTTCGATTTTATTTATTTTTCAATCGTTGTTTTTTCTTTGTAAAAAAATATTTGAAAAATCACAATAAGGGAATGTAATGATTGCAATACATTTAAAGTCTGAATAGTTGCTGTACAAGCTCATTCTACCTTCATACACACGCATACTTACTGCCTAAGAAAGCTTAACACCTTTTTGTCAATCATTGCATTTACTCCAACTATTCTATTATTCATGATCAATATTGTAACAAATTAGAAATTGACATTATTGTATAAAGGTTTGAAAGAACCATTATCTTCTGAACATGCAACATAATTTCCCACCTTCTTTTATACAGCATATAATTTTTTTTTCTCAACTTATATGCACGAACCTGATTGTTTCGCGCAATACCTAACCATAAAAAGGCTGCGATTATTTAATAATAACCTTCCGGAGCACCTGAAATCATAGTTTTCTATGTTGTGTCTTCTGTACTATTATTTGTCTGTTCGTCTTTTATTTTAGCCATTACGTTGTCATTTTATTTTAAATCTATGAGTTTGACTTTCCCTCTGGTATCTTTCGTCCCTCTTTTTAATAGCTGTCACAACATTGTATATATATAGTATTTCATTTTGGTTTTTAAATGACACCCTTTAAAACCATAGCAACTTTATTGTTTTGTTTACCCTAACATATACTTATTTCGAAGCCAAACAAGTTATATGTCGATAATTGACGACACATATCATTGATATAATTTTGTTTTATACTTTATCTAATGTAATTTATTGTATATTCATAACGATAAGAAATTACACCTGACATGTCGTCTCAATGTTTATTGTACATTACTTGAAATCTGCAGGCATTACAATAGGTGCAGTATAAATTTCCAAGTTTAGAGAGCCGTATCGCCACCAGAATTGGTCATCAAGAATCAAACTCAAACTCAACACATCCTCATTTTTAAAGAGATGATGTCAATAGCGTGCCCTCTAATTAGAAAATATCCTGGTAAACTGATTGATCCTTTAAATAAAATAATTCTAAAAGTTTAACAATTCAACACTGTAATTAGATCTTTGAGTATAGTTTTTATTGGTATCAATATTGATTTTTTTATCAGTTAATTAAAAGGAAACTAAATATTACTGTTATACACTATAGATCTACAATCTGTAGATACATGTATCTTGACATTTTACAATGTCATGTTTTTTTTCTGACTGTTTATTACGTCTTTACACTAAATCCATTGGATGTTGGATGTTGGATGTTGGATGTGTAATGATTGATAATAAAGTCTTAATCTATGATTTGTTTTATTATTTGTAATTGGCTTTGTACTTTTAAACATCCTGTCATTATGTTATGTTCTACTATAAAGCCATTATGTTATTGTTCTATAATAATTTTGAAAATACTTTGAATGATAACATTATTTTGAATCTCTACCTGTGTGACATTTACATGCTGAGGTCAAACACGCGCTTTTACACCAGAGCTGACTTAAACTATTTCAATGCTTTATACGTTGATTTAAAATACAAAAATGTTCAGAGTTCAGTTTTTTTTGTGATTTTACTTTTTGAACTAGCTGTTAGAACTGCTAGTACTGTCAGATCTGTACTTGGTGTCTTTTTGTTGTTGGGATGTACAAGTACCCGGCCACGCCCACTCTATGTTTTTGTAAGATGAATTTCTATTTGATGAGTTAAGTCAATGACACCTACACGACCGATTTGATAAAAAATAAAGATTTATGAGCTACATGTAATTCCAGACTTTCGATGAGTTTACACACGTTGATACTATAGCATTTGTGAAAAATACCTACTTATCATTATGTAAACATGTTAAAGGGCTTGATTCTTGCAATTCTACATTTTGATCTAAATAAATAATAAAGCAGAACTGTAAATACAATGTGTACTGGTAACCTTCCAATACAAATTCAAGGTTAAAAAGAAATATTACAAAAAAAAAAACCCAACTCCGATGAAAATTCAAAACGAATATTCAAATTGACAAAATGGCAAAATGAAAGCCTAAAATGCACCAAACGAATCGATATCAACTGTCATATTCTTGACTTGATAAAAGACATTTTTATATGGTGGATTCAACCTAGTTTTATAGCTAGCTAAACTCTCACTTGTATGACAGTATATATAGTTTCTATATCAAACTAACAAACAGGTCTGAATCATGAAATATGAAACCGTGGTTATCAGACACTTGTGAAAAATGAAAATGAAATTAATCCAACATGAAAAGTAAAAATAAGCAGAGTTTCTTTTTAAAAAGTTAAAACTACAATACCAAAACAAAACACGGAAGATGCCAGTAAATCAACAATAAAACGCCCGTATCCAGCCTTCCAAGAGAAAATTGCAAATGACTAGAAAGTAAAAACAAAAAATCAGTTGCCAAAAACCAATGGAAAATTTCTAATTCTATAAGTTTTAAGTATATACATATAAATTCATATCATGATTTGTATTGATGATAGACTTCAAAGAAATTCAAAGTTATGTACCCAAAACATTTTTATTTCCTTATTTGTTAATAAAGTACATAGGAGGTCAAATTATTTTGTACTTTAGTGTTGTTGGAAAACATAATAAATTGAATGGGTTGTTTAAAAAGCATAATTGAAGTGATGATTGAGAGATTAAAAATTGTGCTTCAACGCTTATTATATATGATCAAAAGCCATAAGTACAAGTACCCGGCCACGCCCACTCTATGTTTTTGTAAGATGAATTTCTATTTGATGAGTTATGTCAATGACACCTACACGACCGATTTGATAAAAAATAAAGATTTATGAGCTACATGTAATTCCAGACTTTCGATAAGTTTACACAAGTTGATACTATAGCATTTGTGAAAAATACCTAGATATATATTTATGATACAAATATGTTTACTTCAAAGCTGCCAAAAAAACGTTTATTATGAAGTAAAGATGGAAAAATTTAAAGGCTACTTGAATAAGAAAGCAACAACCAAATCATCAACATATGTATTCCCACTCATGTTAATCGAATAACTTAAACATTTGACTTTTCTACATATCTATGATAAGTTTATTTACACAAGTATTCCACAAAAGACGATTTGAAAGAGTTGGTATTGTTTTGTCTTATAAAAAAGAATGGCCAACATAGATACTACATGTATTATCTTGTCGTAATTAAACTAAAATTTTAGTGTGAATTCACATTACTATGAGACTTGTCACGGTACTTTTCTATCCCAAATTCATGTATTTGGTTTTGAGTTTATATTTGTTATTCTCATCGGATTTTGTCTAATGCTTAGTCCGTTTCTGTGTGTGTTCAACTTTAATGTTGTGTCGTTGTTCTCTAATGTTAAATGCGTTTCCCTCAGTTTTGGTTTGTTACCCCGATTTTGTTTTTTGTCCATAGATTTACTAGTTTTGAACAGCGGTATACTACTGTTGCCTTTATTAGCCATTTTATTTACATAAAACCTTTGAACTTATTATTATCTGGAAATACAGCATGTTGTGGGTTGAGTATTTTATATTTTTTATGTTGTCAATCATAGATTTTTGTTGTTTAATCGTATAAAAGAGGGACGAAAGATACCAGAGGGATTGTCAAACTCATAAATCGAAAACAAACTGAAAACGCCAAGGCTAAAAATGAAAAAGACAAACAGACAAACAATAGTACACATAACACAGCATAGAAAACTAAAGAATAAGCAACACGACCCCACCAAAAACTAGGGGTGATCTCAGGTGCTCCGGAAGGGTAAACAGATCCTGCTCCACATATGACACCCATCGTGTTGCATATGTGATAACAAATCCAGTAAATAGTCTAATTCGGGAGGTCACATTCATGAAATGGAAGGGGATTGTAGTTACGACGTAAGGAACATATGCGATATCATTTGTGAAACGGTTATTCCATAACGGTCAACCAACTCGTGATGGCGTCCGTAAATCTAACGAAGGGATGATTTCAACTTCGCCATTTGGAAATCTTGGTTTAATAGCTTCCTTGTGAGCAGCAACCCTCTAATCATAATAGGAAATGCAAGTTTTCAACCGACCCTCATTGTCAATTTCTAGATGTAAGTCAAGATATGAGACCGACTTAACTGTATCTGTGGTATCATTTATCTCTAGTTCGATGGGATTGATGTGTTTAACAAAGTCACAAAATTTTGAATTATTTAGTGAAAGAACATCATCTATATAGCGGAAAGTAGAGCTAAAGGATATTGCTAACTTCTTATATTTCTTCCTAAGAAGTTCCTGTAGTCAGCCTCATAATAATAAAGAAACAAGTCGACAAGAAGAGGGGCACAATTTGTTCCCATTGGAATGCCGATAAAATAGACTTTAGTTCTAGTATATAGGTTGAAGAGTTTTGAGGACCTACGTTTTGAACGGTTTTGTCAAATACAGTAAGTCAATCTATTCCTAGGTAAAAAATTAAATAAAAGTATAATAGTTGAAAAAAAACTCTTTTAAAGCGTAATTTTTTGAGAAAAAGAAGGAGAACCTGCAGGTTTCATGTCTAGAATATACTAATCTCTCTAAAGTTTTATACAATAATGTCCAATTCTAATTTATTACAAGATTGGATCATGAATAATAGAATAGTTAGGGTATGTATACTTACTTAAAACATTGTTCAGCGTTTAATATAACCAACAAGTGTGCGTGCAAGTGTTGGGCGTAAGAGAATGTTCAGAAAGTTTTCAGGCTTTATTGAATTGTAGAATTCAATACTAAATTCCCATATTTTAATTTCATTCAAACGAATTTGTTTTTCCAGCAATATAAAATCAATTTTTAAAAACCGTTAAACGGCCAATAGTGTGTAATAACATTTTGTGAGGGAATTCGATGTTTGCTATACCACTGTTCATTTCAACGCACTTTATGACGATACCACTTTATCAATATGAATGAACTTTTTTGCAGTGTTTTAAGAAATAATTTTACTTTAAAATCACGTACCATTTTTGAACTATTAAATTTTCACAAGGACGAATTTTCTGTATAAAGTCAATAATTGTGTGAACTTTTGAAGCTCAAACTTTTTATAGCTTTAAATACGCCAATGAAAGGTCCGAAAACTATACCAATACAGAACGATATATTTTTGAAATTGTAGTAAAACTTTTGGTCGACAAATTTTAATTCGTTATTGCATAAATCTCAACTTGAAATATCCGTCATGTTCTCCCTACCCAGTTTACCCCTATTACTTAATATAATGTGGACTGGACATTGTTATTGAATCTTATACAATTTGATTGGATTAAGTTCTTTTTGATTACCTTCAAACTGTTCATGCTTTTCGTACGAGTATATTGATTAAATCAGACCGTGCGTGAATGTGTACAGTAAATTAAATGACCTGCATACTGGACACTGGACCAGTCCATATTACGTTTTATCAATAAAACTTAAGATATGAAAGGTAACAATTGCCACTGTTTTATATTTTCATATAATTTTCCGAATTCACATTAGATAAAATATTTTTGAAAGTCTATTGCGGAGAAAAAAGGGAAAGTTTACTGTTTTTTACGTTCTTTTCCATTAAAAACGCCATTTGTCGAAGAAAATTGCAGAAAAAAACATTTTACGCACGGCTACGCCAGGTAAAATTGTTGTTTATCCTAACAAAAAAAAATACATTTTTCTGTTTCATTCGTATATTATAATAATAATACATCCCAAATTTTTGTAGTCATTTGATAAAGTCCTTATATGTACGATCTGCCTATTTTTAGACATCAAAAGACAATACGATCGTTTTAAGGTCAATTTCGTCTACTTCACACAATCTTGTTAGGCACTATAGTGAAAAGTAAATTCTAAGCAACATGGTATATGAGGTGTCAAATTCATTATTATTTTAATTTAATATTTTTTTTTAAATTCCTGCAAGAGTCTTATCTGATATATCATATAAAGATGACATCGTATACTGCACATACAGAAATTTGTTTTCCTATATACCTTAGGGAATGGTCATTATTTATCAGCTGAGGAGGTCGGTTCAAATTTTAAAAATTTTATGTTGGGAACCCCCCCCCCCCCCCCATTATTTGTAAAACCACATAATGACCCCCCCTTTAAGAACATAATTTCAAAAGTTTGACCCCCCCAAAAAAAAAAGAATTCCCAGTTATGTTGAGGAGATGATGACCAGCTACATAGTAACCGGCTTTGAGAAGCTCTGAGTATAACAAACAGCTTTTCTTCTTGTTTGTTTTTTCAAAAAGGAATATCTGACAGGTGCATGTAGAAAAATAGAAAAAAAATATACAGAAAATAGTAGGCCCTTATTTATTAATTTATTTTACTGCAACCTATAATTCTACAAATTTTATCAGTATACTGGTAGATAAACTTTCAATACTGTCTGTTATTTTAATCCCAATCACAGGCCCTTGTATCTTATTTCTTTTAACCTTTGAATTTTAAAATATCTAGTTATGATTATTGGGGGGGGGGGGGGGTCGTTCAGGATTCCAATGTAAAAATGATTTAGGAAGTCCAAATAAAATAATACCGATTAAATGGTTCTTGTCCTTTCTTGATTAAATATTTAAAAGATTTATTTGAGATAAAGAAATATACAACCATGCCAGGAACCTCTGGCCTTTCTTTGTTTTGTACAGATGTATGTTTGAAGAGTTTAGTGTGTTATCAATTTTCTCTGAACAAGTACACATTTTTGTTTAGGGGCACCAGCTGAATATATTTGTTCTTTTTCCAAATCATATAGTGTATTGTTTAGTGTGTGTGAATACCATGGTGCCCATGAAGTAATTTTTTTTTTATTAAGGTCTGAAATCTGGATATAAAAGAATATCGGAGAATGGATAACATTTACAGAAAAATGGACCCAAAAAAAAATTTAAAAAAAGAAAAGAGAACACTGGTGTTCAAATATCAATAAAAGGAGAAAAGGGCAAAAAATACTAACGAATAGAAAAATATTCCCTTAAAAATTTAAAAAATACAGAAGGAATATACCTATAATATCGAGATCATCTTTTATTCTTATTCGATATCTTTGTAATAATTTCATAAAATAAGTATAGCTATTACCACGTGACGGACATATAACTAACATGCATTCTTGCTTTCATGAAAATAATTGTACATACACACCCATTTCATCTCAAGAATCACATCAAAATGATTTAAACACTATCATGACTATAGAAAGTTAATTATGCATGTCCAGAAACCTTTCAAACTCACTGTTTCCTGTGGTCAAAACTAGGGAGAAACGCTTCACAGAGTTGGTAATTTATTGATTTTTTAAAGGAGTAGGTTCAGTAAGACCCCTTTTTGGCCCCAAAATATAGCAATTTTACAAAATTGTTAAAATGTATACTTTTAGTTATTTATTGGACAGTAGAATGCTTCTGCTACATAAATATGGGCTGTTTTTGACAATACGATGTACATTTATTGAGTACTAGCACCATTAAGTCATGCTAAATTACTGAAATCTTCACAATTCTAGCATTTTGGTTAAATTTTAGACGGTTTCCGTGTAAAACGAAAGTGGCCGCATTCGTGTTCATCCAAAATATTTAAATGTAAGTTGTATTTGATGATAATACATAACATATATAAAGGTTGAGGATGAACACGGATGCGACCACTTTCATTTTTGACAAAAACCATCTTAAAAGTGACATTTTTCAGCATATTTGGTAGATTTTTCATATTTGAGCTTGAATCGGAGCGTTTTTAATGACTAAACTAGTTAAAAACTTTCACATAAATTAATTGAATCAAATTAAATAGACACTTAAGTGTTTAAAAAGTGGTCAACATCTTTCGTCAGATGAACCTGAAATTTGAGGCCAAAATCGGTCCTTACCGGACCTACTCCTTTACACAATTGTGATAAGGAGTGATTAGATTCACTGCCCTTGCAAAATTAGGCATATGCTACATGGTGCTTTAAGTTTACACTAAGATTTAATAAACAGACAGTATTTCACAGATTGCACACTCGCTTTAATTTTGTCAACACTTTATATACAAGTCAGACATAATAACCTTTATTGTGTGACCCCCTAGTTAAAATATGTTTTGATGGTAACCCCTCAGTGGTATGATATTTTTGGCAATGACCCCCCCCCCCTAAAATGCACCGACCCCCTCAGCTGATAAATGATGACTGTTCCCTTAGTATAACGCAAGGTATTTCATTCTTATTTTCGAAAAATGTAACCCGGTTGCGAAATTCCCCATGACGAAATAATTACGGTTGATATACATGGGAAGGCCTACTACGAATGATTCCGACAACAAAGGTATGCGTGATATACACCATTGTGTAAATAAATCAATTGAGGTATTTCGGCATGAGGAGATTTAGTGGGGTTGAAAACAGAGAAATTGAAATATAACGGAATTTCGCGACCGTGAGACATTTTTTTTTAAAAATGCGAGTTAAGTACCTTGTGTTATATTAAGGCTTATAGGGGGAAACATTTCTGAGACAAGTGCCTGTGTTATACTAGTAAAATAATCGATCTCCATGCAATGTTGTAGAAATATCCTTATATTCTATTTTTAGAAGTACAGCAACCGAATTAGGTCGACAAATAAAGATCACCATAAATATTTAGGACTTCATTTTTTAACAGAGCATACGGAAGATATGCTATAGAAAATAGATATAGAAACACACCATTTTTTATGCAGACGAAACGCGCGTCTGGCGTACTAAATTATAATCCTGATACCTTTGATGACAATTTACAGCTCTGTGTCAATGCCACTGCTGGTGGACTTTTCGTTCCCGAGGGTATCACCAGCCCAGTAGCCAGCACTTCGGTGTGGACATGAATATCAATTATATGGTAATTTTTATGAATTTCCTGTTTACAAAACTGTAAGTTTTTCGTAAAACTAAGGGTTTCTTATCCCAGGCATTGCTTGCATTAGCTATATTTTGCACAACATTTTTCAGAGTTTTGAGTCCTCAATGCTCTTCAACTTTGTACTTGTTTGGCTTTATAACTATTTTGATCTGAGCGTCACTGATGAGTCTTATGCAGACAAACGCGGGTCTGATGTATTAAATTATAATCCTGGTACCTTTGGTAACTATAATGTAACTAATGTATTTCAATGTTATTTTCATCACAGTTCATGTAGACCCAACATGTTTCAATGTCCAACGTATATTAACGTGTAATGTTCCAAATTGACCAACGTATAAATAATACGTTTCACATAAACAAATAAAAATATACAGGGATATGCTTACATGACTTGTGAAATTTATTTGATGCATATTGGTCTGCATGGGGTTCTTCATTTATGTGTTCTTAAATTTTCTTCCACATTTTCTGTTTACAAAACTTTGAATTTTTAGAAAAAATAAGGATTTTTTTATCCCAGGAATAGATTACCTTAGCCGTATTTAGCACAACTGTTTAGAATTTTGGATCCTCAATGCTATTCAACTTTGTACTTTTTCGGCTTTATAACTATTTTGGTATGAGCGTCACTGATGAGTCCTATGTAGACGTAACGCGCGTCTGGCGTACTAAATTATAATCCTGCTACCTTTGATAGCTATTTCTAGGCTTTTTTTCTCTACTGTTTATATTGTGCTTTTAATTGAATTTCTTTCTTTATATTTTAGCATTCTATTATTTATGTTGTGCCATTCATTCTGTATTTTTGCAATTAATGTCTATTTTGTTATTCCAAAATCGACACCCAGACATTAATGTTTTCTGTCATGATAGCTCGGTCAATTATGCTCCTACCATAAGTGATACAACTTCATATATTATCATTGACCACCACCTTACATTCACCATAATTATAAAAGATGAACAGCAAAGATACAGTGTCTACACCTCTGTCTAACTTCCTACATGTCATCAGCGTTATACATGCTGGATATAATCCAATGTAAATGTTGAAAGTTTAATTATGATTAGCACTGTTATGTATGTCAAAGGCCTTACGTGTTCAATTTTGTTTGTTTTACCTTAAAGGTAATTGAGTTCGTCTGCGTATATTATATTTGAAAGTTTAACGTACTTGGCAACTAATAAAACAAAAAGAGTTTTCCAATTTTTCGGTTCATATTTTATATGCACTTTTAAAAGTATTCCTTTCACTTCAAAATAATCATTTATTTGAAGCATGATCTTCAGGTCATGTCTTTTTATAACTTTTACTAACACAGTCCTTAAAAGGTATTATTTTGATATCACATAAATTTAAAGCTCATATGAGTTCAATTATAGTCGATTTTTTGGGGTTTGAAAAAAGTGAGAAAGAGAAGATCAAAATGCCAGGATTTGAAAAATGTATCGAGTAAAAGTGTAATTGAATTTAACAGTAACAGGGGAAAATTCAAAACAGAAAGTCAAATAGCAAAATCAAAAGCTCAAACACATCAAACGAATAGATAGCAACGTAAAAAGGAATTCTTTTTCAGTCTACGTTAATGGTTTATGCATATAGATCTTAAAAGCATGGAACACAAATGAAAAATTTTACAAGAATTGATCACGAAATCAAAAGAATTGCATTCAAGTGTAAAATATAAAACAAGATTACATAATCATTAAAGCATGTCACTCTGTCTTAAGTTTTTTTTCAATAATAAGTACATGTAAATGTTAGATTTATTTGATGTTTTTCATGTTTAAGTTTGTGAAATTGATAGAAAATACAAGCTATTGGTGAATTGTTTCTCTCCGAGGGTATCATCAGTCCAGTAGTCAGCTCTTTTGTGTTGACATACATTACCATTATAACCATTCTCATGAAATAAGTGTTTACAAATCTTTGATTTTTAAAAAACAACAAAGATTTTCAGCCACAAGAATATAGATCACTAGCTGTATTTTAGAACTTTTTGGGTCCTAAACGCTCCTCCACTTTTTAAAAAAATTTATTTGACCTTTTTATTCGTTTCAATTCGTGCGTCACTGATGACTCTTTGGCAGACCAAATTTCTGGAATTAATGAAAACAAAATTGCTAGTGCAACTTACATTTGGTTTTATTTGAACTGAAATTATATATAAGTACAAAGTAAACATAATCTGGATAACAACTTAAATCATATATTGATGGCGAAAGATAAAGATAAAAAAAAATGTGGCTTGCATTTAGTTATGAGCTAATAGCAGAATCGCTACTCGTGCTGTCTTTAAAAATTATTTCAGACGCGATCATTCAAATAGGATTCAAGTATAACAAATTACCTGTTCCTAAAATTATCAGTCCATACGTAGAGAACCCTATTTAAAAAGCTACTTCCAAAAGATAATCCACCTCTTTTTGGTTCTCACACATTGAGAAAAAGCTACTGAAAAATGTTTTTAGAAGTCTTTGAAGGAGCGGTTTGCAATGCTCTGTCATTTTTTTCTTATTATGTAACAAATCTATGTTTGTTTTCATTCTGTATTTCACTGAAACGGCAATGAGTAATATGCTTTTGTAGTGTTGTAAGAAAAAATGATGAATGTGTCAATGATCTTTGACTGTTTGATATTTAACTAACCTACGCTCCTTTTCTATAGAATTATATTTTGAAATATGCTGAATACTCTTTTTTTCTGAAACGAATAATTGAAATGGTATTTTTTTGGATACAGTGTATTACATAAATTGCCATTAACTAGTAATAACTCAGACATATACACGACAAACATCAAAACAAGCTCCTTAAGCGTAAATGAATACTTTGTACACTAAAGGCGTAGCAAAGTACATACAATAGGGCAATATTTCAGATATGTCTGCTTGCATTTATATCAAGTTAAACAGCATATGAATATAAAAAAATATGTTGTAATAGTACCTTCAGATATATCATAAATTAAACCTTTGTTAAATTGAGCTTTAAATTTATAGAACAAGAATGTGTCCACTCGCATGATCAATTTCTATGTTCAGTGGACCATGAAATTGGGGTTACAACTTTAATTTGGAATTAAAATTAGAAAGATCATGTGTACTAAGTATCAATTAAGTTGATGTAACTTTAACTTCATCAACAACTACTTTGACCAAAAACTTTAACCTGAACTTCGCACTATCATTTTCTATGTACAGTGGACCATGAAGTATGGGTCAACCCTATAATTTGGCATTTAAATTAGAAAGATCATATTATGGGGAACATGTGTACTAGTTTCAAGTTGATTAAATTTCAACTTCATCAAAAACTACCTTGACCAAAAACTTTAACCTGAAGCGAACAGACGCACGGACAGACGGACGAACGAACGAACGAACGGAGGCACAGACCAGAAAACATAATGCCTCTCTTCTATCGTAGGTGGGGCATAATTAAAGTAAATGCGACGATTTTTTTTTTATTTTGTTTACATTTTAAATTGAGTATGATTGCCAATGAGAACACAATTCAAAGACCAAAATGATATAGTGATATAGTTGTTTATAACGTTCGGTCATTGTACGGCTTTCAACAATGACCGAAACCCATACAAAATAAAAAGCTATAAAAGTCCCTAAACTATCAAATGTAAAACTATTTAAACGAGAAAACTAACGGCCTGAATTAACATACATAACATTGAATGAAAAACAAATATGATATACAACAACAAACGACAACTACAGTACCGAATCTAAAATCTAGATTTATCTTCATTGGAAAAACTCAATGCGAAATCCTAGGACATACGATAGAAGACAAGCTGAAGAGTTTAAATACAAAAAAGAACCTAAAATAGCGATATTTATCGAACTTTGTCTGAATGTGTTTAACCTTAATTCCTTGTGATTTTTAAAGTGATAAAAGGACTATTTAAGTAAATAGTTATCAAAAGTACCAGGATTATAATTTAGTACGCCAGACGCGCGTTTCGTCTACATAAAGTAAAGTTTGTATTGACTACTGAGCCGATAATACACTCTGTGGCCTATAGTTCACCAGCATCAGTGAAAAAATAATGAAAACAACTCTTTTTTTTAAATTTCATGCGTCGAAACGCTTATCTTGATTTATCCTCACCAGGGCCGCTCAAAGCCAAATATTCAAACGCTAAGAATGCATAAGAATCGAAAAAAAAAAAAAATAATTGTACAGCCTTACATTAATCCTGTTGCTTGAGCTCAACGGCAAGAAGACTTTACTGAGGTCGACAATTTCTGTATGCTGCAATACATGTATTTCACAAAGTCGAAATATAGAGATAATTGTTATTGGTACTTGGATTATAATTTAGTACGCCAGACGCGCGTTTCGTCTACATAAAACTCATCAGTGAAGCTCATTTCAAAATATTAATAAAGCCAAACAAATACAAAGTTGAAGTGCATTGAGGATCCAAAATATCAAAAAAGTTTTGTCCAAATACGGCTAAGGTAATCTTTGCCTGAGATAGGAAAATTCTAAGTTTTTCGAAAAATTCAAAGTTTTGTAAGCAGGGAATTTATATAAAATGATAGCATTTTTGATATTCACCGAAGTGTTGACTACTAGTCTGGTGATACACTTCCGCTTACTACAGTTATACTATAGTTAAGCAATATATAATGCACTGTGGTATTGTCATGGTAAAGAACTTCCTTCTTTATATTTTGCTTGCGTGCATTTGTTAATTTCGTGTTATTTAATATAAGTAACATTACCTTGAAATAAAATTAAAAGGCTAAAATACCAGAAAACATTAAATAACAGACCAAAACATTTCCCCCTGAAAGTTATCGATACATCAAAATAATCCAAGAATAAATCCTTAAACATGTTTACAGTTTTATAAGTAGACATTTTTCACAAGGACTTTATAGTATATATCAATATACGTCTTACTTATATACTGTTTAATTGTTTGCTTAGCTCTTTATTTTGATAGATATAATAGGTCATGTAGGTTCACACTTCAAAGTTATATGCTAGTCCTGGTTTGATCAATGAATCCAATAAGTTACAAGATACGTTACATAGCACCACTCCAAGGAAGGAGTATAATAATTCTCTACCTTTTTGCGATGGTCTAATGTACTTTATTTAGGTAAACCGTTACAATTGCTAATACTACCTTAACATTTCCATTCGGTAATATTGTCATTTTGTTCTTAGTTCTTAGTGTAGATTGAATGCATGACTTTTTTCAATAATTTTACCACTCTTCTGTCCCACTTTGCTTGTTGTTTAATTACTGTTACTAGTAATTGCCACTTAAAAACTATTGTTAAGACTGTTTTGAAGTTAAGATACATACAAATATCGTCTGCGAGTCATAATCTTTGAATTTTCATGATTTCCTTCATAGAAGAATTCTGTCAACAAAGTGGTTAAGTTGAAATCACCCTTTAAAATTTACGGACGCCATCACTAGTTGGTTGACAGTTATGGAATATCAGGTTCACAGATGAAGACGCATTGTGCTATATTAGTGTATTTTAATGACCAATAGATAGATATCGATTTGGGTTCCATTTGGCAAAAACTGTTTGTAAGTAGGTCCTTTGGGGAAAAAATAGACAGTAAGTTGTATTTGTCCTGATATATTTGTTAATGCCTGCAGATTTAGAATGATATTTTGTGCATTAGGGAATGAATACAGTTATGATGACCAACACATCGAGTTTATATTTTATTCCAGATTACCGACTTTCTCTGCTGTTACTGCTCTTGGACTTGGAAAATTTCCTGCAAACTACACTAAACCTGATAATTATTGATATGCCTGCCAATTTCAAGAAATGCATATTTAACACTGAGGCAAGAAGCGTAATTTAATTATCATACCGACATCTCTTGGTCCTTATGATTATCCAATAAATTACATTAGTTAAGGTATAATTAAACAGATTGTGAATGATATATGTTCATCATCTGTCCTATATGTTCTCCCATTTATTTGTATTGTAGTGTAGTCTTGTCATGTTATGTTGTCATTTTAATGTTATATTTAACATTGCCATAAAAGCGTGAGGTTTGGCATGCCACAAAACCAGGTTCAATCCACCATTTTTTTCTTAAATTGTCCTGTACCAAGTCAGGAAAAAATGGCCATTGTTGTATTATAGTTCGTTTCTGTGTTTGTTACATTTTAATGTTATGTTTCTGTTGTGTCGTTGTTATCATCTTATATTTGATGCGTTTCCCTCAGTTTTAGTTTGTAACCCAGATTTTTTTTTTCTCAATCGATTTATGAGTTTCAAACAGCGGTATACTACTGTTGCCTTTATTTATTCATGGCATACAACGTTTTTACTAGAAATTAAGTACATTTTAGTGAAAACAAAACAAAAACATTTATGTTTTTTAAAGGCTGAACATGAAAAAAAACTATTGTAGTACATTGTAAGCCTTCTGTTATCGAAGCCTTTGTTTGGTTTTGTTTTTTTACGAAGCAGTTAGTTTTGCTTTGACATGTTCAAGTATATATGTTGAGAAAAAACAAATATCTGCTGCAAAAGAAAAAAGGATAATATAAGTTGCATGTTAAGAATATATACTGTCCTATAAAACATTTATGCAATAATGTACAATTGTAATTTTTTATAAGATTGAATCATAAAAAAAAGAATAGTTGGAATAATTACGACGATTAAAAGAATTGTTCAGTGTTTCTAACGCAACACGTGTGCGTGCGTGTTTTGGGCGTAAGAGATTGTTCAGAAATCAATCAGGCTATATATTATTGTAGGTTTATAACATGTTATATGCTATGTGAAATTGCAAAGGTGATCATTTTAAGAAATAGAGCAACTGAAATACACACCCTGAATGTCATCATCTATATCTAGGTTGTTCTTTTAATTTACTGTACATACACAAGGAATGAAATAAATAAATTGTCATGGACATGCAGGGTTTATTTTTATATCCCAATGTTATATTCTTAAAACAGTTCATTTTATAAACAGTCAACCTATTTCAATGTCCAACGTATATATCATTAGAATAATTGCGTCTGTATATAAATAAACGACCAATAAAAAGGACCAACTCCTACACAATAAGACAAGCATTATATATTGTCCGCAGTCTAAAAGGTGTCTGAGCTTTGAGGGAAATCATGTACATATAGGAAGAAACTGACTTGCATGTGCATATGAAAAATAAATCCTGGTTAATGCATGGACGTCTGGAAGGTGTCCCCAATCTTTTTATTGCAATCTGTGATGAGAGTATTTATTCGTTAGTCTTTATTTTTGTCGTTTATTTTGTATTTTTTACCTTTAATCTATTAATCTATGCATTCAAGCTTTCTGTCATGATTCCTCGGTTTATTCTTCTCCATCCATAAAGGAAACTTTGCAGCTTATTCTTGAACATCTTAAAAGTAATATAATCATGAAAGATATACATCATATATATACACTGATCACGCGTCCCACTTCATACATGTCATATATGACCATACATTTATCAGTGTTACAAACTGGACAGAATCCATTGTAAATTTTGACAGTTTTATTATGAATTATACTGTTATTTATGACAACGAACTTTAATATGTGTTAAATCAGATTTGTTTTATTTCTTACAGGTAATTGAGTACGTCTACCATTATTCACTTAAGTATATCTTATTTCAATGTCAACTGATAGTGTATGCCACTCCTTCAATCTATATTTTGATGATCTTTTATTTTAATTATCATCAATAGGAAGTTTCCTGTGCGGAAAGAAACAGTTATTAACAAAAATTATAAATATATGAACAGCTTCAAACATAAATTTATACCTAATACAATCACTAAAAACAAGTAAAAGTCTGAAATGATCTATATATGTACTCAAATGTACTAACTTTTACTCGACCAGTCTGAACAAGTCTGAAATTTACTTGATATTACTCGTCCCCAGGCTTAACCATACTCGACTATACTGATTTGTACTTGACCCTTATCTTTACCACGGAAAATAGTCTGAACTAAAACTCGACTAGTCTCAAAGAGTCTTTACCCATTCTCGACCTGAACTCAGCCTATTTTTCTGTCTTAAACATACTCGATCAATAGTCTGAACAATACTCAACCAATCTGAACCATATTGATCAATAACATCTACTTTTTAAAAAATTTAACTGTTAAATACATTTCTTTTTAACTGACATGATAACAGCAACAATAAAATAAAACTGTAGTCTGATCAAATACCAGTCTGATATTGCATGACAATTTTATAAGTGTCTGAATCATACTTGACCAAGTCCAACACCATAGTAAATATGTAATATGTCTCAAATATAGCCCAACAATGTTTGTATTGCCCTGAATATGATTTTATAACCCTCAGTACAAGTGTGTTTTTCGAGTAAAGAACCTTTTTATGTAACAAAATTCAGACATTAGCTTCCTATCCAGTTTTTAGATGGTGACATTGCATTGGCACCATCCAATGGTGTTTATTTATCATAACTTGTACGATTCGCTTGTGTATGTAACTATGTATTTAATTTTAACGAAAGAAATCTCTGTATTACTTAAATTATTACATCAGGGTTTTCAATATCACAAAATTGTCAAAACATTACTAAATTTATCATCGATACAAGGAGATTATTCATATATATAGATCAACTTTCAGACATCTTATATGTCAAGGTATTTCACATCCCAACTATAATAGTAATATTCTTAACAAAGCCCAAAACTGTCGTCATCCACCTTATAAGCAGACTTATTCAGAGGGGGTATAGTTACCATACTGTTGTTAAATCAATAAACATTAAATTTCATTAATTGATATTGATTTACTCATCGCTTGCGTTGGAAATAAACACATTTATTCTAAAACCAGTTATTGACATGCTGCGGATGGTATTTTTCTAGTATATCTCATGATGGTATCATACTTAAAACCTTACGGAAGGGATTGTGCTTGATTTTCATATGATGGAGACATAATGTTTCAATCAGTTTGAATGAGGTTTTAAGCTCGCATGTCAGAAACTGCTAGTTGTCCTTTGTTAATTTATGTTTATTATTGGTCATTGCTAAGTTTCTTCTTTTACCTTATCTTACGTTAGACTCGAACATCTTTTAAACTGAGTTTTACACTGTGTATTGGTGTGTGTTTTGTTAAAATAGTTTACCATATAAGCTTATATAAGGTATAAGGACAAGATTGAGATATCACTAGACGCCGCATTTTTGTGCTTGTTCCAAGTCAGAAACCTCTTGCCTTTGTAAGTCTTGTATGATTTTGAAATTTTGGTTCATTTATGTTTCGGAGTTCATTGTGACGTCTATTTTTGCTAAACTAGTCATACATTTCAAGGGGATTTTCTCGCTAGCTTGAAGACTCATTGGTGGGCTTCGGTTGGTTTCTGCTCTTTGGTCGGGTTGTTGTCTCTTTGACTAGTTCCCAGTTTTAATTTTTAATTTTATTTACTCAGATAATTTTACTATCTTGATTTATTTATTTTTATTTACGTTTAAAAGCCTGTCAATAAATATTTTACTTTATTGTGGCTGATGTCAGTTAAAACAATTATCATCTTTTTTAAGTTAAATCAATAAAGGAGAGGTTATTAAACCAAGTTTGATTCAGACTGGTCAAGCTTTGTTTCATTGTTTCGACTTTAGTCAAGTTTGATTCAGACTGGTCAAGCTTTGTTTCATTGTTTAGACTTTAGTCAAGTTTGATTCAGACTGGTCAAGCTTTGTTTCATTGTTCAGACTTTAGTCAAGTTTGATTCAGACTGGTCAAGCTTTGTTTCATTGTTCAGACTTTAGTCAAGTTTGATTCAGACTGGTCAAGCTTTGTTTCATTTTTCAGACTTTTGTCGAGTTTAAGTTAGACTGGTCCAGTATAGATCAGACTTTAGTAAATAAAAATTGAGAGTGGAAATGGGGAATATGTCCAAAGAGCGACAACTCGACCAAAGAGCAGGTAACATCCGAAGGACCCGAATAGGTCTTCAACGCAGCGAGAAAATCCTGTACTGGTAGTAAGGTCTCGGCTGGCCCCTAAATAAAAATGTGTACTACAAGTTCAGTAAAAATGGACGTCATACTAAACTTATTGTTGTTTATTCTTTAGTTTTCCATGTTGTGTCATGTGTACTATTGTCTTTCTGTTTGTCTTTTTCATTTTTAGCCATGGCGTTGTCAGTTTGTTTTAGATTTATGAGTTTGACTGTCCCTTTGGTATCTTTCGTCCCTCTTTTAAAACATAAATGAACTAAAATTAAAATAAATGGGGAATGGACACAGATGATGCACCCGGTAGCATATAACATTGTAAAGTGACATAACTCAAGAACTGTAAAAGGGACACTACAAACATTTGAATTTAAACTAACCTTTGTTGTAATAAGCATTATATACACCTTTCATTACATGTAAATGCGACAAACTAAAGTAAGAGAACAAAAACGAATTAATCAGCATTTTTCCATTTGTAAGGGGCACAACCCTAGAAAGGTAATCAAAGTGTTTGTAAGCACTGATGTGTAAAGATTGCTATAATTTATCAGTGGGAAGTAAATATTGTAATGTATAAAGCATTTTTTTGTAGTTAATGTAACTATAATTCTGGACAAAGGAAGATAACTCAATTTTTAAAGATGACTTTAACAATGACATCATTTAAATTGTCAGAAAGGATTTCAAAAGGTATGTAATTTTCTTGACAATTGTAACCTTATTTTGTGTCTAGAACATCTGAGCATTTATTAATTTGAAAAATATCTGGAAATCTTCATTGATAGGATTTATAGAATGTTATGATCAATGCATTATATTTTGTAAATCAAAATGGTAGTGATAAGCCTTGGAAGATTTAGAAACCAAGTCAATACCATAGGGTTTTGATTGCATAAACTTCATGCAGTCAAAATGCATACTTGATCTGTGTTTTGTGGTAATAAGCATTGCGTATGAGTTTAATCACATTTTGTTGTTGCAAAATTAAAGTTAAATTCAGCAATTTTTCCTTTTGAAAAGGGGCATAACTCTTGAACTGTAAATGTGACGTCACCAATATTCGAACTCTATCGTTGTTTTGTGGGCATGAGCTTTGTGTATAAGTTTCATAACATTTGGTTGAAGCAAGTAACAGTCAGAGAACAGAAACGAAACATTCAGCAATTTTTTCATTTGTAAAGGAGCATAAATCTTGAAGGTAAAAAGTGACGCCACCAATTTTCAAACTCGATCTGTGTTCTGTGGCAAAGAGCCTTGTGTATAAGTTTCATATCATTTGGTGGAGACGAACTAAAATTAGGGAACGGAAACGACAAATTCATCATTTTTTCTATTTGTAAAGCGGCATAACTCTAGAATAGTAAAGGTGATGCCCCAAAATTTAAACTTGGCCTGTTTCATATAGTAATGAACATTGTGTATAAGACTAACAAAGGCCACAGACTCCTCAATTTGGACAGACATTTGGTCGAGTATGGTTTAGATTATATAAATAGGTCTAATTTAAACTGGTCGGGTATAGGTAAAGTATATTGTATAAATGTGGTAAAATATATAATTTCTACATGCGATAAATCTTAATTTCATGTGCCCGTATTTTGTATTTTGACAATTTGTTTTAATGATTTAACAAAAAAATTAGAAACTCCCCATTTTTTGCCTTAAATGTCCTGTACCAAGTCAGGAAAATTGTATTTGTTATCAAACAGTCGTTTCTGTGTGTGTGTTGCATTGTCGTTTGGTTTTTTTTTTCTTCACTTCAGTGTTTTTGTTGTTTCTTTGTTTTCCTTTTATAGTTGATATGTTTCCCTCGGTTTTATGTTTTAACCCGGACTTGTTTTCTCTCAATCAATTTATGACTTTTGAACAGTGGTATACTACTGTTGCCTTTATTTATAAAAAAAAAGTAGTCCGACGCAATCGTCTAAATGCATGTAAGAAGATTTTACATGCGGATAAAATGCATGTCTTTTTCATGCTCCATTAATAGAGTGTGTATATTTTTTTAAACATGAGATACAATTGCCTTGTGTTATACATGAAATGAATGCTAAATCAAAGGAATTGCATGAACTGTTAAACATAAAACAAGATAAATTTACATTATATTACAGACATGTCGCACTGTCTTTCGTTTTCTCAATAACAAGTACATGTATACGATCTATGTTATTTGGCGTTTTTTATGATAAACTATGTAAAGTTAAAATTGATAGGAAATACCAGCTACATGTATATAGCTATATTCTGAATGCAACTTCTTTTATTGAAATGCTTGTTAGCTATGCTATTTTATAAACCAGAACAAAGTTACCACAATCTGAAAAACAACTAAAATTAATATATAATGATTGCAATAAAATAAGCACAAAATAGAGTATTAAACTTTCTGATGAGTTCATGACACAATGGAGACTATCGGTATTTATACATCTTCGGATTTCAAATGTTTGGCTTTGAGCGTTCCTGATGAAGGTTAATCCAGAAAAGCGCTTCGGACGCAATAAATTATTAAACGTGTTGTTTTATATTTTTATGCTGCCTGTTGTAATTATTTTGATGATGGCTGCATACAGTATTATTCATAAGAGCGATTTAGACAGAGAAGCCAAACACATTGTGTAAAAGCAACTAAAATATAATGTTGAGTGGCTATATCATATAGACACATTAAAAAGAAAATATTTATTTATAATTCAACGAAATTGAATAAACGTTCACATTATATGTTTCTTATCGATTAGCTTTCTTTCATGATACGATATATGATCCAACCGATACGATCGAAATTCTTGACCGCAGGTTTCTTTCAAGGTCAATTGAAATTTGCAAGAGATCCCAAACGATAGTCGTATGGTCACGAGGTGTTAAAGATTATAAAACAATCTAAACTCTTTTTCTTTAAAATTGTTTTTGAAGTTATCAAAAGTACCAGGATAATAATTTAGTACGCGCGTTTCGTCTACATAAGACTCATCAGTGACGCTCAAATCGAAACATTTATAAAGCCAAACAAGTACAAAGTTGAAGAGCATTGAGGATAAAAAAAATCCAAAAAGTTGGGCCAAATACGACTAAGGTAATCTATGCCTGGAATAAGAAAATCCTTAGTTTTTGGGAAAAATTCAAAGTTTTGTAAACAGGAAATTTATAAAAATGACCACATGATCGATATTCATGTCAACACCGAAATGTTGACTACTGTTTGAATAAAATTGAGAAAGGAAATGGTGAATATGTCAAAGCGACAACCACCCGACCATAGAGCAAACAACAGCCGAAGGCAACCAATGGGTCTTCAATGTAGCGAGAATTCCCGCACCCGTAGGTGTCCTTCAGCTGGCCCCTAAAATATGCATAATAGTACAGTGATAATGGACGTCATACTAAACTCCGAATTATACACAAGAAACTAAAATTTAAAATCATACAAGACTAACAAAGGCCAGAGGCTCCTGACTTGGGACAGGCGCAAAATTGCGGCGGGGTTAAACATGTTTATGAGATCTCAACCCTCCCCCTATACCTCTAGCCAATGTAGAAAAGTAAAAGAATAACAATACGTACATTAAAATTCAGTTCAAGAGAAGTCCGAGTCTGATGTCAAAAGATGTAACAAAAGAAAATAAATAAAATGACAATAATACATAAATAACAACAGACTACTAGCAGTTAACTGACATGCCAGCTCCAGACCTCAATTAAACTGATTGAAAGATTATGTCTGCATCATATGAATATCAGGTACAATCCCTCCGAAGCATATTCTTTTCCTAATCTTATCATTCAAATGGTATGCATGTTATTATGAATGAAAGTAGATTTTTTTCCCTATTATGATACGGTATATTACATAACTTGTCATTGATAATAAATGAAGATTACACAAGACAACTATCAAGACATGCTTCATTATCGTGATGGAAAGTTTTTACACACTTTAATGCGTATGCTATACTAGTAAATGCATGTAAGTGGCTAGTATTTTAGAAGTGTCAGCTTGCAATGAGTACACGTTGAAATGCATATAGATATCGTAAAAAGGATAAATATTGCAATAATTCTTCTCATCTGGATAGTGAAGACGCGAAAGAAATGTATTTTCCCTCTCTAAATTGTACTTCCTTTAAATTTTGTCCACACATATTTACCACTGGTGCTTGGAGAATTGACCCGTATTTTTAAAATCGTTTAAAGTAATATCTTTCAATTGCAAATGTATTTCAACTTATTTAGTCCGTTTTCACGTATTTTTGCTATAATGTTTACAATTTTAACCATAACAGTCCGTTTTATGTAACAGAGTATTGTGTAGATAATTGTATAAAGTTCGTGATTGCATTTAGTTACAAAAGCGCGTCTCTGTTTCCGATATCCAGTAAAATCTATCGTGAAAGGGATATGTTCGTTGCTCTGCGGTTTGCATGATGTGTCGACTATAATATTATTTGTTTGTGTGTTTCTCTGTCATGAATCTTCTTGCGTGTGACTGTGTTGTATTTCTATCACGTTGTGTTGTCATTTAAACAATATAATTTTTTAAAAATATTTTCATAAAGCAGGAGGTTTGGCCAGCCATTAAATCATATTCAACCCACCATTTGTCAATGTCCTGTTCCAAGTCAGGAATATGGTAGTTGTCAAATAATTCGTTTCTATGTATTTGGGCGTTTGATTTTGTTGCACTTCAGTATATAAATTTTATATAATTTTCAAAATGGTTTTAGAGATTTTATAGCTACATGGATAAGGATTCTTATGAGCTTAAAACTTAAACTAGATCAAAACATTGATTGAATGTCCCTTTGGTCCCTTCTTTAATGTATAAAATATTGACAGAATAGTCCGTTTATCAGAATTCCTGTAATTGTTCTTCGAGATTTATTACAAATGTGGATTTACAGAATTTGATGGCATGATTCTTGATAGACGTTAATGAAATGAAGCTGATCTTTGGGTTAACAAACATTGATAGAATAGTCCTTTGGTATCATACTTTCATGTCTACGATAATTAATAATTTAAAGATTGGATCCATCTTTTGAGATTGATAGCGATATACACTATTGTAATGGCATTATTGTGCCGAAGGTCTCGTTTGAATCAGTATTTATGGTATTTGGTGTTCCCACACTTATTTAAGGGCAATATGACATCTACAAACATTGATAAACTGGTCTTTAGGTGATCTTCTTTAAAGGGATAGTAGCTACGATTTTGACAAAATTATGAACAAGTTTTAAAGCTGCTAAAATCAAAGATATGTACTAAATATAAGCAATAAGATCGCTAAAATGTTTTCATAAACTACAGAAGTGTTCATAATTGATAATTCATATCGTGTTGTGTGCCTATTCATCTCATTAATTATGCATCGGGTTTACTTCCCGAACTTTGCCGACATAGCGAGTGAGCTAACCAAGATATATATAGATACGAACACGTGCTTTTTGTTTTCTTACATATTTGATAATTACTCTTTATTAAAAGTACATATTTGACGCCATTTATCAAATTATGTAAATAAAAAATAAAACAAATACCGGCATATTATTCCAACCCAAGATTCTCCAACAATGGCGATATTATACACTTGTTATTACATTTGTATGACCAAACATTGCCGATAATGTATACACGTGTTTGTGTGTTAAATCGGGGTCTCCATGAAGGATACACTTGAAGAATAATACTTAAGTTTAGGAAGTTGATTTCTTATTTCTTCTAAGGTGGGAGATTACTGCCCGTAAATTTATAAACATATTTTTGACAATTATGAACACGTTGAGATTTTTTTTCATGTGATCTGGAAAATTTAAGAACTGTAAACATTACGCAAACCGTCGGCTACTTTTGTTTGACTTTGCCTGCGTCGCAGGTGTTTCGAGTGATTTTAATGACCGATCTCATCGACGTTTTTGTATTTTTAATTTAAAATAATTAGTCTGCACCTCTTTTTTGTTTCTTTTCTCGCTGAAACTGCAAATTCGCGTACCATTTCCGCGATAACATTCCCCTGTTCGACCATTTTCCCTTCTAGGCACAATATGCGATTGCGCATTGGGAACTGACGAGTAAAGGTCATATGAATAAGGGTTGGGCTTAACATCGAATTATTATCTATAGATAATAAATAAATGTAGGTGTTAAACGTTAAAAAACTTCTAAATGCTTAATGGAACGTAACCAGTAATTGTTTTAATCATAATTATTTTACTTTTTGTACAAAATCCGGCATATAGATTAAAAAAGTAATTTTAACGAAAATCGTAGCTACTATCCGTTTAAGGTATAAACACAGTGATGTATATGTGTCTGGTTTTGTTTTTGTTATCTTTTGAGGTTTACAAAAATTGTTGGAGAGTTCGTTAGTGCCAACATTTTTAAAAGTATTCTAAGCACTTTTGGAATTATCCTTTTTTACACTCCTTTGATGTTTTTGATGATTGATGTAATGTTACTTCGATGTAATATACTTGAACAGAGTGGTTTACAATGATCCTTTCAGTGTCATCCTTTAAGAATATAAACATTGATGAAATGGTTCTTTTTTGTTAATGACATAATCTTTTGGTGACTTGTTTTGGATTTATTACAATTGGCGTAATAGTTATTTTACTTTGAATCACGCTGTGCAAAAGATATATAAATGAAATATTAAGGTGTTTGTGTTTTGTTTTGTAATAATACATGACTCCTTTTGTGAACATTATTTAGATTTGGTTATTTTATTTTCAAGATATGCAAATATTAATTGTATTATCGACATCAAAGACATTTTTTAAGTATTGGAATTAACAGCAAAGACATCTCTCTCCTTTTAACAATGCACCACACAACAAAAACTGTTGTGTGGTGCATTGTGAAAAGGAGAGAAATACTTGTTTTGGTTGTTTATAAGTTTAAGGATTGAAGTCAGAAGAGCTTACTTTACAAAATAAGATTATATATTGATAGGTTATGAAACTTCTTTTTGAGATATTTTGATATTTTTCAAAAATACTTTATATTTAGCATTGGCATTTTTTAGTTAACAAATCGTAAGAAAAAAAGAGAATCTGCTTAAATTTTGGTACTTACCCCTTTATGGGCTGTTGAAAATAAACGTGGGTCATTATATTTTCCACTGTATCTTAGAAAAAAACATAAAAATCTGAAAAGCTAATTAATGGTCGTGTTTTGAAGCGGAAGTTTAACGATTTTCGCCCGTTTGTAAACAATTAACAAAGAAGCATGGGTATTCCGGTAAACACGTGCACGTGTATAATAAACAGATATATCATGTTAAGAAGGGATATTTGGGAAAAATACCAGTCTAGAGAATATTAAATTTCACGAGCCGTAAGCATTCTCAGGAACATGCTATATCTGTTTAATTTCATCGAATGTTAACTTTCAAAACGCATTGATGACCGTGACGTTACAAGCGTCAAGTCGGATAGAGTATTTTTTGAAATTGGTGAAAAATACACTGGCTATCAACCAATCAATTTTGGTTCAACCAAAAACCAGGATTCCTACATAAGGTGTAATTACAGGTACAATACGATATAGTATATCTTGATGACGGAGCGATTTTTACGTTTGGTTTTCCGTTCGCACTTGCGTATTGCGATCACCGTATTTTTACGAGAAAGGTCACGCTGCATACAGAAAACATGTCGGCGAATTGTTTGCTGCAAGCAAGCAATTAAAAAAGTAAATTTCTTCTAAATTGGACAAACTTTAGAATTTTGTTCAGAAAAAGTATATGTACATAAGTCTTATAATAAAAACTAGCCATTTAGTTATAAAAAAAAACATATGCATTTTTTCATTGAAGTTTCATATAACTTTAAATGTATGTTACTAATGGCAGCAATGAGCTGATGATCCCTGAATATGTTTCGAATCATCAGTATTGTCATCCCTAACGAGTATGTTTCTCAAAGGCAGCAATAAGCTCAATATCCCTGAATATGCTGACTATTTTTAGTTATTTTACTTTTCGCTATTTAAACAAGAATGTCACGCCCTCTGAATGTGTTTTATGCGTTTATTTGTTTTGTTTGTTATTTTTAAACTGGTATGATTTATTGTTCATATGAAAGTAGCTGCTAAAAATGAAGGAGGGAGAAATTGATTCACATTCATCCTTGTTACAATTCCATTAAATATGGTATGTTAAAATGTGATCTATATCAATATTGATGAAAAATATGCCTCAGAGGAATAGAAAATGTACTTTAATTGAGAGTCATTATATATAAGCCTAGACAGGAAGAAAAGTGGTTTTTAAATGGTGATACCATTGATATTTGTAATGAGTTTATGTATTTAGGCTTACTTTTTTATTACACTGGTAATTTTGTTAATATACAAAAGAGATTGTCAAATAAGGGAAAAAAGCAGTATATAGTATGTTTAATAAAATACAGAATTACTATTATAACCATGAAACATTATTGACTTTATTTGAAACTTATTTTGCAAGTATTTTGAACTATGGCTGTGAAAATTAGGGGTTTCATAAGGCACCAGATATTGAAAGGGTTCATCTGTATTTTTTGAAACGTATACTGAAAGTAAAAA
Source organism: Mytilus edulis (assembly GCF_963676685.1). Lineage (NCBI taxonomy): Eukaryota > Metazoa > Mollusca > Bivalvia > Mytilida > Mytilidae > Mytilus > Mytilus edulis. The sequence continues at coordinate 6,682,481 of NC_092345.1, forward strand.
AAGGTTACTGTTAATAACATGTTTTATTGTGAACTGGGTAGAATACCTATGTGTATAGAGAGAGAATACAGAATGGTAAAATATTGGATAAAATTATTATGTACTGATAATTGCATATTGAAAAACTGTTATGATAAAATGTTTAGTAGCTATAATACAAAACCAAATGATAAACAGAACTGGTGCTGTAAAATTAAAGATATTTTAGGTAAATATGGCTTTAACTTTATTTGGTTAAGTCAAAAGGTAGACAATATAGATTTTTTTCTGAGACAATTAAAAGAGAGAATGATACATTTATATGCGAAGCAAATGCTTTCGTTGAAGTCTCAAACAAATGTCAATTATATGAATATATTTTTTTAACACATAATTTATAATTTTACATAGACAAACAAGTGAATTACATATATAAACCTTATATTTGTAAATACCGTATTTGTGCACATAATTTGAATATAGAGACAGGAAGATATTATAATATTGACAGGAAAGTTATATTATGTATTTATTGTAATACAAGTTCCATTGAAGACGAATTTTATTTTTTATTGAAATGTAATAAATATGCTGACATTAGACAAAAATATATCAAACAATATTATTGGAGACACCCCTCTACTTATAATTTGATACAATTGTTATCTGTACAAGAATAATAAAGAACTGAACAATCTTGGTAAATACTTAAAATTAGCTGAGAAACTACCTGCTAACTTTTATTAATTTTATGAATTTTATACTCTGCGTTATACTTGAAATTGTATTGTATACAAGTAATTTAATGTATCTCAATGTAGTTAACATTTTATTATTATATGTCTTAAATATTTAATATGGTGCATGTATAATTAATTTGTCAAAAAATGAATGTATATCCTATAAGCTGTACTTGCTTTTGGAATAAAGTATTATTATATATAAATATGATATATGTTATATTTATAAAGTTAATAACATACGGTGATGTCACTTATATATTATTGTATACCTTGGTTTCATGGGAAAATTAGACTCGTATATCCGTCTGAAAGAAGAACTTTTGTGGCGTGTATATTTTCTGTGTGACATTTCTGTTGTTTCTAGTTTAACGAGATAGATATGATACGGTTAACACTCATTGACAGTTATATAGGGACAAACCTAAATGTATCATGTCTTAGGCTTCAACAAAGAAAAGGAAAAATCCTCTATCAAATTTTATTCCTTAGCTGTTAAACATTTTAACCTTTCTCAAGTAGTGTGTAAATGTCTGGAAAGAAAAGTAAAACGAATACCAAAGGTTAGATTCTAAACTCATAAATCCGAGGTAAAATAAACAGAAATACAAAACCTGTAATGAAAATTCTAAATCAAAAATCATTTTTCAAATAGCAAAATTAAAAGCTCATACACAACAAACGGATGGAAAACAACTGTCTTATCCAAGACTGCATTTTTTTGTAGATAATTGTGGATTATACCTGGTTTAAGGATGTACTTATGTGAGGTAAGGTAAAAAGTAAGAAATTAAGAAATTAAAATTGATACTTTTAGCTGATAAAGCATCAATTAAGGATAAAGATAAGCTAAAAATATTGATAGGTAAGGTACCTCCTTTTCGAGATAATTGAGATTTAAAATATGGCGGGAAAAAAGCTGACTCGGACTTTTACCTTATATTTACATTGGTTGGGTCTCAAAACAAAGACAGAAAATCAAGAATCTTCTTAAATTTTGGTTAATGACCTTTCATGAGCTATAAAGTCTTATATGAAAAAATAAATGGGTGTTATGGGGCAAAATATTTTACATTGTATTGTATGGAAAAACACCAAGGAGTCCGAACATTTGATACAAATTCCAAAACCTCACCTAAGTACATCCTTAATAGATAGCTAATTTAAAACCTCTCTTCCAAGAGAGACGGACAAAATCAAGGAAAAACAACTTTTTCACTGAAAAACCCACATATATTTTTTTAAATCTGTAGCACTCAAATACACAGTAACACATACAAATACATAAAATATAAAATTCAAGTAATATAGAAAAAAAACATATATGAAATGAGTATTTCAAGATGTTATGCAATGACAAAAAATTTGTGTATGAAAAGACTAGTACACAGTTCATAAAATATATTTTTACAAATTGCCTTTTTTATAACACATTGCTCTGTTGTACAAATGATGCCCTGTTAATTACATAATACAACAATGCAAAGTGGTATATGTGAGCCTTTATAAAGCAGATGAAAATATGAATTTTCGAAAAAATGGAAAGGTCAAATATTAGATATTTTTAGTTTCTTAAAATGCTAACTTTTTTCTCTTCTTTATAATAAAGCCCCAACCCCGGAATGAAATTAAAAATATAAGTTTATGTAATCCCAAGTTCTCGCTTTACATTTAATGCTCTTTCTTCCATCACTTTTCTTATTTTTAACATTTTTTTATCCTCGTATCTGGTAAAGTTCATACAGTTCTTCCAATATGCAACCGGTGGGCATGTTCTATAGTGGTGTACTACTATATGATGTTTTTTCAAATATATTCTGAAATAGAAAAACAATTTTACTCATCAAAAGGAAGTATCTTATTACTTGCCATTTGCAAGTTATAATTTCAATATGATGTGAATAACTTAACATTTCTTAAAAAGCTCCCATCTGTTAATGGGTGGTAATAATTTACTAATAAAAATACTAGAAGAAGAGTCTCTTTTATAATAATATATAAATTTTAACACATATATGGAATGTACAGTTATATTCTAATAATGTCAATGCAGTTTATTAAGATGCTTAAGACGATAAGTTTCTACATAACAAGTTGTTCTGGGCATTAACAATAAAAAGAAACATACATTGAAAGAAGAAGAATCGACTTCTATTTGAACTCAAACACAAAGCAGAGCTTGACCTTGACCTATTAAAAAAAAGTAAAATCACAAAAATACTGAACTCCGAGGAAAATTCAAAAAGAAAAGTCCCTCATCAAATGGCAAAATCAAAAGCTCAACCACATCAAACAAAAGGATTTCAACAGTCATATTTCTGACTTGGTACAGGCATTTTCTTGTGTAGACCTCGTTTTAAAGCTAGCTAATTGTCTCACTTGTATGACAGACGCATCAAATTATATTATATTGATAACGATGTGTGAATAAAACAAACAGACATGAAAATATAAAAAATGCAAAAAAAGAGGTACAGCAGTTAACATTGTGTTATATTCTTAATCAATATAAAAAAAATATGTAACAAAAAGCACAAAAAGGCATATAGACAAACTTTAACTACGAACCTCAACTTGATGGTTAGCCGTATGTATTCTACAGAGACAAATACGAGAATATAATTTCGTTCGAAACACAAATTAAGCATACAACAAAAAGAATGTACTCAAAGAATTTTAATATAAGAATGGCGGATTTCTGGATGAACTACTAGAAAAATGTAATTTTTTACCATTCTTATTATTTTTCAAATTCCTTTACCTTCTAAATCCAGATTTTGGAGTAATTTCGTGCGTGGTTGTACTTGCGGTCCTACTAGGAATGTAAACATTTTTATAATTTACATAACGAGGATCAACTCTCTGTGTATATTGAGTCATTTGTAGAAATCCATCCCCAGAAATTCCCCAGTTAGCCAAAAAGTATGAATGATTTAATGTAAATCCGGCAGCATTTTGATACTTTGGCAGTATTGTATCCTGAAATAAGTTAAAATTTTATTAACTAACATGAAATATACACATGTTACACATGCATGAGTTTTTGACTATGGAATATAACATTCAGTGACAATACTGATTAAAAACTTGTAAATTACTTATGAATATACAAATGCCGGACTGAATTAAGACTGCATGAAATTTCATTGGCTAATGTGACAATTACAGATTGTAAAATGAAGTGTTGTCAGATGAGATCATAAACCGTATATTTGAATTGGAGTAAGCTCTGACCTTGCACCTTATAAACTGTATCTTAATATAAACAAAACTAAATCCATAAATCAGCAATTGAAATATAGAAAAGTTAAGACAATACGTTTTCTTAATTTTCCCCTGAATACTTTTATTATAAACAAACGTCGGTCAAAGTTTCATAAAATTTCATGAAATAGATATCAAAAGTACCAGGATTATAATTTTATACGCCAGACGCGCGTTTCGTCTACATAAGACTCACCAGTGACGCTCGGATCAAAATAGTTAAAAAGCCAAACAAATACAAAGTTGAAGAGCATTGAGGACCATTTGGCAAAATTGTTGTTGTGATAAACAACTTGAAACACTACGCTGACGACGATGGGTTGGCGGATTGCAATGCCTCATTTCCGCGACAAAGTAGTACAGGCTCGACAAAAGAAGGATAATATATAATAACAGAAAACATACATTGAAATATTCCTTTATATTTCGTAAGTTGGACTGCACTATGAATTCGTCAAAATCTACATTCGCAACAAAGGCATAACCTTGTAATTTTTCCTGGCAATGATCTAAGGCTACCATTTGGTCATGTTCACCTTGGGGCGAAGATCGGCGAAAATGTCTCCATGGTAAATCTAATCAAAATAGTAATAAATATTGCATTATAATCAAACAGCAGCAGAAGGGCATAAAGAAATAATATTTTCACTACAGAAACGTAATACATGTTTTATAACTTTATCATTTGGTCTAAACAATTTAATTAAGGTGGTACCTAACACTACAGGGAGATAACTCTGTAAAATCAGCTAAACGTTTAATTACGTTGTGTTGTTAAGGGAATATCAAGCTTCTCAATGATCAAAATAAGTGTTTGTCAAACTGCTATATAACCAGTGTAATTTTTCTGATAAAACGGTTGGTTAAAATTTTTTGACATTTTTATAGTTTTGTAAAAGGGTTAAAGTAAATACTTTGTCAAAATTTTAAGAAAATCAAACGAGCCAAATTAATTTTAGTTAAAGTTTTGGGTACCACCTTAAAAACAATAACCATGCTAAATAAGCATGAACAGTAAAACAATTAGTATGACGTGGCGCAGGTTATTGGTACATTATTCATTTGGAAATAGATCATTATTACAAACAATACTTTCAAATGTCAGATGAATACAGAAGTGGGCATTTTGTGTTGATCTAATTGGTGAGTGGTGGTGTTATACACAACTTTCAGCACTATTTATTGACGTCAGTTTCAATTGGTGGACTGAGGAAGTAGGGGTGTCTTGAGAGATTCAACGACTTTTGGTAGGACTAACAAAAGTCAATTAAGTATGACTGGACAATTTGGTCAGTGCAATGAAATTTAGTTTTTAAACAACATTTTAGTATTTCAATTGTTTTAATGTATATTTAGGTTTTGCATTTATTTATTATTCTAGACTTTGTCGTAAATTTAGGCATAAGTGTTTTACATGGATTATGTGTCATAATCTTGGACATAGGTCTTAAATGCATTTACTCTAATTATCTCATTATTTATTCTCTGTGACAGTTTAGACTATAATTCACAAATACGTGTCGGACACTAAATTACTCTTTTAATCTATTGTTATTTCTAATTTGTCATCTGTAACACAGTTAATCTGCTTAATCCGTTTGTGTTTATATATAGTGTTATTGTTTGTATGTTACATTGCATTTAGTTTGGAGTTTGGAGTTTGTTGTTCGGTCTTGCCGGACTGCTAAACTAAAAAGTTTAAGGAGCGAATTATTCCTTCTTTCCTTTTAGCCGGAACGCCATTTCACCCGGCTATATCAGATTGAAGTATCAAATTACAACCACAGTATAGTTGATGATCAGCTTAAAGAAATGATTTTACGATCACATTAAAAAGTAAAGGTTGCACTTTGTAAATACAGATGTTTCACAAGCCAAGCTTCTTTTGGGAATATATATACTATTCATAGATATGCTAATTTATTAGCGTACTGGTTCCCATATATGATCTCTGTGTTTCGTCTGATAGAGACATAACGTGTTACCAGTATAGAAAAACCTGGTAGTGCATAAAATTTAATTATTGGGAGGTCCAAAAGGGATATAAAATTTTAGTATAAGTTTAAACTCTTAAAAGTTCATGTCATATTTATATAAATGTTGAAATATCCCGCAAATCAACTTCCCGTTCTGAGATATAATTTATCCCGAAACTTCATAGTAAAAGTGACAGAGATTTAGACACAAAGGGAGTTCCTATGGAAATTGCCGTGTCTATATTTACAAAATCGCAAACATTAACCACTTTTTCACAACGTCTGCATTATCATTACCGGAACCATTCAATTAGGCAATCAATCCTTTTAAGTACATTTTGTTTGCTTTATCTAGTTTAGGGACGTCGTCTGTTCACGGAGCCGAATAAGAATACAATTTTCAATTCAATTTTATGCAAGTCGAGCAGAAATGCATATGATTATTTTGGACCACTTGCTAGATATAAACCTATGGTTTCAGGAAAAAGTATCACTAATTGATTGAAATTTTCCTTTGGACTAAATTTAGGAGACTTTTGTGACATGTTCACCCCCCTTTTTTGCTATATTTTGTATCAAAGAAATGCAGATTGTTGCAATGGTTACACCCAAATGGGATTATCTTTCACCATTACGACCATTGAAATTAGACAAAAATTTGCAAATACTAGCCAGCTAGGTGTTTTGCAGCAAATAATTTAAATATAAATTGCGAGAGAAAAGGCATATATACGATAAAGGCATATGGACTACTGAGACACTACTAGTATTCAAACTTTGGGGAACCTTTTACTTTTCAATTTGTAATTATGTATCAATACGAAATCTCTATTTTCCTCAACAATATTCTATGTGGAAAATCTGCAATAAAAAATCTCTTGTACTTATGTGTCTGTTTGTTTTGTTCATGCATCGGTGACAATATAATGGAATTTTATGCGACTGTCATACAAGTGAGAGGTTTAGCTAGCTATAAAACCAGGTTCAATCCACCATTTTCTACATTTGAAAATGCCTGTACCAAGTCAGGAATATGACAGTTCTTGTCCATTCGTTTTTGATGCGTTTTGTTATTTGATTTTGCCATGTGATTATGGACTTTCCGAATTGATTTTCCTCTGAGTTCAGTATTTTTGTGATTTTACTTTATGCTACTAAACACAGGTCGCTTCTTAAAGCAGGCCGTGTCAACAAAACATTTGAGCTTGTTTTCTAAGCTTGACAAATATTACAAGAAAGTCTACCATACAATGTAAAAATAATAGTTATCGAGTTTATTCTCAAGCTTCATTTACACAACCAAAACTTTCAACTGATTAATTTTGAAATTTTACCTTTTCACTCTAATCTATTAAAAGTAACATATTATAAATTTTGATTTACAAAAAAAATATACGCAAGTGTAAAAACTATACTAGTATCTAAAATATAGAAGCTGTTATAAGCTATATAAGCATGCACACAAGCTGTTATAATAAAAACTAATTAATGTGTTACAAATTTATGACTATTTTGAACTTTTCTTATATGTTTGTTATGTTATATATTTATGTTAAAAACAATCGCATTAAGAATGTTGTACTTCTACTTTACAATTTGCAAAAGTATCATCTCCTCTAAAATATCTAGATATATACTATACTTATATAATATAAATGTTGCTTGAATTTAAATATTGTTTGTTTGAAAATATTGTCATGTTTGTCTTGGTAACAATCTAATATTCGGATATATAAGGTGCAGTCTGAAGAGGATAACTTTCAAGATATATGATTGTACATCTCTGAAAAAAAGACGCTTAATTTAAGTAAGTTTGCAATAAAATCATTAAGCACAAGTTTTGTAAAAAAAAAAAAAAATTATCAAAACATTTTAATAATACCTTTTAGCTCCTCTTGGCTGTAGTCTTTAAAACAAGAAGTTCTATCTTTTATCTTGCAGTTGGCATTTTTTTCTGCAAAAATACATTTAAAAAAATTGAAAATATGGTCTAATATACTGAACGACTTTAGAAACGCAACACTCATTTTGTTGATTTTTTTTACAAAATCTTGTTTGATTCTATTATACCTTCTTTTCATGCTTATAATACTTCTTTCTCCTAATAAAAAATCAAAATCTGACTTACCTGTGGTTATTGAATATACCGAATTTTTGAAGTCGCACGAATTTCTTAGAGCGAAATTTTGGACCAATGAAAGATTGTTTCAGGTTTTTTGCTTTGTGAAACAGTTCTTTAAATCCTTTGCCTCACTTAATTCAGTTTTAATATGTTGCATCTCCATTTTGTCAAGACTGAGAAATAAAAAACTGAATTAGCCCTTAAGAATACTACAAACATGAAAACATAAACGTGCTGCAACCATACTTTATGACTTCAGAAACTCGTCTTACTGTCCTTCCGACAACGATACAAGAAGACAAGATTTGTTGCTGGCCATCAATGAACAGATCAACGTTTAGTGACAATGAAACGTCAACAGAATTTGAATACGCAACGTCATCTGCAAGACATGTTTACGGCAGCAACGTCAACTGCTAATCAAATTGCCGAGTGCCATTGAGTACAGATTCATGCCATTTATGTTTCCCATCAACTGAATTGACAAAGAATCGACTGCAGGAAAACCTTTAAAGCCCTCAAGTTCCAACCGCATAATTACCAAAACCAATTAATGGGTTGACCAAATGCAAAATCAGAAGGTGCAAAACAGATCCTAAAACATGTCAGACAGAATTTGTTGATCTTCCTGACAATCATTTTGGCGTTTGTAACAGGCAGTCGTCGCTTTTGACGGTGACACATTCATTCAAAAATAACACATAAATAATCTAGTGTTGCGTTTCTAAAGCCGGTCAGTATACTAGTACATTTGAAAGCTAGACATATAGTTTTAAAACAGTTGTTTTAGTATTTCTATCTATATAAATTCACACTGTATTTCACTAAAATGCTGGTTATTCCATGTATAGGAATTAAAAGATAACAATTTAACAGCTTATTTGAATACAGACAAGGGGATGCATTTCGATGTTATTATAAATAAATCATCTTTTTAGCTGTCATTTTTAAACAATATTTGCTACATTCTTATTAGCTACACAAACACAATTCCCACAGGCACTTGTCTCAGAATTTGTTTCCCTGTATACCTTAATATAACACGGGTGTATTGGGAAAGAAAATCTGAAACAAGTTCCTGTGACAATTCCCTATAATATTCAACATACACTACATAAAATGGAGTTCATGTTGACAATCCCAAAGAGAAACAGCATGAAATAATATTAAACAACTTTTTACGATGATGATTCTTTGAAGTTCGAATTGGTTGAGTAATTTTATCGAAAAACATTTGAATGCAAATTTAAAAATATGCTATAGACATGCAACCAATAGTATATCGGTCGCGTAGTCTTTGAAATCAGTGAATATCATGCAGTTGATGTTTACTTATATACCATATCTGGATAACTTACTCTTCCATACTGCATTTATTTAATAATATTTTTGTTCCTTGTTTTTTATGATGATTTCTACCTTTAGTAACATCGACCATCTTTGAATGCGTTGAATTTGCAGTGGCTTTCCTTAATAGGGAAAAATTGTGTGGAACAATGAAAATACTAGTATGCCTTTTTCAGTTTTAATTGTAATGCTTTGTTTTTGTGAGTGTAATAAGCAAACAGTCTACAAGAATAAAGGCACAATTGTCAAATATAAATACTTAATGAATGCATACTTATGTCTATTCCTGGCAGTGGAGAAGGAAAAATGTCCATGTCTAACAATCCTGTTTTGTTGTAGTATTTAAGCACTTTATAAGCGTCTCTATTTATCAGCTGAACCATGGTAATGATGCGATCAACGCCCATTAAACGATTGTACTCAAACCATTCAATCAGTTTTATTGGTTCCTGAGAACCATACGCCATTTTAGAACAAATAGCCATTTTACCAGATTGTCTCGTTGGATATATTACTTTGTTTATTTGAGGACAAGAGTCTTCTTTGATATCCTTTAGCGGACTAAGACCAACTTGAGTCAGGTAGCCTTTAATTTTGTGGTATTCGTTATCCAAATTGCATGTATATTGACAAGCACAATGTTTTGGTCGTCCATGATTTGAACGTTTCCTGCTTAAAGTAGCTTTAACCATTTCAATATTTTTATTTGTAGAATATAAGAAGCAGTTGAACTGTGTGCTTCCTGTACACCATGACGTTATGACGATCGAGGTGTATTTTGTCCAATCAGCACTGGGCTTGGCTACTGCTGAAAATGTATAGAGGTCATCTCGACGACAAATCTTCACACCAGGCGTCACCTATCAAATATATATTGTAAAGACATGCATAAAGCAAAAATTATACTTAATAAAATAGAAAGGAAGACAGGATATGGAGTATGCATGATACAAAATCATCATATGCACAGCAAAAAATACAAAAAGGTCGAGGATTTTATTGCCGTTCTCAATCTCAAACTCACAGTGAGGGCTTTAAAACGGAGCAAACAAACATTCTTCTCACTGCAAGTTTTAGACGACCCATTACACCGGTTTGGACGGAATCTCTGTCACACTGACGACCACAAGTAATGAAGTATAAATATCAATACAATAAATCTAACAAAGATATCAAACATGTCCAGCCATACTGGCAGTCTTGTAGACTCGTCCTGAATAGGCATGAAATATTTGCTATACTTGACACTGAGCAAGTAACAGTCAATCTATCAATAGTATTTGCTGAAAGCAACAAAATTTGGGCAGATAAAAGTTAATCGTACTTGCGACATCATGTTCTAATTATACTGTTTTAATTCATATTTTTTAGCATTTGTATACCATATATAGATACAAATGTATAAGAAGATGTGCTATAAATGCATTTGAGGCAACTCTCCACACAAGTAACAATATGTGAAAGTATTCATATAGTATCATACTACACATATGTATATAAATTGATGGATAGTTGGAGACATATTTAACGTCTACTGTCAAATTAAATGCATATCCAGATTATGACATTGCGAGACAAATGCAAATATATATATATGTATGATTGCCAATGAGACTACGAGTACTATCCACCAAAGATCGAATGACGTAGATACTAGCAACTATGTGAATCCTGCTTTGTACTAGACCTAAAAAGAGAACCGGACTTTAACGTACTGTTTCACAAGGTAATCCACAGGAAGATATGTTGACTACGCCCAGACCAGTCTTTGATCTTACTCTTCATTACCACGTGCTAGAGTCTACTCTTCATTGCCACGTGATAGGCTCTAGCGGAAAGGCAGAATATACCAAGTCTTTGGTTTAACATAGCTTGATATTTTAGATATACAATGTCAATTGATAAATCTGGTAGTTATTTTATAAAAACATATATACGCTTACTTATGAAGGTTGCATTTCTGTAAATATTGACAATGCATTTTCCCATAGGAACTCCCTTTACGGCTTAAACTGGACCACTTTGACTATGAAGTTTTGAAAAAAATTATATCCTAGAATGGAAAGTTCATATGCACGACTATTTTTTCAAAGGTCAAAATATAGAGCTGTGCGGCATATTTTCAACATTTATATGCCCCGAACTTCTAAGAGTTTTAAACTAACACTAAGTTTCTTAACTATCCCTACCTCGACTGTAGGGTTACCATAGATTTCAATAAAAACAATATTCACGTGTATATTTTTTGGTAACTTTTCCAAAAGAGGGACGAAAGATACCAAAGGGACAGTCAAACTCATAAATCTAAAACAAACTGACAACGCCATGGCTAAAAATGAAAAAGACAAACAAACAACAGTACATATGACACAACATAGAAAACTAAAGAATAAACAACACGAACCCCACCGAAAAACTAAGGGTGATCTCAGGTGCTCCGGAAGGGTAAGCAGATCCTGCTCCACATGTGGCACCCGTCGTGTTGCTTATGTGATAACAAATCCGGTAAATAGTCTAATTCGGTAGGTCACATTCATGAAAGGGAAGGGGATTGTAGTTACGACGTAAGGAACATATCCGATGTCATTTGTGAAACGGTTATTCCGTAACGGTCAACCAACTCGTGATGGCGTCCGTAAAATTTGAGAAGGGATGATTTCAACTTCGCCATTTGGAACTCTTAGTTTAATAGCTTCATTGTGAGCAGCAACCCTCTATCAAGAAAATCATGATAGGAAATGCAAGCACGGGAATATCGTATCAATTGGGAGATATATACCCCGTTTGCAGGTGCTGCTGGAATGTTGCTACTTAGAAATGGAAAGTTCACAATTGGAAAGCTGAAATCATCTCTTTTGTCGTAAAGTTTTGTTTTCAATCGACCCTCATTGTCAATTTCTAGATGTAAGTCAAGATATGAGGCCGTCTTAACTGTATCTGTAGTATCCTTTATTTCTAGCTCGATGGGTTGGATGCGTTCCACATAGTCACCAAATTTTGAATTATTTAGTGAAAGAACGTCATCTATATAGCGGAAAGTAGAGTTAAAGGATATTGCTCACTTCTTATCTTTCTTCCTAAGAAGTTCCTGCATGAAGTCAGTCTCATAATAATAAAGAAACAAGTCGGCAAGTAGAGGGGCACAGTTTGTTCCCATTGGAATTCCAGCTATGTCTATATGAGATGCAACCTACAGATCAGAACTGGGAACCAGTATGTAAACAAAATCAATTTTCTATGAATATAAATCTCCCCAAAAGAGGCTTGGTTTGAGAAACAGCTGTATTTACAAAGTGCAACCTGAAATGTTACTCACGCGTTCAGTAAAATTTATGCTTTCCATCTCATCTCTGCTGAACACACTCTGTACATGATGCTGCTAAAACGAGGAAATAACTATCGCATTATAAATACACAGCTCAAAACGTATGTTTTAGAATATATACATATATGTGATAAGTACGAAGAGTATTAAAACCTGTATGTTCGAAATACCAGAAATTCGGGATCGGAAAATAGAGCATTGCTCTTGCAGCTAACAGTTGATGAAAAATACTGACTTTTTGTTTGAGTGTCGCTCATGAACCGATCTATTTGGTAAAATTAACTAATGGTTCTTGGAGTAAATTGCTTTATAAAATTGAGTTTATAGCGTCGCTCAAGATCACGGAACAAACTGTTAGGAAAAATGGACTATTGAGCATCTATCATTGAGGAAACTGTTTCAGAAAATTATAAATTGAGTTTCGCTCATTAACCTTATAGACCAAAGAATGACTCATGAAACCAATTACTATAGAAAATGATTGTTTTGTCTGCGTTGCTCCTGTAGCCAACTGTGAAGATAAGTGATAGTTTTGTCTGCGTGGTTCAAGGAGCTAACTGTTCAGATAAATGGTGGTATTGTCGTTTCTACATCTTTTTAAATTTTTTAAAAATATTTTGTGTTGTTATTTCTTGTTTTTGGTAGCAATCCGAATGTTTGGATTATTAACCAATAAGATTCGTGTCACCATGGTAAAGTTACTGCTTTACATATATAAATAGTAAAGCTAGGCTTGAAATAAAATATATATACGTACATTTAATGAAATATCATCCACAGAAGTGAAAAATACTACAAATGCAGACAGCACAACTAGTGTTAAGCATATTTTCCAGATGTGTCTCATAGTTCACCTATTGTAAAATAAGATTAGTTAAATGTACATAGTTATATCATTACAAAACTTTTGTTTTTCATTGTCATTTCGGGGCCTTTTATAGCTGACTATGTGATATAGGCTTTGCTCATTGTTGATGGCCGTACGGTGATCTATAGTTGTTAATGTCTGTGTCATTTTGGTCTCTTTTGGAGAGTTGACTCATTGGCAATCAAACCACATCTTCTTTTTATATATATAAAAACTACATTTGTGATCCTAATAACATTACGAGTCGGGTTAATGGGTCATCCTGACCGTGCAGAGCAAATGATATATACCGATTTCATCAATACCTGACGGTATCAATTTATATGAAATTGAATGTTTTGATAATATTCGGACGAAATTTAACGGCTCATTAGAAAGTTTCTTGTTGAGTAAATAAAGGTAAATATGCATTTGAAAAGTAAAAGATTGATTACTTTTGAATTATAATCAGGCTTACTCCTAAATTGTTACAGTATTTTGAGAATTTTCTATGAATAAAAATTCTTGGTTTCAATCTTATTTTGTATATAAATTTGTGACAATCAAAGCAGATCGAATAAGTTTTCTTTCAAGTCGGCACGATGAATAACAATGCACCATAACTACGAACAAGGATTTGTATAGTAAGACTTACTATACAAATCCTTGATACGAAATTTTCAAATTGCAATAGTATGGGGACGAAGTCCCCAATAACAGTAGAAAATTCAATAAAAAAAAAAATTCGGGAAAATTTCCCGAATTTTTCATTGTACTAATGAACTCAAAATCGTTCAAATTTTTTTATGTCATGTTTTGAAATCCCGGACCTGCGCAGAAATGTACAATATACTTCCTTTTTCCGGTCTCGTTTGTATGAAACTTTGAGTAAAATATATATTTATCAGTCTAGTATAAAATAGGAAGGAACGCGCAATACTTATTTCATTTTTAATAATTCCTTGATATGAAAAAACGTTACCTAATGATAGCGTTTCATGTTTACATTGCATATGACGTCATAATTTAAATAACGTCACAACTAAAATCCCTAACAACAGAACCAAAATCGGAAACGTTACTGTATTTCCGTGTCTTTTTGTTGACAAATAATTGAGTTACAAAAAAATAATTCATACAGACTTCGTCCCCATTTACAGGTAATGCCTGCCTCATATTATCAAAACAGCAAAAATAATGAATAATAGAGATGGGCCAATTTGTACATATACCAATGGGAAACATTGTACAAAGCGTTGGGTTTTTTATTGTTTCAATACATTTAATAGGGAAAAGGGGATTTTGTGGCAAATAAAACCAAGATTTTTGTAGAAAATCCATACACTTTAAAAAAGAGATTTTGTTATAAAATTTTAAACATAGACAGTTTGAAAAATTCGTAATTTACATGGCCAGAGAAGGGGTCATAAACCTTAAGATCGCGGATTCATAATGACGCGTCGATTGATGTGAATTGTTAAGTTCCATCCTAGAACAATATTGCCGAATAAAGAAGAAAATCTGCAGTATATGAAAATGTTAACATCTGCTATATTCCGATTCTATTACGTCATACATGTATCACTTCCGCAATCAGATGAGAAGCACTGCGCAACCGCAACACGTCCGCAGTCTACTGTCAACTTTCGTTGGTGACTGACGTGTGTTAGTAACCTTGTATTGCAACCTTGAAAATTGATTTGTTATTTAATTATATGAAGTCAATTAATAAATTTATTGAAGAATTAATGTGATTAAATCTGGCTTATAAGTTTTATAGAATTTAACTTCATTCTCGTGTGGGTTTGAGATTACTATACAGTAAACAAATATGGCGGACGCCACGATACAAACTCGTGACAAAAAGTCAGAGAAAATGCCTGATAAGAAGGCGGAGAGTATAGAAGATGACTATTTAAGATTAGAGGATGAAGATTCTTTACTCTTTTATAAACCCAAGGAGTCTAAAACAAGGTCGAAAACTTCCAAGGCTTCGTCCAAGTCTGCTGCTCAGGGTAAGCCCCCTTCCTTGAGTACGCCATCCACTTCTAAAGCAAAGTCTAGTAGTGTCAGTGGTGACGCTAATAATAACAATGAAATGCTTGATATTCATAAGCAGATAAGATCTGAACAAGTAAAAACCAATTGGAGGGTTGAAACCCGGTTGGAAACACGAACAAGAGAATAGATGCTCTATATGATGAGGAATATCAGTATGATGATGAAAATCAAAATGAGTCTAACTGTTATGATGACGCTTGTGGCGAGGTCCAAGCAGATAATGAAAAAAGGGATGAACCCCCTAGTAAGAAACAAAAATCTGACTCTTGTGAAGAGACAAGATTTGCTAGCATGAGCAAAAAATTTAGGTTTGGTGAAAAGTATGCACCATCTATAATTAATGAACAGTTACTAGTAGCTAATAATATAACTGATATTTTTAGAAATGGAATTTCTTCTAAGAGATTTTCAGATCTCATGAAAGATGAGAAACTTCAGAGACCACAAAATTGTGACGGTCTCGTTACTGTTCAAACTGACCAGGTTATTTGGGACATTTTAAGTCCAGAGACCAAAACAGTGGATAACAAAATGAAAACTATTCAGTCTGTAGTTGTGAAGACAGGTACTGTCATGGCTAAAGTTATTTATAAACTAGATTTAATGTTAGAGAAAGGGGAGTGTACTGAGCAAAGTAATATGTTAGACGATTGTATGGATTCACTCGCTCTGATGGGGCATGCTAACAGATTGGTATGCTTAATGAGAAAAACTCTCATGAAATAAAAAAAAACTCCAGATGGACTCACCACAAATACAGAAATTTAAACCTGGTGTTGTGAGTATAAATTTTGTAGCAGGTAGATTGAAAAAAATTGTAAATAAATGGGAAGAAATTACTTCAGATAGTAATATTTTAGATATTGCTCATAAATGTCCCATTGGAATTGCATTTGATTAAAACAAAATTGTTACATGGCTAGTGTCGATCTGCGCCATGCTTATTAGTCAGTGCCCATTGATGAGCAATATCAAAAATATTTGAGATTTATTTGGAAAGGTTCTATTTATCAATAAACTTGCTTACAAAATGGGTTGGCAAGTGCACCACGTTTATTCACAAAACTTATGAAAGTGGTATATACTACACTCCGCAGATCAGGTCATATCAATATAGGTTATATTGATGATTGATAGGCTGATAGGAGATACAATTGTAGAGTGTAGTCTAAATATCCAAGATACTGTAAAATTAGTATCTGATTTGGGATTCATAGTACAACAGAAAAAATCTGTTCTTATACCTACAAAGAAAATTCAATTTTCAGGGTTTTTGAAAGACTCTGAAAAAATGATTGTCACTTTAACACAAGACAAAAAAGAACTGATACATGAAAAAAGTCATAAATTACTTTCAAGACAAAACTCAAAAATAAGAGAAGTTGCTAGTTATATAGGCTTGATATTCTCAAGTTTTTCTGCTGTTGATTATGGTCAACTGTATTATAGAGATATTGAAATAGAAAAAAAAATACATGCCTTAAAGATGGCAAAGGGCAATTTTGATGTCAATGTGGAAATAACTGATAAAATAAAAATAAAAAAATCTTGGGTGGTCATGTAGTACTTATATACAGTCCAGAGTTAATCCACAAATTATTTTACAAACTGATGCTTCACTCTATGGCTGGGGAGCAGTACACATTGACAACAAAACGAGGTAGATGGACCCCTGATGAACAAAAATATCATATAAATTATTTAGAATTACTTGCAATTTTGTATGGTTTGAAATCATTTGAATCTCAATTAAAATGTTTTACACATATGAACATATTAAATGACAATACTACAGCTGTAAGCTATGTCAATAAAATGGGTGGAATCAAGTCAATATGTTGTAACACTATTGTAAAATCTATTTGGTTTTGGGAAAAGAAACAAAATGTGTGACTCACTACTAGTCACATGGCTGGAACTGAAAATAATATTTCAGAAGCGGAATCTAGAAAGTTCAATGATCAAGTTGAATGGTATCTAAACAAAGACATCTTTTGTGATATATGTGAACTTGGGGTGAACCCCAAATTGATTTATTTGCATCTCGCCTCAACTCATAATTGAAAAGGTTTTGTTCATGGAAACCTGACCCAGATGCTAGTTTTATAGATGCTTTTTCTATAGACTGGAGTGATTTTAAATGCTATTTATTTCCTCCTTTCAGTTTACTAGGCAGATATGTACAGAAGATCTTGAAAGACAAGACAACAGTTATTTTAGTAGCGCCGTTATGGCCGACTCGAGCATGGTTTACTCTGGTGATGCAGATGTTAATCGATACACCCATACTGATTATGGCAAGGACAGATTTACTGACTCTTCCTTACAAAGACACTGTCCATCCATTGAACAAAACATGGAATCTAATAATATGGTCATGTATCAGGAAACAGTTTATTGACAGAGGAATTTCGACAAAAACTGCCAGCATCATGTTATGCTCTTGGAGGAAAAGCACTAAAAAACAGTACAAAGTATTTGTCAAAAAGTGGTTTTCTTACTGTCGTGAAAGGAAAATTAGTGAAGTTCAAATTTCTATAAATATAGTGCTAGATTATTTGACTATTTTATTTGAAAATGGTCTTGGCTACAGTTCCATAAATGAAGCAAGATCTGCTCTTTCTGCACTAGGTTTAGTGATAGATAATGTCCTTGTAGGAGCACATCCTTTAGTAGTCAGATTTATGAAAGGAGTTTATAATCTTAGACCAACAAAATCTAAGAACATTTGTTTATGGGATGTATCATTAGTTTTGAACTACTTGAGAAAGCTTTCACCTGTATATATGTTAACTTTACAAGAAGTAACTTTGAAGACCGTTATATTGATCTACTCGTGTACAAACACTGAAGTTTTTAAGTGTTGACTGTATGGAAAAATCGAGGGATGAATTTGTTTTTCATTTAGATGTTTTATTAAAACAGTCTAGACCAGGATATAAGAATCCAGATGTCAAACTGAGAGCTTTTCCTCCAGATAGGAGGTTGTGTGTATATACTGTTTTGAAAGAATATATTAAACGTACTGAACTTATGCGTGTTCACACTAATCAGTTGCTTATCAGTTACATTAAGCCGCACAAAGCAGTGACTTTCAGCACTATTTCCCGTTGAATTAAAGTAGTTTTGCAAAAATCGGGTATAGACACTCGACAATTTAGTGCTCATTCAGTGAGATTTGCAGCTACGTCTAAAGCTAAACTGTACAATGTTTCTTTAGCTGATTTTATGAGTAAAGCGGGTTGGACAAATGTGAATACTTTTGCAACTTTCTATAACAAGAAAATTATAAATTCTAATAGTTTTGATGTAAATGTGTTGAATAACTGCCACCACCCTCCCCATGGCCAACTATTTTCCTCAGTGTAAGCCAGTACGAGTTATCGCGCATGATTTTGATTTCTTATCCGTCTGATCAGTCTTTTCTGTGTGTGATATCTTATCAAGACAACATGCTGAGTTTGTAAAGATAATGTTGTCACTCGTAAATAATTTGACAACCCTAAGTAAACAGTATTATAAATATATGACAGTGTTGCATGCTAGGTTCCGCATGAGTTCGAGTTGTATAAACTGACTTTATTTCCGAAAGATAAAATTCGATTTTACCGAATATCAAACCAGACACACAAAATAAAAAGTCGAAAAGGGACAAATATGAGATCATGATTACCAAACATATCTATATATATAAATAGAGAATAATACATGGCAAAATCCGTATCATATGTCGTATCATCCCGAAACACCAATATCAGGGCCCGAGGGATGATATTGGTCGAGGGTGATACGGCATGTGATACGGATTTTTCCATGTTTTATACACTTTATCCTATATTTCAACAGGAGAGTATTATATTATATGAACTGTTTTCTAATCCATAGCATTGGGTTACCTTCAGTTCTACTTTTGTTTTGTTTCAAAGGCCTTAAAAGAACTGCTCAATTACCAGTGGCGGATCCGCCAATGATTACTTATCCGAAGCACTTGGGTTACCTTACAATTTTGTGCTGTTGTTTTAAAAATATTTTGTTTATAATTGTATTTTTTGTGTGTTTTGTATTTTTTATAGTTCCATTTAGTGTGCCAAAAAATATGAAAACTTGACGTTCGTGACGTCACATAACAAACAATGACGTCACTAAATAATGAGTGACCATTCTCTTGGACCTATTTTGAGGAGATTTTTTCTTAAGGATGTACTTAGGTGAGGTAAGGTAAAAAATTAAGAAATTAAAATTGACACTATAAGCTTGTAGAGCATCAATTAAGGATAGAGAAAACCAAAAAATATTGATAGGTCGTGTACCTCGTTTTCGAGATATTTGAGATTTAAAATATGGCGGGAAAAAAGGCTGACTCGAACTTTTACCTTATATTTGCATTGGTATTATTTGGGTCTCAAAACAAAAGAAAGAAAATCAAGAATCGTCTAAAATTTTGGTAAATGACCTTTCATGAGCTGTTAAGTCTTATATGAAAAAATAAATGCCGGGGTGTTATGGGGCAAAAAGTAGGGGTGTGATAAAGGGTATGCGATAAAGGGTGCGCATCAAAGTTGCGCGATATGGATTAAACAGCAGGCTATTTATCAAATATGCAAAAATACTGTATTTACTACTAAACATATGATAAATATTTATATCTTTCGACGTAAACCCGAATATGAGACAACGTAGAATTTGAATACACATGCACAAACACAAACTCATTGCAATATTTTGATTTTTTATTAAAAGAATAAATTCAGTCTCTGCTTTTACTCTTGTCAATTTTACCTCCCAGAATTGTATGTTTATTAATATTTTCACTAACTTTTCAGCCATGATTTCTGAGACATTTCAAAATTGGCCTTCAACACTAAATGCTTCTATAGTACTTTTGCCCGTGACGATGCAGTTTGTTTATAAATCACATTGAATGTAAAAGAAGAGGGACGAAAGATACCAAAGGGACAGTCAAACTCATAAATCTAAAACAAACTGACAACGCCATGGCTAAAAATGAAAAAGACAAACAGAAAAACTAAACACACTACAGTACATAAACGTATTGTCCTTAAATAGCTTTAATTTTGCTATGTGTAAAAAAAAGAGAAATGTCATATTAATAATGAATAAGTACAAATGTACAGCTAAATTTTCAAATTTCTTTAAAAATGTCTTCAGTTAAGACAAAAAGTTTAACGATGTGAAAAGCAGCGTCTTCTATGTAAAATAAATTTGCAGATTTTGGCACTTCTATCACATTCACTCGCAACCTACTGTATAGAACAATAGATATTTTCACAAATTAGATTGGTTTTTTTTTAAGTTTGGATGTTCCGAAGTGACAAAGTTTTTCTAAAAAAGATCAATTTGCAGGTCATCTTATAATGGACACTCTATCAATACATGTTTCTCAGTTTCAACAATATTTATACACGCTTCACTTGTTCGTTGGTAGATAAATAGGTCTCTCACTATAACAATAATCATATAGTCTTAGATTACTTGTTGTTTTTTTTATAGATATAAGCCAATCGAAGCACATACTAATGGATTTATGTACAAATATTCTCAAACTAATCAGCAAATGTTCCCAAAATTTCATTGCATGCCGCCTAAAACCGCAAAGAAAGTCCCACAAAAAAAGTGTTTACAATAATATTCCGAGTAAAATATAAAAAAAGGGGGTACCCTGCCCGGAAAATAATATTGCTTATATGTAAAGGAAAGTTTTAACCACAGATTTGACTGAACTTGAGAGTGTTATCTTAAATTCACAACAGGTGATCAAATACATGAAATTTGTGAACTTCACGCGGATATCTTTAAAAAACATGCTAATCGAAACAACAGGGGTCGCAGGCATCTGTTTTCATGTATAATTCTCAATTTTAACGATTCCAATTGTCTTATTCATTCGGTCAATATAATACTTCCATGATTCGATAAATAAAAAAATAAAAAATTCTGCAAATACATGTACAATATAAATGCAAAAAGATTTGGTATGAGTGCCAATGAGACAGCTCTCCGTAAACTTTACATTAACAGAACAATAATTAAAAGAAGTTTCCTTTTTATTACATGTATGTTCAAGTGTAAGAATTAAATATATTTCACGATAGAAACTTCTGAAAGGACGGTGACAAATTAAAAATAATATTTATTTTGTTCTATGCGATTTATTTTTCTAAAAGTTTAGTGGATAAAATAGTTTGATAAATTGACCATAAACCCACTTATTCATGGTATGGTATCAATATTTCTGACCTGACACTACGTACTTTTTATTGCTTAATTCTTAAGAATTTAATATGCAATGTTTCGTGTTCTTTCGGGAGTATTCCCAGGTAACAGCGATAGCGATGTTATATCATAGGAAACAAGTAAATCACTCTGTTTCGTGTGCGTATTTTCTATGTATCTGATAAAATCGCTAGTATCTGATAGATATGTATCTTGTGTCTTCACCAGTGGAAGAAGAAAATAATCTAGGTATTTTCCAATATTTAGTAATGGTCCCGAGCGTTGGCTAATAATCGCGGGTCGACCTGGTACATGTACTTTTTCTTTATTCATACATTTATTTTGGTACATTTCTAATGGTTCCATACTAAGTTTGTGAATCTTAGGAAGGAAGTAGGCTTTTAGAGTTTTACATGTTGTACATTCTTCTCGTAAGGATTTGAAAGACATTTCGTCTATTTCATCATTTTCTTTCATACGGTATACCAATTTATTGACTTTCTGGTGTTTTCTATGTCAATATTTATTATTTTAGTATAGTGAATACCGTCATTCAATTGGGATTCGCCTTCAGTAAGATAGTCACGTTTATTCTGTACAGTCGTGTTATTTTTATCGGCTTTATGAATACATATAGTATTGTCGATTTTTAATTTCTTTATGCATTCACGTTCCGATTTAGACATATTGTATTTAATGGTCGGCATATAATTTGATAATTCGTGTTTTGTGTAGAAAATGTATTTTTCTATTGAATTATCGACAATGATTGGTACTTGAAAATCAGACTAATTTTGAAAGAGTGTTTTTTAGTTGCTATATATATATATATGCGTATATTAATACCGAAATAATATTTCAGTCGCAACGACCTCTCAAATGATTGAAAATCTTTTATCAATTGTCTGTGGTTACCTTTGTTTGTAGGAACAAATTTTAAACCTTTTGCTATAACTTTAAATTCAGTTTCAGTTATATCTCTTTTAGATAGGTTTAGGACGAACTCTTTATGAAAGTTTAGGTCCTCACTGCGGTTTCTTATTTGCAATAGAAGATTGTGTTTGAATCTTATATGCTTATTCTTTGTTTTATTTCTTTTCTTGTTTTTATAATATCTCTCTTCTAGTATGACCCATGATTATCGCAAAGTTGCGCTTAGTTGAAGTGAAGGTCATTATTAGAGCCTTATGTAAATTGAATGATACATGATAATTATTACGGCAACCAATTGAATTCTTCGATTTAGGAATAAAGGCGTAACCAGTGGTAGATAGACATCCGCTTTTTATTTCTGTATTGGTGTTACTATTTATATTTCCTTAGGAATATTAGCTAGTGACTTCTGTTAATTTTCACTGCCATGCATTTCATTTGTATGTATTAAAACACTATTTGTAGGCTTTCTCAATGAGATACACTGATGAATGATTTATTGTTTGTTTTTCATGTCCAGTGGCACATATTTCATGTATCTTTCGGACAGTGTTAATGGGGTGAAATAATTTCGTCTGCTAGTATAATAGCTAACTACCTTTGATATCATGATGAATGATTGATTTTTGTTTGTTTTACGTCCAGTGGCACAATTTCATGTATTTTTAGGACGATATAGTGTGATGACCTACATTGTGTAGGTTCGTCTACTAGTATAATAGCATAATATCCGTTGATATAACGATGTATGCTTGATTGTTGTTAGTTTAATGTCCAGTGGCACATAGTAAAAACTTACCATGGGTTTTTTTGTAGGTCGTGTTAACCTGTTATCCATTTCGATGTTACCTTCTAAGGTTTTAGATGATAAATCGATGAAGAATAGTTGTTTGCTTATATAATAGTATAACTATATATATATATATATGCTATTAGTAGAGTACCACTTGGCTTTTATCATTAAAAAAAAGTATCTTTAAAGACTGAGGTTGCGGTTGCGCAGTGCTTCTAATCTGATCACTTTAGTGATTCTATGACTTCATAGAATTCAAATTAAACTTCAACTTTAACCAAGGTAAGTATCGTTTAATTTAGTAATTTTCCTTCACGCCTGAACCCATTGAATAGGTTTGATGACCATATCTCCGGGCAATGATGAACTGTCATCATATTGTTAATAAAATTTCATTTAACATAAAAGAAAATGTATTAAGGCCAATTGTCTATTTATTGTTTAGCATAAAATAATTGTCAGAAATCAACTGTGTTAAAAAACGGTTCTCGAATTATCAAAATTTTCAACTGGTTATCTTTCTTTGTGGTTCGTTCTTAGGAATGTAAGCAAATCTAGCCACATACTTCTGGTTACCTTCGATATTCCGGCATGTCATATGGGATCATATGGTGTTTGAAATATAAGCATATGAAACGACTATAAAAGTCAGTATTACATTCTTATATAAAATTAGTATGGCGAACGGATTCCAAATCACACACTATTGCAGCGACTTGTGAGAGCTTGCTGACCCTGCCTGGCCAGAGTTTCTATACATTTTCGGTTAAGCTGGGAATAGGCCGTCGGTCCCATAATGTTGTTAAGAAATAATGTTGTTAAGAAAAGGTTTTTATTCTGATTTGAAAATGCAATATCCAGACAACATTAAAATAAATCTTCTTCTCTAGTACGAGAAAGACTCCGGTGCCGGAGTGTGTAATACCCCGGAAATGTGGCGCTATGTACATGTTCATGGAGGTCGAAAATTGTGATATAAATAAAATAAAATATTTGCCACAGTTCAATTGCAATTAAAATAACATTAGATGAAGCTTAATGTTAAACAGACATATGTAATAATGATATAATTATTAATACACACAAATTACCTGAGGTTTTAGTTTCCTTCTCCAACACAAATACCAATATAATGCTACGAAAAAATTGTATCCAATGTAATCTATACCATGGTCTTAGTTTTCTTCCATAATCAAATGTCAAAAAAATAAAACATTTTTTGGTATTTGATGGGCGCCGCCATGTTTACCTGAATGCTTCGGATATAAATAGAGATAATTAGCCATGGCATAGGTAGAGTAACTGATCCGTGACCACTCGGGTGGATCGATATTTATAAACGCTACTGTTGGCAAATGAGACAGCTTATATTTATTATAATCCTTAAAGCGGATTTAAAAATAACGACAGATTTTTTAAAATTTTCAATGTCATGTCATAAAATGTATCCACGGTGTTACACAACACATGGTTATTTGGAATAGCATTTTATTAAAGCCCGTCTGGACCAGTCTCCATAACGGACAGTCTCTCTATACAGTAAAATACACAATATATATATACAGAATATAAACAGTGTCAAGGTTTCTATTAATTTGACCATTATAGTCTTAAATCAAAAGATACAGGGACGAATATCTATTAAGTTGACATGTTTTGACCAACATGGAAAATGATGTTTGAAGAATACATGTAGGCTATGTCCAGTTATAACTAATTGTTATTGCTACATGTCACCATCTGGTCTGCATGTAAATATGTTATATGCAACGTAGAGGTCAATTGAACAACCTTTTACAAGG
Source organism: Mytilus edulis (assembly GCF_963676685.1). Classification (NCBI taxonomy): domain Eukaryota; kingdom Metazoa; phylum Mollusca; class Bivalvia; order Mytilida; family Mytilidae; genus Mytilus; species Mytilus edulis. Next base: position 6,707,904 of record NC_092345.1, read on the forward strand.
TCATGATTTTCTTAATAGATATTCCCCTGTATTTATTTTATTCAATTTAATAAACATTTTGAGAATATATAATCATAAATATAAATATAAATATATATATATTAAGCCCATCATATTGTCACAACGGTACCTAAATTCAATCTGCAATCTGGACTACATTTGTAACAATCCGTTCCCAGTGAATGACCCAGGTCCAATCCTAGTTTCACTCGATTGTGAAGTCATTTTGAATCGATTACTTAACAAATATATTATTTTTTGCTTAATGGTATTAGGAAACGACCATTTAACTTCGAGAGGGGGGGGGGGGGGGGGGGGGGGGGTGAGTATGTTTATTCAAAAAAATTATTCTGATCCAAATTCGATGAAAAAAATATTGTGGTCGCAGATACACCTAACCTTTTATTGCTAAATGTAACTTGATTGACGGCGTCGAAAAACAAAAAAAAAAATGGTTCGCTTAAAAATAATTCTGACTCAAACAGAATTTCATTACTCCCCCCCCCCCCCCCCCCTCCTCTTTAAAAAAAAGTAAAATGGGTGCTCCCTTATTATGGGTCTATTGGCTGAATTCAGGTATCAGTCAGGAATCTACTTCGTCAAAATTTTCTCCCCATTACGCCAGTTAATTTTCGCAATCGTTAAAATGGAAGTTATTGTAAGGATGACGCGCTGCCAATTTTACTCTTGAAAACCGATAAATTTATCCGCATAGCACTTTTACGATCCTTATATGTCAGTTGTATTTTAGAAGACAAATGTATCAACTAGCTAATGAGCATCAGTTAATAATCTTGTCTGCATTGATTCAACTTAATTTAGTCTATCTATATCAATGTTAGACTCAGATATAATATCTTTTGCAAAAATGAACCATGAATAGGAGCCACTAGAATCCAAAGTTTTAGTTAATTGAAAGGATTCATGTAATAAGGGATTCAAATTTGAGGTGTAAAGCCTTGCTAAATACATAATAGTTTGCGTTTTTATATGACATTCAATGGGCAGTCTTCCCAATTCGTTCATTGTACCAAAATTTGAGGCACTCTAGTTAGTGCCAAGGGTAAACTTGCAATAACCAAGATGCAAGTTTTCTATTGGAGTCTGGTCAATAAAATTAAATAGGCCCACAATTTTTTCCATAAACCAAAGCTCTTTTTTAGCTTTGAAATATGTTATATATGAATCCAAATATGTTATATCAGAATTATAAGATCAATGACAGGGTATAGAAACTGCTCATTAGTACATGGGAAAAAGAGTAATGAAAATACAAAAAGACGAACAAACAGATAAGGGGATGGCAATATAGTGAAGCATTTCTAAAGTGACGATAAACTAATCTGTATATTTTTTCTTATAACGCATTATAGACCAAATTTACAATCTATAAGACATATATAAGGTTTTTCGTTTGTTTGTTATTATATATAGATTATTTATATATTCTATTTCAATATCATGCAAAAACGTAGATGTGATTATCAATGAGACAGAAATCCACCATATTCCAAATGAGAATACTGTAAAGGCTTCAACAATGAGACAAACCCATACCAGATAGTAAGCCATACAAGGTAGTCCTAGTATAATATAAAACTTCGTAGGTTCATATTGTTTGCATTTGACTTTTTTAACGGTTTGTTTCCCCCATCAAAGCATTTACATTAATAGTAAAAAAAAAATATCCTATAAAAACATAGTATACAACCGATATAAACTTACTAAGTCTGATATTATAGGACTACTATGAAAGGCTGCGACAAAATATTAAATGATTCAAAAGAGAAAACCAACGGCCTGGTGTATGAAGCAACAACAAACGTATATAAAAAAAAGAAATATAAGAGACAATAACCTAGTACTATCACTGAATTACAGGCTTCTTTTTTGTTTTCTTCTCTTCGGTTGGGCTGTTGTCTCTTTGATATACTTATATATTCCTCATTTCAATAACCTAGGACTATCACTGAATTACAGGCTTCTTTTTTGTTTTCTTCTCTTTGGTCGGGCTGTTGTCTCTTTGATACATTCCTCATTTCCATTCTCAATTTTATTCTTCCTGTTTTGGGACAGCCACATAATGAATGTGGAGGACTTTAACATGTCTGTGAATGCTTAATCCTCTTAAGAAAAATATTAAACAAATCAATATTCAAAGATCTTCTACAATTCTAAATTAATAACTTTTCAGAATAAGTCTTTTCTAGAAATCAATAATATACAAATAAGTACTCTCAATTTGATTTGGCGATCGATTGCTGTTTTGTTCATATTTTTAAAATCATTCGAATCATTGTAGTCAAGTTCGCTGGAGGGATATTTTTTTTTAATAATTTAATAAAAATACTTGCTAACAGCTTCATTAATCAAGACGAGTCGAAATTATTAGAGTGGTATTCTGATATAAACAATATTTATTCAGATAAAAAGAAATACACGAATCAATTATTAGAATAAACACTGAACTTGACTTTTGCAAGTTGCTACTCGAAATTGCACTTGACTGTTACAAGGAACTTCTCCAATGTGAGAGTTTTGTATATTGATAAATGTTTTATGTTCGGTTCCTTAATTATTCATCAAATCCTAGTAAACAGTAATCCAATCTAGACAGAATGAAATTGATTGAAAAGATCTTTTATTTATAAAATAAGAAGATGTGTTAGCCAAATGACGTCTATTTTCTGATAT